>NC_141687.1:1984851183-1985451183 GCF_964263255.1 Lissotriton vulgaris | reverse complement strand
GCCATGTCTTCCCTGGACCGGAAACAAGCATCCTGGGACCGGTTTCGGATTCATAATCCTCATCAGCCAGGCTATCTTGAATCCAGTGGCCAAGTGAGCAAGGGACTCAGGTCTGAGCATACCCTGCCAACTTAGGGCGAACAAAGCAAACCAAAAGGGGATGATGGACGGAGCGTTTGAGCAAATCAAACACTCACCCCCAGTCAACTGATCTGGGTTTAATCCATCACCATTCTTTAGCTCACTCAGCCACCCCAGTTCAGACATGGCCATATGCAAATCAGTCTGACCCTGTGCCTCATGGGAACAGTCCAGCCCGAACTGCCAAGCCATGTCTTCCCTGGACCGGAAACAAGCATCCTGCGACCGGTTTCGGATTCATAATCCTCATCAGCCAGGCTATCTTGAATCCAGTGGCCAAGTGAGCAAGGGACTCACGTCTGAGCATACCCTGCCAACTTAAGGCGAACAAAGCGAAACAAAAGGGGATGATGGACGGAGCGTTTAAGTTTTTTTCAGATACTTTCCTGGAATGTCAATGGCCTGTGCACTAGACCAAGAAGAGGTAAGATTGTGCAATACTTACCGGACTCTTCAGCGCAGGTCATTGTCCTCCAGTAAAGTCATTTATTAGAAGAAGAGATGACTTCTCTGTTAAAGTGTCAAAACTGGGTAGGCTCTTATGTATGCACAAGTCAGTCAGCAAACATTAGAGGGATATCAGTTATTTTTAAGAAAACAGCTAGGGCACATATACTATCTCAGAAAAAAATTCCAAATGGCAGATGGGTCATTGTAAAAGTGGTAATAATGGAGACCTTGTTAACCTTAATCGGATACTACGGTCCCAACCATGACGACCCTTTTAGCTTGAAGGCTATTTTCTCGCATTTACTAGACTTCCCAGAACCGATGGTCCTGGTGGGTGATTTCAACCTTGTCTTGAACCCCGAACTGGGTAAATCTCCATCCAACAGAGCAGTAGTATTTTCTAAATCTCTGGAGTATTTGCTTGGGCCATGAGACAGTTCACCCTATCGGATATCTGGAGGGACAGATCAGGGCAGCAGCTAGGGGTGTCATATCAAAAATACAAATATCGGCACCAGTCAAGAATTGACTTTGTCCTGGTCATTATTCATTAGGGAGCCAGGTTAAGAACATTTCATACCTGACACCCCATCTCTCTGATCACTCTGGGATTCTCCTGGTTCTGAAATGTCCAGTCTGTAGCTCAATTAGGACTTGGTCCTTTATCAAGCTATACTTTTGGAGGAGGAGGAAGTCTCCTTTCTTTCACAAGAGGTTGAATGGTTTTTGGAGGTGAACATTGGGACAGCCCCAATAACTTCAGTCTGGAATCCTTTAAAAGCCTTTCTCCGAGGTCAAATCACCAGTAGGTCTTGTTAAAGAAATAAAAAGTATAAGGAAGAAATCACGGATACTGAAAACAGGCTGAAAGACGCAAAGGTAGACCTCTCAGGTCTAGTATCCACAGAAATTCTGCAGCAAGATAAGGTCGGCAGATTAAAAGCCCAGCTTGAAAATATTTTGAACACCAGGCTTACTCGAAGATGGGAAGCCAGTAAGATCTCCCACTTCGAGTACGGAGAAGGAGCGGGCAAATTCCTTGCATGGAAGAGTAAATCGGACTGAGCATGGAGCTACATTAAGAAGATCAAATACGAGAATGGCAGTTTGGCTACTGACGACAAAATATGATCTTAGATGCCACCAAGGCCTTTGACAGGGTGAATTGCCCACTCTCCCCTCTCTTTTTTGATTTATATATCGAGCCATTTGCTCAACAGCTCAGACAGGACTCTAAAATCCAGTCTTTCAAATATGGGGAGTGGGAGAGGAAGGTAGCCCTCTATGCTGATGATATTTGAATTTTTATAGCCAATCTAGACACAGCATTTCCAGCAGTCATCAACCAAGCCCAGGAGTTTGGACTAGTCTCATGCTATGAAATCAATGCTGCTAAGACAGAGGTTATGGTCTGGAATCAGGAAGCAAATCATTATCAGCACCAGATAAGCCCTAGAATGAGATACCTAGGGGTAAACATCCCACAAGACAGCTAAGATAGCGGAAACAAATTTGACCACGGTGACAAGAAGGCGTGTGAAGTTAATGAAGTTTTAGGCTTCGCTCCCTCTTTCTATCATTGGCAGAGTAAACTTAGATAAAATGTCAATACTCCCGAAAATTACTTTTTTTTTTCAATAGTATTCCCCTCCATTTTGAGAAATCACAAATTGACAAAATTCAGAGGGATATAAACTCATTTGTCTGGGGATATAAATTCTCCAGGATAGCTTGGAAAAAGTTAAGATGCAGGAGGGAGAAGGGAGGTCTTGCTTTGCCAGATATCGAGTTCTATGCTTGGGCCTTCCAACTCTCTCATGCACGCATGCTATTGAAAATGCTGGTCAATACTGGAGCAGGAGGGATGTTTTTTGCTATGCTTCAGGGTGCACATTTTTCGGAGGAGGGTTCTCAGTTCAAATATGGTGATCCTAAGTTTAAAAAATAAATTAGGCTTAAGGTTTTGCAGTGCCTTGGTAAAACATGGGCAGTTTTGAGGAGGTCAGTTACTCTCGGATATTTCTCTAGCCTGGCTCCTCAATGGGATTCCTCTGGAGGTCCAAAATGTTTGAGGGACAGATTAGCAACCCCTCTGAGGGAAGCTGGCCTCGTAGTTTTCGGGGACCTCATCACAGATGGCACCCTAGTTACATGGGAACAACTTAGGGAAAGGGTTGAGCGGTTGTATGACGTTATAACGCATACTTTTACAACGCATGCCTTTACAACGCATTTTTCACATCGCAACATCCTTTTCAACGCATTCCATTACAACGCATGCCATTACAACAAATTGTCTAAAACAACCTTAACAACGCATTCCAATACATCACATACTACCTTTACAACGCATACCATTACAACGCATACCATTGCATTGCATGTATGGTAAGTATTGGATGGTATAGGGGTAAAAATTACTATTCTAACTCCAGGGCGTGCAACAGTAGGGTAAGTGTTGGATAGTGTAGGGGTAAAAATTACTATTCTAACTCCAGGGCGTGCAACAGTAGGGTAAGTGTTGGATAGCGTAGGGGTAAAAATTACTATTCTAACTCCAGGGGTTGCAACAGTAGGGTAAGTTTTGGGTAGTGTAAGGGTACTATGCGTTATAATGGTACGCATTGTAATGGTATGCGTTGTAATGACTGCGTTGTAATGACATGCATTGTAATGGTATGCGTTGTAGTGTCATGCGATGTAATGGTTGCGTTGTAATGGCATGCGATGTAAGGGGATGTTGCAATGTAATGACTGCGTTGTAATGGTGGTGCGTTGTAAAAGTTGCATTGTAAAGGTTGTTTCCCTCTGAGGGAAGCTGGCCTCATAGTTTGGGGGGACCTGATCACAGATGGCACCCTAGGTACATGGGAACAACTTAGGGAAAGGGTCGGGGCTGGTCTTTCCAAATTTAAATATCGCCAGCTGGCCAGTTGGGTGCAGTGACACCTAAAAACAACTCATGGAAGCTTATTAGGTAGAGGCAATCACTTAGAATACCAGCTTGTGACTAAACCCCAAGGGAAGAAGGAAGTTTCCTTCTGGTACCAGGCTATATTGGAAGAAGTGGACAGTGACTTTAAACTTGCCGAGGAGTTGTGTGGAAGTTCTTTACCTGCTCAAGTCTGTGTTTTATTGTGACAGTGTTTGTTTAAAATCTTACACAAAATTGTAAAACCGGCATGGTTAAAAAGGAACCATTTGTTCACCATTCACAAGGTTTTACTTTACCCCACTGAGGCTCTCCAAAATTAACAAAGAGTTGCCTCTATGCTGTAAGAAATGTGAGTTGAGTTTGAGTTTAAAACATTTATAGAGCGCACGTTCACCTGCCGTTATCATGGCGCTATGGAGTACTGAAACCCGAGAGGGCAGGAAGATCGAGGGGAGATAGAAAGAAGTGGTTTATGGAGAGAAGGCTTGTGAGAAGAGAAAAGTTTTTAGTGCCTTACGGAAGAGTGTATATTGGGTGGAAGATCTGAGGTGAGCGGGGAGAGAGTTCCAAAAAGCAGGGGCAAGTGTAGAGAATTTCATGCCTCCCCACTTTTTGCACTTAAAGCGAGGAACTGTCAACAGTTGTTGGGAGGATGAGCGTAATTCCCTGGGAGGGACGTAGGTTTTGATTTCCGAACAGATAAAGGCAGGGGCAGCGCCGGCCCGGGCCTGATAAGTGATGCAGCCCATCTTGAACTGAGCTCGTTCTCGGATAGGGAGCCAATGTAAGGACTTAAGGAGTGGCGTGACGTGGTGGGATTTGGCCAAATTGAAAACCAGGCGAGCAGCCTGGTTTTGGACCAGTTGTAGTCGTCGCATACTATAAGCGGGCATGCCACAATAAAGGGCGGTGCCGTAGTCCAGGCAAGAGATTACCATTGCCAGGACTATGAGTTTGAGGGCATGGAGAGTAAAGAAACGAGAGACTTTGCGGATAGTACGGAGTAAGAGAAAAGAAGAGGACACCACTAGGCTAACTTGGGAGTGCAAGGTGAGTTGGTCATTCAGCTTGATCCCAAGAGTTTTTACAGAGGATGATGGAGAAGGCGGGGGGGGCCTAAGGAGGGGGGCCAGAAGAGAGAGGTCCAGGGACTGGAGCAACCACCTGTCAAAACCAGCTCCGTTTTGTCTGGGTTTAACTTCAGATGGTTGTAATTCATCCAGTCCCGGATGAAGATCATAACAAACTGGAAATTAGACATGGACTCAGGGGATGTGGATAAGGTGAAAATAAGCTGAAGGTCATCCGCATAGTTATAGACGGAGACCTCCATCTGTTGAAGGGCAAAGATGAGAGGGGCAATGTGCAGATTAAATAAAAGAGGGGAAAGGGAAGAGCCCTGTGGAACCCCACAAAGCACATCGCGAAAGTCCGCCGAGAAGTTTCCCAAACGCACTGCCTGGGTGCGGTCTCTCAGGAAGGAGGACAGCCAGACCAAGGCCGAACCTCCAATCCCCGCCGCCCTGACACGGGAAAGTAAGATGGAGTGGTCAACTGTGTAAAAGGCGGCAGAGAGATCGAGGAGGACCAGGGCCTGGGGGTGGTTGGTGTCCATGCCCTCTCTGAGGTTGTCAAGGACTGATAGCACCACGGACTCCGTCGAGTGTGCGGGCGGAACCCAGCCTGACGGGGGGCTAACACCCCGTTCTCCTCCACAAAAGAACTGAGTGCTTTGGTCACATGACGCTCAAGTACCTTCCCCAAGAAGGGCAAAAGTGAGATGGGGCGGTAGTTGACAAGAGCGGTGGGGTCAGCGCCGGGTTTTTTAAGGATAGGGACGATGATGGCCGATTTGAGGGGAGGAATGACAATGCCCTGAGACAGTGAGCTATTGAGAAATTTGAGAGGGGGCTGTACACAGGCCGAATAGATTTGCTTCAGGATGTGAGCAGGACAGGGGTCCAGAGGGGAGCCTGATTTTGGAGAGGAAGGACTCTTCTGTCAGAAGGGGAAAGGAATCAAGGCGTGTTCCGATGAACGGACACGGGGGTCGACAAAAGAAGAGGGGTGGAGGGATATTTGCTTTGATGTTGGAGATTTTGTCCAGGAAAAAGGTGTTGAGGGAGTCGCATAAGTCCTGGGAAGGGGAGGGTTTGAGGGTAGCTCTGTCAGAGTAGGCGAGATCGTGCACGATGGAGAAGATTTCTCTAGGCAGATTTTCGGCAGCCAGGATTTTGGAGGAGAAATAAGCGTTCTTGGTTGCCTAGATTGATTTTTTGTACAGAGACAGTAGGGTGATGTACTGATTTTTAAGATTGGGACAGTAGTCTCGCCTCCAGTTCCGTCCCGCACGGCATACAGTGAGTTTTTGAGCCTTCAGTTCCTCATTGAAACAACGGTTCGCGTCGTTCGTGCGCCTGACGGACACCCGCTTGAGGGGGGCGACAGAGTCGCAGCCTGATCGAAGCCAGGAGTTAATGGAGTCGGCTTGTGCGGAAGACGACAACCCGTGGAGATCCGGGCTAGAAGCGGAGAGTGTGGCAGACAGAGAGGCCACATCCACATGGTTCCAGGAGCGCGTCCAGGTGTTTTTGGGAAGAGAGGGCTTGTGGGCTGAGCAGAGGTGTAGGGAAAATGATATCAAGAAATGATCGGACCAAGTGCAGGGGGAGATAGACAGAGAGGCTACTGGGCAATTAAGGGAGCAGATCTGATCAAGGATGTGGCCCTGGATGTGGGTGGGGGAGTGAACGTGGGAAAATGTGGATTGGCTTCAGCCTCTGACATTCATATGTTTAAAGAGTGTCCAGCTTTCGCCTTTTTTTAGGACAGTATTGGAAAATGTTTGTCTGATACAATAGGAAGCCTTGTTACTATTGACCAACCTTTGATCATCTTTGTTTTGAAGGATAATGTCAGTGGCCCTGCAAGATCGCTACTTTTTTATGCCATGCTCCAATCTAGGAGACAAATTTGTATAAAATGGACTGATCCTATCCCTCCTTCTGTTCTGGACTGGCAGTCCTCTGTCTTGGCGATTTCCAAGTTAGATTTATTGAGATCCAGCAGCAAAAAGAAGAGAACATTTTGGAACATATTGAAATCAAGATGGGACCCTGAGTTGATTGAGTAGGGCCCTTTTTTTTGGGGGGGGGGGGGAGTCCTATGATTTTGCTGCCTCAATACTCTATGGGCCATGTCGGACATTTTCAGTGTAGGTCTGCAAGTTTTAAGAGGTAGGTCATCTAGCTCCTGGAGCTTATTAATAGTTGTTAGACCTGTCTGACTTTTTGGCGAAGTCCCTCCTAATTTTTTATTTATTTTGTCCCCTTTTTGCCCCTCATACCCTTATTAATTTTTGTGTCTACTGGATTTTTATAGGTGTTGGCCAGGGGGATAGGTGTTCCCTCTCCCCCTCATAGTTTTTTACCTCAGGTCCAGAGGCCTGTTCTGACAGGAAAGTTGGCACCACCTAAAATGGTGGCCACCAACTGCCCCAACTGTCACCAACAGAACCTGGCCATAGACCAACATAGGGCATTCCAGAACCTTCTGGTCCATTCTGGACCACTGAAGGGCAGCCTATATAAGGCGGAATGCGGGGCAGCCATTTTGTCTACCTGGGAGAGTCAGCTGGAGGACAGGCTATCCTGGCAGGTGGGAGGAGACTAGTGTAAGGGTTGCACTTCTAGACTGGGAAGCAGCCTATTAATTCCACTTCTCTATTCCTCCTGTGGGTTCCTTGTCCTGTCCCCGCTGGGAAAGTTAAGGGAGACCCTGGGCGCCTGACTGACCCCTAACTTCAAAATAGTAGGGTGTAGGTAGGGTAAGGAGACTGCAGCGCAGTGGAGCGCAGTCCTCTGCCCAGCATTGGAAACTGAACTGAGAGGGTTCCTAGTAACTGTCTAGGGAAGAGGGCTGGGGTCCTAGTGAGGAGAAAGCACCCTGAAGCTTCATTCTGTGGAACCCCTTTGACCCCCCCCCTTTTCCTGTTAGAAACAAGAAGATAACTGTCGTCCTGGGTGGCACTGGGCACCTCTTACCTGGGACAGAACTGGCAAGGAGCCGACCCTGTGTTGATGAACCAGTGGTTGGAGCCTGGTGGAAGATTCCCTTGAGCCTGGGCAACCTTGGGAGGCCAGCGCCGAAAACGGGACCCCGGGGGCACCTGTCGCGCTTTGTGTGGATCCGGAGATAAGTGTGAGCGCAGTGCTCCTTCCCGGCGCCAGCGCGCTGATTCCCCGTGAAATTGTCGAACTGTGGTGAGAGACGGGGCCGAGGATTGAGCAGGCCCGGAGCGGAGTCGCTTTTCCCCCGCGCATGCGCAGTGGAGGCCGGGGCAGTGGAAATCGACGACGTCACTTTCGGGTGAGGAGCGCTGTGAGGAGGCGGCTTCGGCGAGTGCTCGTGTGTGAGCTGCGCGCCGAGGGACAGATCCGGCTGTGAGGAGCGAGGAGCGCATTGCGCATGTCCCCGCGATTAGCGCGTTCCCGGCCAGAAAGAGTCAGGCTTCATTTTCTCCCCCCTTCGCTCAGGCGCTTCAGAAAGGAGCCAGCGCGAGCGGAAAGGGGGCCTTCCTGAGGGCGCTTCACCAACTCTCTACCCTAGTGTCCAGGAAGCGAGGGCGCTTCACTATTCCCCCGCCCCAGCACTAAGAAGGCAGCTGGCTCGGCAGGAGGGGTTGACGTGAGGCTGGAGGGACCTCGAAGGAGCCTGTAACTGACAGTAAGGAGGTTATCTGGAGGGGGAAGGTGGCGCTAGAGCCTGTGATCACCTGGTAACCCATTAATGGTTGTTGCTCCTCTCAGTTACTGCAATTTATAACGTGGTGGGTAACCTGAGGAAACCCTCTTTGACTGTGAGCTAAAAGGAGACAATTACTGGTACTGTGTAAAGCAAGCATAGTGTACTCCATAGAATTCCATTCGACTACCTACAAGGGCATAATTAAATGCTGGTTTAAGTGGGCTAACCCAATGGCCTTCATTTGAGTAATAAGATTATCTAAATGTCTCTAATGTAGATGGGAGTGTTGCTCTGCTTGGATTTAGAAGTTGTTTGTGCCAAAACTTAAAGTAAAGCTGTGTTTGGAAATAATATAGAGTAAGCTGGGTACAGACATTACTTGATTGAATTATAAAAGAGTAAGATTTATTTGCCAAATGTCCAGGTGATTTATCTGTTTTACAAATGTTGGTCGCTCTTCTGTTTTAGACTTGAATAAGTATTCCTGCTATAATCCAACCAACTTGAATGTATTAAGGGATAATCTGCCAATAATTTGGAAAGCGTAATTGTTGACCCTGAAAGTGATTTAAACTGTTTCTGAGCTAATTACATGTGAGATACTTAAATTTGACAACAGAGAGCATATTATTTTTATATAAAGCAACACGTATTTTCATATAATTTTGGTGTAGTGTTTTCTTTTTGAGTGCTATTGCGTGAAGTTACTTTTGGGTGGTCTGCAACCTTTACACTGTGCCTCTAGATGTTAGTCTTGCCCTAGGCCAGGCTACCTAATTCCAACATATTGGTGCCTAGCGGTGGGATTGCGGACTTGGTTGCAGCTACTTACTAGTAATTTGGCGTAATACACCTAACCTACACCAGGAGTTTTCTCCTTGCGGCCCTCCCAATTAGTCTTTTTGTTTTTTCTAAATTTATTCCTGGTGGTGGGTGGAGTTGGTTTTAGGTTACCCTCACCCCACTGAAATCTCTGGTGTGTATCCAGGTTTGCCAGACTCACAATGGAGTTTGCGGTGGAAAACCTGGAAGTCTATTCCGTGCCCCAATTGAGAATGTTCTGCCAGCAGATGGGGGTCTTCTTCAAACATGGTGCAAGGAAGGGGGAGCTCCAGACTAGCCTTAGGGCCTGGGTGGAGGCACACCAAGAGACAAAGGAGGAGGATGAAGAGGTTGACCGGGGCACAGAAGGGGGGGTGGAGGAGTTATTCCACCATGAGGGGGAAAACTTGCTCACCGGACCAGTGTCCTATTCCAGAAAGGGCAGTAGCATTTCTGGGAAAAGCCTAACAGAAGCCGAGCTCACTGATAGGAGGGAGAAAAGACAGCTAAAGTGGGAGCTGGCTAAGCTGGAACAGGAGAAAGAGGAGAGGAGGATGGTCCACGAGTTTAGGCTGAAGGAACTGGAGCTCCAAAGTCTACAGCGGGGGTCCTCTCCTGTTAGGAATGGTGGCAGCGAACCGAAAGAGTCAGCCAGGGAGACCAAACCCTATATCCCAAAGGACCTAATAGCGAGCTTCAGTCAGGGGGATGATGTTGCTAAGTGGCTGGCCGCTTATGAGGTTTCTTTGAAGGTTCATGGTGTGCAGGAGAAGCACTGGGGGGGTAGTTTGTACAAGTACATGCCTCCTGCTGGTCGGGACACTTTGTTGGCCCTGGAGCCAGAGGAACAGACAAACTACCCCACCATGAAGCTGGCGTTATTGAGGAAGTTCGGGCTCACCCCAGAAAGGTACCGACAGAAGTTTAGGGGGAGCCACAAGATGGGAACTCAGAACTGGGTGGACTTCCTTGATTACGCTAGAAAGGCTTTAGAGGGTTGGGTCAAGGGCAGTGAGGTAAAAGATTATGAGGGGCTGTACGATCTGTTTTTGAGAGAACACCTCCTCGAGAAATGTTTTCCCGAGCTGCGCCAACACCTGGTAGACAGCAAGCTGACCAATCCCCGGAAGCTTGCAGAGGAGGCGGACATCTGGACAAGTACCCGGGTGTCCACCAAGGGGACTGGAGGGGAATCTCAAAAAGCCGGACAGGGCGCCCCCCAGAAGAAGGAGGGGGGGGAGAAAAAGAAAGAGTTCTCTAAAGGTCCCCAAAATAACTTCCAAGGGAAGGGAGCAGGTTTCACCCCTAGGGCAAACCCGCCCCGGAACCCTCATCCTGGCCAGAGCCAGCAGCCCAGGGTTCTCCACTGTTTTGAATGCGGTGGCGTTGGACATTATAAGGGAGATGTCAGATGCCCAAAGAGACCACCCCCTCCCACCGGAGGAAAGTCACCGGGAGTAGCTAGTGTAGCGCTCGGGGAGGAGTTGCCCTTAGATAAGGGGGGTGAGTGGGCGGGTGTCACCTTAGTGTCCCTGGGAGAACGGGAGATGGTGCCAAAGATCCAGGTGCCCCCAAATACTACAAAGTATGGGCAATGGGTTACCATCAATGGCCAGAGAGGGGAGGCTCTGAGGGATACAGGAGCCAGCATGACTATGGTGAGAAGTCAGCTGGTGTCCCCAGAGCAGGTTGTTCCAAATGTACTCCACCCCGCCGCGATGGCTGACGGCAGAATGGGCCACTATCCAGTGGCTGAGGTTCCCTTTGAGTGGGAGGGGGTTGCAGGTTCACTTCGAGTTGCCGTAAGCCCTGCCGTGCCAGTCGATTGTCTGTTGGGTAATGACATGGAACACAATACTTGGAGAGAGGTGGAATACCGGACGCATTCTGCGATGCTGGGTACACCTGACTGGGCCTGTGTCAGCACACGGTCTGCGACTGCCCGGAGAGGGAGTTCGCCTGGGTTGGAGCCTGGAACAATGGCCCAACCCGCTGCTAAAAAGGGACAGACCCGGAGACAGAGAAAGCCTGCTCCGGCTTCCACACCCCATGAGACAGATCGGCCACCTGCGGTGGTGGACCAGGAGTCCGTGGAGGGGGAAGTAGACTCTCTGGAGGATTTGCCCATCCCTGCGGAGTGGCATGTGGAGGGAGGTCCTACCAGAGAGGAATTCTGTAAGGGGCAGAGGGAGTGCCCCTCCCTTGAGGGACTGAGGCGACAGGCTGAAGCCCAAGCAGCAGGTGATGTTACGGGACATTACCATATTTACTGGGAGGATGGACTCCTCTACAGTGAACCCAAGGTACCCTCGCCTGGTTCATCGAGGGCCTTGGTAGTCCCGCAACAGTACCGAGCCTTTCTTTTGGAACTGGCTCATGCTATACCCCTGGCAGGACACTTAGGCCAGGACAAGACCTTTGCACGGCTTGTTCTCCACTTTTACTGGCCTCAGATGAAAGCGGCGTCCAACACATACTGTAGGACTTGTGTAACCTGCCAGGCCAGTGGGAAAACAGGGGTGAAGCTAAAAGCTCCCCTGGAACCACTTCCAGTCGTTAGCACCCCCTTTGAGAGGGTGGGCATCGACATTGTAGGGCCTTTGGATCCACCGACAGCAGCTGGTCACAGGTTTATCCTGGTACTGGTGGATCATGCCACACGGTACCCAGAGGCAATACCTCTGAGGACAGTCACTGCACCTGTAGTGGCAAGAGCCCTAATGGGAATCTTTACCCGAGTGGGATTTCCCAAGGAAGTTGTGTCCGACAGGGGGACCAACTTCCTGTCAGCTTACATGCGGGCCATGTGGAAGGAGTGTGGAGTGACCTACCGGTTCACCACTCCTTATCACCCCCAGTCAAATGGACTGGTTGAGAGGTTCAACAAGACCTTGAAGGGCATGATCAGAAGTCTGCCCGAGAGCCTGCGGAGGAAATGGGATGTCCTCCTGCCCTGTTTACTCTTTTCCTACAGGGAAGTGCCCCAGAAGGGAGTGGGCTTTAGCCCCTTCGAGCTACTGTATGGGCACCCTGTACGCGGTCCTCTCAGCCTGGTGAAGGATGGTTGGGAGAAATCTCCCAGGAAACCCCCCCAGGATGTGGTGAGCTACATGCTGGCCTTCAGGAGCCAAATGGCGAAGTTGTGGAAGCAAGCTTCTGACAACTTGGAGGCCAGCCAGGCAGTCATGAAGGAGTGGTACGACCACAACGCTCACCCGGTGGAACTGGAGCCTGGACAGAAAGTGTGGGTGATGGAGCCTGGAGAGCTTAGCGCCCTCCAGGATCGCTGGACAGGCCCCTTTGAGGTGTTGGAAAAGAAGGGTAAGGCCACATACCTGGTGGACCTTAAGACCCCTCGACAGCCCCTACGGGTGCTACACGCCAACAGACTCAAGCCCCACCATGAGAGGCCCGAAGTCATGCTGATGATGGTGACTGACGGGGGAGAGGAAGCGGAAAGTGAACCTCTCCCAGATCTCTTTTCATCCCAAGAGAAGGATGGGTCAGTGGAGGGAGTGAATCTCTCTCCTACTCTCACTCCTGAGCAACGGGAGGACTGCCGCCAGATACTGGAGCAGTACTCTTCGTTGTTCTCCCTTGTCCCGGGAAGGACCCACCTGTGTACCCATGATGTGGACACAGGAGACAGCCCACCAGTGAAGTCCAAGACCTACCGGCTGTCTGACAAGGTGAAGGCTAGCATACATGGAGAAGTTGCCAAGATGCTAGAGCTGGGAGTAATTGAACCTTCCAACAGCCCTTGGTCCAGTCCGGTGGTGCTCGTGCCAAAAGCCGCACCACCAGGCAACACACCTGAACTGAGGTTCTGTGTGGATTACCGAGGACTGAATTCAGTGACAAGGACTGATGCTCATCCGATCCCTAGGGCGGATGAATTGATTGACCGGCTAGGAGCTGCCCAATATCTAAGTACCTTTGACCTCACTTCAGGGTACTGGCAGATCTCCTTGACAGATGGAGCAAGGGAAAGGTCAGCCTTCTCCACGCCTGAGGGACACTACCAGTTCTGTGTGATGCCCTTTGGGCTCAAGAACGCCCCTGCCACATTTCAGCGGCTGGTGAACCAGGTCCTCTCTGGATTGGAGAGTTTCTCTGCTGCCTACTTGGATGACATTGCTGTCTTCAGTAGCAGCTGGGAGGACCATCTGCAGCATTTGCAGGCCGTTCTCCAGGCCCTGAGACAAGCTGGATTGACCATCAAAGCCAGCAAATGCCAGATTGGGCAGGGGTCGGTTGTGTACCTTGGACACTTGGTGGGTAGGGGGACCGTGCAGCCCCTGCAGGCGAAGATTGAGGCAATCATGGCCTGGGAACCCCCCAAGACACAGACTGAGGTCCGAGCTTTCCTGGGCCTCACAGGTTACTACCGTCGCTTTGTGAAGGGGTATGGCACTATTGTTGCGCCCCTCACAGAGCTCACCTCCAAGAAACAACCTCGACGGGTAGTTTGGACAAAGGCTTGTCAGCAAGCCTTTGAGAAGTTGAAACAGGCAATGTGTGCGGCACCGGTCCTGAGGGCCCCAGACTTCTCCAAGGAGTTCATTGTCCAAACGGATGCATCAGAGCATGGCATTGGGGCAGTGCTATCGCAACTCAATGAAGAGGGCCTGGATCAACCTGTAGTCTTCTTATCCAGGAGGCTGCTTCCCCGGGAACAGAAGTGGAGTGCCATTGAGAGGGAAGCTTTTGCGGTGGTGTGGGCTCTGAAGAAGCTGCGGCCATACCTCTTTGGCTCGCACTTCCTGGTTCAGACTGACCACCGACCCCTTCGTTGGCTAATGCAGATGAAGGGGGAAAATCCCAAGTTGTTGAGGTGGTCCATCTCCCTACAGGGAATGGACTTCCGGGTGGAACATCGGCCTGGAGTGGACCACGCCAATGCAGACGGTCTCTCCAGGTATTTCCGCCTTAGTGATGAGGACTCCCAAGGGGTTGGGTAGTTCTCCCCACTTTCAGCTGGGGGGGACGCGTGTTAGACCTGTCTGACTTTTTGGCGAAGTCCCTCCTAATTTTTTATTTATTTTGTCCCCTTTTTGCCCCTCATACCCTTATTAATTTTTGTGTCTACTGGATTTTTATAGGTGTTGGCCAGGGGGATAGGTGTTCCCTCTCCCCCTCATAGTTTTTTACCTCAGGTCCAGAGGCCTGTTCTGACAGGAAAGTTGGCACCACCTAAAATGGTGGCCACCAACTGCCCCAACTGTCACCAACAGAACCTGGCCATAGACCAACATAGGGCATTCCAGAACCTTCTGGTCCATTCTGGACCACTGAAGGGCAGCCTATATAAGGCGGAATGCGGGGCAGCCATTTTGTCTACCTGGGAGAGTCAGCTGGAGGACAGGCTATCCTGGCAGGTGGGAGGAGACTAGTGTAAGGGTTGCACTTCTAGACTGGGAAGCAGCCTATTAATTCCACTTCTCTATTCCTCCTGTGGGTTCCTTGTCCTGTCCCCGCTGGGAAAGTTAAGGGAGACCCTGGGCGCCTGACTGACCCCTAACTTCAAAATAGTAGGGTGTAGGTAGGGTAAGGAGACTGCAGCGCAGTGGAGCGCAGTCCTCTGCCCAGCATTGGAAACTGAACTGAGAGGGTTCCTAGTAACTGTCTAGGGAAGAGGGCTGGGGTCCTAGTGAGGAGAAAGCACCCTGAAGCTTCATTCTGTGGAACCCCTTTGACCCCCCCCCTTTTCCTGTTAGAAACAAGAAGATAACTGTCGTCCTGGGTGGCACTGGGCACCTCTTACCTGGGACAGAACTGGCAAGGAGCCGACCCTGTGTTGATGAACCAGTGGTTGGAGCCTGGTGGAAGATTCCCTTGAGCCTGGGCAACCTTGGGAGGCCAGCGCCGAAAACGGGACCCCGGGGGCACCTGTCGCGCTTTGTGTGGATCCGGAGATAAGTGTGAGCGCAGTGCTCCTTCCCGGCGCCAGCGCGCTGATTCCCCGTGAAATTGTCGAACTGTGGTGAGAGACGGGGCCGAGGATTGAGCAGGCCCGGAGCGGAGTCGCTTTTCCCCCGCGCATGCGCAGTGGAGGCCGGGGCAGTGGAAATCGACGACGTCACTTTCGGGTGAGGAGCGCTGTGAGGAGGCGGCTTCGGCGAGTGCTCGTGTGTGAGCTGCGCGCCGAGGGACAGATCCGGCTGTGAGGAGCGAGGAGCGCATTGCGCATGTCCCCGCGATTAGCGCGTTCCCGGCCAGAAAGAGTCAGGCTTCATTTTCTCCCCCCTTCGCTCAGGCGCTTCAGAAAGGAGCCAGCGCGAGCGGAAAGGGGGCCTTCCTGAGGGCGCTTCACCAACTCTCTACCCTAGTGTCCAGGAAGCGAGGGCGCTTCACTATTCCCCCGCCCCAGCACTAAGAAGGCAGCTGGCTCGGCAGGAGGGGTTGACGTGAGGCTGGAGGGACCTCGAAGGAGCCTGTAACTGACAGTAAGGAGGTTATCTGGAGGGGGAAGGTGGCGCTAGAGCCTGTGATCACCTGGTAACCCATTAATGGTTGTTGCTCCTCTCAGTTACTGCAATTTATAACGTGGTGGGTAACCTGAGGAAACCCTCTTTGACTGTGAGCTAAAAGGAGACAATTACTGGTACTGTGTAAAGCAAGCATAGTGTACTCCATAGAATTCCATTCGACTACCTACAAGGGCATAATTAAATGCTGGTTTAAGTGGGCTAACCCAATGGCCTTCATTTGAGTAATAAGATTATCTAAATGTCTCTAATGTAGATGGGAGTGTTGCTCTGCTTGGATTTAGAAGTTGTTTGTGCCAAAACTTAAAGTAAAGCTGTGTTTGGAAATAATATAGAGTAAGCTGGGTACAGACATTACTTGATTGAATTATAAAAGAGTAAGATTTATTTGCCAAATGTCCAGGTGATTTATCTGTTTTACAAATGTTGGTCGCTCTTCTGTTTTAGACTTGAATAAGTATTCCTGCTATAATCCAACCAACTTGAATGTATTAAGGGATAATCTGCCAATAATTTGGAAAGCGTAATTGTTGACCCTGAAAGTGATTTAAACTGTTTCTGAGCTAATTACATGTGAGATACTTAAATTTGACAACAGAGAGCATATTATTTTTATATAAAGCAACACGTATTTTCATATAATTTTGGTGTAGTGTTTTCTTTTTGAGTGCTATTGCGTGAAGTTACTTTTGGGTGGTCTGCAACCTTTACACTGTGCCTCTAGATGTTAGTCTTGCCCTAGGCCAGGCTACCTAATTCCAACAATAGTTATCTCAGCTGGTGTCTTCACTACCACACTAGTAAGTCATTGTATCGGTAGGCAGGTCTTTCCATCTCAGAGCGCTTACGCCTCTCAGCTTGCTGAGTGGGGGGATGGACTACAGGGGTGTGTATTTGAAGCGAGATTGGTGGTGAATGAGGAGAAAAGAAAAAAAAGACACTGCAGCTGTGCTGTTTCAAAGGGACGATTTTGCAGCACTGCTGCAAAACCGGCCGCCAGTAACAAAAACAGCCCCCACTGGTCTAAAACCAGCCCCATCTCTTCCGACCCACTGGGGAACCGCCCAGTGCCCATTACGACTAGTCCAGACCTGAGCCTAGATCTCTGCAACTCACTGTATGTGGAGCACCATGATGCTGAAGAAGCTGAGAGCACAGTTCAAAGGTGATATCCTTGGGTCACAAGCTCTCGTTGGTATGTTATGCAAAGCAGATTTGTAGAGTGCAAGATCACCCATAAGGTAACCTGGTGTTGAGCAGGTGTGAGTCTTGGCACACCTAGGGCCTAGTGGGACTACTCAAAAAGGCAGGGCTTCAGCTACTTGCAGAATTAAATACGTGAGGAGGTGGCTTCTATGTGTAGGAGCAGGTTGTTCTATGCTTTAGTAGTGATGTCTGATAAGACTAAACTCCCAGATCCGGTATACGTGAGATTTGTGCAGATAGAGGTCCGGACGAGCAGTGGTGTATGGAAGGTTTGTGAAAGCAGATGCGATTTTTAAGATATGCTAGATCAGTGTTGTGTACTGCCTTGAAAGTGTTGGAGAGGAGTGTGAATTGTGCTTTTTTGTGAATAGAGAGCAAGTGGAGCTGCTTCATCTGTTGTGTGATGTGATTGTGGCGTGGAAGGTCAAGAGTGATTCTGGCCACCAGGTTCTGAATGGTTAGCAGCCTTCTCGTGGGTTTTTTGTTGATCCCGATATAGAGGGTGTTCCAGTAGTCTAGATTGCATGTGACATGGGCATGCTTGACAATTTTACGGGTGCTGATTGGGAGCCATTTGAATATCTTCCTCAGATCTTCAGATATGGAAGCATGAGGCAGTGACACCATTGACTTGGTGGTCAGGTTGATTTTGTTGTTGATGATGATGCAGAGGTTATTGGTGTGGGGATGGGTGTCGGTCTTAGCACTGTTGGACACCAGGTGGAGTCGCACAGTTATGTGCTCTTCCCAAAGATCATGATTTCAGTCTTGTCGGTGTTCAGCTTTAGACAGTGGGTCTTCATCCAGTGGGTGATTTCAGTCATGCAGGCTTTTAACTTGATCCGGCTATGGGCATCTTGCCTGTGAGGAAGAGAATGAGTTGCATGTCATTGACATAGAAGAGGGGGCTGAGATTGTGAGAGTGAAGGATGCTGACTAGAAGAATCATATATGCGTTGAAGAGGGTCAGGTTAAAGGAGGATCCTTGCGAAACTCCACAGAGGAGGCCGCAGGCACCCGAGGTCTATGGTGCAAGGCTGACTGACTGGGTCCTTCCAGTAAGGAAGGAGCAGAGCCATTGATACTTTGATATATATTTAAAACCTTAATTGCCCATTAAGACCCTTCCTCCCCAACTTCAAATGTTTCCAACACTCTTCACTAAACAACGTTTCATCTCTTCCTGTAAAAGGATGCTTCCTTCTGTGAGAGCCCCAACTCAATTGAATAGTGCATGTGCAGTGATACACAGCAGTTTAATCACTACAGGTGTCTCCAATACCAGATTATCAGTGGTGGATCTTTCCTTGCTGCCACATGGAGAAACATTATGGGAAGAGTCAGGTGGGGCGTAGCAGTTGAGTTTTACCAGGGGAGCAGAGAGAAAATGAGAAGGGGCACATGAGGCAACCGCCAGGGCACCCACTGCTTGTGCTGCCACGACAAACTCCACAATGGACATTTCCTTCAACTCCGTGAACATGGAGGAACAAGGAATCACACCTCCTTACACAGAGCCACACCCCAGTGCCTCAAAACACAGAGGTGCAAGGAGGGAGTCTGTGCAGCCATACTGATGCACAGTGAAGGAGTGTGCAGAGTAACAGGAAGTTGTCACCGTTATACAAAACGGTGGCGCATCAGATCTCCTCCACGATCCGCTGACACGCCTGATGTGGTAGGAGGGGCTCTGAGGGTGGAGCCAACATGGGCCTAAACACGAACAGGTGGAGGATTTTGTATACTCTGCAGGGTTGTGAATGCAAGGGGGTGGCTCCCATGCACCTGTGCACCTAGAAATGAAAAAACAGTGGTTAGCTAGCACAAATGTGTGAGATTGAGCTACACAGGGAACTCACTGGTGGAGGGTGTGCCACTATGAATTTCACCTGAGTAATCTATTGCTGCTCACAGTAACTAGTTTAATCAACGAAACTATTTTTAAGGTACTAAAAACGTGACTTTATGAAAAGACATTTGCTACTGCTGATTATAGAATGCAACCCCTGGCATGATGGCATGATGGCATGATGGTAGTAACTTCTGTCATATTGTGGCCATAGATGGTGTATTGATGTAGTCTTTCCGAAGTATAATACTGGGTTTGGAATAAAAATAAAAAATTAATGGCATATGATCAGCCTTTTCTTGTATGAAAGCATGATATATGCATATGCAAAGCAATATCTGTCTCTTTGTTAGAGTAGTACTTGTTGGTACTTTATGAAAATGAAAAACTGATGTTTGGACACTGATGAGCTGTTATTTTGGGCAGCTGAATTATTTTTCCATATTGCCAAATTTGCATTTGATATCAAAATGTGTGTATTATAATAAACAGTGAAGCCAACGTTTGGCAACTCCTTTGCTTTGTGCAATTCGGGGTGGGTATTTATGCTCCACCCTTTCAAAGAACACTAGTCACCACTGAAGGACCCATACAAAAGAATTTTCAAGGCACACCTTAACCCCTTGCCTGCTCATGATGGAACCACGCCGTCATGAGCCACTGGTGGCGTGTGCTCATGACGGCTGCCGCTCCGCCCACGTGGCATTAATTTCCCGCCTGTGCGGACGAATTAATGAGCGGGCGGTGCCGTGACGGAACTATGCTGTCATGAGCACACGCCGCCGGTGACTCATGACGGCGTGCTTACGTCATGAGCACAGCGGTGCCGCGCTCACCCCCTACCCCTCCTGCGCTGCAGCAAATTCCGCCCAGTGGCCAAGGGGTTAAACTACTAGGGCTTAAATAATTTGAAGGTCAAGCTTGACGGCAAAGTTGTCTTCAAGAATTCATATGATCTATTTTTTTTAAAATGCAATATAGAGAGGGGGGCTTTGTCTCCGCCCCTTTTTTTGATTAACCTCTGTACAGCATCTTGCTTGGACAGCAATTGTGTTATTACCCCCAAGAAGTGTTCAATTGCTCATAACGGACAGATTGTTAACTCAAACCCATTGTGAACTAGTGAGGAAGGGGCTTTGCAATGCGCAAAACAAAGGTAAGGGGTTTTACATTTTGCACACCTTACAAATGTAGAAGAAAGGACTTTGTTTTGTGAACTTTGATGAGTGCTACAGGCAGTGCTTAATTTGAGTTGGTGGTTTCGGGTGCTCGGCTCTAGCACTTATTTGTCAGCACCAGCACTTATGACAGTCTGACACATGGTGGCACTGTCGGCCTATTTTTCGTATGAGGATAACAACAGCTATTTATTAATTTAACATACATTAACATTGACTAATACCTGCCACCCAAGCTATTCTTATAGCTTTGGGGTGTGGAATAGTGAGAATTGTCACACTTGCAAGAGTGTGATGGTTAATAGTTGGGTTGGTACTATCATTGGCAGAGCTGGCTGGGGCAATGGATGGTGCAAGCTGCACTTATTTTTTCACACATTAAGCACAGGCTACAGGAATAGATTTTATACCATGAACTGTCAGACACCTATAATAGGAAAGAGGTTTACATTCTTAACTCTGTGGTAAATATAGTAAAAAGGAGATTTACAATGTGAACTCCATGATGAACACTGCAGGAAGATGCTTTACAATATTTAACACTGAGGGTTAGGTTTTCATTGCGAACATTTGTAATTGTATGCTTCCTTTTTAGTTGTATGTGAATTGAAGTACTCTTTTCTTTTTAGTAGTAACACTGGTTGTACATTAATTTATTAAGTGTTATTGCGTCCTTTGTTGAGGTTTGCAACCATGAGTAACTTCTCTGCGTTACTACCTGGAGGGATCCGGTGCTAACGGGGTGTACTTTGTGCTCAGTTTGGGTCAAATGGTTAGGTGGCCCCAAGCCTTTCGATCTGCCCATTTGTTGTTATTCTTAACTTTTTCTTTGCTGGCGTTTGATTGGGCAGCAGATGTGTTTGGCCACCAATGAACTAGTTCAATTGCTCATAACCAGGGGCCCTGCAGGAGAGCACCAGATTACGCTGCAGGAGAGCACCAGATTATGCGGCAAGAAAAGACAAATTGTGCTGCATAAGGCAGCACATTTGTATAGTATTATTTTGTCATTTCTACACATGGTAATGCTCTATGGGCAAAAACTTCACCTCATTATCACCAGTTTAACAACCAAATACAGAAATAGGCAACTGAAAGACTACCAGTTAACCTTTGCAGAGGGCGCTCCACTGTGCTTGAACACACGTTGCCATGTTTTTATTAATGTTCGATCTGTTTGAGCCAGAAAAAAAAAATCTTATTAAAATCTGCTGATTATGCAGCAGATGATGCATTATGCGGCAAATCCATAATTATGGAGAAAAAAAACCTGCAGTTGCAAAATTGCATAATTCCAGTAACCATGCGCTTAAGTGATGGCGACATCGTTAATGCAGGCCTGTGTCAAATTCAGTAGGGTGGAGCTTGTTCATGAGGAAGCCCCATGTCAAAAACAATGGGAAGGAATTTCACATAGCGAACTCTCTGATACCTTCAATGACAAATGGTTTGAGGTTGTCAAATCCGGGGTAAACACCATAAAAATGTCTTTACATCGTGTAAAACGAGAGACCTTCTTCCATAGATCTCTAGTTCAAAAGTATCAAGAGAGGACTGGTTTTCATTGTGTATACTTATCAACTAGTTGTTTGTGAATAAAAAATATTTGTCTTTTTAGTAAAGCCTTTGGCAGGCCATTGGTTTACTGTATAAGTGTGCGCTTTGCGGAGTTCTGAGTTTCTAGACCACACTACCTGAAGGCTTAGACTGCCTGACCTTTCTATTCTGAGTCTGAAGAGCAGCCTCCAGAAACTGCTCCAGAACTGTCCATGGGAGGCCAGATGCAGCATCCAGGAGCGGAGGGTGAGTGTCTGGAGGCTCGAAGGGATGTGAGGCATAGGATTGAGATTCTATGAACTGGTGTAACTGGTTCTTAGTTCGGTCTAATAATAAGGTGACCCCTTAGACACCAGACAGAACTCTCCAGATGTTACAACTGGAGCCTGCTATCCCCTGATTGCCCTGGGATCGACCCCACTAGCCAGTGTCCACAATCCCAAATGAACTTCAATGGGGTTGCATTGTTATCGCCCACTGCTCCAGAAGAAATAAGCCCAGCTCTTGTCCATCTCCCCAGCACATCCTGCTGTGGCATGTTAAAAGTCCATCTGCTGCAGGGCTGGTCTTCACTGAAAGATCATCAATTGCAGTCATGATATGCGTGCCGCCAGCAGCAGCAGGGCCGGTGCAACAACGCATGATGCATTGTGGAATCACTGCGCCAAAAATGGCTTCCGTATCCAAATGTTATTATGTAACAATGTGTGGAGTGCGCTATTGGGTGGTGTGTGCTGCAGTACAAAAAGACAGTCTAGTTGCTGTGTTGTGCCCGTTGCCTTTACCTCAGTAGTGATTGTGTTATGCATTGTTTTGATGGATGCCGGGCTTCCATTATAGGCTTTGCTCAGTCATCTCAGTGGTAAATGACAATGGTGAGTGGGGTCTGTGCAGCCCTAGGGTAGCTTATCTTGTGTGCATGTGTGGTGCTCTCCAGTGCAGGTTCAAGGATGTGTTCATTTACACACATGCAGTATAGTGATTCTCTGGTGGTGAATGAGCGTCTAATTTCATGATATCAAGGACTTGCACTTTGCGTATGCACACACCAATGAGCTGGAGTTTGTAGATTTGTCGATTAATACAGCACAGCTGATCACCCTTGAGGGTATCCAGGCACTGTCCCGGGGCACGAGGGGATTAATTGATTTGCCCAGAATCACAGGATGTTACGCTGGTGCTTAGAATTAAACCAATATCCTCAGCTCTGGAATCGGCAACTCTGGCTGCTGTGCCACATCCTGTCCCATGGATTGATTTCTGATTTGGTCCACTGGGTTTGTTGGCAGCCAGGCAGAGCAGCAGCTAAAAATCTACTGCAGTGCTGTTCATGTGAGGCCGGAGGAAGGGTCCCGGAGCAAATAGTGTCTCCAAGTGCTATACTAAAGGGCGTGGGGGAAAGCCTGAAACTCATTGGCTAGTGGTAATGGTGCTTTGTGATGCCGTCAACACAACTGGTTGTCTCCTAATGAGCAGGGGCGGCTCCTCCTTTAGGATGCAGTACAAGATGCTTAAACATAAAATGGTAAAACTACCATTTTATATTTCGGATTCTCGCACTGCGAGAAAGCAGAAGGGTTAGGTTGGTGGAGGGCGGGCGGGTAGGTCTGCTCGAAGGCAGGGGAAGAGTGGCTTTCCCACTGCTGAGAGTGTTGACTGTTTGCCAAACCAATACATACAAAGTACCCATCAGTCACCATTCTGACTGATGGGTACTTGTCCTCATCCACGGAGAGCTCTCTGTGTCACTACTTGGTTGTAAGGGTGAGTCCTGGTTTGGTTTCTTGTATGTGGGCATACTGACCTTAGACCCTCTGGTACCTGTGGTATGTATTGGTTCTGTTGGGGATAGTACCCAGAGCTAGGTCTTTAAATCTCCCCTAGGTCCTCCTCTACCGTTTTGTGTTTGTTGTTTGCCAAACCAGTCATGCGCACTCTGCCTTTTCTCCATGTAGGCCACAAATGGAGAAATCGGCCTCCCCATAGGCACCTGGCTGGTCGGCGTCCCGACCAATCACAACGCTGCCATTGCAGCATTGTGAGTGGCTTAGGGGAGGGGAGGGAGGCTGCCTGCTTCCTGTTCCTGCCGGGGCAGGAAAGCAGGAAAACGCGGGACCCGGACGGCTGGCGGACAGGCAAGTTTTTTAAATGTATTAACCCCCCTCCCCACGCAACACTCCTGCTTGACCCTTCCGCCACCCTAACCCCCACACGCCCTCCCACCTGCGATTAATGCCGGCCACGACTGCTAATGAGTGATCTGTGCAGGGCAGTAGGGCAGGATGGCAGGAGTGGTGCTCTTTCAGAGGTCACTGGGCATGGGTCTCGAAAGTAAATAAACGTAGAGCATTGGGTCAATAATGTCCTCCCGACCCCGGTCTATGGGCACTCTCTTAGAAAAGCAGACCATCACGGCTCGTCAGCGGAAGCAGAGTACTCTGTTTAATAACGACTGCTGGCAAAGTTGTTTCAAAAGTGAGTCTTGCCCATGTTTAATCCTCCTCCCCTCCCTAAGCGCCTTGAGACCCTCTGGGTATGTAGTGCGCTATATAAATTCTTTGACTTGACTTGACTTGACTACGCGCCATGTCTTCAGCCATAGTAGCCACAGTTGAAACCGGCTGGGAACAGTTCAAGATTTCTGGTCTAGAAGCAAAACGTCCAAAATACAGACAGCACTCCTATAAACCTCACAGTCTACCAATCACACACTCCTGGAAGCATTCGTGCACCCCTGATATACTTCTAACCTTGCTCTATCAGGAGCAGTCCCACACCCATCACTGCAGCACTCACACCAGAACAGAAGAACTCTCACTTAGCTCACAAGCGTGTTATGTACTCAGAGTTGTGCGAATGACAAAAAGCAGGCCATACAGGAGTTGAAGCCTAGAGTCACTCATTGACAAAGTCAACCCATCTAGCTAGCATCTTCAGTTACACGCCAGACCTATTGCCCTTGCCTAGCTTGTTTTAAAGATCCCTGGTAATAATGCAGATAATTCTAGGGAGACAAAATGGGAGAACGGCATCAATCTTTGTCCTTGGCAGCACGTGCTTGTCATTTTGCAGGCTGGCGCTTTGCATTGCGGCCCCTCCCCCTCCCAGTGCTAATACACCCATTGCCTGATTTCCACTGAGGCCGCCAGGCTGACCCGCAGTAATTATCGCCTCTCATTGGAAACACAGCGCTATCGATCCGAGGCCGCGTGACCCGCGTCGAAGGAGGGGTGTTGCGCACTTAATACTACTGCAGCAGCCCCGGACGCCTAAGGGGCCCGGCACGTTCTGCAGCGCTGTCACTATTGGCGCACCCCGCGTCCCCTCCTGTGCGGGAATACCCCACATATTACATTGTACTTGTAGAGCAAGTCTCGTTAAAAGTGATGGCGCCCTACGGGGAAATAATGTTTCCGGAAGTGCAGCCGGACGTCTGGACTCGCGAGGGAGGCCATCTTGAGGCTCCAGGCAGCTTTGCTTCGGAGTCAATAAGGCAGTGATCTTGCAGGGCCACGACTCCAGCTCTCTGTCTACTTTCTATTCTGGCTTCGGATGGTGTCTTTCACCAGATTTAATTTCCGTTTTTAGTTTCAGAATCGCTGTTCTGCACAGGTGCTGTTCAGTGAGATGAGAGTTCGCTAGGTGTGGACTTGCAGCCCAGGTCTGCTGGGTCCTCGGCTTGGTGGCCGAGCCGTGCTTCTAAGCGCTAGCTGTCATAACAAACTGCAGGAAGACACTGAGGTCTTTGGTGTCATGTCAAAGCAGTGCAGGTGCTTGTATAGTGCCAAGAAACTGCAGACACCTTTAGCAGGGCTCAAGTTGGAATCTGTCAAAAAGGTTGGACAACAGGAGCTTAATTTGTAAAATATGAAGTGCAGGTGCTCACATTTTTTAGAAGGCCACACCCACTTCCCTCGGCTCCACCCACTTATTCTAAAAGCTCCACCCACATCCTCAACGGGCACTTCTGACTCTCAAGTTTCAGAAAACTAGCACATGGTGGTAAAGGTTCATTTAGTGGACCTAGGGTGACCAACCGTCCGTAAATTTCACGGACAGTCCGTAATTTCGGCCGTCTGTCCGTTCTCCGTGAAGGAATCTTTAACGGACGCCATTTGTCCGTCATTTTAACAGGGCACCGGTTGCTCCACCCTAAAGCCGGCACAGCTTGCACCCACCTCTTTTCTTCAATCCGATGCTGCACCAAAGCTCCTCAGATGCCCTGCAGCATTGGAGAGGCACAGCGGGATGGCTACCCTCACACCTCCAGCCCTTGATGACCTGTTAAGAGGTGCTTCGAAGGTGACTTAGCGGGAGGGGCTGCCGGTTCAGGAGCAGCGACATCTATTCACATGCAAACAGCCCTGAATGTGTCATGGCTCTGCTATTTAGAGGGGGGCTCACACATTCCATTTCTACCCAGGGCCCCAAACATCCAAGACTCGGCCAGATTACACCCCTGATTACACCGAGGCAGCACGTGGTTCTCTTCACAGAGCTTAATTACTGTCACTAAATTGTAAGCAAACCTCGGTTCTTCAAAAATGCAGTCTATAATGTAAGAAAATAAAGAAATGGCACAATCGCACCCACACTGATTAACAAAGTATGGAGGACAATCAATTCAATCAGTTCTCTTTGAGTATCTCCTGTAAGTGCTGTACATCACAGTGGGCGATGGCATTTTGGACAGAGAGCCTGTCTTCTCATTGTCTTGTGCAGGAGAGGAGCCCAAGATGATACTAGAATACTGCATGCCCACCCCTGTGTTCCCTCTCCTGTGATGGCTCCTGCCCTCCCCTCAGTGATGGCACCTGTCCCCCCATGTGGTGGCTCCAGTCCACCCCACGCCTGGGATGGCTCCTGTCCCCCAGGTTGTGGCTCCAGTCCACCCCCACCTGTGGTGGCTCTTGTCCCCCCCTGTGGTGGATCCTGTCTCCTCCCTGGGTGGCTTCCGTCCCAGTCCTGGAACGGCCCCTGCAGCGAGGGTGAAGTTCTTGATGGGCCTCTTCTCAAAAGGGCTCAGCTCAAAATTAATATGGAAAGGTCGGCGAGTAAGTAAGTGAAGGGATGGGTGAATTGCTGGATGAATTAGTGAAAGGGTGAATGGATGAATGAAAGATTGAATAAATGGCTAATGAGAGAGGATGGATGGATTGATGAGTGAGGGTAAGGATGGAGAGAAAATGTAAATAGCTGGATGTACGGGTGGAAGGGTAGCTGGATGATGGATGAGGGGAAAGATGGATGAGGGGAAGGATGATGGATGAGGAGAAGGATGGATGGATGGATGGACGGGAAGGATGGATTGATGGAGGGGAAGGATGGATGGATGAGGGGAAGGATGGATGGATGGATGGATGGAGTGGATGGATGGAGGGGAAGGATGGATGGATCAGGAGATGGATGGATGGACGGATGGATGAGGGGAAGGATACATGGATGGGTGAGGGGAAGGATGGATGATGGATGAAAAGAAGGATGGATGAGGGGAAGGATGGATGGATGAGGGGAAGGATGGATGGATGAGGGGAAGGATGGATGGATGAGGGGAAGGATGGATGGATGGATGGATGGAGTGGATGGATGGAGGGGAAGGATGGATGGATCAGGAGATGGATGGATGGACGGATGGATGAGGGGAAGGATACATGGATGGGTGAGGGGAAGGATGGATGATGGATGAAAAGAAGGATGGATGAGGGGAAGGATGGATGGATGAGGGGAAGGATGGATGGATGAGGGGAAGGATGGATGGATGAGGGGATGGATGGATGAGGGGAAGGGTGGATGGGTGAGGGGATGGATGGATGGATGAGGGATGGGTGAGGGGATGGATGGATGGATGAGGGGATGGATGGATGGATAAGGGGATGGATAGAGGGGAAGGATGGATGGATGGGTGGGTGAAAGGATGGATGGATGGATGATGAGGGGAAGGATGGATGATGAGGGGAAGGATGGATGGATGCATGATGAGGGGATGGATGGATGGATGATGAGGGGAAGGGTGGATGGATGGATGATGAGGGGGTGCGTGAAAGTATGGATGGATGGATGATTAGGGAATGGATGGATGAAGAGGGGGTGGGTAAAAGGATGGATGGATGATGAGGGGAAGGATGGATGGATGATGAGGGGAAGGATGGATGGATGATGGGTGGGTGGGTAGAAGGATGGATGGATGGGTGATGAGGGAAAAGGATGGATGGATGATGAGGGAAAAGGATTGATGGATGATGAGGGGAAGAATGGATGATGAGGGGAAGAACGGATGGATGGATGGATGGATGGATGAGGGGTGGGTGAAAGGATGGATGGAGAGTCGGTGGGTGAAAGGATGGATGGATGATGAGTGGGTGGGTGAAAGGATGGATGGATGATGAGTGGGTGGGTGAAAGGATGAATGGATGGATGAGTGGGTGGGTGAAAGGATGGATGGATGGATGGATGAGTGGGTGGGTGGATAGTGGGTGGGTGAAAGGATGGATCAGTGGTTTGGATGGTGGGTGGGTGAAAGGATGGATGAGTGGGTGGGTGGATGGTGGGTGGGTGGATGGTTGGGTGGATGATGGGTGGTAGGTGGATAAGTGAAATGATGGATGGATTGATGGATTGATAAGTGCAAGGGTGAATGAATGGACGTATGAGTGAAAGGGTGGATGTAAGGATGGATGAGTGAGTGAAAGGGAGGGTAGATGGACAAAAGGATGAATAGATGTGTGAAGGAGTGAAATGATAGATGGATGAGTGATAGGATCAATGGATGGATTCATGAGTGGATGAGTAGATGGATGGATGGATGGGTGGGTGGATGGATGGATGGAAGGAAGGATGGCTAAGTGAAAGGGTCGATGGAGAGAGAAAGGGAGGATGGATGGATGACTAAAATAGTGGATGGGTGGAAGGATTAGTAAGTGAAAGGATGGCTGGATTGGTGAAAGGGTAAATGGCTGAATGGATGAGTGAATGCATGGATGGGATAAAGAGTGGATGGATAAGTGTACAGATGGATAGGGTGAAATGGTGGATGGATGGATGGATGGATGGATAATGGATATGAGTGAAAGGATGGATGAGGGGATGGATGAAGGGATGGATGAGTGAAATGATAGATGGAAGGATACATGATGGATAGGTTTGCAAACGGTTGAATATGTTTGGAAATGGCTGGGCTTACTTATATACTATTGCGCGACCTCTGATGTGTCTGTAAAACATACCTATTGTCCTGAAGTTTTGTCCTGAATTTTGACCTCCTGTCCTGAATTTGTGTCCTGAATTTTGACCCTTTGTCCTGAATTTTTACACTCACCGTCCTGAATTTGCACCAATGCCAGTTGGTCACCCTAAGTGGACCCCGGACAGATGCAATATGGGAGCTTCCATGCAAAATGGTGGCCGAAGTGAAGCAGCATGACAGTTACAAGCATTGGGTTCTTTACAGTCCCTATCTCAAAGGAAAGTAAGAGAGACAATGTTTAAAGGGAGATGCCTTTTACCATATTTAGGTCAGGATTACATGCTATTCCCCACTTGAAAAGGTCTATCTCTTTGTTTCACAGAATGGCAGCACTTCATGTAGATCTCCATTGAACAGCTCCAGCCAACTCTTTCCCTTAATTTGTGCACATTTTTTTTCGTTACAGCTTTCTTCCTGCGTCACTGTTTTTCAATATTTCTCTTTCTTTCCCCTTTTCATGTTTTTGTCTCTCTGCTTTGGGTGAAAGTCTGATTAAGAAAAATATGTAGCGGTCCCCAAAATAAGTGCTGGTGGGCCCCACCTGCAACAGCCAGTACAAATTAAGCACTGGGAAAGCATATGTAATCTACCTTTCCATCAAGGTCACAGGCACCAACTTCCCAACTAGGTTTAGTCCTCACTCACCAGTACTTATTTATTTTGAATATTCATATATACCCAGAATGTGCCAGTGCTCATAGGGTTAACAGATAAGCCAAACATTGCCATACAGTAGATATAGCAGTAATTGTACGCACTAGAAAGAGTAGCTGCACTGTTTGAAATTAAAGAGGTGAGTTCAGCAACTCACTATGGCTGCACTTCCAGGTATATTAGAAGTGGTGCATAAAGGCGCCAGCGCTAACTGCAGTCTCACTTAACATACTGGCTGCTTTCTCAACCACAAGTGAACGGAATGCACCTAGACACTGCATATGGCAGTGTGCTAAAGATTGTTGAAACCATACGCTAATGCCAGATCCCAAACAGCAAAAAGAAGCTTCAATGTAAAGTCACTACTGGCTGAGGATAAATCTGCACTTATAGGCAGAGCAGAGGAATGCACTCTCAATAATTATGACCTAATCACAAGCCCTGCTAATTTTTCTGTTCTTTTTTCACAGACTAACATATAATTTCTCCACATAACATCACAGATAAACAGAATATGCCATTCACGAAGGGAGCAATGTGTTTTATTTATTTTTATACTTCACACGCAAACTGCAAATATTGAAATGGTACACAGAAGGCTAGTAAAAACTCAGAGGCCCTGAATTGTAATAATTATCCAGCCATCCCCTTCAAGTAAACTACTACCATCATTCAGTCAGAGTCCCTGTCAGCACTGAGTTGAGGAAAGAAGCACGGAAAATTAACCCTTTGTGGGCCAGACGTAGTGAGGAACCAATTTTGTTTTGGGTGGGGGGCAAGAAACTGCTGGTTACTCAGATCGAGACCTGTGGCAGCCTTACTGGACAAGAGTTAGGAATAAATACCAACTCTACTTAAGTGTGCAAGCAATTTTTAGTTCAACATGTTTTCATGAGACACTACAATTTCCAGAACCAACCATTCAAGCTAATAAAGATTTAAGGAAATGTTAGCTACCGTGGATGGGATTGGAGAAGACAGTGCACAATCACAGCACATGTATGGAGTATGAGAGGGTCACCAGTGTAAGAAGAATGTAAAGCAGAGCGACAATAGAAGAAAGAGAACCTTTTATAGATGTTCATATTATGTTACTTTGGGGGACCGGTCCACGGTATAAAAAACTACAAAAAAATGAATATATACAGCGAGAGAGGTAAAGAAAAGAGAGTCAATGAATAAGAATGAGAGAGGAAGGTGAGAGAAATCCGGTGGCGAATAGAGGGAAGTATAGAGAAATAGGGAGAGAAACATGCAGAGACTGGAGAGAGTCATACAGTGAGGCACAGAGAGTGAGTGAGGGAGGGTAACTAAAGGCCAAAAATATATATTTCCTGACCAGATCCCATATATGGATTACCAATAACTTCTTGAAGTGATAAATCATTTAAATAGAAATTCTGATTGCCACCAAGGAATCGGATATTTAAAATAAGGTAGAGTGGCCCCAGATCATGTGCTCTGTGCTAAATCTGCCATTAGAACGCGAGGTTTCCAAAGTTTCAAATTTCCGCTTACTCTATCAGAAAACAACTAAAATGTGGCTTCCCTGGCCTGAACCCAGGTGGGGACACATCCATGTTGCAACTTGTGATGCACCGCTGCACAATTTTAGAACGCAATCACTTGTATTTTAATTTGGGAAGGTTAAACTGCAGGGATTTAGCCATTTCGAAGCAGTAAACTGTTTCGGGGAGTGGGAGCCTGGGGGATACTTCAGGCCCAGGGCAGGGGCCGGGCAGAGGCTACATTAGCACTAAGACTAGACAATTGTAGGTAGAGGGGCCCAGAAGCAATGGAAGTTGAGTAAAGAAACATGCCAGTGTTAGCGAAAGTAAAATCATACCCCCTCTGATCTCCAGTGTCATCGCAGGGTTGACTCCTTTTCTCATCCTTAGTCCGTCAACATACTTCTGTTTGCTCCTGAAGCGCGAGGATATAGGCAGGCAGTGTAAAAACGACAGGAAAGTAACCAGCGTTCTAAGAAATCTGTTTATATGCTGACCCTTCGCATGCCTTCCTGAGCCTTGAGTGAGCAGGTGCCTCCCCTTGCTACCTCTCTCGCTCACTCAGCGAATCCTGCAGTTGGGGACCCCTAGTGCACAGTTTTCATTCTAAGCCGGGCTCAGCCAGCACTCTCACACCGGCTCCTTCACAGCCCCTAGGCGTGACCTGCGTCCCCCCGAATGAACCAACACTCCTCCTGCTGGAGGAGGACTGGGGCCTTTAACTAAACCCCGGCCGGCCGGGCCCTTCATCCTTAAATGATATATGTGACCAGGAGTCACGCATATTACCCGGAGCTCTCCAGGTTGGCGTGCAATCAGGGGTCAGAATCGAGCCAAGACGCAATGTCACGATATCAGAGAATGGGCCAATTGAAAGCGGCGCGCGGACAGTCACTGAGGTCAGGGCTCACATAATAATTGCACTAAAAAGGAACACTCTGTGCAGTACACTTTTAGAACTGTCATTTCAGGAAAAAAGGCAAAGTCATCTGCAGGTTACATCAGAAGCATTTGCTTGTATTAACCAGTCTTTTCTATATTCCTAGACAATTTTAGGTGTTTTTATCTGGATGGTTAAATTGATAACACGGACTAGAGGCCTAATAAACAATGCAAAGTAAAAACTACCGTTTGAAAACAATTACTGCGTTATTGCAATCACAGCACGCCAAGTCGAGCAGTGACACTGAATGCCAAAATACTTTATCGGAACAATTTCAGTTTAATGATTATCATTTGAGATCAATAGTCAGTATGTTGGCCATCCTGAAAACCGAATGGAGTAACAATAGGCTGGCTCGAAGGATTCAGGCCCAATTACAACAACTGACCTTTAGCAATTGCCAGTCCTTTGGCACAACTCAAATGCCAAAGGCCGATAGATTCATTTCTGCCTGTAAAAATACCTTTTAGAAATCCATAGGTTCATTGGCACCGTCACAGACTCGCACCTCCTCCCACCTCCCCCCTCGTCCACCGGAATGAAAGGAAAACAAAGTGTGGGAGCTGATCGGGTCACCTAAGCTTAACTTAAAACTGTAAGTGTTTAGTGCTACTCTGCTTAACTGAATGTATTGTATTTTCAGTTCTTACCGTTATTCGTGGTGGGGCCGGTCGGCAGGCTGAGGCCAGGAGTGTCAGACACACACACTGCTAGCCTGGGCTGGCTAGCTAGCTGCACACCGCACTGGCACTGCTCAGCTCAACTGTACTTTGCTGCGTGCTGCCTGCTTGATATCTAGCAGCAGGCCTCAGTCTGCAGTGCCAGCGCCAGCGGCCCAGCCCAGTAGAGACACCCGACCCATGGCTGGCTGCAGTGCCCGCCACCAGACCGTCACGGACGTCACCTGCACTGCACAGCCCAGGGTCGGCTCTGCCCTTCGGCTTCTTCCTCGTCGTCTTTGGTGCCGGGCAAATCTAGGATGCCTCTAGTCTTGGCCAGTACTGCTCTTGGCATGGGGAGTGGGAGCTGCCGCCTGCCGCTGTAACTGCACGGTGGTTATGATGGGGCTAGAGTGTGGCTGGTAACTGGTGGCAGCCTAAGCCAAAATGAAAAAAATCTGCGCGCGCTACCGCGCTCACGCACAGCCCCTACCCCCATCAGAACCTCCAGCCCGGCCCCACCTGGTAACTTCCGTTCCGAGGCCCCTGGCCCTCCCACCCTGTGTCAAACAGAAACTAAAACAACTCCGCAGCCGGCCGGCCGCCAGGCGCCATGAAGATGAAAAAATCATGAAACTAAAGTTAAACTGACTACTTCAGTTTTCTAACACAGACACAGTCGCATATTATATATTATTTATTAAATATTCGCTTTGGACTGGAGTTGGCCTGGGCAGGGGCAGCTGAGGGTGCCTGCCTGGGCTGCTACGCTACCTGCACTGTCACGTCACCAGCACCTATGATAAAGAAGAGAGTGTTACATTTGCGGCGGCGGCTGACCAACTTGCAAGTTGCAACAGCAACACTAAACGGTTACCCGGCCCCAAACGCCGTGACGGTGACACACATGATTTATGATGAGAGTGACTCGGAGTCGACGGCCGGCGGCGAGATATGAACACACGCTGCGGGGGCTAGGGTGGGCTGTGGCTGCACGTTCAATGAAGAAAGTTATATTTATTTTTTACAGTCAGCAGTCAAGGTTCATAGACCCGGCCCTGATATTTAAGTGCCGGTGCTGAGCACCAGATAGCACCGGCACAAATTAAGCACTGAACAGGAGTGAGCAAGAAATTGAGGTCACGGTCAGGAGATGCCCACCTTGATGAGGTCTAACCGTCTGCCGTGTGTTCGGTGGTAGCAGCGAGGCTCTGTAGGAGACTGCAGTTTATTATGACGAGCACATGAAGATATGTTTTAAAAGATACATGAAGTTCATTTGTGGGAGACAAGAGGTGCTTAATTTGTTAAAAGAAGTGCCAGGACTCTCTTTAGGAGGCTTCTGCAGCTTGTATTGTACATTCCCCTGCTATGCTGCCAATGATACTAACAACATAACTACCAATCATCTCACTCCTACAAGTGTGACCATTCGGACTATTTCAGGCCCACAAAGCCATGAGAATGGCTTGGGCAGCTGGCAATAGTCATTTTAAAGTGCATTGAATTAATAATTAACTGTTGTTGTGGTCATCTGTAAATTAGCCGGACAGCGTCACCTTGTGGCAGACTGTCACAAGGGCCTGGTGTTGACAATTAAGTGCCGAGCACCAGAAACCACCGGCTCAGATTAAGCCCTGACTGCTGGTACGAAGTGCATGCACCCACCAAGACCATTTCAATGATGTGATTCTATGCTTACTCGTTCGCAGCAACTGCCACACGACTGGAAGTTGGGCTGAGATGCAGCCAATAAAAGAGCTTTGCCGGCCCGCAGTGTCTCGCTTTTCATACATGTGAAATATGTGGGTGGATGTCAGGTTAGCTGCTGCCAGAGCTTGGGTACTGAGTCAACGCCAGCTTAAATGCCCAACACTGCATGAAGGTCAATGCACGCCTGCGAGGAAATCCATGCCATGGTATTGTGTTTTTCTATAGATGTACCCTACTGTCTGATTGCTATGTTTAATTTCATTACCTTGCCTGTAGATTCACTGGATGGATTGGCATGAAATACCTTCACAGGTGGAAACAGCTGAGGATACTGGTCAATAAAACAGTCTGAGAATTATTTTAGGAAGAAGTCACCCCCCAGGACATGTGTGTGGCCCCCTTAACCCCCTCAGAGATGCTCTTTATCTACCTAGTTATTAGAGGTGGGCTAACGGTGGCCAACGTGATCATTAGACAGGTTCCGGCCAAAGTAATTAAAAACAGTGTGACCGTTTCTGAGTGTATTTAATGCCGTTTTATATTTTAGGATGGCCAGCCTCCATCTTGGAACGCAAGCAGCTCGGCGGGTCCCTGCCACCTCTGCCATGTGCACCGGTGCACCAGTCAACACACACAGGCCTGTCCTCCCTCTCTGTTTGGGAACTTCTTGGAAATCCTAATTACACGCTTAAGTAAACCCTTGAAAACCATTAACTCGGGTAATAGGAGCACCGGGTATTAACAATGCTGCAGGAGGTAGAACTTAATTATGAAATGTGACAATGTAGGCCCTCATCACGAGTACACTGCTCGCTTTTACAAACCCCTCAAGTGTAGGAATCCAAATAAATGATCGTGCGCCCCTCCCATCCAAGCTTTCTTCGAGGCGAATGTTTTCTCACTGCTGGCTGCTCCTTCGAAGAAACCTTCCTGATGCCAGCCGAGGGATGTCAGTGTTTGAATGGGCGACTTCCAGGGGTGGGGGAGGAGCGGGGAGTGACATTCTTATGGCTGATTCTCGGTATAAAGATAATATAAGATTAATTTGACCTGGCCTCTGTGAGATTGTGCTTTCCACAATATATGAAGCTTTGTCTGTTTTGTTTCATACACTATAAGTGCCTGTCAATGTCGACAATTCCAGTTAACCTGTTTCAGATGGTTTCGACTACATTCTGTAACAGATTATGAAAGTTTTGACACTGAACTATGTATGTCCACTGGAAAAAGGATAATTTTACTACTTAGCCAACATTAGCCACCGGTAACCTGTTCCAAAATACTGTCGAAATACCTTGTATGATTCTTACTAGAAGTTACTTAGATTTCTGAAAATTTGATTGAGCTGAAACCATTTGGAACTGGTCATCTGTGTTTCTACCAGGGATGTCTGCTAAAGCAGTCTTCGTCCAGTGAAATTGCCCATGTTCATGGGAATATTTATATATTTCAGGATCATCCTGCAACGTTTTGTCTGCAGCTGTAGTGCCAGGTGTGCTTCTTACAGTCACAAATCATTGCTCCTTTATGTGTTCAGATTCACACACAGTCTGTGCTATTGCAGAATGCTGGTGCTTTTGTTTTGGAGAAGGGCATCAGAGGTTGTTAAGGATGTCAAAGATTCTGGGGCCAATCAAACCCTAAGAACTAGCACAAACGGTACTTTCTTCTGTCTCTGCACTACCACCATATAGGAGGGCACTACAAATCACGTTCTGCTGGTGGTAACAGCAAGAACAATAAACAACAAATGCTATAGTTCCATAGACACAACAGGCGCTAGTATTGTGTGTGTGCGTTAACGTATTGTTTGCCCAGTTGAATACATCTCGTGCTTAATATCACCTTTTACTTATTCCAGCAATTTGACGTATATATTAGTGGTATGGTTCTTATGGAGGCCGCGCAGCAGCCGCGCCACAAAGGCAAGCCCGTCTGCGCCCGTCAGCGTCTGGACCGCGCCCAGCGCCAGAACCCCTGGACCCCGCAAACGCCACAACACCAGACTCCGCTACGATGCTAGCACCCTCTACACACTCACCGCCGGCCGACACCACACCTGCTTCCAAGCCGCCCCGAAACGGACTCACAGACCTTTCTCCTGCCACACCTACAGGTTCACCTGCGACAGAACCAACAAACCTCCAAGGACTGGACCCAACCATCTCCGCTGCATACTCCTCAACACCCGCTCTGCACGCAATCACGCAGTCGAGCTCTGGGATCTGCTCGACACCTCCGCCCCAGACGTGGCCTTCCTGACCGAGACCTGGTGGAACGACTCCTCGGCGCCCGACATCACCATAGCCATCCCGGACGGCTACAAGATCACCCGCAGGGATCGTGCCAACGGAATCGGAGGAGGAATAGCCATCGTCCACAAGTCCACAAGTCCACCCTCAAGGTCGCCACCCACGCAGACAACACCATCAACACTGCCGAACACCTGCACTTCCCGATCCACACCGACCCCAACACCACCCTCAGAGGAACACTCATCTACAGACCACCCGGACCCAAAGCTCAATTCAGCGACTCCATCGCCGACCTCGCCAGCACCCACGCACTCACCTCCATGGACTACATCCTCCTCGGGGACCTGAATTTCCACCTTGAGAACAACAACAACGCCAACTCCGCCACCCTGACCAACAACCTCTCCAACCTCGGCCTCAGACAAATTGTCACGCACCCACCCACGCCTCTGGCCACACACTGGACCCCATCTTCTCCACAGGCACCCACATCGCCTTCGACCACACAACCGAACTTCACTGGACCGACCACCGCTGCATCCATTTCACCTTCAACAAACCAACTATGCACCACTGCACCCAACAGCTGCCCCAACGCTGCTAGAGCAAAAGTCACCGAAGACCAGCTGAGAACCACCCTCGCCCAGAACCCACCCACCGACCCCCCAACCCAGACGCTGCAGCCCGCAACCTCAGACAGTGGATCGACGACTGCGCCAACACCCTCGCCCCACTCAAGAAACCCTCTAACAACCACGCCAGCAAGAGAGCCACCTGGTTCACCGACGAGCTGTAGACCTCCAAACGCACCGCTGGAAACTGGAGAAAATATGGCTTCACGAACGCACTCCGGACAACCACGCAGCCCACAAGGACGCCACTCGCAGACATCACCACTTCATCAGAATAGCCAAAAGATCCTCCTTCAAAGACCGCCTGGATAACAACGCACACAACAGCAAAGAGCTCTTCAGCATCGTAAAGGAACTCTCCAAACCCAGCGCCAACACCAACGACATACCGCCCTCACAAGAACTGTGCAACTCACTAGCCATCTTCCATCGCAAGATCGCTGAATTCCATGACAGCTTCAACACCATGACCTCCCGACTACGCCAGACCTGGCTCTTCGAGCAGTAGCGGCACCCCCTCCCCTCAGCGCCTTGAGACCCTAACGGGTAAGTAGCGCACTTTACAAGTACTCTGATTGATTGATTGATTAGATTTCTCTTTCTTTTTTATTTCTATAGCACGCAACAAAGGGATTTGCTTTTTGGTGGTAGTGTAGCGACAACATCTTAGCTGCAGCAATGCATATATTTTACATACATTAGGCTTTGTGGCCAAGCCCATCGGCCACGTCGTGTCTAGATTGAAGGCAGCTCTTGTGTTTACATGGGTCAAACACCTATGACAGTGTGACATTGGCTGCAGTGCGCATTATACAGTGATAGTAGATTATATTGGCTGAATGTTCCACCTTAGCCTGGAGGTGTGGAAGGGGAGGGGATCTGTTCCTTTCAGATATTTGAGGACAAAGCACAACTTCTTAATAGGGAGCGTTTCTTGAACAGGATGTGAGTATAAACGTTTGAGATACGGCGATGTGACAAGACTGTGTGCTATTTCTTGAATGCAATGATACGATGCAAGTCTCACGCTGGGCATTTTTTACTCTTTTAAGTAGGTGAGGTGCCAGGCCACCTTACATGGCACTAGCATAGTCACAGCAAGATCTGCAGAGGGAAACAACATTGTTTTTAAGGACCTTCCCAGAACAAATACATTAATAACATTTATAAAAACAATAGTAACACATACAATGAATATATCAACTAAAACACATTAAAATATATATTTTTTAAACTTAGGGGCATATTAAAAGGGGGTTTATCTCCGCTTTTTTGGCTTTAAAGCGAGATAAAATGATCTCCCTATTACCTAGCTGTCGCTAACACCAGTTAGCGACAGCTAGTAGGAGATAGTGACCATCTTGGGCCCCGCTTTGCATGTCAGTGATATTTATCACTAATGACATACAAGGTGGGCGTGCCAAGATATTAGCGACTGGAAACAGTCGCTAACATCACTATCTCCTATTACCAACTTTTGGAGATATTCGGGCTAAGCTAACACCTACCCCTGAGCAGCTCTTAGCCATGTTATCTAATGGGAGGTGGATAACATGGCTAAGAGCATTAGCTCGGTAATGCATGAATATCGCTGACTTTTCAGCGATATTCATGCATTTCGGCCGATTTTTATCGCTTAGGAGATAAACCTTGATAATAGCAAGGTTCCTAAGCGATACAAATCACCGCAGCTCGGCGATAAAAATATTGCCGCTAAGCCAACATAGCGATAATTATCGCGAGTTGTTGGTAATATGACCTGATATTTTTAACGATATTACTGAAAATGTTAGTAAAAACATTAATGTTCTTTAAAGAGATATTACGTACCTCAAAAAAGCGATTTACTTGTCAACGATATTAGTGCATCACGATATTTATGTGCCCGATATTTATGTCTTGCAATATTTTTTCTAATCACCAGGGTGGACCTAGGACTAGGATTTCAGTAATGGATTGTTTTCCCCTACGTTGGACACGATTGACTCAAGGCCATTTAATACTGGCAAAAAATGCCTCTGCGGGTCGAATCCACTATCTTGCATGGGTTCTGGCCACAGCAGACCCATCACAGCAATTATCTAACGCCGTCACTCCCTAATTGGCTGGGGCTGCCACTGGCTGAATCTTGTGGCCCAGGATTGCTGTGGTGCTCCAACCGCTGGGTCTCGGCAGCAGGCGGCCCAGGCTGAGACACGGACTGGCTGTGTGGATGGGCTGGAGGCCTGCCAATACGGCCATGGACTGAGGTTAATAATCCGGCCGCGGTGGTGATCTATGGAGAATGTGGTGACTACTGTCTGGTCGCTGTTAGCCCGCAGGGCTCTGACGGCCTGACTCACTGGGCGAGGAGCGGCTTCCGTGGCTGGCCAACCTGATACTGGGCCACGGTGTGTGACCTGCCTTGGCCTGGGCCTCGCCTCCTGGGCCTGTGGATGGCTTTGGTCGGGCCCCGTAGGGCCGTTATGCCTCCTGCATAAGCAATGGACTGCTGTCATGGCTGAAGTGCCATACTTGCTGACCTTGCATCGACTGCAGCTTTGGCTGACAGGTGCGGGGACCGCACAAAACAGGCGTGAAGACCTTCTGGCAGCCGGTGAGTGCGCAAAACTGTTCCACATCCATTTTTTTCGCTTCTGGCTCCTATGTACCACACGGCTGGAGCCCCAAGTCTACTCCTTGTTGTCTGTGATGATTATTACAGTCGCCTCGGCTCTTAATGCACTCCAGGCCGCCCTCCCTGTGATGTGGTGCTCCTAGTGGACCCCCTGCTGTACAGTGACAGGGTGGATCATATCCTGGTTGCCATTGTCTTGTACCCCCTGCTTTCCAAACTTGTGACTGAATAATCGGGATCCTGTGAGCGTGCTTGTATCCCCCTTGGGAGACCATCCTCCGGGAAGAGGCAGGGCTCGGACACCATCACAGACTGCTCTTTGTTACTGGCGAGGTCCTGCAGTCACCCTGCTGAACTGGTCGCTGTTGTTGACCACCGTACTACTGAAGTTTGCCAAACACATCACTGCTAAAATGCCTTCAGCCCAGAAGTCACCACGTGGCTCCAGAGAAGAGCATTTCAGCGACGATTAATAGCTTGCCATCTTCGCTCCCGCCGGTGACTTGACCAGACTAGACACACCAGGGCTGCTGTTGTCTGTCCCCTCATATTACTCACACCCTTGGACTTGGGCCGGCTGGCTGCAGCCCACAGGGGCCGTTGTACTCATAGACATGCCAGATAGATCTGATGGGCTACTGTCCTATCTACGGGTGTTTTGGACCCATTCGGCCACATCGCCATTACATGGGTAGGTCTCTTTTCTGCCTCCAGGGATGTTTTCTGGATTTAGTGTTAATTTCACAATGGGATGCTGGGATGGTGTGGTGTGTGGGATTGTCAAACTCAATCATGTTTGGGTGTTGAAATGGGAAGGAGGTGGATGTGGGTTGTTAATTCCTACTGCTGTCTGTAATTGCACTATGTCCTCTCCTGGACATATTCTGTGAGTATGTCCCTTCCATACCCAATTGCACATCATATACTTCTTGGCCACCCAAACCTTTCTCCTTACATCCTTACCCTGACATGCTGTCACAACCACCAAATATCTGACATGCAACATATGCAGTCTTAACGACGCAGGAAAGCGTGCTTGGTTTATACATATTTAGCCAGGCACCAGGTTGACAAATGTTTTCGTCAGGAACTCCACCATACACATTCCTCTGCCCCGGAGCTGCACGCCAGGTGGTGCGGTGACCCCAATACCTCTTTGTACTCGGGCTATGCCCGTGTCGTGGCAATTTTAACTCATAGATGCTTATAATGGCAACTGCGCTGCACCATCTGTGATGATGTCATTCTTTCAGTCACCCTACATTGACAGCCATTGATTCTGGCTGCAGTCTACGGCCCCATGCCGACGAATCGTGTTTCTTTTTAGAGGTTTGGTGTTTGATTGCTGGCCTAGGTCCTGGGGCAATATTATGGGGTGGTGACTTTAATTTATTTTTTTGACAACCAATTGGATCATCATCATTGACCTTCAACACAATCATCCTCAACAATTTTCTCCAAGACATATGGCAACATTTACACACAGATGTAGTGGAGGGCACCTGCATTACAGCTCACCACAACACATGGTTTAGATTAGATTATTGGCTAACCTCTCAGGACATTCAGACCTGGGTTACAAATATATCACATTTACTACTCACTCTCTCCAATCATGCTCCCATTTTACTAGAGCTCCTCATTCCACAGGCAGCTACTTGTGCCTTCTCTTGGTGCCTGGCGTCAGGGGCTCTACGGGCCGTGGTATTCTGAGAGGAGATTCATCAAGAAATAGTCTCATAATGTGGGCTCTCTAAATTCTCCATCCACTCTGTGGGAAGCCCTGAAGGTGGTCATTCGCAGTCCGTGTATTACAAAACAATCGGGGGTAGGCCATACATGGGAGGCTTTTACATCTAGACCAAGATATTCACACTCTCAAGGCAATATTTTATATCCAAAGATTTGTCCAAACTGGCAGACATTGAGGACATATTGACAGAGCTCTGCTATTATTGGGATGGAGATTGCCCCGGGCGGACTCTAGCCACTATGCTCTGTAAACCACATGCATCCTTATAGATGGTAGAACTACTAGGTGCCAATCTAAATCCTCAATCGACTATCCCTCCCAGTCTCATAAATACAATGACTTTCTTCTTTGCCAAATTATACGCCTCCACTCCCATCCATCAAAAAAGTGATTTACTTGCATATCTAGATAGCATTCAACTATTGTGGCTGGATCACAAACACTGGACCTACACAGACTCCCCATCCACAGTAGAAGAAAAGTAAAAGCCTTTCAGGGTCTCCCAGGGAACAAGGCTCAGTGTCAAGATGGTTTAACCACCGTCTTCTATAAGGAATATGCATTCATCACTCAAGGCTCCTCTCTTTCTCCCCTTTTATTTAACCATTACATCTTCCCTCTTATTTTTGCATTACAACAAATGGAGGTCACAGTTTACAACTACGCTGATGAACTCCAACTTATTTTCAATTTCTCCTCTCCTCCATCAGATGTCACTGCCTTCCAGTCTGTCATGCTGTTCGGGATTGGATGAATGCTAACCATCTCAAACTCAACCCGGATAAAACAGAGCTGATTCTGACTGGTGGCAGTAGTAACCCTTGGTCTTCTTCATTCTGGCCCCCCTCTCTTGGCTTACCCCCCACTCCCTCTCATTCAATTAGGACCCTTGGCATCACACTTAATCATCACTTGACTCTGCACTCCCACATTAGTTCTGTAGTTTCTTCCTGTTTCTTTATCCTCCGCATCATTAGGAAAGTATCTCGGTTTTTCTCTCCCTCTGCACTCAAACTGATCGTAATGGCCATGGTCTTATCTAAGATCGACTATGGGAACATCATTTATAATGGTGCTCCCTCCTATGCACTTCAACGCCTACAACTGGTGCAGAACCAGGCAGCCCGCCTGGTACATGGCCTATCTAAATTTCACCATTCGTCACCCCTCCTCATTGCTCTTCATTGGCTTCCCATCAAACAACGGGCCCTTTTCAAACTTGGCTGTCTTACTTTTCAAGCCCGGACGGGCACGGCTCCTGCTTTTATCAACTCTGCCATTACCAACTACTGCCCTTTCTAGAGATCTCCGCTCATCTACCAAATCCCTACTAGTCATTCCTCGTTTCAAGAAATCAAGATCAGGAGGCCAGAAATTTGCGGTTCTTGCGCCATCTTCTGGAGCACCCTCCCACCCCAAATCAGACTCTCCCCTTCCTACATGGAGTTTCGTAGGGCCCTTAAGACTTTCTTGTTCCAGCAGGCTTTCAGTCTATAGCCCCCTGTATTCTTTCTTGCCCAGGAACCCCTCTAGCGCCATGAAACTGCATTGTGAACGTGCGCTATACAAATTTCTAAAAATCCAAATTCATCCTGGCACCACACATGCTCTCTATGTTTGAAGCATCGTTACTTGGGGTTCTCTGCCTCCCTCCCTCAGAGAGGGCATCATTGTGACCACTTATCAAAAAAGATAAACCTGCCCCTCACTATCACTCTACAGGCATCTTTCAATGATAAATGCCGAGAACAAAGGGGCATATTATCAAGGGGGTTTATATCCGCTTTTTTGGCTTTAAAAGCCAAGAAAGCGGAGATAAAATTATCTCCCTATTACCAAGCTGTCGCTAACACCAGTTAGTGACAGCTAAAAGGAGATAGCGACCATCTTGGGCCCCGCTTTGCATGTCAGTGATATTTATCACTAATGACATGCAAAGTGGGCGTGCCAAGATGTTAGAGACTGGAAACAGTCCCTAACATCGCTATCTCCTATTACCAACTTTTGGAGATATTCGCGCTAAGCGCGAATATCTCCAAAAGCTAACACCTGCCCTGAGCAGTTCTTAGCAATGTTATCCAATGGGAGGTGGATAACATGGCTAAGAGCATTTGCTCGATAATGCATGAATATCGCTGACTTTTCAGCGATATTCATGCATTGCGGCCGTTTTTTATCGCATTTGCGATAAACCTTGCTAATAGCAAGGTTTATCTGCGATAAAAATCGCCGATGTGCGGCGATAATTTTTGTCTCTAAACAAGTTAGAGACAAAAATTATCGCTAGTTGTTGGTAATATGCCCCTAAATCTTAGAAAATGTATTAGCAAATCGCCTCCTTCCTCTACTGCACCAGATTTTGAGGTCAGATCAATCCAGATTTATCCCCAGTCGCTCCATCTCACATAATCTTCATACCATTTTTGTGGTTATGCTTCATCTTCATCACCAGGTCTCGGCTCTGGCTGCCCTACTTGATGTCATTAAGGCGATCGACACACTGGAGTGGCCCTATCTTTTTACTCTACTTGCGTGTTATGGTATTAGCTCCCATTTCCTCTATCAAATACAATTATTATATACCCTCCCACTGCCAGCATCTGCCTTATTGGCATGCTAACTGATTCATTCACAGTCACTCAAGGTACTCGTCAGGGCTGCCCACAGTCACCACTCTTGATTGCTATGGCAATGAAGCCACTGGCAGCATGACTCTGACAACATCGTGTCCTCTGTGGCCTGGGCTTCACCACTGGAGGGTTAATAGTATCCACGCATTCCGATGAATGATACCCTCTACATTTGCAAACCTCTACAAAATCTCGCTCCAGTAACCCGCAAGATCAAAAGATTCAGTGGCTTTTCTGGCATTCAGGTTAATTGGGCGAAGTTGATATTTTTTCCCCTTAATGATGGTACTCAACCCTTTACCACGGATTACCCACTGAAGTGGGCGACTGATCTACTATGCTATCTGGGCATTTGGCTCAGCCATGACCCAGACGACATCTGGGAGGCCAATTATGGATGGACTGTCTCATAGTTGGAGGACAAAACATCATCATGGTCTCGGCTGCCACGCTTGCCTTCAGGTCGGATAGCGAAAATGATTATTCTATCAAAATGTCCTTATCTTTTTCCTAATTTGCCTATTCCCCTCATGGCTGCTTTCCCACGGCGTCTATGATCCAATCTCATTACAATGATTGGGCTGTAAACAACCCTGCGGGACATATTACCAACAAGTAGCGATATTTATCGCTAAATAGGCTTAGCGACGATTTTTTTATCGCTGGATATGTTAGCGGAGAAAACATGCTATTAGCATCGTTTTTCTCCATTGTGCTAAAATATCCAGCGATAGCGGTGAAATGCGTGAATATCGCTGAGAATACAGCGATATTTACGTATTAGCGACGAAATGCTCTTAGTCGTGTTATCCACCTCCCATTGGATAACATGGCTAAGAACTGGTCTGGGCAGGTGTTAGTATTTGGAGATATTTGCGCTTAGCACGAATATATCCATAAAAAGATATCATGACAATCTTAGGAATTGGTACCAAAGGGGACACAGACACAACCCCACTCACACACAACCCCACCCACACACAACCCCACGCTTGATTTTTTTTATTTTATATAGCGCAAACTCGACTCGAAGGGGTTGGCACTCCCTGACTCTGCACAGCAGCCAGAACAATGTACCAGGGCATAGTTTGCCCAGCCGGGAGCAGTTAAATACGTGCATAGCTGTGAGGTCGCTTACTTTAAAATTCTGCCCTGCCCTAGGCCGGTCACAACCTCATGCATTGAGAGGATATAGCCTTACGGCTAAAGCGGTCAACCTCAAAACTGGGAAACACGGTTTGAGTCTCTGCAATGACGCTCGGCATCCTGTGATTCTTGGTTAATCACTTAATCTCCCCGTGCCTAACAAAAATGAGCGTGTCCATCTGTAACAAAACTGGTTCTCATGTAAAGCTCTCTGATATCCTCGGGTCTAATTCGAGCTATATAAAACTCTTTAAAAAAAAAAGAAAATTAAGAGGTCCAACTAAATGATGCTTCAATAAAATAAATGGACATCTTTCCACACCTGCTGCTTAGTCTTAAGCTGTGCCTCAGTTCTTCCATATGAAACTGACAGAACACAGGTATTGTGTTATATCAGTGCAGCCAGTCATACTTTTGCTTCAGAAAAACATCACCATTGAGAAGTACGTAATATACATAGACCTAGGTTTCTGTAATTAAAAGAAACTACTTTGAGGTTACTGAAACTCAATGTTTAATGATTGTGAGCAAGTTTTGATAGGGCAGGCGAGAGTATGGGCGAAATCTTCGAAGGGTTGTACAACATTCTGAATATAGTAGTCATAAAAGAGTTTATTCCCCAGGTATTTTTGTATTGCATGTATAATATCATTAAAAGAGATTGGGCATAATTATGGATTGAGTTTATAGTATCGTTTTAAGAATATACGGGTCAGTGCAATTGTGAGAACAATATAAATGAATGCACTATAACAACTGTTTTGCTATATTGGGTAGATGAAGAACAAAATGATAAATAACGGTATTTGTATTTTGTACACGTAAAAGTAGTAGTTGAGCAAAAACATCTTTATGAAGCATAATGATGGTGAAAAAAATGGTTTGCTCAGTGGTCAAAGTGGGCTGGATCGGCAGGGCACGGCGTGCCCCTACTTCTTTTATTTAAATGATTCCGTTCCCCTACTTTTTCTTTTCAAAACTGTGTCCCAGGACGGCAGAAATAGAGAAGTCCTTCAGTTAAGGCTCTGCTTTCGTGGCCATTCGTGGACGGGTGGGACTTGCTAAGAAGGAAAAGGACGCTGTCTCTTCCTTCCTGCCCAGAGAAGACACAGATAATATTAATATCCTTTCTGCTCTGTGCTGGCAGTTCTCTCCCACTCCCCTTCCTCTTATTGCCTCTCTTTCTGTCTAGCAGCCCCTCCTCACTTACTGAAAACCGACTTGAAGAAACAGTTCACAACCTCTCTTTCCTGCTTTCATTTATTTGCTTCCCTATGAAATGGATCCCAAAAAGAAAAAAACACTTTTGATTGAAATGCCCTCTTTTTCTGACATTTTACTATTCCAAAGTGAAGCATCGGGACGGAGTGAAATAAAAGGTTTAACATGAAAAATAAATTGCAAAGTGGCCAGATTGATTTTATTCACACCCAAACACATGAGCCTCACTGTTAAGAGTTTGCCAGTGAAGTGCTATTTTAGTTTTCTCATCCTTCTTTGAAAAACATTGTTTTCCCCGGGTAGGGAAACGCACCCTTCCTGGAGGTACTGTAATACCTGGTTGATGGGTGGATTGGAAAACAAAATGTGTACCACGCTTTGTGTTTATGGATGTGCTCTTTTAAAACCAGACTGCTTACATTTTTTGGAAATAAGAGATGGACATTGAAACGGGCCCTTTCAGGGCCCTGTAGTCATGTTCTTAAGTTTGCAGGTAACTGCACTCACTGATTTCTAAATAGTGAGTGAGAAATCGTTAAGGTAACGATGTTGTGTATGGTGTTTAGTAGGGGAGAGGATGTGGCACTATGGCCAGTGCTATCAAATTTGGAACTGGGGAATCAGGTTCAACCTTCATGACCAGTCCCCCAGACCACTCTCCTGAGGGAGCCTTTTCCCATGCTAGACCTTAGAAGGCCCCACTAGACCTTAGAAGCCTGGTGCTTTAGCACAAGCAGGTGTACCCGAGAAGTGTCAATTGTGGGTTAACTTTGAAGGCCTGTCCATTACAATCAATACTGAAGTTCATCTCCTGTCTTGCGGGCAGGCCTACAAAGCTGCACACCCTAGAGCAACAGTGATCCAGTCACTGTGACTGTCACTGACGTCACAGGAACCTTGAGCAGGTTAGAGCGGTGCGAACGGTGTGACTGCACCGGGCACCTATTTCGGGTGTGGGAATAGTGTTTGCAAGTATATTATGGTTTTTAAAAAATTGCTGCCTCCTTCCTGGCCTCCAGCAATTTTCAGAAACAATAAGAATGTCATGATAACTCTGGTGATGAATGATCTTCCTAGAGAGAGATTGGAGTTTTGTCTAGTGGAAGGGTTGACTCCTGGAAAGGTAGCGCAGAGGATTAATGTGCCTGCTACAAAGAACATGTACCATGTAGATCACAAAGTGCACTTAATGTTAACTAGGTGAGTGGGTTACTGCTTCTGTGAGAGAGATCCTTTTGATACTTGCAGTTCATAACTTAAATCCTAACATAGAACAGTGAGCTATTAAACTATACTGCCTACTATTATGGTTGTCATGTGACTTCTACACCTTGTAGTCGTTTGTCTTATGTAACATTTCCTATACAGTGATTTATACACGTATAAATGATTGTTTCTGTGTAGTGTGTGTGATGTAAAGTGCTCTGACACCGTACACTGGTATGAGTGGCGCTGTAAATCAAATTAAATGCATCTGATAAAGAGTGTGGTTATGGAGACTTGAGGCCAGTCCCCCTCACCCATTGGTACCTCCATTGGCCTTGTTTCAGCAGTAGTAGCTGCAACTCACCAGGGTTTGGCAATGCAGGATTTGCACGCACACCAAACTAAGTTTGCAAACTTCACAGTCTCTCTGCTACATGCACAAGCAATTTTACCATGTGCTACCTGCTCTGGGGCCACTGGAATTATGCAGCAGTGTTGACTAAATTATGCAGCCAAAAAAAGGCTGTAGTATAATGCAATATATTTTCGTATACTTCATTATTTTGACATTTTTACACATGTTAAGTCTCTGCAAAGAATCTGCCTCGTTAGTACCAGTGTAACATAAAAACGCAACAGTGAGAAAGGTGATCAGTAAGCCTTTGCAAAGGGCCGTCCACTTTGCAGCAACACAAGTCACCTTTTCTGGTAACTTTTTATCCGTTTGAGCTACAAAAATGATTATTTAAAACTAAGATTATGAAGTGGATGATGTATTATGTGGCAAATATGACAGAGGCATAATTAATAGAAAACATTTGCAAACTAGGATATTTTGCCATTCATGTTTGAACTGCTCTTGTGGAAGGAGGGAGGAGAAGTGCTAATGACAGAAACTGTATGGCTCGGAGACAAATGGCTTGTAATTCCACTTTTAAGCGTATTGGGAACGTTGTGTGATTCAATATATATCCCACTTTGTGAATGTATTTAAATGCCAATAACTCATAATAAACCTCAAATAATCAAGTGTATCCATTGGTTGAATTAAATAACACAATAAGCTGTAACTGGTCAGTAAAATGCCTAACATATGCTAAAAATTGGGATGTTTTGCACATTCTGGCCACACCTCTGACTCCGCCCACTGATCCAATCCTTGGGTTATCCCCGCCCTCAGTCTCCGTCCACAGTTCCCCTAATTTCTTTTCCCCATTTCGAATCTAATTGTTCCACTCTGCCTTTTCTTGTGAATCCTGGCTCTTTTCTTGCCCTCTCTGACACTTATTATTCCCCATCTGCCTACGTATGTGTTCAAGTGTGAAAATAGAGGAAATAATGTCACTGTACAACAGCTGAAAATATTAACTTTTTCTCAAAGCTTCTTCTGTCCTGTGATACTTGTGTGTGGTTTTATTTCCATCCCAATTGTGAGCAATTTTGAACTCAATGAGCCCAATTCATTTTGCTGTGAGTAAGTGTAACTTTACTCTTTGAGTATTCCTGATTTATTGCTGAATTAACAGAATAGTAAGATTGGGGTACTCCTTACTTGCTCCTGGAATGCAAAATCTTTGTGAATCGTTCCCTGGGTTTTGCAAGCTAAATTGGAGGTTGGCCATACCAAATGAATGTCCTGTTCATTCATAGTCTAAAATAAATACTGTACTGCACCAAGGGTACACTTGATGCGCTACTCAGTGAGATTAGAAATAATATTTTGAAATCGGCATGGTTGAAAAACTTAGATTTGAAGACAGGCTCTCAAACACCTATAAACGATTTGTCGTCACTTGCAGCCCAATGGTTACTGGTTGCCTCTGTTGTTCAAGGGTAGATGAAGAATAGATGATGAGGTTCATCCTGTCGCATAGCTAGTGCACCTTTACCGAAGGCAAAGATACCATTCTCCTGGGCTGGACGGACGATATGTTAAAACTGAGTGTTGGCTCGGTGGTTAAATGCACTGGACTACTTTAACGTCATTCGAAGAGCACTCCGCATCGTAGCGCACATCAGAGGACATCTCTCCTGACTTAATAAGCAGAAGCTGAGATAATCTGTATAGAGCGGCTCATAACAGTGCACAGTAGGAGGCTACAAGCAGGTGCTCAAGCCATAGAAAACCCCATGGAGATCCCATCACTTGTAGGAAGAATGAGCAGACCTCACACTTAGCTCCCTATGATCGCGGAATACATCAATATCACGCTTCTACATCACAACATGTTGCCTGCCCCCTTCCACACAAACAAAACATCAGAGAAGAAAGAGAAGCTCACCTCTAGAGACATTTGGATGTAAATCTCCATTCTTACTCACTCTTCCTCCTAGTGACATTACACATTCTGTTACTTCTTATAATTCTTCTGTTTTAGAACCTTCTGCAAATATCCGGTTGGACCTGACTATCCTCATGGAGGCAGCTACAGGCGCGTTTGTTTGCGTAAGTGACTGTCACCCTCTGATTGTAGTTGCAGTTTGCCTTGGACTGCACAAATTCCAATGGGACCGCAGTGAGATGCCTGCTGCAGTGAGAGCCCCGGATCATGCTGTGTGTTCTCAAGAGAGTCATGCATTGTTAGAGTACAGTAAAGGCGGACTACATCAGAAATGGCTATGCTGAAGGGGACGGTGAATGGCGAACTACAGCGATTTCACTTGGGGCTTCTTCTGCAGTTCTTAAAACTTTTACTGAGGAGGTACAGATCGAGTAGATACTTCTCTGAAAGAAGTTGCTCAAAATCAAAATATTTTTATGACACGTTTTCATAGATATGGTTGGATTTTAGATCATTTAACATTTGGGACAAGATATAATTGTAAAGTTGCAAGCCACTACTTTCCCCTCTTGAAACCTGCAAGTCTAGGTTTTTCACTTAGAAAGTGCAATATAAAAATGTGTGTACACTCGGCTTGAATTACATTTCAGACAGACCCTTTGCATTGCATTTGCAAATACCCTGTTTGGGCTACCTCAAGATGGCCTATATATGGGGTTTGGAGACACCCGCACATCAACACATGCATTTCATACTGGAGCTCACCAATATCCGACAACGGTGGGCAGTGTATTCCTAAAAGGAGTAGAACTTAGAAACTACCATCAACCTCCAACACCACTCAGCTGACATCAACACACGGAGAAGCTGTTTAGCCAAAAGGTTTTTAATTTATTTATTTTAATGTATTTAAAAGGTTTTATATAGCGCTGGCTGGACCCAACAGTATCAGAGCGCTTTATAAGATTTGGTAATACAGAATTGCAGTATAACTTTTGTACATTGAGGTAATTAAAACAAGGTAAACAGCTTTACATTATAAATGAGGTCAATTAACTAGGAAAACATAAGTCTAACAACATATCTAAGATAGTAGGAGTGGAGGAAAGCAAAGGTTAATTAGTGGATGTGGAGGGGGGAGGGAGAGAAAGTGTAGGGCTACTGTGGAGGGTGAGGGGTAAGGGGAAAGAAGGTGGAAGAAGGTAATCTATGATAAGAAAAGGTGGGAGGTGGTTTTAAATGAAAGAATTTGATGGAGGGGGGAGGAAAGGGGGCGAGACAAAAGTAGAGGGGATCTATTCAGTCAGGGCAGGGGAGAGAATAAGTGCCCAGTGACAATGTATTAAGGACCCCAGTATTTGTTGAGAAGGAGGTCTTTTTTTAAGCTGGAGTAGGAGGGGTTGCAACGTAGTTCTTTAGGGAGGGCATTTCATACGGAGGGCGTGTTTCCCGAGAAAGAGCGAGACTGTGTAGATTTCATTTTTAATAAGGGCGGGACTAGGATGAGAGCGTTAGTGCTCCTCATTGTTCTAGCACAGCCCGCTTTGTGGAGTTTATCGGAGAGGTAGGATGGAGTGATTTGATGGAGAGCTTTGTGAGTGATGCAAGCAGTCTTGTAAGTGGATTAAGAGCGGATTTGCTAGGGGCTATGTGGACTTTCGGAGTTCCAGAGAGAGTGGCATTACCATAGTCGAGTCTAGTAGGACCAATGATTGTACCACTGATTTAAAGTCATCAGTAGGGATAAAGGTTTACATTTTTTTTTAGATTATGGAGAGAGCACCTTTGGCCGAATTATTTATATGGAGAGTAAGACTAAGGTGCTGGTCGACGCTGATGCCGAGGGATTTGACTGAGTTAGAGATGGAAAGAGAGCATTTGATAGCTTTGATGTCAGAGATCCAGTGTAGAATAGGGAGTGAATAGAAAGATTTCAGTTTTTTCAGGGTTGAGTTTGAGGTGGTTTTGATGGAACCAAAATTGAATCATAGACAAGGCATCGTTAAGGTGTAAGACATCGGCATGTAATTTGATCTTATAGTAAAGTTGGGTGTCATCAGCATAGAGGTGGTAACTAATTTTCGCTTGCTTAAGAATGAGGGTGGGGGTTCCATGAAGAGGTTGAAAAGAGTGGGAGAGAGAATAGAGCCCTGGGGGACCCCCAAGGTGACCAGCAGAGGTTTTGAAAGGCAGTCGCTAACTTTAATTTGTTGGGATCTATGTTGGAAAAAGGAGGTAAACCATTTGAGAACAGCACCATTGAAGCCAAAACGGTCTTTGAGAATGTTGAGTAAGGCACGATGGTTAACAGTATCAAAAGCAGCAGAGAGGTCAAGAAGAATGAGAAGGGAGGATTCGCCCTTGTCTAGGGAGTGGTGGATGTCATCAATAATGTTGAGCATGGCTGTTTCAGTGCTGCAGCCCGCTCGAAAACCTGATTGTAATGCGTACAGGAGGTTGAATGGGTCAATGTGTTTGTCCAACTGGAACAGGGCCCATTTTTCCAGGGCCTTAGATTGAAAAGGAAGGTTAGAAATAGGGCGCAGAATATTTAAGTCATTGGGGTCAGCTGTAGCGTTTTTGATGGTGGGGGTAATTTGTCCCAGTTGGATAGTGGTCCAATATGGGGCGATGATGTGTTTTAGGTCTTGAACAAGATAGGCTGGGAGGGGATCTCTGGTATGCGAGGAAGGTTTAAGCTTGGTGATGATGTTGAGGACATCTTGTTCCGAAACTGGACAAAAGTTATCCCAGGATGCATTGTTTATTAGTTGGGGGATGATGTAGTAGGGCTCAGAAGGGGTGTAAAGGGGGGGAGTTGGGAAGAGTCCAGGGGAGGGGGAAGAGTGGGTGGAGACTTAGAGGGAATGTTAAGGAGGGGTGGTTGGCTATGTGGGAGGGGAGTTAGAACGAAGGATTTATTAATCTTATTGATTTTATCCAAAAAGAACCTAGCAATTTTTTACATCTCTCGACCGTAGCCATTAGTTTGAGGCGGGGGGCTGAGGCAATTTGGCTTTTGACAATACTAAATAATTCCCTACGTCGGTTTCTTGCCCGGTCAAGTTGTGAATGGAAGAAGGAAATCTTTTCATTAAAAATTTGTTTTTTGTAGTTGGCTCTTGCGGCTATGAGGAGGACAAAATTTGAGGGGTGGAAGGCTGTTGCCTCCAAGTGCGTTCAGTCTGCCTAAGCGCGCGTCTCTCACTGTTGAGGTCGCAATTGAACCAGGATTTGGAGGGGATACGTTTCTGCTGTTTTAATTTGGCTGGGGCAATTTGGTCAAGGACTTCAACAATAGCTTTGTTGTAATGTTCTGTAAGGTCACTAGCACTTAGGGAGAGAGGAGTAAGGCTTAGATGTGCCTCAATTTTAGTCTCTAGTTCGCCCAGAGAAATAAGGTGGAGATTTCTAGTCAACTTTTATGATAGTTGGTATTTGTGGATGGTGGGGGTACAAAGCTGTTGATCGTGAAGAGGATGAGGTGGTGGTCGGATCAGTCAAGGGGGATGATGTGGGAAAGAGAAGCCAGTTCCTTGTTAGTGATGATAGCGTCAAGAGTGGCACCTTTGGCGTGTGTTGGAGAATGGCAGAGTTGTTTCAAATCACTGATTAACCGAGGGATCGTAATTTATTGTTCCAGTGGAGGTTAAAATCTCAGAGAAAGAGGTTTCTAAATTTGGAAATCGATGACTGAGTAAGAAGATCGGACAATTCTTCCACGAAGGAAAGAGAGTCACCGGGGAGATGGTAGATGTTATGTAGGCAAATAGGGGGGAACCCTGAACTATAAGATCAGCACCAAGGTATTCAAAAGTAGTAATGTCAGAGTGCTGGACAGGTAAGAGTTGAAGTTCTTCTTTATAGATTATGGCGAGTCCCCCTCCGATTTTATCAAGCCTGTCTTTTCTGAGGATGGAGTAACCAGCGGGAGAGAGCAGGTCAAGGATTGATGATGAGAGGGCATTAAGGTTTGTGTAAGGAAGGCTATGTCAATGCCTTCACTAAGGATAGTTTCAGCGATTTCTGTTGTATGACATGCGTCCGATCGGCAGTTAACCAGCATGCAGGTAAGGGGTTTAGGGTCGTTTTTTTGTGGGGAAGCAGGAATGGATAGCGGAGAGTTGTTGCGGGGGTCTGGGCAAGACTGGGGAGGACGGGTTCCTACTTGTTCTCAGGATCACAGGAATAGAAGAATAGGGAGAAAGGGTGTTAGTAGTCGAGGTAATAAGAGGGTGAGCTTTATTGGGGTCATGGGGGTCGGGAGGAGAAAGATGGCTCGGGGAGAGGGATGGATTGAGTAAACCATTTCGTCAAGTCGGTATAGAAGGAGAATTACTGTAAAGGGAAGTATTCCCTTGGTGATGGAGTGCGGGTTAAGTTTGTACAGAATCCAAGGGATAGGTATGATTGGAAGGGATCCTTGAGGAGAGGGAGTGAACGTCATTTCTGAGAGAATAAAGTTCTAACATGAGGGTTGAGAGGTGGAGTTCTACATTGAGGAGTGACTGGGTGAGAAGTGAGATAGGGAGGGGGGCAAGGAGGTCATGGGGGAGAGGGGTATATTCCATGTGGAGGGACGTGAGGGGTGTTAGGGTTGCAGGATAGAGGGTTGCAGGATAGAGGTAGAATTAAAGGGTGTGAGAGGGCATTCCCAGGGGTCAACTGTGTGTCATGATACGAAAAAGGGGCATGGGTGGGGTTTTGAGGGCTGTTAGTTAGATAATGGGGGGATAATGGGAGGGATGGTTACTAGGGGAGGAGGGGACTCGAGTTATTTGTGGAGCCATCGGGGATCATGGGGAGGTGGTACATGAGGAGGGAGGGTTTGGGTGGCTGAGGTAGTAGTAGGAAAGTTACTAGGAGATAAGGAGATTGGAGTTATTGGTGGAGCTGTTGGGGAAACGGGGGCGGGGGCGGGGGAACAGGAGGAGGAGGGAGGGTTTGGGTGGCTGTGGGATTTAAATGAAAGTCAGGAGGAGGGGGACATGCTAATGAGGCCAGTGGAAAATATAACAGGGTATCAGGGATGTCATTGCTGATTAATGGGTCAGGGAATGGAAAGGTTGGGGCCGGGGTTGGAGGTTTGATTTAAATACATCTCACAGGCACAGAGGACTTCGGGCTCATCTTAGTGACACCACCCACATTGTTCCACGACTCTTTACAACATTGGTCTGTTCTAAAGAGAACCCATTGGAGCTTTTGAGTTTTGAAGCCGGAGCACATCAGTACTGCGTTAGCTGACTCGCGTGGTGATAGCATGGACTGCCTTTCATGCTTCCAGTGATTCATTCACTTTCATGATCTGAGCTTCAGGAAGTACAAAGGCCTCACGATTCATGCCAGCAGCCAGATGTATGACCAATGCTCCATGGATCAGACCAATGATGGGCGCCCTTCGCTAGTCACCAAAACCAGAATCCTGTAACATGACACGTAACTGTGGCTTCACAACTTGAGTTAAGCAGAAGGCAGAACGTGGAAGGATGGAATGGACAGCCTGAGCGTTTGTTACTTGTCTGATTGTGCTTCCCATCTAAACCTGCCAAGTACAGCACATGCCCATACTGCTGCCTGTTGGTGTTTTATAACACTAAAAATAAAGATTATTAAAAGAAACACAAAGGCTGATTGTCACAACATCAGAAATTTGATAGTGCAAGAAGTCATGAACGTAACAACTGCATCGAGATTAAAGGGTTCATCCAACCTCAGACCCAAAGAGAAGCACCTCATAACATGTATCACTAACCAACACTAAGTGTGAGCACACATGTATGACTCCTCAGTGCCATCCAAAAACACAAAGTGAGCATGGACACATACCTTGGACCTGGAAAATCCTAAAGCTCTTCCTGAAGACAACACTTGCAATGGAAGAGCAGAGAAACAGATGTACAATCTTATATTCTATTCAAAATTACATAAAGAGCATGAGAGTATTCTTCCCTCAATTCTACTATCTCATTTACAGATTACGGGTACTAGAGTCACAAGTCCGGCAGAAGCGGACTCACTGAGGTTTGCCAGACACCTGTTAAAAAGCCTGCACAATCTACCATTAAGCCAGTAAGGGAAACCTGAACAGGTTCAAACCTTTAACTCAAAAAGCTGAATTTCAGACTCTATAACTGCCCGATGAGCATGGCAAAAGCCCAGGCAGATACATATGGGCATTAAGAAACAGATCAATGGCACGCGTCCAACCATCATCAAACCAAGCAGCCTTATTGATTGGCAAAGACAGCCATAATTGATCCACACCATTCCTTGATAGCCAAGAAAAAGTCACACACAAAGGGCGCTCTTGCCTCCAGGGGTCAGCCATCTTTAACTCCTCATATGTAATGGAATGCAAAATTTAAACAAATGGCGTAACGAGGGAGGTACTCAGAAACCGAAAGTAGGAAGACTATTGTCATTTGCATTCCTTCCCTTCTAACTTTATGAAAACACGATCCTCGAATAGTCTTGTAACTTGGTTCAAATTCAATAACAAAATCACAGCCACCAAACGTATGGCTCTCTTTTCTCTAAATTCTTTATTGTTCATGTATCAATCCTATGGAAACAAAGACTTCAGCCCTGCCAGCGCATTTCGTTCCAAACAAAAACTTTTTTAATGCTGCAATAGTTCATCTATATTTCCTCTCTCCAATAGGACATTACACCAAGAAGTCTTGTCTGACATTTCTGGGGACCAATAAACCAAGTCAGAAATCCTGATCCCTGAGAGAATCCATCCAACACAGAGGCAAATTGCCATTGCCAAACCTCTAACACAATAAAAGGTCCTGCAGCAGGGCACAAAGACCCAATGATGACAATGGGTTGAAATGTTTCTATAAAGATGCCTCCGCGTGTCCCTGAAGTCTCACCTTATCACGCCACAGTGGCGAGAGTAGAGGAGCAGCTGATCAAGGTTCTCCAGCACTGTCATACCAGGACAACCAGACCAAGGAGGACCAGATGCCGCGGCATTGAAACGTTTTTCCATGCTAATGAGCATCACTAGAATAACCCTCTGAAAAGAAGACTCATCCCTACAAGGACAACATAATTCAGTGTCTGATTAAGATATTATAGTATTGATAAAGACAGTAAGGTAGTGTCATACAAGAGACACAGCAAAAAAGGTCTGATTGTGCATTTTCCATAATGCAGCGGAGTTTACCCCAAAAAGTACAGAGTTCCAAACAGGAGCAATGGTGTTGGAGGCGCTGTCCTCAAAAATCATCTACAGAGGTAGTCAGCAAAAGCCAGATATTACGCCTCAGCTAGATTCTATGATGCACAGCAGATCGGTTTAGATGCTGCATGCAGGAGGTGAGCAATTGGATGGCAGGAAACTGCCTAAAACTCAACTCTGCAAAAACAGAAGTGCTGCTGTTTGGGTCAAAAGATAACTTCTGGTCCCCTCGTTGGTGGCCAGAGGAAATGGGGTCTCCCCCCTCCCCGGTGTCTAAGGTAAAAAATCTAGGTGTCTTGATGGACGACTCTCTGTCCTTTAGGCCACAAATAAATGCCTTGTCCTCGGCTACTCACTACGTGCTTAAAACTATCCGAAAAGTTCTGCCATTTTTGCCGGTGGAACATAAGAAGACAGTAGTGACAGGATTGGTGATATCCAAGCTGGACTACTGTAACGCTCTACTACGAAATGCACAGCAGGGACTTTAGATAAACTCCAAATCTTGCAGAAAGCAGCAGCACGTCTGATTACGGGCACCCCCAAGTTCGCCCCAGTCTCTCAGGATTTGGTAAAGTTTCACTGGCTGCCAGTCCGCAAAAGAGTTTTGCTTAAGTCTCTCTGCGTGACTTTTAAGGCACTGCACGGCCTGGGCCCCCTATGCATGATCCCTCTCTTTCAGTGGTACAAGCCAGTGCGAGCCCTAAGATCAGCCGAGCAGGGACTGGTCGTAGTTCCCAGAGTAAGGAAAGTCCGTTGGGGAGGCAGAAGCTTATCTCTGGGCGCCGCTAAGGCATGGAATGTGCTGCCTGCTAGCCTCAGACTAATCCCCGATTTGTTTAAGTTTAGAAAGTCACTCAAAACGTGGCTCTTTACAGGTTGACTCCCCTGCCCACGCCAGCTAGCGATCAGTTTAGCGCCAGGACACCTTCGGGTAACAGCGCGCTTTATAAATGTCTGAAATAAATAAATAAATAAATACATTCAGCAAACATATATTGAACACTCTGGCCTTGAGGTGAACAGACGATAAGATTGGATTGATAGATGCTGTGACAGTTGTCAATCAATAAAATTCACAATGTGATTGAGGAGCGCATTTTCGACCCAGTGGTTCTCTGCCACAATTCTGGATGAGCAACAAACCGTGAGGCACAAAAAATCCATAAGAAGAGAGTATCCAAAAGACAAGGCAGAGACACTACCATTCTCACCTAAGAGCGCCACTACAGGTGTCTTATGATACGTGCCTGTATGTCCTTCGACCACCTCATTCCTTAAGGTTCAAAGGTTAATAATAGCTCAGGTACACATGTTGTTCCTCAATAGAAATTAGAGCCACAATTCCTGCTCACTTCCTTATTTGAGGAATTTCTAAACACAACTCACCATTTCAAAAACATAGCCAAGAAAATCCTGTCAGTTAGGCTGACATTTTTCAGTATATATGTATATATATATAGAGAGAGAGAGAGAAATTCAGCAGTTATAGTTATCTGAGCTAACTATATATATATATATATATATATATATATATATATATATATATATATATATATATATATATATATATATATATATATATATATATATATATATGTATATATACGAGTAACCTTATTTTTAAAGCTCCATGAAGGCTAGGAACAAAACAGGAACAGACTCCACTTCCTTGGAGCTATTTATTTATTATTCAAAGTTCAGCTTTTCCGCTATATATATATATATATATATATATATATATATATATATATATATATATCTCAAAGCCAGGCCCACCAAGACAGCCCATTCTCTGTGTTTGCTTATGTGCTTTCCCTTTCACATCACACTAACCCCATGACAAAACCACATTGGGGTAAGCCTCCACAGACCAGTCTATCTGCTGAATCTACTAGGTCGTCACTCCAGCAATGCTTCCTGCTCTGCTTCCCCTAAATCTAGCCTCGTTCCAATATAGAGTGAAGGCCACAGAGGCCTGAGGGAGGGATCCTAGCCAAGAAGTGTTCCGCCCATGTAGCTGCTGTGTGATGCATCGAATGAGATGTCCTGCCAACCGGTCTGTAACCAGGGATAAAATGTAGGACTGTGTTGAGGACGCTGCAAATTGAAACCCCCGTGCGCACTCTCTAGGTAAAGGAGTGATCGCATGGAGGTTACTTCATTTTCAATTTATTCCTGAATGACAGGGGTCAGCGTTAATGGAGTGTGAGCTCCAATGGCCGTATCCCTGAGCTAAGAAGCAATGTTTTCCTAGAGAGCTGCTGTATATTCTAGAGATATGGAGAGGAAGGAGTACAATAGGGGCTGGTCTGAACCCTTTTCAGTCAGCGGCTGCTTTTAGATACCACTCTGTTCACGGATGTGGTGTAGAGTTTCTTTGGAAATGTGTAGTGACTTCTCATCAGAGTCTCTTCTGGGCAGAGACAGAGCGGGGTGTTTGATTCGGCTGGCAGCATAAGCGGAAACCAGAAGTGGAAGCTTGGAATGAAGACAAGAATGAAGCATCGAAAATGGAATAATTGAATTATGGATGAAGGCTTGATCTTGGGTGGAGTGGCGGCGGGTGATGTAGCAGAAGAGAAGAATGTAATATTTGTATTCTAGTGTTTCTAATGTGCTATGTGATGTGTGGTATTACACATTTGATTATTATACTCATGAAAGTAAAGCATTATTCGAAGGATGCACATGAAGTCAGGAGGGAACTCTTGCCTAATTTGGAGGATGCACTTAAGTCAGGACTGAACTCTTGCATTATTTGAAGGATGCACTTTAAGTCAGGACTGAACTCTTGCATCATTCGAAGGATGCACTTTAAGTCAGGACTGAACTCTTTCATTATTCGAAGGATGCACGTTAAGTCAGGACTGAACTCTTGCATTATTTGAAAGGATGCACATTAAGTCAGGACTGAACTCCTGCATTATTCGAAGGATGCACATTAAGTCGGGACTGAACTCATTCGAAGGGTGCACATTAAGTCAGGACTGAACTCTTGCATTCTTCGACGGATGCACGTTAAGTCAGATCTGAACTCTTGCATTATTCGAAGGATGCACATTAAGTCAGGACTGAACTAATTCGAAGGGTGCACATTAAGACAGGACTGAACTCTTGTATTATTCAAAGGATGCACGTTAAGTCAGGTCTGAACTCTTTCATTATTTGAAGGACGCACGTTAAGTCAGGACTGAACTCTTTCATTATTTGAAGGATGCACGTTAAGTCAGGACTGAACTCTTGCATTATTTGAAGGATGCACAATGTTAGAACTGAACTCTTGCACTATTCGAAGGATTCACATTAAGTCAGGACTGAACTCTTGCCTGATTTGAGGGATGCACACTAAGTCAGGACTGAACTCTTGCATTATTCAAAGGTTGCATGTTAAGTCAGGACTGAACTCTTGCATTATTTGAAAGATTCACATTAAGTCAGGACTGAACTCTTGCATTATTCGAAGGATGCACATTAAGTCAGGACTGAACTTTTGCATTATTCGAAGGGTACACATTAAGTCAGGACTGAAGTCGTGCATTATTCGAAGGATGCACAATTAAGTCAGGACTGAACTCATGCATTATTCGAAGGAAGCACATTGAGTCAGGCTGAACTCATTCAAAGGGTGCACTTTAAGTCAGGACTGAACTCTTGCCTTATTCGAAGGATGCACGTTAAGTCAGGACTGAACTCTTGCCTTATTCGAAGGATGCACGTTAAGACAGGACTGAACTCTTGCATGCCAAAGTATTGGAATACTAAATGAGCATATTGCGCGTTGTGTTACAATCGTTCAAACAACTATATTGGGCCCAGAGTCCAAAACTAAGTGTGACTTGCATACACTAATAGGCTTTTTTATGAGTGCATAGGCGTTTTGCTACTCTAAAAAAATGTGGTTTTGCACTCGAAAAAGGATTTGCTCACAAGAGTGTTTGCATGAACATCTGTGAGCAGGAGTGGCAGCGTTGCCAGTGAATGTTACAATATGGGAACACCAACACGTTTACATGTTAGTGTTTTTCACAAATTTGCAACCGACCTCCTCCAACCCTGGAAAACGATGAAGATTCACTCCTTTCATAACCAAGAGCAAATCCCTTTCCAAAGTGGCTAAACTGGTGGGTAAGCTGTTCTCCAGGAGGATCTATTACTTCTCCCCTCTGGATCAAAAAAGGCAGCACATGAAACTGCACTTGCTAATTGTTATGCATTCAAAAAGAGGTATTGGCAAGGGCAGAAGTTCTAGCTCTAATGTGCTAAGGAACGCCAACACAGGCATACACACATAAATGGAGACCTATTGGCTTTGACAGTGCGGGGTGTCACAAGACTGCAGTGGCACAGAAGGTTAGTCTGCGGCAAGCATGTGAGCCTTCCACAAATCACCCTCCCACAATTCCTCTAGAAATGGGGGGGGGGGCTTTCAACTCTGTTCTTCTACTTGTCCACATTGATTTTCTAAGAACATTGCACGATATATTTGTTTGGAAAATGCTGTAAAAGGCAAAATGTCAGATTACCTTCAGATCTTATAGTTATCCTCAGTTATCGGCTCAGATAGAAACCAGCATTAGTGGTCGAGTAACAAATATTGTAATTTTGAAATCTCTTCTTATTGAAGCCATCTAAGATGTATTTCTCTGCAGGCCTTACACAGCACATTCGAAATTCGTTAGTATGCTGGAGCTGCAAGCCATCCAGCATCACTCTCAAGTTTCACAGAGCGGGTGAAAGCTGTGCCTCAATTGTTATGCGGTTTGAGAGAATGTGTCACATATAAATAGCCTAAAGTCTCAAATATAACATAATCCTTAATCCTATCTAAAGATTATTATTATGCTTCGCATGCAGATTAGCACGGCATGCTGGGAAAACAGACACACTCTGGTTTTCACCGGTGGCCATCTTTTCCCCCGCAGTGTTCCTTGAATGTTAACCCATTGCGTGCTCTCTTGGGACTCTCGCTCAGCCCTGGAACTGGCAGTGAATCCCCGTAGCAGGAGTGACAGCAGGGTGCACTGGTGTGTGGGAGGGGGTGGGGCAGTGTACATAGCCAGGGTAGCCCTCTAGCCCAGGAATGCAGATGAGTGGCAGGAGGGTGGCCCCACAGCGCCCTGGTCATGGGTGGAACCGAGGAGACACCAGTGAATTGGCAGCACTGCTTTCAGTCTGAAGACCTGGGATGGGGTCTCAGCCTCGGGGTGCCCCTGATGCTGCTGTTTTGGTTCCTTCTGGTTTGAGCTCCCCTTCGCGTGCGGGGAATGCTCCTATCTCCAGCCGCACTGCCGGTTGCACACTAAGGGGCCGATTTACAAGCCCCTTGCGCCACTTTTGCGTCACTTTTAACATGGGAAAAGTGACGCGAAAGTGGCGCAAGGGGCTTGCAAATCTGCCCCTAAAAGTCTCTGTGAAGGAAGAGTATGTAAATCTTCGTTAACATTTGTCAGGTGTTATTTTCCATTTTTATGATGTTGCATTTTTTTCTACATCAAAAAGGTTGTTTTAAAAGAGGATGACACAATCTAGAGAGAGCATTTTCATACTTATTTTGAGATCACACTAAGGTACGGGGGCGGGGAGTCTGTGGTTAGACCATGACTACCAAATAAGGTGTTACCGAAGGTGAGTAACTTGTCCATCACTAGTTAGTTTTTATATAAGTTATTTGATTGGATTCTTATGGCTCTCTGTTTATTTATGTTTCACAATATGTCAATATTATCATAACAATTTTATCTGCAAGCTCTTCACTGTTGAAACAGTGAGGAAAAGATTCAATAAAAATAAAAATAATTGAGTTATAAAAAATACACAAATAAATTCTCTTCAAGTACAGCAACGCTTGAAAGTCTAAGTTTATACAATACAAATGTAAGTCTCAATATAATATCATCTTCATACATGTATACCCTTTATATATAGTCATGTATCTATATATTAATTATTATACTCCTACTGTGTAAGAAAGAAAAACAACTTTCACACTCTCTAATGCACTACTCTGTCTCACCATAGACCCCTCTCAATATATCATCGTCCTTTACTATCTGACTCATACCAAACCTCATTCTACTTTTATGATCTCCAAAATAAACCTTTCTAGACTCTTCCCTCCTCTATCCCTCCTGGCTCATCCCAAACCTCATTTTACTACTATGATCTCCTAAACAAATCTTTCTAAATTTTTCCCTCATGCATCCCTCTCCTGACTCATCCCAAACCTCATTTTACTGCTATGATTTCCCAAATAACACTTTCTAGACTCTACCCTCCTCTATCCCTCTGTCATCCGATTCAATGCAAATAACACTCACATGCCCACTGCGCAAATGAACTTATATTTCCCTATACTAATCCACAACAAATCCTTTTGGGTTCCGGAGTAGCGTGCTACTCGCCGAAAAGTGTTTTGATGCCTCGTCAGAGTTAGTAAGCGCTATATAAATACAATTATAATTACAATCCGCAGATTGTGTTGTGAAGCCTCCTTTCCAAGATGGGTATGCGTCCTCAATATAGTTCCTTCCACAGGCTGAAAACAATGGAACTCATGCATTGCGATTGAAGCGCTCCCTAAACAGTGAGAAGATATACCATACAGTCAACAGCATATGGTGGGATGTTTACTTTGCTGAAGTCCACTCCATCAATACTTTTCAGAAGAATAGTGACAACATTTCTGACAGACAGCGCCACTGCCATGCCAGACCTGAAAAGGCAAAACTTCAGACATTAGCAGACAACATTTTTTACGTTCAGCATATGTTTGTGGCTGCATTCTGCTTTTCGTGATTGTTGAGACTACTTGTTACTGCATTGAAAAGAGAAGAAATGCTGCAGTCTATGCCACTATTGCATAATACTATAAAGATTCAAAACTATTTGTGTTTTGTCTTCAGGGAGAAGGACCCATTTTTGGTTCACCCATACCCAGAGGGAGAGGTTCTTTGCTGAGACTGAAGAACTTTACACTGTCGGGCTGTTGGCTTGGTTCAGCAAAAGTCTGATTTTTTTTTTTAATTAGGTTTTCATCATATGCAATGAATTCATTAGAATAATGCATATGAGTGCTGCACACTATGAGATAGATCATATTAACTGTACAGTACTGGTACCACCAGTACAAATAGGTAGGCTGTAATGGGGTTCAAAATATACTTAGGTCTCGAGGCCACCGGTCATTCTTCGGCAAAGAGTTCCAGTTGTTCTCTACAATATGCCACATCTGTAAGCCACTGTGTTTTTGTTTACGCCAATGTATGGCCTCTCTCCTTTTTGGCAATAGCAAAGCCATTGCCCTCAGCTTATGGTTGGCTGGTTGTAAATCTGTGAGTAGTCCAATCAAGCACGTCCTAGGGCGTACCCCACCGGTAACATCACCATGTCCATACTGGCGTTCGCAACTTGTGCCCAGTGCCCAGAATTGTTGGATGGGAGCGGATAACCGAGCTAGATCTGCTTCCAGTGCTCCACATCGCAAACAGGCTGTATCCCCTCTCAGACCATATTTAAAGAGTTTGACAGGTGCATAATATATGTGCTGTAAATACTTAAAGTGAATAATGCGCAAATTACAGTTGGGCGTGAGCATGCCTGTCAGCGTGGAACAAAAGACCCAGTCGGCCAGATCTAAAGGCATATCAAGCATTGTGTTCTACTTTTCAAGCGCCAGGTCTGGGGCTGTTGGTCTGTAATTTTGTGCCGCACTATTCAATTTAATATTAAGACTCCTGCGCATAGTGCTAGTGAGTAAGGTCTGAGGCACACAGAGTGTGGGGGGTTCTCCAGGGAACTGGGCATATAGCTCTCTCATGGTGGGCTATAGGTGGTAGTATGTGGTGGTCAACAGCGGGTACTGACACTGCGTGTGTGACATGTCTGCAGAATCAACAACATTCCTTCCAGGGTAAGCATAACCCATAGTTGTTAACCCTGCTTTGTCAGGTATGGGTAGTGCCCTGTTATCTTGTCTGACCCATATATACGGGTGGAACAGTAGGGAAAGTGCGGGAGAGTATGCAGGTAGATTTTTTGCTCGTGCCCAAAGTGCCCGCCAGGCCCTTGCGCTGCAGTGAACAGAATGGGGGTAGAGTAGCGTCAGGGCAGCGGCAGAGAACCGGAAGCAGCTCTCATAAGGTAAGCTGCTCCTCTTGCTGGTTGACACCCAATGCCTGATGATGCCCTGGCGCGACGCTGCATTGTGGGTGCCGGTTGTGGAATATCATGCCGGCGCGTAGATGTGGAGGTTACAAGTTTAATTTTTTTAAAGGATTGCTAAGCATCCAACACATCACTAATGACATTGGATAATAGGGCTCTTGAACTCTGGCTGTCTGATTGCACCATTGTTATCCTAGACCAAGATCCTCACAGAATATTTTTATCAGCATTTACTGCTTACAATCACTGACCGTGGAAGGTTCTGCTAGCTGCCTCACAATATTAACTCTTTTGTGTCATAGAGACATGCAAAGATATCTTCTTCCCTAAAGTTACGTCATGTTTTCAGTGACACAAGCGAATATCAAAGAAGACTAGACGATCTTTGGCAAACAGGAATAGGATGTGTTTGTTCTCTAGCATTGGCTGGTATGTGTTAAAGGAGTCATCTCTGAGGAATTCCAGTGATGGACAAATACACAATTTGCCCTTCCCAGAGGTTTAATCAAGAAAAGCAAGAATAGCTAAGATTGACTATCAATAGTTAGTTGCCAGATGCAAATCATGGGCCTCATTTATGAAAAGTGAGGCATCGCTGCGTGAAAACAGTGATGCGTCACTTTTAATTGCGCCCTCTTTGCGACACCAAAGATGCGTCATATTTACATTATGACGCATCATTGCGCAAGGAGTTACAGATACGTCAGTATTTCTGACGTATCTGTAAGCGCAAAAGTGATGCATTGCTGGAGTGAGTCACAAAAGCAACTCCAGCAATGTGTCCTTTCACATGGGGCAAGCCCCATGTGAAAGGGCCTGCGTCAGTCTTACACCTGCTGTGAGGCAGGCGCAAGATTTTGACGCAACGGCGTCCTAGAAGTGACACAGTGAAATCTCATAGATTTCACTGCGTCACTTCTACGACCCTTTCTTGCGTCGATACGCCCCCCTTGGATACATTATACCTGGCGCAGGTATACTGTGGCGCAGGGGTTTACAAAGTGACGCATCTACCTAGATGCATCACTTTGTAAATATGGTACAACAAGGCACATTTTTTACGCTGCTGGTGCGTCACAAAAAGTGACGCACCGGCGGCGTAAAATTTACGCACGGCCTCATAAATGAGGCCCCATCTGAGTAAGGTTAGTAAGCCCTCAGTAAATTTGATGTAAGGAGGGTATGATGCTGCTAGAAAGTTTAAGTGCCATACAAAATAAATGGCACATTCAGTACAGGCAAGACCAACTTTCAAAACTCAGTTGAAGACATATATGGGCACTGCACACAAAGGCCAGCCAAAACTCACCAGGTCACAATAGAAGCACCAATCAGACCATGGGAATGAACAGCAGAGATGATCCAGTGGAAGAAAGTGAAAAAATCTAATCCCAAAACATGAACAATGGAATAATGTGAAATGATAGCTGAATGGCTGACGGTCATGTCTGAAGACATCTTAAAATATCAAACCGTATTTTTCACAATGGCACTTGGTAGAGTGAAAGATAAAAGCATTAGGGTGTTCGACTCCCACAGCTAACAATGTCAGAAAGCACTGGAATGACCTGATGCATGAAACTCAGTGGAAGAATACTACACCATGGAGAAAGCTGGTGACAACTGGTGGTAGATGTTGACACTAATAATCAGTTAAGACCCCCCTCGAAAACATAGGTACGTTCTTAGTCATGGCTGCATAAAAACACCTAGTCTATGCAAACAGGTGAACTTTAGCAGACGATGCACAGTGACGACTCTCATACCCATACATCCCTACTGACATCACAAATGAGGGATACAGGGAACTTGAGTGTTAACGATCGTAAATCACCCACAGCTGATACAGATGTTCCCTCTATAGTTTATTCATCAAGTATCCAGGGATGCAGATGAATAACGGGTTGGCATAGTCCAGTCGGGACAAGATAAGTGACTGCGCCACCATTTCCTTCGCCGGCTGCAGAAGCATAGGGAAAAATCTACTCAGTGTCTTCAGTGTGCCAAAACAGACACCCATAAGTCTCTTAATATGCTCAGAAAACCGGAGATCTTCCCCGAAACATACCCACAGGTTCTTTGCTGGACCACCCTCAGATAGTGGGCGGGGGAAATCCGGAGGCCACAGGGCTTCTCTAAATAGCGGAGGAAATTGACCATACAACATTATCTCGGATTTCCCCTCATTACACTTGATTTTGGCCTGTGCCAGCCATGTAAACACGGCTGCAAGGCACCTCTGTGCGACCCCGTGTTCAGGTCGGAGCCATGCCAAGTAAATAGAAGCTGGGTGTCGTCGGCGTAATCCATGATTTTGGCACCCAGCTCTTCAGCCAGGGAGATCAACGGAGTCAAGTAGATATTAAAAAGCAGAGGGCTAAAAGTAGAGCCCTGAGGAACTCCTGTCGATACCTCCTTGGCCGAGGATGAAAAAGGGGGCATCCAGACCTGCTGGATGCGGGCATCCAGAAAAGATTTTAGCCAGGCTCATGCTGTACCAGAGATGCCAATGGAAGAGAGACGGGCAAGAAGGAGCTGGTGAGGCACTGTGTCAAAGGCGGCAGAGAGTCCAATAAAATCAGAGCCGTTCTGCCGCCCCCATCCAAGCACTCCCTAATTGCCTCTGCCATCTCCACCAGCGTTGTCTCTGTGCTATAAGATGTTCTAAAGCCAGATTGGGCAGGGCGAAGAGACCCAGATGTTTCCACAAAGGTCTCAAGTTGACAAAATACCACCTTTTTGCATACTTGGCCAGTGCCGGCAATAGGGAAATCGGGCGATAGTTAGCGGGTATAGAGGGGCCCACCGTAGGTTTTTAAGAAGAGGGAGAAGTTTGGCCTGTTTCCATTGTGCTGGCACAGTGGCCGACTGAAGCGACCAGTTGAGGATGACAGCGGCGTCTGAGCACACAATCTCTGCTACCCCGGCTAAAGCTCAAGCAGGACAGGGGAACCTGACTTGAGAGATTTAAGAATGGCAAGGATATCAGAGATGAAAGTCTCATCTCTTTAGACATCCAGTGCCTCAAAGTGCTTGCACATCATCAAGACCTGGATGTCGAGCACCCACCTAAAGCTCAACTCAATCAAGACATACTTCCTGATATTTGCCAAGAAGAATAAACATATACAATACAAACCTGTCTCGATGACATAAACTTTGACAGCTTCGAACCCCACATGCCAAGACTCTTGGATTCTATACTTCATCCTTACCCTCAAGGAAACCATTGCCAAAAAAACAAAGATGGCCTGATACTAGCAGTACTCCTAAACAATTAAAATAATTTCTCCCAGAAAGCTATTTCAAAACTGCTGTCCTGGAGCACAAAGCCCTTCACCTCAATACTCCTACGTACCTGGCGCAAAAACTTGAACTATCTTGTGGTGAGAGGGCATCAAGAAGCGCCTCTACATTCCTCTTGAAACCTCTCATCCTTAACAAAAAGAGAACTTGTCAACGAGCCTTCTCCGGGGCTGCCCCAAAGATAGGGAACTCTCTGCCACCTGAAGTACGCAGCCTCTCCTCGATGACGGTGTTCAAATTGGAAGCCAAAAGATTTCTAATGAGCAAATTATTTCCGTAAGTGGAGGAGGTACATCCAACTCATGGTGCCTCTAGCTACAATGGATCCTCTCCTGTTTTTTTTGTGTTTTTTTTCCGACATGCGGACACCTGTTTACTGTATTATCTTCCTTTTTTTGCTGCTGTTTCCCAATTGATGTTTATACTACCCCCTTGTTCTTTCTTTCTGTGTACGGTAAAGCGCTCTGATATCCTTCGGGATTTTGTTCGGCTATATAAAACTTTATAAATAAATAAATAGTACTCTCATTACTCCGTGACCTTCCAGGCTCCACACAGGCACCCCCTAGGGACATCCTACATGCTGGAGCACGTCTCTTCCAGGGCCTAAAGTAATATGATCACACCACTCCCCTCCTGAACTGCGTTGGCTCCCCTTGCCTGCCCGCACCTTCTTCATAGCTAGCTGCATCATTTACAATGCTATTGTGACCATCACCCCGCTTGTCTTGCAGACACGTTCTCCATTACTGGTGGCTCTTTGCACACCTGCAGCCAGGAGAACATCTTACTGCAGACTAAGAAGTGCAAAAAAGTGTAAGTATTGTAAAAAATAGGAAACAAGACAGCAGGCATTTTCCATCTCTGCATCCATGATTTGGAACAACATCCCTCTAGCCATCAGTACCGCCCTAACACTGCTCCAATCTAGGAAAGAGTTGAAGACTAAACTCTTTAACGAACACTACAACACAAGGCATTAACCATACACAACCTAGCTTCCTCACCTCCTATTCTTTGACGTTATGCTTATCATTGACCATGTACTAGGTGGGTGCTGTAGAAATACAACATACATATACATAGATACACTTTTCAAATAGTGCACTATTCATACATAATAATCAAATTCACTCTTTGACTCACTCACACTTCCCTACTCTTACTTCTACACTCTCCTTTTCACTCACAGGTACAACTTGCTCACAGCTACTGACTGTCACTTATTCTCTTTTCCAGTAACTTTTACTCACACACATCTCACACATACAGACACACATGCTTGCCTATAAACATGCTCATTCTCACACAAACACACTCTCACAAACAAGCATGCACACAACAGACATTTTTTTTCCTTACCTCAGCTACCAGTGAAGGTCCCATTCCAATTCCAGTTGTGCCACTTTTTTTTACGCCTATAGTGAATAGGAGACTACTAATCACTAATAGTATAATTAAAAAGCATCGGCAATGCCAATCCGTCAATAGTTTTCAGCGATAAAGATGGAACAAAGAAAGACTTTATGATGCAGCCACTGCAACTACATCACTTTGTAGGTACTAACAATGCATGGGTGCTCCAGCAAAATGGCATGGCCACTTTATTATTTTTATTTATTGAACTCAGTTGGATCAATAATTAATGTGGAAACAACACGAAGAGTGCACGTGGAGTAAGCAATGTTAGGGAAAGCAACATTGATGGTGGGGGAGAAGTACACAACAGGATGAGAGAGAGCCGTGTGGAGTGTGGGGGGAAGAGTCACTGGTATGAGAGAGAGAGAGAGAGAGAGAGAGAGAGAGAGAGAGAGAGAGAGAGAGAGAGAGAGAGAGAGAGAGAGAGAGGCAACATAAAGCAGAGAAAGAAAAACACAGTCGAGAAACAACAAGGGGGAAAGTACACATGAGTGAGCAACATGAAGGGCCCCAGGGGACAAACACACAGACGTGAGAGAGCAACACTAAGCACAGCAGAGGGGGGAAGACAGTGCATGTGGGAGACAGCTTGAAAACACACATTCACTCTCACGGAGTGCTAAGCCAAAAAGAAAAAAGTAGTGCCTGAAAATAAGAAGTGGACACAAGTAATGAGGCAATGCTCCAGGGGAGGGACAAACACAAGAAGAGGAAGTAAAGCTTATGCAGCTTACAAATATAAGTCAAGCAAATGGGTAGGGTCTAAGCCCACTGTAAGCTGACAACAAGTCTTTTCACAAACAGACAACTTGTGCTTACTAGTAGGGAGACCAAAACCTGGGCATACAGTAAGGAGGCAGAACCCTGATGCCTTTAAGGGTGAGCCTCCCCTGTGTTCTTTGCACTGATGATACCACCTCAGGGGTTAGGGTTTGCAAGGGGCAAGTAAGGGGCAGTCCAAGAGTGGCTGGTGCAACCGCTGGTAACTCCTAAATGACATCCATGTGCACACAACCCCACAGAGCCCCACAGAGCAACCAATACTTATAAATACACAGCAACACATGAATACTGAGTGACATGTTCATAGCTAAAATAGCTGTATGGAAAACATGGACAGTCTAAAAAGTATGGTATAAGGGATGCACCCCTGCACTGAGTGGCCGACTAAACGTAAAAGAGGTAATCTTTCTTTTTTTGGCGCAGAGAGCACACTAATCTAGCATGTATGCTCAGATCTAGGCCTGCCTATGGTACAGCCAAGTCCAGAATTTGTTCTGTGACCTAGAGGGGCAAACCAAGATAATGAGCTCTGGACACAGCATTTTTTATCTGAGCCAGAGGAGTGCAGCCTACCAGCTCACTCATATAAACATCCGCTGGGATGTGACAACCTGTTCCTTGGGCTGACATGTCATGTGCGTCAAGTATATTAACTATTGAATGTTTTGCATATATGTTATACTAAATCTCCTTGTCTGGTGTGAGTATAGTTGCTGTGACCAGAGCAATCCACTTTGGATGGCCTCCTTTTTTTTAACTTAGCACAAGACTGTGCCATGGATGCAGTTTTCTCAGACAGTGGAAGTATATTGCCGGCATTCTTGTGACTGGATTGTGAAAAAGTCAGACACTGAAGTGAAAAAAGGTGGAGACAGGATGACCCTCAGGAATTCCGAGAGGGCTTTTTAGCAAGGGATGCCTGGTTAGTTTTCTTATGCGATTCAATTTAGTGGATGGTATGGGAGAGGAGGTGAGGCAACAGATTCTGATGTTAAAGGCAAGTAATTTTCTAGGTAGGGGTTGCCATTTTATCTAAACCTGGTTACCTCTTCATGAAGGATGATGACAGCCAGATGCACAAATCTTACATTTCATTGTGCTCTTAGTTTAGATTCTACTGCTTGTAACCAACAGCATCAATACCTGCTTTGAGAGCCATCACCTTGCACAAATGTAATGCCTGTACCACAGCCAGACAATTATATTAATAAGGGAACCATGCACACCCAGTTCCGGAGTATTGGACTCTCAATTTACATCTAGAAAATGAGTATAAATGGGCAACCAAACCACCCACATTGTTCTAGTTCCAAGTTATCTTTGACTGTGGAAAGAAGAACACAGCAGAGTACTTGATGAGCTGCTATGAGACCAGGGCTTTTGCCTGCCTGACAGGCAGTCTCCCAGAGAAGAGAGCATATTACCTGAAGTTTGCACAACTTCCTGGTGAAGTTGTTGGCCTGCCTGATAGGCAGTCTTTCAGAGATGAGAGGATATTACCTGAAGTTTGCACATCTTTCTGGTGACGCTGTTGGCCTGCCTGATAGGCAGTCTTTCAGAGATGAGAGGATATTACCTGAAGTTTGCACATCTTCCTGGTGACGCTGTTGGCCTGCCTGATAGGCAGTCTTTCAGAGATGAGAGGATATTACCTGAAGTTTGCACAACTTCCTGGTGACGCTGTTGGCCTGTCTGATAGGCAGTCTTTCAGATATGAGAGGATATTACCTGAAGTTTGCACAACTTCCTGGTGAAGTTGTTGGCCTGCCTGACAGGCAGTCTTTCAGAGATGAGGGGATATTACCTGAAGTTTGCACATCTTCCTGGTGACGCTGTTGGCCTGTCTGACAGGCAGTCTTTCAGAGATGAGGGGATATTATGTGGTATTTGTGCAACCTACTGGTGAAGCTGTGGGGTTGCCTAGCACCTAGAAGCCTGACAACCTGCTTAGAGAGGGAAGCGGAGTCTTACCCTGAAGAAAGACAGACTGGACAGGAATATAATTCTGGCCATGTTTCCAGTGCGAAGAAAGCTGACTTTAGTGTGGGAGTACACTTAGTGGTAACCTAAGCTGAAAGAGGGTCTGCTCAGTCTACTCCATGGTTCATTTGTGAAATACATGAAGCTGCATTACCTCTCATCTTCCGTGTGTCATCAGGCCTCACTGCCATACCTTCTGGGGCCTACCAGCCACAGCAGGTAAACTGTGAGTCCATGCGTCACCATCAGTGCGGCCAAGGACTCTCTTGACTTCCCAGAGGCTGCAACTAACTACCACGAAGGGACAATTGCTGACCTCAGCCTGCCATGGACCAACTCTGCCACGATCCGAGAGGTGGGGCCGCACCCCGACCATGCTTCGGCTGATGGGGGCTCTGCTGCGTGATGATAAAGAGCATCGAATAACTGCAGAACACTGAGCAGCGCTTCGCCCACACAGGTAACTGTGACCCTGTCTGAAAGATTTGAGAGACGGTATCTTGTCCTGGAATTGTGCAGCTAAACCCAGCTAGTGTGGCATCACCCAAACTTTTAGCAAGATACAAAACTGAGCAGACCTGCAGGTCCTCCACATTGGGCCTTTGATAGCCTGCTTGAGGCTGCAGAGTAATTTTATTCGCATGCACAAAACAGCAGCAGCAGCGCATGGGTACACATACAGAAGAACAGCAGCCATGATGCAAGAGTCACTCCTATACACAGAACAGTGATTGCAAAGATAACAACAGGGAATGCTTTCTCTCTCTCTTTCGGTTTGTCTCGGTCTTATCTCTCGCTCTCTCTCACACACGCACGCACGCACGCACACTATGACGCTCGCCTTTCTTGGTTCACATGCACAGAACCGTACAGAAAAGTAGCAGCACTAAGTCAGCTATTGCAGACTGACCAATTTGGCTCATGCTGAACTACCCGTTATGAAAAGCCTTCGGGCTGGCTCCCTGTTCATTTAAGCCTGGTTCACTGCAGGCCCTTCGTAATCAGCCTCGTCAGCAGTGCTTTAAATGGTCCGGTACTCACCGGTACATTAGCTGTGCTGGTGAGCAGGAGTGGAACGTGTCTCTGGCAGCCAAGGCACCACTTCTGTAGCCCCGATCTCAGCCCCTGCCGAGCTATTCAGCAGGGCTCATTTGAATAAGGTCCGGGTGCTCACCATCAGCTGTGCTTGACAGAGCGGGGTCCATTCAGGCCCTGTGCTGTCAATCACATTCACACTATCCTGTGCGTTCGTGCAAGCACGGGAGTCATGCCAGTCCCCTGGCAGTGGCAATCAGGCTACGGCCAGCCCGGCCCTGGTGGCAATTAAAAAAAGCCATGGTAGGTGAAGAGAAAAGATGGCTTTTATCATACCTGAGTCTTTAGTGTGTCTGCTATGTTTGTGTGTATGCCTGTTTTTGAAAGAAAAAAGTGAAAGAAAGAGAGAGAAGAAAATGTGTAGCACTTTGTTTTATCATGTCTGCTCTGCGACAAAGATTCATAAACAACGTAACAGGGAGGGTTGGTGGGTGGGTGGGTGAGTAGATGAAAGAGTGGATGGAAGAGTGAGCAACCGTGGATGTAAAGAGGGATGATGAATGAATAGATGGATGGATGAGTGAAAGCATGCATGGGTAAAAGTGGGTGGATGATAGGATAAAGAGCAGATGATGGGTGGATAAGTAAAAGATTGGATGGATGAATGATTAAAAGGTAAGGAGGATGGATGATGGATGAGTGAAAAGAGGGATTGAGTGAAAGGGTGGATGGAATAAAGGAGTGAAAGGGTTGATGGGTGGATGAGCGAAAGGATTGATGGATGAGAGAAAGGGTGGATAAAGAGATGGACGAGTGAAAGGATGAATGGATAGGTTTGGAGTTGGATTGATGGATGGATGGATAGGTTTAGATATGAAGGGTGGATAGACGGAATTGTGAAAAACTGAATGATTGATGAAAGACTGAAGAGACGATAGAATCTAAAGGTTAAATGGTGGACATCAGCAGGTAAATAGTAGGTTGAAAGGATGAATGAATAGACTGATGGAAGAGACATGAGATATCTTCTGGGGAGGGTCATGATGAGTTGCTTCATTTGCTTGGTGCCATAAGAGCATTGGTGCAACGTGGGGGTATTTTCAGTTTCTTCCTACTTGCATGCTCAAAAATATATAGTATTGTGCCAAACAGCAATTAACAGTATGACATTAAGAAGGTGTAACTATTGCAAAGAAAGGAAATGTTAACACATTATCGCATTTCTCCCAAACACACCCACGCACACACGCGCATTCGCTCACACACAGCAGGCACTACAGGGTACGAGCCCCTTGCATACACTGAACAGTTGGAATCCAGGCAGCAGCTGGGCACTCTTCCCAGCACACACAGAACAGATGTGCTTTGAAGCAACAGAACAAGAATCTCTCGCATAGTCCAAGAGACACAGCACGTGCAGCAGCTGCATAAGCCTCCTTCAAATACGCAGAGCAGTAATAAGACAGGCATCAGGAGTGCAAGTTTGCCTCACTATGTGTGTAAAAGTGTATACCTGTGCCTGGGGGGGGGGGTTTGTGAGAGCGTGACATGTGTGTCTGGTAGTGCTATTGTTCGTGCTGGCTATGAGTGTTGCGCCTATTGTTGATTTGACGAAGTGTGTGTGTGTGTGAGATGGAGTGTTAGTGGGATAATGTGTGTGTGAGGAGGATGCATGTGTGTGATGGAGTAACAATCTGTTTTAGTGTGTTGTGATGTTTGTGTGCTCATATGGTATTGTATTGTGTTTGTTGTTATGATGGGGTGTATGTGGCATTTGGTGTGATGGTGTGCTTGTATGTTTGGTGTATTCATGTGGTGGTGTGACAAGCTGTGTGTTTGTGTGATGGTGTGTGTGTTGTGTGTATGTTTATATAGGCATGAGAGTGTGTGTTGGTGGGTGTGACTGTAACATTTCTGTGTTTGTGTTGAGATGGTACGATGGTTTGAATGTGTGCTTTCTGTTTTTTTTTCTTTTTTATATTTCTTTTATTTCCACAGTATCAAAACAAGGAGAGAAAAAAAACAACCATTATATAATACTTAAACACTGAAGCATTAAATCATGCATTCATATGAGCAGAGAAGACCCTCCATATATACAATCCTAGTTTTCGTTTTCTTGCCCCCTTTATAGAATACAAGCTCTATTCTAAATTGGCTAAATTATACATTTAGCCCGCCAGCACTCAAACGCAGGAGGCTCAGGCCATAGACAATCGGAAGCTATACATAATCGTGCAATAGTCATAGCAACAAACAAAAAAATGCCATGTTTATAAAGACAGTTCCCCTTTTTTACAGCATGACCAATTCCTAATAGCATTAAAGCCGGAGTAATATTGAGCAGATTTCCAAGGATCTTTGTTAAAAAAAATCAATATCATTCAAATAATTAAAAATCTCAACACAGCTAAAAAATATATGGAGACTGTCCGCAGTATCTCCCCCACATCGAAAACATTTACCATCATAGCGGTCTCCCCATTTATGAGAACAGAATGCGGAGTAATCATCAAAAGGAGGGAGGGTGATCAATTGATCCGTCAGGCACTATTTACCACTCAGAGAAGTGGAAGGTCCAGTGTCAGCTCGTGCCCGCGACAAGCATAGGTAAGCAAAGTGGGTTGCTGAACTGTTCCTTAGGAAAGGAATTATGTGTATCTGGCGTGGCCGGAGGTGTAGATATGACACCTTTGGGCATCCACTTTGTTGGATGTATTTGCCTCACACACCCATATGGGTGTCATGCTTCATCATAGGCGTTGCTCCTCGTCGGGGAGGCGGTGCAATCCCCGACGGGCTCACCTCTGAGAGGGGCTCTTTGGCGGAGATCTTTTGAATCCAACTGCCTTATGGTGAAGTGCGGGTGTGCGGGTGAAGTAGCAAGTAGCCTAGGGAAGTGATTTAAAATGTAGTGGGGGGTACCGGAAACTACTTTATTCTGGGGGTCCCCCACTGCAATTAAAAACGTGAATCTAACTCGCTAGGTGCCAACCAATTAGGTATAGTGGCCCTAGATGAGATTAGGAAAGGAATTGGTCAACATGTTTCTCACGTTTGGCTATTGCCCGCGATTCATCAGGACCTATAAAGGATAAAAACTACATTCATTCAACAACATGCTGGTGTCATGTGTATAATACCAGTAGTGTGGGTGTTGGTTACCTCTGTGGCTTTTTCCTATGTCTAATGGTCAGGGATTAAATGCCACATGAACGTTCGGCGGGTTGGTACATCGGGGTTGAACCTTAAGGTATGGCTCGTACTTCCCGTGTCCTCGCAGATTCACCTACCCATCGCCGCCGAGCTGAATGTAGTTTTTATCCTCTATAGGTCCTGATGAATCGCGGGCAATAGCCAAACGCGAGAAACATGTTGACCAATTCCTTCCCTAATCTCATCTAGGGCCACTATACCTAATTGGTTGGCACCTAGCGAGTTAGATTCACGTTTTTAATTGCAGTGGGGGACCCCCAGAATAAAGTAGTTTCCGGTACCCCCCACTACATTTTAAATCACTTCCCTAGGCTACTTGCTACTTCACCCACACACCCGCACTTCACCATAAGGCAGTTGGATTCAAAAGATCTCCGCCAAAGAGCCCCTCTCAGAGGTGAGCCCGTCGGGGATTGCACCGCCTCCCCGACGAGGAGCAACGCCTATGATGAAGCATGACACCCATATGGGTGTGTGAGGCAAATGCATCCAACAAAATGGATGCCCAAAGGTGTCATATCTACACCTCCGGCCACGCCAGATACACATAATTCCTTTCCTAAGGAACAGTTCAGCAACCCACTTTGCTTACCAACAGAATGCGGAGTGTAATAAAGATTAAATGCAGTTTTGAAAAATTTTACTTTTAAATTAGCAGATAAGAAAACTTCCCTAGATCTGGCGATTGAATCCCCTATAGATATGTCAGGTTCTCCCAGAGTTGCAGCCCATTGCTCATTTTGTTTGTCCAAATCATCCCTTCTAAAAGAAAGTAATATTTTATATAACACGCCTATTTTTCCCTGACACCTTACACCCTCAATAAGTGGGTTTGGTGTCAATATCAAGTGCTTACGGCTGAGAAAGTCACGCATTTGGAGAAATTTGAAAAATTTAAAGTTAATCAGACTATTCTGCAGTATGAATGTGTGGTTTCTGATAGTGTGATGTTTGAGTGTGTGGAATCTTGTTTCTGTTTTTGTGATTGTATGTGTGCTTTTTGTAATAGTTGTTACCTGAACGAATGTGCATGAGGGCAAACGTTTATAGGATGTCTGTCATATTGTGTCACGTTGTGATGTGCGATAGCATATGATTATGAGGGAGATGTGTGACTAATTGTGATTTGGCCTCATACATCCCATTCTATGTAGACAATGTAAGTCCTAATAATCATAAATATCTGAGACAGCTAGACACATGCTATCAGAGTGAGACCGAGTGTACTAAGATGAATAGTCCTCATAACAATTATGTTTTGAAGTTTCAAAGCAAAATGTTTTTCAGATTTTTAGTGAAGAAGCATTTACTTTAGTCCTCGATGTAACATATGAGAGAATATTCAAGTTGAAGAAGTCAAATCAATTAATAAACTCAAGAGGTCAAGCAGAATAGTAAATCCACACTTGGTGGTAGGCCGCGGCTTACGTAGATCCTACAGAATATGTCTGTGTGTCATGGTCTGTGTGTTATGGTGTGATGTGTGAGGGAACGTGTTAGACCTGGCATCCTTGGTGTGGTTCCCCCTAACTTTTTGCCTTCAGACCTCCTGTTTTTGCCGACTTCGTTTTGCTGCACACTTTGACCACTGCTAAAGTGCTTGTGCTCTTTCGCTAATACTTGGTAACTGTAAGAAAGTGGCTCTATATACTGGACCAAAGCAGGGTACAGTATGTATAGAGTCCCCAGTCTCCAGAGGTATGACAGAGGTTAAAGTTAGATATAACATTACTCTCCAAAGTGGTAGCTTGGTCGAGCAGTACGGCAGTATCAGAGGACAGTGTGAAGCATTTATTGTACACACTCAGTCAGCAAAAGGTTTCACACACTCAAGAACTGAACTCTAGGCAAATTGTTTTAAATAAAAAGATATAGTTGTTTTATTTTAGAACCAACAGGTATCAAAATATACTTTCTCAATATGAGTGACTTTAGATAATTACTTTGCAGAAAGGCAATAGATTTTGTAAGTACAGTAGCTACAGTGGTTGCAATTGGCAACACAATTTCAAACACAATTTAACATTGAGCTCAAAGGGTTTTTCTACATAAATGCAGTTGATTACTTTAAGTATTACTTTTCTAACCACAGGACTGGATTCTGGATTCAGTCCCAGGACCTAAGCTGTAAACAGGTAAGTAAAAGCGTTTTGGTTACAGTTGTGAATTTTAAGGAATATAAATGTATTTTCAAAGTTGACACTTAGAAACTTTTCAGTGAAAATCAAGCAATGTTATCCTATGGAAGGAAATTCATGATACAGGTAAAGTAGGTTCTCGTTACTTTTGTAATCCAGTACTGAACTCCTAACTTCAATACCGGGACCTCTACCTAAGACAGGTAAGCAATTACCTTTTGGTACTTGGTACGATTTTTAAAGAATATTTGTAGTTTGCAAAAATCGACACAGAATAAATTTCACAGAAAAACAGTCAATGGTTTCCTATGGTAGAAAATGCAGGTAACTGGTAAGTACAGTTAGGATTACTTTGGCGGTTCAGTACTGGGCTAAAAGGTACAGTACTGGGCTAAAAGGTACAGTACTGGCTTCTCCCCTGATCACAGGTGAGTAATTCGGAATTCTTTATTCAGCTGACTTTAGTTGAATATTTTAAAGTTTCATTACTCCACACTTAGAAGAAATTTCAAGTGAAAACCAATCAATGTTAAACTATGGAAGGAAAATGAGTTATCGGCTTTTAGGTAAGTACTCGACTGGTAGAGTTAAGGTTATGGGCATAGACTCAGGGGTCTCCCAGGGTCGGAAAGGTACAGTAGTTACACCCTCAGTGGCACAGGGGCAGCTGGGTGCAGAGAGAGTAGGCCCAATGCAATCCAATGGAGGGTAGGGGGCCTTTGATTGGTGGCTGCAAGCAAGCAGGCCAGGCGGCTGTGGGAGCTGAGCTCCTGGTCACTTACTCAGGGCAAGTGGGGAAGTAGAGTACGGTAGTAATTGCACTTCCAGCGGCACTCGGGCGGCTGGGTGCAGGGTGCTTTTGAACCGTTGGGCGCTCAATGTTATCCAATGGGAAAGTTAAAAAGTGAACAAAGGCTGCAGGCTCGGGATGGAGATTCTTCTAGCGCGACCACCACTTCGAGAGGTAAGTTGGGATCTTGGAGAAGAGGTAGGTACCCCAATGGATTCCCATGCGAAGAGGATAGCTGGTACTTGCTATGGCCGCCTGCGCTCTCTGAAACCTATTCTTGGCTTCTTTGAACCTTCCATCCGTCAGACAATTGTCCAGGCTATGGTCTTATCCCATCTAGACTATTGCAATGTATTAATGCTTGGGTCCAATCTGACAGTCATCAATAGACTACAGAAAGCTCAGAACGCGGCAGCTCGTACCCTGTTCGGCTTACCAAAACGTTGCCATACCTCTCAGGTTTTGCGAAGGCTCCATTGGCTGCCCGTTAAACAACGCATTCAATTTAAAACCTTGTGTGTTATGCATAGAATGTTACATTGTCTAGGTCCTAAAATCTTGCAAGGAATCTGTTCCTTCTATGTTCCACAGCGTGCACTCCGGTCTGCGGACCTCTTCCTTGCTTGTACCATCAAGATTCGGAGGTGCAGAGTTGGTGGCCGTTCTTTTAGGTTTCGGGCCCCAAAACTCTGGAACTCTATTCCTTTAGGTGTATGTTCCATCACAAACCACCTACATTTTCGAAAACAAGTAAAAACTTGGCTTTTTTCTTCTATTTAGGGTTCCGTGGTGAATAGATATCCTGCCGCATTCCTCCGGCTGTTATGTGATTGGACCTGTCTGCAAGCGCTGGGATGCCTCGTTGTTGGGGTAGCTATGCGCTATATAAGCGTTAAGTAACATAACATAACAAAGGAAGGCACAGGGGGCCAGGGGGTGCTAGGTGCAGGGGTGTCTTTTGGCGTCTGGAAATCTTACCCTCAGCTGGTTGCGGTTAGAGGGGTCCCTGGTTCTGAGGCTGCAGGCGTCGTCTGGTTCGTCGAGGAGGGTCTTGGGGCACTGTACTTTCGGTCACAGTCGCTGGGGGGACGTCCTCATGGTCTTGATTCACTCAGGCACAGGCCAGGCTCGGCAGGTGCAGAATGAGCTGGATTCGCAGTACCTGGCTGGCACCAGGGGTATTGCTGTTTGAGCAGAACTACTGCTCGTGGGAGTCCCAGTCTTTTGGAAGGTTCAAGGCAGGCAGGTTGCTGTCCGCAGGAGATGCCGGAGTTTCACAGGAGCAGGTTCAAGGATTAACAGGCCAGTAAGGTTCTGGGGCCAAGTCAGTGGGTGTCGTCCTTTTGTTAGCAGCTGCACGGCAGGTCTTCTTGTTTCTTGTTCTTCTTCTTCTTGCAATCAGGATCTGAGGAAGGAAGATTCAGGGTGCCCCTAAATACTACATTTAGGGGTGTTACAGGTAGAACAAGGGCAGGGACCAATGGGTCCCTGCCCTGGGGTGGGAACCCCTCCTAGCCTGCTCCTCTCCTATGGGAGGGGGGCAGGAGCCTAGCTGTGATTGGCCAGGGCTCCCCATCTTCAAGATGGTCGAAGCCCGGAGTCGTGCTTCACCTCGCTTCTCCCACCTGAGGGGTGGGGTTAGCATAGGCTGGCACACCCCCTCTCCTCACTTAGGGTTTCCTGCCGCTCTTTCCACCAGAGTGGGGGTCAGAACTGGTGGGGGCCAGTTGCTGAGTACAGCAAGTGGCCTGGAGAAGCTTACAAAGGAGGTATGCCTTTGAAGCTTCCCCTACCCATCCTGGGGGAGGAGGCCTGGCACCTCATCCCAGGATGTGCATTGTTTCAAGGCCCCCGAGAGTGGCAGGCTCTCGACCCAGGGGTCCAGAAACATGTCTGGTGGTGGCAGCCTCGGCAGCCACACAGTCAGGACACTGGGAGTTGGTTAGGTTTCAGGGGGCAACGCTAATATGCCCTCTGTCGTGCACTTTACATGAAATCCCACACTGGCATCAGTGCGGGTTTAATGTGCTAAGAAGTTTGATATCAAACTTCGCATTCTTCAGTGAAGCCATCATGGTGCTGTGGAGTTCGTAATAACGACCTCCCAGCACCATATACTCTTAATGGCAACACTGCACTTACAGTGCCCAGGAATGGCCCCGGGTACTGTAGGGGCACAGGGCTCATGCACCTGTGCCCACACCACTGGCATAGGGCACCCAGCTAGAGGGGTGACTGATGGATGCCAGGCCAATGAGCTTGTGGGCATGGCACACAGGGATGTGTGCCATGTCGACTCACTGTTTAGTTCTGTACTTAGACACTCAGCCTGCAAAGGCAGTGTGTGGGTGTCAGGCTACAGGGCCCCTAATGGTGGCACAATAAGTGCTGCAGCCCTTAGGGGTCTTCTCTGGTAACCATGCCCTGGGTACCTAGGGTACAATTTACTAGTGGCTGACAGGTGGCCAGAGATGCCAATTGGGTTTTAGTTTCAACACAGTTTTAGGGAAGAAACACAGGCCCTGGGCACCTGGTTGGCAGGAGCCCATGGCACACTCAGTCAAAGCACATCAGCAATTGAGGAAAAAGTGGGGGCATACCCATGCAAGAAAGATGGTACTTTTCCACAGTAACATTGGCTTATACCCAATTGGCATATTTAACCCCTTGGATGCTCAGTGGAGCTGTGCTAATGACGAGCTGAGCTCGTCATGAACAATGGGATTTCCAACAAGTCAGCACCTGGTGGGGGATATTTTTGTGTGGTGTTTTAACTGTTTTAATGTTTGAAGTGTTGCACAAATACTTTACACATTGCTTCTAAGTTAAGCTTGACTGCTCTGTGCCAAGCTATCAGAAGGTTAATCACAGGTACATTTGGGGTTTGCTTGTGCCAGGGGTGTAAGACAGGCCTTCGCAGCCCCAGCGTTGTGGGGGGGTGGGTGTGCTCCAGGGGCCCCCTCACTAGTCTCAGCAGAGCCAGCAAGCCTAAATGGTGCACACAAGCACTCCGAGTCCTCATTAATTGAATGGTGGTGCACGCACGCATCTTCTTCATTAATTAAGGTGCGCTCGATCAGGCTCCGGCCTCTTGCTTAATTCTTTGGTGTGCAGGGCTGGCCCGGGCCTCGCAGCCTCGGCCGGTATGCCAGGGCCTCTGGGCTCTTCATTTAATTAAATGTTGGGTTGGGGTATGTGTCGTGTGCGCGGCACGCAGTTGTCTCTGTGTCTGCAGCTGTGCAGTCTTCAGGGTGGGGCATAGAGGTTGGGCCTGCTAATGCTATTGTCATGTGCATTGCAATTAAAAGTGCGTGTGACCATACGCATCCCAGGACCCAGCCACATCACCGAGACATAATTTAATTATTACTAGCCCAGGCCCCCCTGCCTGGCTAGCTTGCCCTCTTCTGCTGAAGCTACAGGCCAGGCCTCGCCTCAGGTAAGTCCGTCCGAGGTGCGGCCCGGACAGTCCACAGCTTTTCAAAATGTAATGTTTGTTTGTTTCGGTTTAATGGTTACTTAGACCACAGTTTTTTAATCATGCTGTACTTGTGGGGCAGCGTTTTCAGTCACCTCTCTTTGATAGCCCACAGATTATGGCATGCATTAGCAGAACAGCAGAATCGCACAGCCTTGTCGTCGTGCCCCCCACCATCCCCTCTCTTCCCCCACCCTCCAACCCTACACATTATCAGAAATTTTCTGATGCTGCATAGCATCGGCAAAAGACATTGGCAAAGTCAAGGTTAACAAAGCAAGCTGTATTGGTCTGCTAGTGCTTGTTTCAGTATCTACTGTCACGTGCTATGGTCACCTGCACTCGGATACATTTGGTATCACTGATTGTAGGGCAGGAAAGTTTATTAATATTATTATTTTTAATACAGATGAAAGCAGTTCATGGCGCAAGAGAGAAAGAGTGGGAGGGGAAAGGCAGAGAGAAAGCTATCAGAGAGGGAGGAGAAGAGGAGGACAAGAAAAGGGGAGGATGGAGGGAGAGAACATTCTCGTCGCTGCTGCTTTTGGCTCCACAGGATGGCCCTCGGGGGGTCCCTGCCACACATGACATAACTGCCCACATGAAGCATACAATAAAACACTCCAATGGAGCGCCCTTGCTGTTCTGCCCTGCTGACGGTCTTGGGCCCTGTGGAGGGAATGCTGATCCATCTGCACTGCAGAAACATATGTTGTGGCCCTAGAAAACACAATGGACTGCCCTTCAGCACGTCACACCCGAGGAGAACCCCAGTGGAACCACAGGACACCAAAGGAGAGAGCACCATGAGGGAGGGTGCAGCCACACTATACGGTCAACATGAGGGCCTCTATGCCAGCACCATAAGAGAGGGCATGGCCAAAGCTGATGGGCACCACACACCTTGTGAGGGCACAGGGATAGCTTAGGAGAGGGCAGAGAAGGACACTTCAGCTGACGGCTCAGTCGCAAAATTGTGACACAACAAGGGCAGCTTGGGAAAGGACCCAGTGACATCACAAGGGAACCATGGTATTTGGCACTGTGACATCACGAGGGCATCAAAGAAGAGAGCACTATGACATCACCTGGGAACCATGGGAAAGAGCACTGTGACATCCGAAAGGGCACCACAGGACAGTGCACTGTGACATCACTGGGGTACCTTAGTACAGTTCACTGTCACATCACTAGGGTACCAAATCACAGGGCACCATGGGAAAGGGCACTGTGACATAACAAGGGCATCATAGGAGAGGGCACTGTGACAGCACAAGGACACCATAGAAGGATGCCCTGTGACATCACTAGGGCTACTCTGGAGAGGACACTGACATCACTAGAGCACCACAGGAGAGGACACCGTGACATCACGATGGCACCACAGGAGCGGGTACTGTGACATCACAAGGGCACCATAGAAAGGGGACATTTGACATCACGAGGGCTCCACTGGAGAGGGCACTGTGAAATCACTAGGGTACCACAGGAGAGAGTTGAGAGACTGTGATAGGGCACAGGACACCATGACAGTGTACAGGACACCATGTCCACAGGATGTTCCAGTCTGGCCATGTCCCTGCTGTGAGGTGGACTCTAGTGTGTCTCTAGCTCTGCCTTTGCTCTCACACTGTGATCACTGGTCTGTGCCCATCTCAGGCCTGTCAGGTGTACCTTTATCAATCAAAGCAGTGTTTGTGCAACACGATGCAGGGCGTTGGAACCATGTGTGAAAGACTCATGGTGCACCACCAACAACGGTACAGCATGCAGGGGTATCAAATCACAGCCAATGGTGCAGGGGTACCACTGGAGAGGGTGCAGGGGTATCGCAGCCACTGGTGCAGGGGTACCACAGCCAATGGTGTAGAGGTATCACAGCCGATGCTGCAGGGGTACCACTGTAGAGGGTGCAGGGTGCAGGGGTTTCACAGCCGATGGTGCAGGGGTACCACTGGAGAGGGTGCAGGGGTATTGCAGCCACTGGTGCAGGGGTACCACAGCCAATGGTGTAGAGGTATCACAGCCGATGCTGCACGGGTACCACTGGAGAGGGTGAAGGGGTTTCACAGCTGATGTTGCAGGGGTACCACTGGAGAGGGTGCAGGGTGCAGGGGTTTCACAGCCGATGCTGCAGGGGTACCACTGGAGAGGGTGCAGAGGTTTCACAGCTGATGCTGCAGGTGTACCACTAGAGAGGGTGCAGGGGTATCACAGCCAATGCTGCAGGGGTACTGAAGCCGATGTTGTAGGGACAAGCTGGGTCCGACATGAGAGCAGACTCGAAGTGACAGAGCCATCATACTGGAAGTGACAGAGGGGTCAGAAAGGAAATGACTCTGGTGCAGATTTTGCCGCAGGAGGGTTGGTTAGGATACAGAAAACAGTGGTCCAATTTGAAATAAGGAAGAAACTATTTTCTCATGGAAGGCCCAATTAATCAACCCCTCCTAGTTTTCATACAAACCTCCACTCTGATTCAATCACAGCAGATATAAGGTCAGAAAATCAGGACACACACACAAAAAACATATTCTAGAAATGTTGAAGATTGTATAATAAACCACAATATGAATACAATTTACATTAAATTCTTAGCTCCAGAGGTGTAGTCGGGGGTAGACTGCAAGGGTTCAAATGGGGATGGTTCTGACAGATCTCGAAGACTTTGAGGGACGCAGGGTCAGTCCGGAAGTGAGGTCAGACTGTTTCTAACAGAGGGGGAACCTTGAAGGATATTAGGACTGATGGATGGGCTCTCTTGGAATGATGAGGGGGAGGACTGAGAGTGATGGAGGGACAAATTAGGGGTAATGAAGCAGACTGGGAATCATAGCTGGAGGCAGAAAGAGTGATGGATGGAGGTAGATTGGAAGTGGTGGGGGACAGACTAGGTGTGATGGAGGGGGGCTGACTAGGGCTGATGGGGGATCCAACATACATCAACAACAGTCACACATGGCAACCTGAAACCTTGGCAGCTATGTCCCCAGCAGCCCCTTTTTTCCAGACTACAGTGGTCCCATCAGCGCGCACACAGGCAGCACTACACTCTCTCCCCAGGGTTGGTTGCACGCGTGAGTTGCCTCATGAATTAAATGGTGCGTGCAGGTCACAGTGACCTGAGCTTCCAGGCCCAGAAGGAAGGGGGTTAAAGGCAGCTGCCTCGAGGTCGGAGACTATTTGCATATTTGCATACCTTTGTAAACTGGTTACAGAAGCTTAGTTTTCTTTCTGGTTCCAGTACCCCCTGGGCCACCACTCTGCCAATTCCTTACATTTGAAATTTACATTTTTAGCTGTAATGTGAGAATGCATTTAGAAAAAAGGAATATAAAGTAGGGTTGCCAAAAGAAAAATGCCAGCCATGTGTTGTTTAAAGACACTGAACGATCTCACCTTGAAACTAAATAGGGTTATAAATAAAAATGTGTGCATTCATTTCTAATGTGACTTTTCTGTCTTTGTTCCCTTCAATTATCAGTCGTGGACCATTCAGGCAGCCCTAGAACACAATTAAAAGTGTTTTCTATTTATATCTGCTGTTCAAAGTATGCACAGATAAGTGCTGAAACTACGACTTTAAGTGCTGCTTATTTTTGTCCTGTAGGGGCATCAAAATAATGAGCTGGCAACCCTAATCATAAGACTAGAAGTTTGTTGCACGATCGGCACATTCTTTCCTACACCCTCTATCCCTATTAATGCCAGAATAACAATAGTTTAACTTATACCTGAAACCCTACGCCACCGTCAATAACATGCTGAGTTACTTTAAGTGTCCGGTAATGCACCCTGCATTCAGACAACTCACTCCTCATTCTTGCCTTTCACTTTTACGCTCACCCTGCACTCACAGCAATCACAATGCACTCACACTGACCACCATACCTTCACACTATTCACCTGACCACTCTACACTAACAGTGATCACTCTGCACTCACAATGCACTTGTGCTGTTCACTATGTACCTCACCCTGCAGTCACACGAGCATACTACTCACCCTGCACTCATGTCAATGATTTTTGTATATTGCTGGACTGGTGATTGCTTTATTTTGAACTTTCAAAGTATTTGCACTTTTTCTTTTGCTTTACCAACTACAGTTTGTATAGATTGTCATTAGGTACTTGCTCATATGGTTTGTTTTTATTCTACATGCAGTGTTATTTATGGTGTTGCTTGCACTTGTCTGTAATACATGTACCTTAAATCTTGTATTTAGCATTGTTTACACTACAGAAATGATCAATTAAAACAGACAAACATCTGCATCAATGTTCTGAAGCATCCGAAGAGTTTTCTTCCTCAGCCTTGTTTGCCTCCCTGTTTTGCAATGCTTACTAATAAAGACATTATGATTGAAACTGCTTCCTCTGTTCACGTTATTATCATGCACGACCCTTGACAGTCGGATACTGAGTTATGTCTTGTGTACTTCTCATGTATACTGTCAGTCGAGTTTTTATGGAATTGCAGATTTGGGTTTGTGTTTCAAAGTTTCAAAGGTATTGTCAATTCTATTTCAGACCCTTCATAGTTGTTCTTTGGTCTTCAGCCATAGGCAGTCCCTGAGACAATAGGATAATTCCTTGGCATTGTTCTGATTGGTGCCTCAGTTAAATAATCTGATTTTTATAGTATTGTTACAAATGGCATAGCTTGTATGTTAAGAGTGTTGGAGTTTTCAAATCAAAATATACTAGATTTTTGGGTGTTAGGGCAAAGTGGTAGGTGGTGGGCCGGGCCTCCAGGGGCCCTCCATGTGCTTCGCAGGGGGGGGCCTCAAATGTTGTTATGCCACTGGCTTGTGCCTTACCCTGACTAGGGTTGCGGTTGCCGCTTGACGAGGGCCCACACACCACTCAACCAGTAACCCAATTTCTAAAAGTAAGCATATATGTGATGATATGTGATGTTGTGTGCATGCTGGCTCGTGTGATAGTGGGGTCTTGGTGTGTGTGTTGGTGACAGATGGTTTATGTGATGGTGAGTCGGTATATTGGTACAGTAACTATCTGCTTTGAGCAAGAAGATGACTATCTGGAACAGATCAGAACACTGCAGAAAAGCATGAGAAGAAAGCAGTCCTGAAGGAATTTCTAAATCATCTTCAAGAGAACATAGCAGTAGTACTAGTTGATTCAGTGCTCCAAAAAATGCATTTAAGTGACCTACAACATTTAAATAAGATGTGATTTTTTATAAAGTCTACAGTTAAATTGAATTATGTAATAATCAACAAGTGTTAGTTAGCCCTTGTTTCTTAGTGGCCCACAGGGACAATTCTGCATTGAACTGGTGAAGGGTGACATGCAGTAGTAGTACAATAGTGTGACAGGAGAGGCAGTGCCTAATTTGTGAAACAATAAGTGCCAGGGGACTGGTCAGGAGGCCACAGCACCTTGCACCACCCATTGCCCCTGTCGGTGGTGACGATGTCAGAACAAACGCACCTACTAACCATAAACTCCTACAAGTGTGACACTTGACTATTCGATGCCCCCAAAGATATAAGAATGTCTCGGATGGCAGGTATTAGTCATTTTTTATGTATATTGAATTTAATAAACAACTGTTGTTGTGTGTGTCTCTAAATAAAACAAACAGCGCCACCATGTGGCAGACTGTCACAGTGTTGGCAATTAAGTGCTGGTGCCGAACACTGGAAACCACAGCTCAAATTAAGCATCGATGAGTGCAGGTTGGTCCCATGATTGAGCGGTAATAAGGATCATGAAGAAACGTCACAGTGAGTCTGGTGCCCACATCTGTATGAGTTTATGGGGTGCAGATGCATGTAATAGGAGCTCTCTGTACCACTGGAGTCCTTTCATGCCTGTTCTCATCCTGGCTGCCTCCTACTATTGCACGTCCAGCTACAATGTGTATGTTTCCAACATGGCTGAATTACATGTAAACATCTGTGTTCTTTCATCCTCACCTGCCCCTGCATGCTTTTTACCCCTCAACCGAAGACATAGTTGCTATGTTGTATGATCATCACCAAGAAAATCGATGCATCACCAGCTGCACAGCCAGTGATGCATTGTTTGACCCAAGTATCTTCACCTGGGATGTGGAGTTATTTCCATACCATAGATAGTTTGGCAAAGGAATCCACCATTAGTGAGACACAGAGCGTTGCATCAGTGTTCTTGGTAGCACTCTTTTGCTGGAGAAATGGCAGTGGCGAGGAAGAATACAGTGATGCAGCTTATTTATTTGGCTACCCCTGCTCTAAAAAATGGCAACAAGATCAAATAAAAGAGGTGGGTCATGTCGAGGACTCTAAATTGAGCTAAAAGTTGGCACATTGTTGTAAGAGAAACGTCGGAGGTGTTTCACAGTGTAATTAGCATACATAGAATACATAAATGAAATAACACAAACAACAAGAAGACTGAAAAAGGAGTTAATTATATTATGTGGATATCAAATACAAGTGCAGTGCTTCCTGAACATGTTAGATAAAGTGCGGGGACCGTGATCAAAATACTAATAGAAACAAATGGCAGCCCGGATTTTTCATCAAAGGACAAGATCATTAAAATGTATTTAGAAAAGCAGAATCTTGGCCAAAATGAATATTTCTTGTAATCTAAAAGAACATAAAAGATGATTTTTCGACCCATTATGAAAGTCATTTGAATGGAATGTTCATCGGGGTGGAAATCTTAAAGGTCAGTGGATGGTGGCACCCTTACAGGCAGCATTGAAGAAAGCCTGGTGAAGAGTCAGTGCCCACGTGTTCCCTTTCCGGTGGCACGGATTCTAGCATTCACCTGCTGATGGCGACTTGTGTTCTGATGCATTTTGCCACAAATACAGAGCATTGGTTACCTTATTTTCCTCTGCAGCTTTATTCGGTAATATCCGTCAGCCTTCCAATCTTGCTGTCTCGTAAGGATAACAACCTCTATGGACCACTGCGCTTTGCATCCTGGGGAGACCCCATTCAAAAGGACTGTTGAAGGGATAGAAATAGTGACTTTTTTATTGTTGTTACCCCACTTTATTTAGCACGTATGATGCACTGATCCGTAGTTTCATTTGTTATGACCCTGTGGCACCCTACTTATATTTTATCGTTAAATAATATGATTAATTCCTCTTTATACTTGTTGTGTTATTTCATTTAGGTTTCTACATCAGTTACAAGTTTTGCACTATCTTTTTCGCGTGCAAAAATAGTAAAGTAGCAAGTTATTTTTAGTGCGACGGCCCGATATGATTTTTTTAGGCCCGATAAAAATGTGGCCCAGCTGTTAATAAACGTATCTGCGCGTATTCATTCCAATACAACTGCCAGATATAAAGCGTTTAATTTGTATAGAACAGAAAAATACTGTTTGCCTTTGGCCACTGAACAGACATCAATTGATCGTGAACAGGACAGCGCCTGTTTAGAATCACTCTGCGCTCTTTCAGTCGCTGGCTGCCTGCTTGTGTTTTCGTAGAACAATGTTACAAATTAAGATTCAATCCTTTTCTGAAATTAGAGCCTAGACACAATCAGCAGAACCAGTTCTTACTGCAGCTGCCTCATACATGCTAATTTAGGGCTTTATTATGAGTCTGGCAGTCCGTGGACCGCTAGAGTCGCGGGGGCGCAGTGGTGCGGTCTTCTGGCTGCCCCATTACAACTAGGGTGGTTGGCCCTGCCTGGGACCCCTACAAACACCAGGGATCAGAGATCCCAGTCAATGGCGCTGCGATATTGAGGCTGCAAATGCTTCGTGGGTCGCTGCGACTCCGACAAGCATATTACAAGTATTCTCACTGCTACATTTTTCATGGCTGTGCAACCGCCATGAAAAGTGTGGTGGTGAGGAAACAAAGAGGGACCTACAGGGCACCTTGGTGCCTTGAACCATGTTGATGCACACAGGGGGCACAACATGAGCCCCCCTGTGAGCATGGACACCAGTACCAGCACAGCATAGACGGCAGCGGTCCATGCCTTGGAGGTACTGCCTTTGATGTTCCTATTGAGGTGCCTATTTCATAAGAACCTCCATGGGAGCGCCAGAGAACCGCCCGCCAGACCTGAGAAAACTCCTAATCTGGCGGGTGGTTTGTACATGGATTGTGTGGTGCGGCAGCGGTGCAGGAACGGTGCGGTCCCGCTCTCGCACTGCAAACTTATAATAAGGTCCTTAAACTTGAAATACAGAAGTGGAGTTGTTGCACTCTCTGGTCTCTTCAGGTGCACAAGTGGCCACCTTAAGCTCTGGGAGTCCTCCATGTGGATAGATGATAAGGGCTCACCATGAGACTGTCACTCCAAGCCCACGATCTGGAACAATATCCCCTTCGACATCAGAAATGCTGTTACCTTCCTTCAATTCAGAAAGAAACTGAAGACGCATCTTAAAAGAGCACCATCACCTTACCCGATCAGCAAGAAACTGAAGACGCTTCTTGAAAGAGCACCATCACCTTACCCGATCAGCAAGAAACTGAAGACGCTTCTTGAAAGAGCACCATCACCTTACCCGATCAGCAAGAAACTGAAGACGCTTCTTGAAAGAGCACCATCACCTTACCCTATAAGCACCGGAATATTACTTGCAATTTATTTTGTAAAAAATCTCACACCCTATCTATCCCTTTGTGGAAAAACATTTTTCATTACACAAATTGTATCATAATAGTCACGTTCTGCATTTACTTGATTAATTTCAGTGACATGTTTTCAGAAACCACGAACTGCGTTGAGATATTTGAAAGTACATTGTTAATAATTTTAGAGTTTAGAGCTATAGCAATCATGCAGCTTGGGCTGCCAAAAACATTAAAATACACATTTTCACTTACATGCCAGCATGAATGCTGTGTCATATTTTTCTTATGAAGCACAGTCATGCCATTTGGTTTTCTGCCACCCGGAGAAAAAATAGTAAAGGGAGAAGTATGTAAGCTATATAAATGTTATAACATTGTATGTTATACTGGCAAAAAAGTAGCATTTTAAGGTTTAGCTAGGTGAGGAGAAACAAATACTAGGAATAGAGTGTTCCATAATGTAAGAACCAGAACAAAGACAACTCTTCCACCAAGTTTAGAAGGCATCAACATTCTGAGTGTAGAGCTTTGGTGGGCTGATAGACCTTTAGTTTCTCCTTGAAGAAATGAGGAAGAGTTGACTCCCGATATCGTTTGAGCAAAAACAACAATACATTAAACTCTGTCTACCATTAACACATTTTAGAACATTGGAATGTTACGCGCTCCATTGAAAACAAGGGAGTAGCTCTGGGCTTATAATTGATGCTATAAGCCTGAAGCTCCAACATTCCAATGCTGTTGTTCACAACTGTTGCTGTGAACGAAGGCTTCAAGGAGCCCAAGGGAATTTCAATCCCCTCGGGCTCTGTTAGGCCTTTGTTTTATTTGTTAGAAGATTCTGCCCTCTAGTGGCTGAATGTTCTAAAACGTCTTACAGCCCTCTGTAGCTGGGCTATACCAGCATTAATGTCCAGCTCCCTTGTTAAAGGCCCTTGCTTAACGCTGGAGCAGGACTTTAACGACCGGTATAGCCCATTACAGTAGGCTGTAAGGCCATATTGGTAACCAAATGGGAAGCTAACTTTGGACCACATGTAGTTGGTACAAAAGTTACTAAAGACAAATTATTGTCCTAAAGGAACCTTTCCCTCACGTTCTTACTTTCTTTAATGGGATGAGGATGCCAAACTTATCTTGATTAGTATTCGTGTTTGGCTGAATTATTTTCTTATGAAAAGTCTTTCCTCCAATCACATGTTTTTTGTGTACATAAGTCATCTTCGGCAAAGAAAACAGAGTGATGTTTAAACTATACATCTGTGGAATCAATGCCCTCTCACTAGACAACCACACAGTTTGTGGCAATATAGTGGCTATGGTTCACCTGGTGTAATAAGAGTAAGTGCTAGGAAGGTGAGTTAGTGTTGTCCTGCACCTTGCCACTAAACCTTCAGAACTTTTTTAACTTCATCCAATTCCAAAACTCTCCTCAGCATCTGGTGCCAAAGACTTTCTGCATGCAAACTCTCAATACACGGCATCACTCTAGCAATCCCTGCAGTGTCTCCACTGGGAAAGTAGTCACTTGGAAAAAAACACAGGATATGTCCTCTGGAGCAGGTAGACCCATGAACAGTTTTCAGCCAAAAGTGTTTATTCCTCGCGAAGAACCAATTCAGCGACTCAGGTTCCAAAATTCAGCATGGCTGATTCAATAATCACGCACACTTCTTGAGACAATAATCCAAAAATATTCTGGCCGGTTGTGTTGTAGAATCGCGCAAAAACGAAAATTCAGGATTTTATATGCACTTACCTTTTACTCCCATGGCCTGTCTTCACAACATTTGGTGAACCTCTTATGTGGTGGAAGAGCACCTACTTTAGCCACACTTGACACGTTTTCAGAAAACTTCCCTAAGGTGTAAGCGATCAAAAAAGCATTTCCCTAAGGTTTAAGCAAATTAACCATAACCACATCTTCTCTGTGAATCTTATATTGGCATCATTTTGTAAACTCTTAGGTGAAGGGGTTATGATTAGCTTCAGCAATTCAAGTGCTCTTCAGTGTTTTATTTTAGATTTCGGATCGTAACCAAAACATGTTTACAGCTGATATGTTTAGGGCACTTCCTATAATTTTTCTGAATTTCCAGATGTGAGGAAATAACTTTAATTTTTTTAACACACCGTTTACCGTGGATTTGTTTGGCAACTGCTACATATGATTTGAGCGTGTTCAGCAAGAAAAGTGTTTTTTTTCTTCATTTTCATGCATGTTAAATCACATAAAAGCCCTTTTCCTAAATAAAGTGAAATTAAACATGGCAATAGCAACTCTGAATTTATGGGTATATTACACCCCCCAAAGTACATTTGTTTTAGAGTCTTGAGTAACTTTTGCAACGTTTAACAAAACGGCATACAACTTTCCAGGTGTCAGACTCAGACTTATATGTGTGTGTTTAGTGCATGCCCTCCTCATATGATGGTATGGGGCACGCCTGCCCGTATTGTGCACACTGTATAGCCTTGTCCATGTCCTGTGTATGCTGAAGGGAGGTTCATAGGACACATACAGCAAAGACAGCATCTTCAGTGATGTTAATGGTGATGACATATATGTGATTTCTTTATATAATTTCATCTGTGATGTTAATTTGATGAGCTATACTTGCACAGCGAAACATCACTGACAAAAATGACTCGTTTTTAAGTTCCACCAAAAGCTACCTGGCAAAAGCTATTGACAACACACAAAAAAGACCATACATCATACTGCATACACAGTCACATACATGTAAATACCTTACGGAAAGGGGCTTTTGGACAGCTCTTTTCACTCATTGGCTACTGTGGATTAGCTGCGGGTAGGTGATGGCTAACCGAGCTGCCCATTTGCATCGTTATCAGTCTCAAGCATTTAAAGGATGGAAACAACCTAAAAGTAGTGCATAACCCACGCCTTATTCTCACACACACACATTTTCACTAGCTGCACCTCCCTACACACACACACAAACGCATGCGCACACACTCACACGTGTCCTTCTCTACAGGGCATCCCTCCCATTGCGTTCCAGTGCTCCCACCCCGTCTGCATCCAGCTCCATGTTTTTAGGTCGAGCCTGGGCAGCGCATTCGCTGCTCCGTGAGGCATGCTGTATTCAGGGAAGGGACTTGAAGCTCCGCCCACTCACCGCCCATATTTTTCCTTACCTTGTGTCATTGTCCACTGTTAACTGTGGCTGTTCATTCGTCAATAGGATTAGTATCCCCTCCTTAGTACCACCTTGTCTCATTTTGTAACCTCCCATGGCGACACCCCCTGTTGCGTGTGTTGGTACTTGGTAGGCTTTAATTAATGCATCCCAGCACTCATTTCTTAAATAACTTTGCCCTGCCTGCTGTTGCATGCAAAACACGCTCTCTTCTAAAGCTTTTTAAAAAATTTAAAACACAGCGCTGGCATTTGTGATGCAATTGGTCTTGCATTTGTGAGAGTTTAAGCTATTAGCATTGTAAATGACAATGCATTGTATTTATCTGTTTAAAAAAAACACATACATAAAAGGCATTGTCATTTACAATGCCAATAGCTCAAACTCACGGAAATGGGAGACCTATTGCTTTGCAAATGCTTGTTTAACATTTTTTTATTGGAGAGCTTAGCTGCTGCAAAGTGCAACCAGGCTACTAGCGTCACTTTCACAGATTTCCACACATTTGTAGTTCACTGTTTTGACATGGCTGTTGGCTATTTTGGAACCTGAAATTCTAAAAAAAAAAAAGCCAAAATGCTACTGGTGCATAATTTAGCATGTGTGTGCATGAGTTGTGATGTAGGCACACATGTGTTGCAGTAGCAGCCATTTTTCCTTTTTTTAACTTTACCTTTCCAGCTCAGCCGATAGCTATGGTGGAAAGGTAATCTACAAACAAAATAGCAAGTACATATGAGCACAAATACAAACAAAAATTGCAAGGCAAGTTAATTGGCGGCCCTCACTTTTTAAAGGGAAGAGCTGTTGGCTTTGTCACTGCTGCTTTTTCAACCATAAACCATAAAACCCACAGGCTTTGGATTACAACCATCATGTCACTTTAAACATTTTGAGGGAATTTCTAAGGTTCTGTATAATGTAAGTTATTAAATGATAGAAGAGAAACATGAGTAATGTAAAGATATACTTGAAGAAGCCGCAGGGCATGGTCTATGATCATGTCTTGTGTGTACTGTATTTATGTCATAACCTTCAGAAATGCTCTAAAAGCCGCCATCTTGTTGACAATACCCTCGTCGTAGAATGGGTGGTGTTCAAGCCCAGTTCCTGAGACCTCACAATGCTGCAAGGTTTGGTTTTACAGTGCAGGTGTTGAGAAGGGTGTGAGCCTTTGTATTGGCCTTTGGGATGATATTAACTAAGTGCAGTCCATGAGCTGATGTCAGGATTGGAGTCATTTATATTTGTCATAGCAATAAGTTCTTCTTTAAAAGTTTTCCAGTGCAAGTTCATGAAGGAGAAGAACTGTGGTTAATTGCATATTGAATTGCATGGTTGGGTGTTGATATTAATTGGATTATGGCGAAGATGACAGAATGGTGTACCAATTCAGTGCAATTTGGAAGATTGTGAGGTTGTGAAGGCCAGGTTAACATGGTTGACTTGAGGCTGGGTTAGTTCCATTGGTTATTTGATGGATGAAGAGGGTAGAATAGTGCTTCTTTCAAAGACCGCTGGAGAAATTGCCTTGGAGTGTGAAGTACAAAGGAAGGATATAAAAGGATTCAATGATGGTTAAGATGTTTACACGGCCACATTTCTAATACTAATTACAACTGAATGTTCAAGAAAGGATCCCCCCCAAAAAACGTTATATTATATTTATATATATATATATATATATATATATATATATATATATATATATATATATATATATATATATATATATATATATATATATATATATATATATATATATATATATATATATATATATATATACAAACTTTGAATGAAGGCAGCATAACATTTTACATTATTTGATATGACACATTAGGCCTCATTATGTATGGTGCAAAGCTGTATCCCTTGCGGTCGTAGTGCTGGGCCAACAGGCAGCCAGGCACCCTCCCCTAAGCCAATCACAACGCTGAAGTGCAGCTTTGTGACTGGTCTGAGTGCCGTGACACGGCGCTCAGCCAGGGGCTGGAGTGGTGGGCATGTTCTACATGTGCAAAAGACAGGTTTTAGTGGCCCGACAGGGACAACCAAACAGTCATTGCGCACCTAGGAGTGGGTAAAGCACTCCTCCACTGCCCTGCTCACAGAGCAACCCCACCCACCCACCTGCAAAGCAGCACAAAACAAAGAAAATTATAAAAACTGAAAGTTATTATCATTTTATGTTATTGCTTCTCACACTGCTTGAAAGCAGTGGGGAGACACTCCTCTGCCATAGTGGAGGAGCCGCCACTGGCTGTGTTTAGCAGTAACTCACGACTTTATAGCACCTTCGGTGGGGCTCCTTGTGCTCCAGTGTCAGACAGCAATGAAAATGTCAAGATAACTTGTGATTAATGTTCCTGCTAGAGAGAGAGATCTGAGTTTTGTCTAGTGGCAGTTTTGACTCCTCATAAATTTGCACAGAGGGTTAATATGCGTGCTGCAAAAAACTGTCCCTTAATGTTTTGTGGATAGCTGAGTGCATTGGTAAAGCCGGCCTTACCTGCCCTTTAAAACTAACTAAATGCATGTGAGAGAGTGGCTATGGAGAGATGAAGGGCACTGTTGCAGGGGGGCAGTGAGGAAGTCCGAGGAGGAGGTCATGGGGTGCCTGAAAAGATTGTCGCACCAGGCACTTCCAGCGCAAGTGTGTTATGTGTGTTCAGAATTGGGCAAGTTACTTTCCTCAGAAGGAAAAAGAATACACAGATTTGGATCTGGTATTCGCGGGCCCGTGTGTTATTCCTCCTTCCAGGGGAAATAACTTGTAATCTTATCTCCGGGTTTGGGTGCAGGGATACCGCTTGCCATTGGAGGTTCTGGCTCTCTGGTACCCCTGCATCTAAATCAGTGGGGTAAAAATGAGGGCTTCGGTTGTACATTGCTCAGTCACCACTCACCAGCGCTCCACGTTCCCGGGAGGTGTTCCAGTTGGCCACTTCCTGTGACCTTGAGAGAATGTCCTCCGTGTACACTCTTTCCCCTGGATGGTTTAACCTGAATTCCTGCGAGTCACGTGAAAACGACCCGACGAGGGGGGCAATATAACCACTCCTCCTCGATAAACACTGGGTTTTATACGCTTCCTCTTCTCGATTCCCTCCAGGACCTTTCGGCAGGAGAGAGCGGACTATAACCCTCACCATCATAGAGTGTGATTGCTCTGAGATTTTGAAAGGGATGCAAATCTAAACAGCCGCGTCCGCAGTGCGTGCCCCGCTTGGCTGTGGTTTTGGGAAAGGATATGAATGTGACGGAGAGCGGATGTGTGGAGTAAGCCTCCTGCTTCAGGCAGTGAAAGTTTGTTTCGGAAGCAGAGGTGCCTGTAAACGACTCTGACACCGGGTTTGGGAAGTACCACAGTTCCTGTTCTTAATAACGCACACCAAGAGTTACAGGTCACACGCGCACTCATGCCACGTGCTCCAGGCGGATAGACAGCACATACATTCACGTCATAATATGACATATTTAATATATCTATTTCAGTATGTGGAATATTTGTGAAGTTAATAAGGGTGATTTTAACTCCATCTCTACACGGCATTTGTGTTTTCTTACTATTTTCTCACGTGCGCGCATGCGCAGATTTCTAATCAGTTACCCAGGTAACATAAACCTGCTACTTCCTCCTAGCTGGATATTCTAAAGTTTCTTTGTTTGCTTTCGTCTATCTCTAGCTCATTCAGGCCCTATAATCTGGTGACGCAAGACTATAGAGATAAAGTGTTATGGACACAAACTGAGCTATTGTGAGTGCACCCTGAGAGTCACCTGGTTGAATTTGGTATTTTGGAAGCATTGGCAATGCTAACGGGCACACCGTAGCTTCCCATTGCAGACATTCCTCGGGAGCCTGTGGAAAACACTCTCTTTAACAAGAAACGAGAAATACCTGTTTGCCACACATCTGCAGCAAGGTATTCCTTTTACGCACATTCTACAAATAACTTGCGAAATAGGCCACATGGCAACAGCAGAGGAGAAAATCAGGTTTTACCACACAGCTCAATGGTGTGCGTGTGCTAGGCACATGTTGTAAATGTCTTGAGGCTTTTACAGCCTGCCCTTTCGCTTTGCCAAAGGTTGTCAAGCTCCATAAACAAAGACTGAATTCCTCTTGTGTGAGGTCAAAGAATCTCGGTGGCCTGCTCTCGTGCACGTGGCGTCAGAGGGGGCGTGTTTTGCCACACTGCTTCACACCAAGCAGGGTTCACCTTCCTGTGAGCCAGTCATGTCGTCATTAGAATCCAGAGCCTGGTGCGGGCATCGAGACACTCGTGAAGCAACTGACGTCAGAAGTGTCTCTCCTCGGCCACGTTCTTGCATAAGCTATAAACTGATGGACCGCGATTTACTGAGACCTTTCACCTGTGGCTTGCTGACTAATGCCATCGCTAAATAATGACTCTTCTATTCAACCCACATCTGGCAACATCAGACTCTCACCCACTCCCAAAATTGTTCTCGCCTCCTTTCTTTTCCACTGCTTGCTCCATGCTTCGGCCTCAGGTGATTGAGGGCGATCCCACCCAAGACCTGAAGCCTGTATTTTTTTTTTTTGCAATTTTATATAGCGCAAACTTGACCCGAAGGTATCAGAGCAATTTACATGAGCACCAGTTGCATTATAGACGGACACATTTTTTTTTTTGTCACAGGGAGATTAATTGATTTGCCTGGAATCGCAGGATGCTGGAGCCTCCACCAGACTCGAACCTGGTTCCCAGCTTCAAAGTCGGTCTCTCTAGCCGTTCCCCAGCTGGGATGGTAAGGTTGAATGCTGGCCACAACGCAATTACATTTTCTTCCCACAAATCACACCCTGCAGTGTAGCATGCTACCCTTCCACGAATAATCTTTGGTGCCTCAGCAGGGGTATAAAGTGCTATATAAAAGCAGTGGCAATACAATACGACTGGAGAGGTGGGGCACAGCGGCCAAAGCGGCTGATGGTTTGAGGGATCGCGACGGCAGCTCAGCATCATGTGATTCTCTGAAATAGCTCGCCTAATCTTCCAGATGGACCCCCAGCACCCGGATACCCTTAGGGGTGATAAGTTCGTCCTTTACAAATGTGGAGTTATTGTTCTCTTTTCTTGCACTACATTCATGTCGCGTACTTGAATATAACCTGCCTTTTGGCTTCTGCTCTGAAGGTTGAGACCACTAAAAGCACCGTGACATTCATGAATCAATTGCACTTGCAGGCATTAGACGGACATATTGGGCCATAAGAGACAAGACGGAGTTTAGTGCCTGATGTGAAAATATGTCTGCGGGTCTAACGTGCTTCTGGGAAACAAACTTCCGTCCAGCATTTAAGATCAACTAATATTATAAAGTTTAATCGCAGGTATGGGATTGTGGTGCACGGCTACCAGGCAAGTGACCGAAGATCACACAATTTGTGTTAAGTGGGCGAAAGATGAATAGCACAAAAAATAGGAATGCTCCAAATTGGCCTAATTTATCGTATTAAATGAAATTTGGAAGCTCAGAAACCATATGTGCACACTCTTTCATGTAATCAGCAAACACTACACCATGCACCAGTCATCAGTAGCCAGACAGAGCCACAAACAATAGATGTCAATTAGGAGTAGCCAGTGATACCAACGGATACCCCTGGCTAGTCTTAATATTCATTCATTCACTTCTCCATGAGAAAAGAAACATTGTGACTCATTCCACTGGCTGCTGTAGTTGCCTTCAGGTGGGCCGTCATTTGAAGAGAGTCTCATCGGGGAGACATCAATGTTGAAATCTTCTATTTGTCCTTTAGTTCATCTTTGGTCATTGCCATAGTGCCAGATATTCCAAAACACCCTGTGGCCAATCCTTTCCTCAAGAAGCCTTGCTTGACCTAGGGGTTCTGTCAAACTTTTTCAAAACCTTTGTCAAATCCCCAATTTTACATATGTGGCTAAAATTCTCGAGAAGGAGGTCAATAGTTCCAGGCCTTTGTAAAATCCATCCAAATCTAAACGCGGTTTGTATCCTGGAAGACGTACCCGGCAGGCCTCATTGGTAATTCTTAAAGACATTAGAAAGGAGCAACGCACTCATAATGCTTGGGTCCGGCCTTTTTAACTCAATCTTGTTGTCTCGCGTCAATAGCATCAGCATAAAAAGTCTGCTCTTGCGTGTTGCCAGCCCTTTCTGAAGTCATGCTGTCTATAATTAGCACTGCCCTTATTCTGTCTCCACCATCAGTCTTTGAGCTGCCTCCCTGGATTCTGCCCTTTCTGCACTTGTGGTGACATCAGCAGCCGCCTCTGGCCAGTCACCCATTCTCATAGTTTGTATTCCTGTAACTATGCAGAAGGCATGCAGAGCATGCAGCAGCTCTGGTGTATTGAACACATGTCTACAGGCGAATGTTCTGGCTTTCTTCAAGACAACAACCACTGTTAATACCCTCTTACATATGAATCGAAAGAAGACTACCGTGATCTGCAAACGATGGAAGCAGGCTTTCTGTGCCCGACGATGATCCAACTCTTACGTTCAGTTATTAATCTATGAGTAACTATAGACAGTTTTTTTGTAGTAGTCATTAATTCTGCAGTTGTTGGATTTAAACTACTCTGTAGAACCTTCTTATACTTATCATATCCCTGTGGCATCACCATTTCCAGTTGACCTGTGACAGTTGACCCTAGCTGGGTACCAGGCCCCTTTCGCAAGGAAATCACGTAATACTGATAGCTCCCAAATACAATTGAAAAGAGGCCCCAGAAAGGGCTGTTCACTGTCCCCTGTACTATTCACCTGGAGTACTGAACTGTCTAAAGCCCACTTTAGGGAAGACGAAGATTTGACAGGTCTGTGCTTCTGGAAAAAGGAACACAAGCTCATGCAGTTTGATGATACATTTTTTTTAAGCTTGACAAAACTCGAGACCGCCATATCTGGCTACAGATCCACTAAGACGCCTTTCAACAAGTATCAGGATTTAAGATCTAAGTGAACAAATTGGAAATACTAATTCTGACCGTCCCACGAGAGGAGGTTGCCACCCTCCAAGAATATGTGCTTTTTAGGTGGGCAATTAACAATATTACAAATCTGGAAGCTAAATTACTGCCAAACATATCAGATATGTATAAGATCAATTTCCTACCCCTACTAGCTGCAATATGAGGAGATTTATGAAGGTGGCGAGATCTTCCGGTGTCTTGGTCTTGGCCACAATAATGCAATTAAAAAGAATGTTTTACAGAGTCTCCTACATATGTCTCAAGCCCTACCCATAATTCTATCAGCATATTTGTTTCACAGCTTAAAACGTTGTTCTTGAAATATATTTGAAAATTGGGAAGGCCACGGGTAGCTTGTAAGCTCTAATGTAGACCGAGAGATCAAAACTGCATGTACCAGAAGGCAAAGAAAGTAAACAGAAGTTGTTAGATAACTCACAGCTAACACAATCCTCTAAGATAGAAACCTAAACAAAGGCCCTTTTAACCTCACTGGCCCAGGATAGTTGCATAATTATATTAAAGCCATAAAATGCCTATACTGAATTATTTTTTATTACCTATTCATACATGTTAGTTGACTACAATGTAAGTCTGTATGGTTTGCCATGGAAAAAGTAAACAGATTCAGAGCAGGAGCACATCCTTACACCTGTGACGCAGCTAGCATGAGCGGCGTACTGACTAACCTTCAACATGTGGATGGGGAAGCAGTTCAACTGCCCAACCACCAACCGAAGAGCACGTCTGGCCTCCGAGAGAAGGATGGGAGATACAGGTCTCCCAGCTTCAGTCGTATTCCCAAAGCCAGGAGCAGCCTTTTCAGGTTCCATAGCAAAATGGCTGCAGAGGAGGGACACTGATTGCCTTCCACCATTGGAAGAGGAAAGTCAGAATGACACTGGGAAAGGCCTGGTTGCCTCTGAAAGGCTTGTACATAAGGGGCAGTGCCAGGGACAGTTATGTGAAAGTGCCAGACCCCCGGTAGTCTATCAGATGTACACGCCTCTGCCAGAGGGGCGTGGCTACCGCTGGTGCAGTGGCACCATGACCTATAGCCCTGTGGCCATTGCTGTATTATTTTACTACCCGAACACAGGGGTGTGGCAAAGCCCCTGCGGAGTTGGGGGCCCTAGGCATACCCATATTGTATTGGAGGGGGCCCCCTCAGCCTCTACCGATTTGAGTGTGAGGGGCCCCTTCAGTAGGGAGGGGGCTCATCTCATGCCGGACAGTTGTCAGTGACCATTCCTTGCTTGCACCAGAGCCCATGGCATCGTTGCTAGGCTACTGCTCTCAATCAAGGGGTTGACTCTGGCCACGTGGGATTGACTCTACCCCAACCCTGACAGCTTTTCAGAGACGTCAGCCAGGGCAGGGCGTATTAGCCAGATCCCAGGCCACCTGAGTCTTCTCCGGAAGCTGGCGTGTGTGTGCATGTGTCAGAGTGCGGGGTGGCCGTGGAGTCAGTGGGCGGGGCCGGCCTCGGGAGTCGCAGGCCTGTGTTGGCCCGCTGGCTGCTGCAGCGAGAGTGACAGGCTCCGGCCTTTGTTTTTCTGCTGGCGCGATCCTTGGAGACACAATATCGGATTGAAAGAGCAGCGCGCGCGTCCCTTGGAATTCAATGCCTCCTCAGACAGCTGAGGGCGGGCGCGTGACTCGGAGCGAGGGAACAGCTGTGTCCAGAAAAATCCAGCCCGGAAAATCAAACAACGTAGTTTGCGGGGGGAGGGATAATTACCTGGATCATCTGAGGGTTTAGGGACAGTTTTAATGTTAATGAGATTACCTCGGGAACATAATGCAATTATTGCACCCGTTCCTTGCTCAGCTCATGTTACATCCTACAGGCGGCTCTTTCTTCCCAGGTGTTGTGGTCAGGGCATAGCATATTTTATGAATATATGTCCTTGGTTTCGATTGTCGCAATCCCTGGATTAGAAGGATAGTGTTTTTCCCCCCAAGTTTATATCCCTGAAGTGCCCCGAAGCCTTCCGTTGAGTCTATGGAAAGCACACATACAAGTCGCAAATCTATTTATTTTATCCCATTTTCTGTTTTTATTCCCCCTTTCTTGTTCAACCTGTTTCACATTTGCATCCATTTAATAGTTTCAGATTTTGCATGTTGCTTGCCTTTGTTTTTCTAATTCTTTTTCTTTAGCTTTGCTTTATTGCGTTTTTATAGCTGGATTAGTGTCCTGATCTGTTCCCTTACTTTTATTCTTTTCTCATTCTTTTTTTATTTCCTTCTTATCCTTACCCTCTTCCTCGTGCTTTCTTTCGTTGTTTCGCGCTCCCTTTATTTCTCCCCGTCCTTCTCTTTCTCTGTCCTTCCCTCTTTTTCTTTCTCTCTCCTGCTACTCTCAATCTCGCCTTGTAACTCCTGAGAGCTTCTGAGCGCAGCTGCCCGCGCCCCGATCCATAACTGGAAACCCGAGGAGCAGATAAAAAGATGCACAGGAGCCAGAGATATTCAGACACATGCCAAATGGTATGCCCCGTCCGGGAACGGAGCACGTGTTTCGTGCCTTGCGCCCTGGGACTGATGCTAACTTGAAATTACGCTAAGGAATCGGATGGAAATCAACTTTGAGAGACTGTGGGATTTACACGAATTTAAGACCTTGTTTGTATTTTTAAGCCAACAAAATATCATGTTTGACCGCTTGTTTTAGCTTTGTTAAACATCTTTGAAAAGCGGCAAATATTTGCTTGAAAGCACCCGAGAGACAATCAGTTTGATAGCATACAATGATTATCATGTGCATAAAAAGCTAATAACATACTTTAATTAGTAATATTCTGACGAATGAAATGAATAAATATGCTTTTCATAATAGAAAAACATTATTCCATAACACATATTCTTAGATATTCTTCTAGTTCTTACACTGCCCCGACCTTGTTGCTTCTTGGCGCTCAAACAATATGTGAGTATATTATTCGCCACAATTGTATTTATTAATGTCGGGCGGATAAAAGGTTGAGCCAGCCTTGGCAGGGTGCAAATCTGCGATTTTCGTGCTGTTCCTCAATTCTGCAGGGGGTGCATTAACGCTCTGGGCTGCCTAACTGGTATGTATGGAATGCTCGAGGCACAATTGTAGGGTCTGCGTCGACCTCAGAGTCACTCCGTGTAGTCCCGACAGGGTCTGTCAATATTGGGCTTTTCACGCTGATCATCCGAGCACCTGGATCTAATGGTAGTGACGTGCTTCTGGAATAAGGTGTGGCGGTGTCTTGAAGAAATATCACAATACTTGGCTGAAAGATTGAGGTTCAACTCGAAAAGGTGTGGTGACACAGAGAAATGTTTTTCTTCTTTACATCAAAGGTGAACACTTCCACTACACACGCAGACCAACACCTGGAAAGCACAGGTGCTCACACACCTGCTTGCACCTGTCTAGCTCGTTTTCTGCCATAGAAGTAATTTCCTCAGCCCCTCTGTCTTTCTACCTTAGACAACCCCGGCCACCTAGGAACGCCTCATGTGAAATTCTACAATGGGCCTTTGGCACCTTTATAGTAGCAATTATAAAGCTATGCCGTCACCTCTGCCCTCATCGCTGCCTGTTGGGATTCAAATGTCCCCTGCGTGGTAAACGGGCGTGTATCCCTACCATGAGTGCATGTGAAACTGTTGTCCTGACTTTTTGTTTCACCCTGAAAACGTGATCTAGACTCTAGAGTGTGTGTGGAAGACTAGGCCTGACTCTACTAATGCGAGTCCCATAAACCTCTCTGTGACCTGAGATTTTAAGTAATAATGCAAAAATAAAAATTCATTCATTCATTCACTGCTGTTCGGAAGATGGTAGGGATGGAACAGCAGTTTCTGTTTTTCAGGTTGTGAAAGTTTCTAGGCAGGGCCTGCCCTGTTGTCTGTCTCTGATTTCTGATTGTAACTTAGATTACAATCCTGTAATTACTAATTAAATTGCGTAGTATTTCGTTTTTATTGTGAGATTAAATTACTTTCTTTTAGAAAAAGATGAGTTGTTAGCTAGGCAATATGTTATTGTGCACCAAACAAACCCTCATAGTGGCCATTGGACTACTGTCCATGCCTGAAGACCATCACATATGGCCGTGGTGGCAGTGAACTGGGATTTGTGAATCAGAAATATGACCAGACCAGACCGGAGCTTTTTCTCTATGTCATGGAGAGGTGAGCTACTGACTCCTCTTGTGCAAAGTTCCACTATTATGTGGCATTTCTGGTGTTGTTGAGTGCCGGTGTGTGCACTGAGTGCGTAGCACATCTATCGGAGTAAGGCTCTATGTGTTGTGAGAGTCTGAATATTAGGGCCAGTGGGATCCATTCTGAATGCCTCTGGTTTAGCATTGCCCAAGAATTTAGATCTGCATAACTTCCTCCAGACAGTGGAAGTGTATTGCATGCATTCCTGTGGCTGATGGACGGAGATACAGACCCCGAAGTGCAACCTTTAGAAATTCATTAGAAATTTTGTTAGCAAATGACTGCTGCTTAGATCCATCAAAGCACTGCAACCTTGAACCTTGCAGGCAACCTTGCACCAGGCCAAGACGCAAACCAAAATACAAGCCACCATTTATGCCCTCTGCAAACTCCATGGCAAATTATATAGCCCTACCACGAAACCCATCAGGAGAGTCACAAAATCACAACTCCTTGCGGTTGCTGGGTATGCATCACAGGCATTCCCAGGTAAGATGGAAAAGGTGATGGAAAACGCTCAGTGCCAGTGTTACAAAAGGTTTTTTAGGCTCCTCAAGTGCACAAGAAATGCCCTGATTTGGCTTGAGTTTGGCCTTGTACAACAAAAATACGAATGCAAGAGCACCCTGGTTAAATTTTGGTGCAAGACGACAAAAGCTCAGAAAGGATCCCTTAACACCTTCAGGGCGGGGCGAATTTTCGCGCTGTGCTGAAGGTTCTAAGAAACGGGCATGGCCGTGACGGAACGGTTCCGTCATAAGCACAGCCCAACCGGCGCTCGTGATAGAACCGTTCCGTCACAAGCATCGAAGGGGTTAAGGAGGCATTAAGAGCAATTTTTGATGAGTTGTCGAACCCATGGCAGAAATACTGCCTGGAGACAGTGGCAGAGTTGAACCTATCTACAGCATCCTGGTGACAAGAAGGTCTAAACTACCTTGCAATATAGAGGGTGCTAAAAAAGCACACCGACCAGATATCAAGGAATGAAAATCTAGCAAGACTGAAGGTAGACAGAGGTCTGACCGGCCTAACTAAAGCATACGAGTCGTATAAAATCCAGCCATACACGAACAGTACTCTAGGAAGGAAGTGTTTGAAGGAAATTCAATGGGCGCGTCTAGTCCCCCTACCAATAAAATAACTGGATCCGGCTTGGAAAACATTGAACAATATAGTCAGTTGCAGGCTGTGTAATTATAGGGAGGAATCATTGGTACATCTACTATGCTGCTGCCCTGCATTACTACAGCATTGACATATTCTGTTAAAACCAATCTTCCTGAGACATGGGACCAGAAGATGCGCAGACGCAGTGGCACTGCTTCAGTCAAGTATGGAGTCTTCAGATCTGGCGAAATTTGGCAAATATATGAACGTGACACAAATAGCCCTAATCAGAAACAACACAGAGGAAAAACGTGGGCGGCAACTGTGCCCCGTAATGAACTAAAAATTAATTTTAAACGAAAACCCAGGGAATACGGGCCTTTGCTAATATTTAATATTTAATGTAAAAAAAAAAATTTTTTAAACAACAAACATTGAATATAAGAACAAAGCCACATTTTAGATATGGTCTGGTACTACTGACCAAACAATAGTCTTACATTTTTATACATGTTTAGACAAATGTTTTATAATGTCGTGATATACGTATTTTATTGTAATTCTGGATAATGCACTGCAATTTTGCAAAGATTTTAAGTAATAATGCAAAAATAAAAATTCATTCATTCATTCACTGCTGTTCGGAAGATGGTAGGGATGGAACAGCAGTTTCTGTTTTTCAGGTTGTGAAAGTTTCTAGGCAGGGCCTGCCCTGTTGTCTGTCTCTGATTTCTGCTTCAGGGAGGCTGTCCCCTGACAGCCAGGTGCAGAGATCTCATACTCCATTGTGGGGCTACTGTTTGGGCGCAGGAAGCATGAGTTGCTCGGAGCCAGCTCTATTGCTACTGTAGTGAGAGTCATCACCTTGAACAAAGGCTGTGTCTTAGGAACATTGAGAATATGACATATCACAGAGAACCACCATAACCAGTGCTGAAGCCTTGGACCTTGGCTCAACCACTGCTGCATGTGAAATGTGCTTAAAGGTGGGATCAAAGCAACCCAACTTTGTTCCAGCTCTACATGTTTTACACCATGGAAGTAAGTGCTCTGCAGAGTACTGGAAGGACTACTGCGCGACCAAGGCTGGAGTCGGCATGTAAGTAAGTCTCCTGGAGATGAGGGCCAATCACCTGCCGTCTGTGCCTTCTCCTATAGGAGCTAAAGGCCTGCCTAGTGCTTAAACACTTGCCTGCCTGCTGAGAGAGAGGAAGAGAGTTCCTGGTCCTATAAGAAGAGCGACTGTCGAGGACAAGAAGCACAGCATTTTTCTTCTGTGAGGGACACCTAGAGAAAGCTGACTGCTCTAAAGAGACCGGAGTGTGTGTGGGCGCTTGGTCTCTCGAAGTGGTTCACATGTGAACTGCATCAAGTACAAGCATCACTTTGCCATCAGGCAGCCTCCGGTGGGTCCAAGAACTGTTCTGCTGCTGCCAATGCCAGAGAAGGGGAGTTGTGCCACTGCTGACGCCGAAGCTTGATTGATCTGGAGTCTGCAATGGTTGAAGTCAATTTACTGAAGACAAATTGGCCTGGAGGCCACAACTCTCATGCCTGGGCACCCATCTGCACTCAACACGGATGGCCACAATGTCCAAAGACATTGTGTGCTGCGCAGGGCATATTGCACTGACCCAGTTCAGCGGTTCCTGTTGCAAATGGAGGTTAGGCTGAAGCTTCTCCCCTCCTCAGCTACCTTCCTTTAAGAAGTGAGAAACTGCTGCTACAAAGATGGGGATTTCTAATCTGTACCAACCATGGAGCAGGTAAAGCCAGTCTTAGCATGTGGATAGAAACATGCACTAAAACCAGGCAGAGGAATCTTGGGCAAGGACGTTTTGCCAAAGTGAATTCCTGGCGTGAGAACTGTTGAACTGAGCTGCACATCTAACTAGTGGGGTAAGTAGTAGTGATCTGCAACTATGCCTAAGGCCTGTGCCTGCATCATTTTGGGGACAGTAGACCATGGGGTTCTAGAACCGGTTACTGACAATGGGTGTAGGACCTTCTTAAAGATTGTAATTTAGAGTAAAATCCTGTAATTACTAATTAAATTGCGTAGTATTTCGTTTTTATTGTGAGATTAAATCACTTTCTTTTACAAAAAGATGAGTTGTTAGCTAGGCAATATGTTATTGTGCCTGTTGGTTGAGTGAATTCTGAGCTCTTTTCCCCCACACTACCTCCCTGAGAAGCCTGTAACTGCTCGGTCTTGCTACCTTGAGAGTTAAGTGCAAAAAGGGTTGTTCTTGGCCCAGTTTGCAGAGCCATAGCAGGATGGACCCTAGGACATCAGTGGAAAATGATCTCAACCACCATGGTTGAGGCTCTGAAGCCCCTGTCTGCCCTCTGTCTCCATCCCCTGAACCGGCACCACCAAAACATCTCCTCCTGAAGTCTGTAGGCTATTGTAACTACTGCAATATCAAGTCATGGAGCTCAGCAGATTATTACAGAGCCTGCCTCTGGATTACTGTCCACTGCACGTGTGCACCATTTAAAACCACCTGACAAAAGCAGGATCTAGTCAGTGGCGGCGGTTACAGGTAAGAACAGTGGGGTGGGTGGGCAGGGCGGACACGGGGGGAGTTGACAGACGCGGGTTAATTAAACATTTTTTAAAAATAAATAAAGCTACCTACCTTGCACTCACCGCCCTGCCCCCAGCCCTGCCCCACCGCTCTTACCTGTGTTGGCTGCCACTGGACCTAGTGTTTTTAGACCACATAATTTGCAAGAAGGTAGAGTAAGCAGAGAGCTAAACACAATATGTTTTCTTTATCTGCTAATGTTTTTGCCTTTATATGACACCCTAGTGAACCCAAGTTCTCCAAGACGGAACATGGGCTCTTTACAGTAACATGTGAACAGTGTGGTGATGGGTTCATACCAGAGTTCACAGAAAACTCCTTCAAACGTGGAATTGCTTGTGCATTCGTTTGATCTGTTCATAAAAGTGAGCCGCGCCTTATTAAGGAAGCTGCGATAGACTATTGGAACCTCGCCCGTTCTAGGCCAACATTGAACGGTTCGAGGGTACTTTCACCAGAAACCCGGGAGGTGGAAAGGCCTCGGAAACCACCGAAACACCAGTGCTTCCCTAGCAACGGCTTGGCCAATTGCGAGCCTTAGATGTACAGCCGGCAGAGAATGTGGAAGTCTGCTAGGTATCAGGGAGAGACTGCCTACTAGGACACCCAGGTGAAGGACTCACATCTTTCATCGCTGTGTACCTGCCTTTGTAGTGATGTTGGCTGCAGTCAGAGGTGGCTGATCTCCCTGGGATGGGCGACGGGTGACAGGCATAGACAGCGAGACGCTTACAGCTATTATAATGAGGTAATGATGCCGCAGAGAGGATTAACGAAGCTACATATTTGTTGTAGGAGATTAGCAGCACCTGCAAAGCTGATTAGAATTATATTTACAGAAATATAGGCTTACATCGCACTTCTCAAATCTCTACGTCACTGACAGATCAAAGGAGAGGTGGCATGGGGTGTGCGAGGCACTTTTCAAGGCATGTGTGATTTTCTACATATTTAGTGAATCAGATTTTCTTTAAACTACATTTCTTTGGGAAAGAACCAGCCCAGTAACAGAATTGTGAACCATAAATCTGCTAATCCCTCTTTGTCACTTGCCAAATTTGGGTGATCCCCTATTAATCACTTCATCTCTTTGTGCCTTAGATCCTTTGTGTAAAAACAACAATTGATGGACAGAATGCAGAACAATGTCATACATTCACCCCAGTACAGAGATCTGGGCCTAAATCCATCGTTTTTTTGCACTCCACACCACCCCAGTTCAGACATGGCCATATGCAGATCAGGCTGGACTGCTCCCATGAGGCACAGGGTCAAGGCTGATTTGCACATGGCCATGTCTGAACTGGGGTGGTGTGGGGTACAAAAAAACGATGGATTTAGGCCCAGATCCTTGTACTGGGGTGAATGTATGACATTGTTCTGCATTCTGTCCATCAACTGTGGTTTTTGCATTAGATCCTTTGTGTGGCAAAATTGATAGTGTTTAGAAATAAGTTACCCTTCCCTACTGAATGCTACATGAATACTGAATATGTATTTGTGCCTTGTCCGCTGTGAGCCAACCCAGCAGTGACTTGGTTATTGCACTACTGAGGTGATCTCCTGCCTCCCGGTGATAGCACTCACCACTGAGGGTAGACGGTGCATTCCGTTGTGCTTATACATAGACAGAACTACATATTATTTTAATAATGAATACATTGGTTAAGGCCTGTAACGTCAGTAAGGCCAGACCAGACTGGGTTATACTTGAAATATGGAGTGGTTAAATGTAAACAAGCTTCACTCAGCATTAATAAAAAAAAAACATATATATATATATACTCCTCCCCCATGTGTGATGATCCTGGCTTGGGGTAGTGGATGGGACATTGTTTCACCCCTTCACTAAATCCTTCTGTGCTGCATGAGTGAGGGGCAGCACAGTATACAGCTTTTAAAACAGCTCAGCTTCTTTCAGTAGAGTAAATAAAGAACTCATTTTAAAGCTCAACTTCTGTTCCTGGTGTGAAGAGAGGGTCAGGGGGAAGGTGAGCCTACACCACAGTACGATTAATGTGCGGTCTCACTGGACCTTGTCTCAAAAACCAGACATGTCTTTGTTTCAGCAAAAAGTGTCAGTCGCTAGGACAGTCCTTAAAAAAATCTAGGACTGTCCAGGAAAATCCACTATGTCTAGTCACCCTATAAAATGATCAAATACTTGTTAAAGTAAGTGATCTATCCGCCGATGCTGACCCTCAGCCCCCGTAAGTAGCTCATTACAAAGACATCAACAACGCCTGTGGTAGCGATCAGACAAAGCAGCCCAGCACTTATCCCAGGTGTGTGCTTTCAGAGCTAAGGACCTTCCTGAGGGCGCATCTGTGAGAAGCACTGTTGCTTTAAGGGGCATATTAACAAGGGCTGGCGATAACATTATGCCCGCTTTAGCGTTCATTTTTGGGCAAAAAGCAGCGATAATTTTATCGCAATATCATCAAGGACACGCTAGCGCGCGTTTCCTTGAATTAGCGCCCGTTTCCAGCACGCCTACCTTCGCATCTCTAATGAAGTGCAAAGTGGGCGTTACTGGGCGTACCCCTGACGGACTACCTTGTAAAATATCGCAAAATGTATATCACGATATTTACAAGGATGCCCATGCATTTTTGCAGATGTTAGTTTTTGGCAAAAACCACGTTTTTTTTCCAAAAACGAACGCCTGCAAATATGCAGACTTAACTATACCTAACAATGGGGGTGGATTATGCTGATACGACCACAGGGTCGCATCAGCATGGTTATCGCCGTTTTCCATGGAACATTGCTGGAAAACCAGTGATGTTCCATGGAAAACACCGCTATCGCTGGAAAATGATCGCCTTTGCACTATTTGTTGTTAATATAGCGATAGCATGGTGATAATTGTCAGCCATAGCCGGCGATAAAAAAAATCTCGCTAAGAGCGGCCAGCGATAATAATAATATGCCCCTAAATGAGTAATATGCAGTCTGTGTTCATGTTTGAGTATACAGAGATTTCTATTAGAGAAGAGGCCCCTAGTACCAGAGCAGGGGAGTAACACGCCCACTGGGAGTCTAGCAGGAGCACAGGGGCATATTACCAACAACTAGCGATAATTATCGCTATGTTGGCTTAGCGGCAATATTTTTATTGCCGTGATTCTGCGATTTTTATCGCTTAGGAACCTTGCTATTATCAAGGTTTATCTCCTAAGCGATAAAAATCAGCCGAAATGCATGAATATCGCTGAAAAGTCCGCGATGTTCATGCATTACCGAGCTAATGCTCTTAGCCATGTTATCCACCTACCATTGGATAACATGGCTAAGAACTGCTCAGGGCAGGTGTTAGTTTTTGGAGATATTTGCGCTTAGAGCGAATATCTACAAAAGTTGGTAATAGGAGATAGCGATGTTAGCGGCTGTTTCCATGTCATTAGTGATAAATTTCACTGACATGCAAAGCGGGGCCCAGGATGGTCGCTATCTCCTACCAGCTGTCGCTAACTGGTGTTAGCAACAGCTAGGTAATAGGGATTTAATTTTATCTCCGCTTTCTTGGCTTTTAAAGCCAAAAAAGCGGAGATAAATCCCTTGATAATATGCCCCACAGTTCTATAACCAAGAGGCGCCTGGCTTTGGGTGTAGGTGGTTAACCAGGTGCATCAGTGACTGTGGGAGCCCAGGGGCCTGAAAGCAATGCCGTGCTGGAACTAGGAAATTGTGTCAAGGCTGGAAAAGGGGGCATCAGGGCAGGTCTTCAGTAGAGGGGGCCGCTATCCCTGAGCAGGCGACAATGCGTGTATGACCCCAAGCAGGCCGGGAGGGATAGCTGACCGCTGCAACTCTATGCCTAGGGTGAAGTACCAGAAGAATCTTGACTAACTCCACTTTAAGACCACTAGGATACTCCGACTTGTTGAAAGCATTCCTTTCAAGGGGCTTAAGCCCAGTTCGTCCTTCACGGAAAACCTGGGAAATAAAGTTACAGCTAAAATGTAAAATAACCATATGTTGGAATTAGAAGCAAGACGAATGGTCATTTCATGGCACCTCATTGTGATGACTATCAAACAACAAGGCACTGCACGGCCCTGCATTAAAACGTCTGTTTCCTACATGCAGTGGCTGTGGTTAGGCTGGGGCAGGGAGTGGGTTAATTCTGGGTGTTCGTGTCGCGAGGCGCTGTCGGTGCCCCCTGGGTGATGAAAGCTGAAGCAATGAGCAGTTAGCAGCGCTCTGGCAGCGAGGGGGTTAAGTCTGCCTGGTGCATTGTGGTGAGGGTGTGGGAGCGAGGGAGGCTGGAGCGCTCCTCCCTGAAATGCATCCACTCTGCTCTCTGCAGCCCGTACTGTACGTGTGAGTGGCCGTCTCCTCCTGCCCCTCTCCTGCCCCCTCTCTCACCCTCCGCTCTGCCCCGGCTCCTCTGCCTCCTCCCTCCTGCTCTCCCGGCTCCTTCGGCAGCGGCTGCTGCTTCCTCCTCTTCCTCCGTGGACTCTTCCATCCCGGGGCTCAAGGGTATGTCCACGCGCCTCATTCCGAGGAGGGACGGGGAAGGGGGGTTGTGCCAGCAGCATTGGAGGTGGGTGGGTGACAGGTACCCGAACTGAGCCGGGGCTCCGCGGGGAATGATGGGGTGGGGGACATAGGGCGTGTTCTCATTGGGGTACCGGCGCTTTAATGCGGGGTGGGTGCAGCAGTGAGGGGAGAGGGGCTGGGACTGGGAGCGATGGAGACTGAGTAGAAAATGTGAAATCTGTGCTGAGAATGCTAAGGAGACCCTGCGAAGATGGCAGGATGGGGGAAACAGCCTTCCGTGCTGCTGTCGGATGTACCATGTTTTATGTTGCTGTGGAAATCCGGCTCGTGGTATCTGTCTTTGCTGGTCATTGCGTTTTGAGGGCAAACATCATAGACGCGTCACCAGTGCTGAATGTATGTATGTGCATTTTAGGAATCGAAGCCAGCAGGCAGCTTTGGGAACGGAGAGCGTGCCCCCGTTGCACATTTGGAATGCCGACAAGATTGTCGTGTGGCAGGTGGAGCGGAAATGGGGTTATGCAGTAGATGGTTTTCCTTTCTAGTCCCCCGACCTCTCCATCACCCCCACCCCATTTGCATGCCACTCATGTCAGAGGCAGACGGCCCGGTAGAAACAGGTGGGTATCTCCGACAGGCCAGTGGCCCGAAAGGGGTGTGCTGTGTCCATCACCTTATGTTGTTTCCATCTAGGCCAGTCTGCCTTTGAGCCCTATGCCAGGTGGGGCAGACCAGAAGCCCACGTCATACAAGGGGGTTCAGCTGCTGCCCACGCCACCCACATCTGACACTGGGCGTGATGCAGGGAGGGGGCGTTCGGGCGGGCTCTGTGTCGCCCGGTGCTTTGCCTGGGTAACCAGGAGAGCGGCCTTTGGGGGCCTGATGTCGCCTCCCCCATTCATCATCTCTCGGGGGGAGGGGCAGAGCCAGTGTTTTAGAAGCAGCCTTCATCTCCATAGCGACTCCTCTCTGGGCAGGTGATGCTGGCAGGGCGGCTCCACCTCTGGATGAGGCTGCCTGGTCTGAAAGGGAGGGGCTGACCCTTGAGGTGGCGTATAGTTTGCATTTCATGGAATGTAGTATTGCGGCAGGTGTCAAACACATACACCGGGAATGAAGGTCTGAAACCCCGTCAGAACGCGGATTTGGGCGGCGTGGACTTCCCCCTTTTCCTCCTCTACACTATCCCTACACAATCCCTCCCCCACCCGTCCGATCATCAAGTGACAGCACGGTCATCTCCCAGGAACGCCGGGCTGTTTCACCACCAGTCACCAGCAGGGGTCCCAATTCTGATCACCTTGGTTATCAATCAGATGAAGTTTTTTTTTCCTTCTTGGTGCTGCTCTCATTTCTTAACCACCACGTCATGAGCGGAAGGCTTTGCTATTGGATAGTCTTCGACTGAAGCTGCTCGCGCAGCTGTAGCCCCCAACAGAATCCTTCCATGAATGCACAAGAGGCGGTCCACCTGGTGTGGATCGGGGTGGGCCGGGCTGCCAGGCCCGCGCCTGGTGCTTGGGAATACCTGCCCTTCGATGATGCCCGGATGGACCCAGCCACTGTGACGCAGTCCGCACAGACGTCATTCACCCCATAATCATATTTATTGATGGGGGACTTGACCAACCGCTGCAGCGGATTCTACTGGCGTTCGGTGCCATTTCTCATCGCCACAGTCTTCCCTGAGAGGTCTCAGTGAGGCTGGCCTCGGGCGTCTAAGTGAGAGAACCAGGCGGTTCCTTAACACTCATTTCTGATTTGCATTTGAAAAAGCCAGAGAGTACAACCGTACAAGTTGACATAGACACACTTATCTTAGGGTGACCAACTGGCATGGGTGCAAATTCAGGACAGTGTGTGTAAAAATTCAGGACAAAGGGCCAAAATTCCGGACAAAAATTCAGGACAGAAGGTCAAAATTCAGGACAAAAATGAGGGACAAAATATATATTTTACAGACACATCAGAGGATATTTACAGCTCAAGGCCCCGAGATTCTGGCCACACAGACGCCGTGCTGTCAACTGCTCTGAAATCTTGGTCCAGCGATCTGTCATTGCTCTCGCTGATGAAGTATCACACGAAAGGCAGAAACCATTAAACGATCCGCATGTGTTGCAGACAGTTGTGGAAACAAAAGCAATGTCCAGTGGTTGTGTTTGGCAGCCTCTTTATTGTGGTCGGCAGGTTCCACTGGTTCATTTGTTCATTTTTGTCTCTAGTGTGTGTTAGGGCTTCAGCTCAAGCATTCTCGGGCCTCTCTGAACTCAAGCAATAAACATGAATAGTTTGCAGGGCAGACTGGGGAACCCGAAATCTGCTTTGAGCGAGTCCAAAAACAGCCGCTGCAATCGCTGTGATTTCTCTGACTTTGCTTAGCTTAAAAGAGGTGCATCTGTCCTCTTCAAAATATGACGAGGATAGCAGTGCCATAGCACCCCGTCACTTCTACATCCCGGTCACTGATCTGCGCGTCGACTTCTCCTGTCCCGTCACTGCTCCTGCCCAGTCACTTCTCCTGCCCGTTCTCTGCTCTTGCCCGTTTACTGCTCCTGCCTGTTCACCGCTCCTGCCCTGTCACTGCTCCTGCCCTATCACCGCTCACCGCTCCTGCTCTATCACTGCTCCTGCCCCATCACTGCTCCTGCCCAGTCACTTCTCCTGCCCGTTCTCTGCTACTCAGTCACTGCTTCTGCCCGTTTACTGCTCCTGCCTGTTCACCGCTCCTGCTCTATAACTGCTCCTGCCCTATCACTGCTCCTGCCCTGTCACTGCTCCTACTCTATCACTGCTCATGCTCAGTCACTGCTCCTGCCCTGTCACCGCTCCTGCCCTATCACCGCTCCTGTCCTATCACTGCTCCCGCCCTATCACTGCTCCCGCCCTATCACTGCTCCCGCCCTATCACCGCTCCTGCCCTATCACCGCTCCTATCCTATCACTGCTCCCGCCCTATCACCGCTTCTGTCCTATCACCGCTCCTGCCCTATCACCGCTCCTGCCGTGTCACCGCTCCTGCCCTATCACCGCTCCTATCCTATCACTGCTCCCGCCCTATCACCGCTTCTGTCCTATCACCGCTCCTGCCCTATCACCGCTCCTGCCGTGTCACCGCTCCTGCCCTATCACCGCTCCTGCCGTGTCACTGCTCCTGCCCTATCACCCCCGCTCCTGCCCTGTCACTGCTCCTGCTCGGTCACTGCTCCTGCCCTGTCACTGCTCCTGCCCTGTCACCGCTCCTGGCCTGTCACTGCTCCTGCTCTATCATAGCCGCTCCTGCCCTGTCACTGCTCCTGCACAGTCACTGCTCCTGCTCGGTCGTTGCTCCTGCCCTGTCACTGCTCCTGCCCGGTCGTTGCTCCTACCCTATCACTACTCCTACTATACTTAATACTTTAGAAAAAATAAATCCGAACTGAAAAAGTGAAGTGATCCAATAGTAACATGCAGATTTATTTTGTCAGCACTGGGGCAAATGAGATTTGCTTTGCTGGGATGTGGGGGATATAGTGATATTTGGGATACTGTAATTTATTTACATTGGGATATCAATGAACAACATTGGCAAACTGCACAAGGCCTCAAGTTCCCTGCAAGTTTCCCACAGTGTGCTGAATGGGGAACGATTCTCTGTAATCAGTAATTGCAATCTATAGGCTCCAAGTGACTCACTTGCCATGTTATGTTTAAGGCAGACGGCCCATTGTCATTCTAAAGGTGATAATCAGCCTAAATCAGGATGACAATGGACCTGCCCTCAGCCTGTGTGAGGTCAGGGAGGGTCTGCTGCATCCTGTGGAGGCTAGAAGAGAAGTGCGAGCAGCCCCAAGAACTTTTAAACTCTTACGGCTTCTCGCAGGGGAACAGCAGTTTGCTGTAATTAATCCAGGCGTCAAAGGAATAATGATGGACAACGGACAGGACACCAAAATTACGGACCATCCGTGAAATTTACAGACGGTTGATCACCCTAACTTATCTGTGTGGCATTAAGATGCTGATAGCATAGCCTGCGAACCAATGGCCTTTCCGAAAGCACACTCACCGCTGATTCAGTGTACACAACCCCTGTCTTTTCAGGTAGGCCTCAAAGCCTTACTATTGCGCGTCTAATCTACCTATCTCAAAGGGCCCTAGTAAATAAGCAATGACGGTGTATTTACAGTGTCCATAACCCATATTTGAACCTCGGATTTGCATCAAAATTCAAACTGTGTTCATTGGTCACGAGGGACCTCAGCGCTAGAATACCCCCATGTAAACCTACTATTCACGATAGGGAGAAAACGCATCAGGCTGCATGCATCAGTTTTCCTGCTTTTCAACCCTACCACAAGAGGCGCTAGAGCACATTAACTATCAATATAAGACAAGATAAAAAATAAATAAAACTAAGTGGTCAAAGCCCTTTGGAGCCCCTGTCCACTGATCTCAATCACTAAACCTTAATTAGCCATATGGCAAGATAGAGCATTTTCCTTGATTGTTTCCTGTAAAGATCGTGGTAAAAACTTCAAGTCACAGCATTGAACTGTGGCAGTCTGTCTGTCATAGTCTGTGGTCAATGCGACGCATGTCATTGAGATGGAATAATTCAATATTTTATAGTGCTTTGTTGTAAATATTATAATTAGGGAAAACTAGTTTTCCTCAAACTAATGGCAGCACAACAGCATTTTACAACCAATGGAAACAAAACAAGTTGAAACAGTGTGGTGCCATTCCAAGAGAATGCACGTAGATGACGCTAGCCCTACATTGGTCATGGAAACATAGGATGCTTGTTGTGGTGTGGGCAGCACGAGGTGGCAAATCCTGTAAGGTCATGGCTACCTCAAGGTGGTTGTAAGATTCTTGGTCCATAACGTGGACTAGTCCTAGTGGTTCTAGAAAGGGTGTGGCATCATAGTGGACCCAGGCAAGGACCAAAGCATGGGACACCTATTATTGTTCGGACTTTTGAGTTACAACCTCGGTGTTGTGCTGAATCTAGTGCTTCAGTGTTCAGCGTGGAATGCTTGTGGCAGGCAACAAACCTCTGCATTTGAGTCTTTTTTCTACACAGCAAGTGTAAGCTCCATACAGACTGAATTGGCATTGTCAGTAAAGACATAGATAAATCACTCCATATGAGATTATAACAAAAGAGGTGGCACTCCCTAGGCCGTATTCCAGGCCCAGAGATAGAGTCAGAGAGCCCAAAGAAGCTGTAAAAACAGATAATAGCACTCATAACAGCCCCATGAAAAAGACGCTGACTATTGCGCGTTGACTAACACGAAGTATCGGCGGTTCCCTCGAATCCACCGCCAGATGTTGGCAAAACCGGCGGCCCAATGTTGTAACGACTACTTAAAACAGGCTGAATAACCAGGAAAGGATTAGTGAGCACTAAACTAAAGAACGAACAGGAAAAGAAAAACAACCCTAGAAAAAGAAAATAAAAGGTGCAAGCACACGCAATAAGAGGACTGCTTGTGTAAGGTAGCAGAATAGAAGGACATCCTTCCCTCATACAAAAGAAAGCGAATCTGTGGATCAATTGTTGCTGGAAAACAGACAAGTTAAGAACAGAGCCCTGGTGAGAACCTGAAAATTAACGTGAGAGGGTTCGAAACGCGTCGGCACATTGAGAAGCAATTGACTTGGAAGTCCTTTTGACTAATTAATTCATGTGTGGTCTTTTTGGAATGATTTTTTGCTTAGAGTATTTCTTACTTTTTTCCTTGCATTAAGTTGTAATGGACAGTAAATGAACTTGGTGTCAAGATAGGACACCCCACAATAATTGATGTCTGTTGATGAAATTGTTTCTATGTGATGAATTCTATTTCTATATATTTTTGAATTTTCTAGAGTATATATGCTGTCTTGTATAAATTGTAAATATGTATGTATAGTGTGTTTTTTTCTTTGATGAAATAATACAGAAACATTTAAAAATAATGAAATAAAACAGGTATGAACAAAGTATACCTTACAAACTTGAATTGATGTTGGTTTGTAGTTCTCAAATGTGAGACATGAAAGAAATGTGCAGCTGGTAATTCTTTGTATAAGTGTTTAATAATTGTCCATCCAACTGCACGTCCCAGGACCTAACTCCTTATATTCAAAAAGTATTCCAGGGAGTGGCACACATGATAGAAAGCCCAATCTGTGTTTGGGTGTTGAAGTGCCTGACAAACATGTGTCCGGGTCAATTGATCCATGAATCATTTTTAGCCTCTAAGTTGTCTCACTGAGGCCCAAGTTGAAAATAAGCATTTCCTTTCATGCCCATCTACACATTGTATTTCAAAAAGACAACAATGACATCTCTGATATTTGATGTGTGATATCTGCTTATCATATGAATGCTGATAGCAGTGCCACCCATCTTCTGAGTTTACATATTTGTTGAACACCATTAGATGTCAAAATGGATCTTGAAGGGCCCTGTTTCAGATAGCAAGAGTGATATTGGAAGCAATAAACCCCTGATAGATCCAAGGGCCCCTTTAGACCCTGCAGCAGGATCCCATGTCAAACAAATTATAGGCACATCAAATCACCTACAGTGCATAAACCACACTCCAGGCGATTGTAGGTGCCTGTGATTTGTTGGACTTGTAGTTCATACACTGTAAGTGATTTGAGGTGCCTATGATTTGTTCGCACTGTTGCTGATTCTAGGAGACTATGAATTGTTTGACTTGGGATCTGCTGTAGACCGTGCGGTGCCCATGGGTTCCAACATGTGTTCATTGTTTACCCAGTGTTAGCCCCTGACCAGTTTGAAAACCTGGTTTCATAATGTGAAAGAAATTGGTAAATAATACATTGATGTTGGCAACCAATCCATTAATCTTTTCCTAAAATAAGAAGACAAGAGATCAGTTATGATTATTATTGTTAATAAATATTATGATCAACATACAACCTTGATTCCAACAGCATCTGTATTATATGGCCCCTTGTCAGAAACAGTAGAGCACAGACATTTACAGACCTTATATTCACAGTTCCGCATATGTATAAGATTCACTAAGACATCAAAGATGGAATAAAGACTGCAGAATGATAACAGTGGGGATTGCTGCAAAGAAACCGGAGAATCTCAGGGTGCGCCTTTTCAAATTCTAAGGGCTTGGTTTGAAAATACTTTTGCTAAACCAGGCAGACAATTCTAAGCCAGAAGGTTTATCTCTAAACGGATCTGGTGCTTTACAGGGAGCACGCATAGAGAGAGTATATATTAGGAGCAAAAATGATAAGGTGACATGCTAGAGTCTAGCATATTAGATTGTTTATTAGAAATACAACCGCATTTTGAAAAGCTCCACCTTCCCATTAAAATTTCAATTTTTGGATATCTTTTGTTTGAGAATTAAATAAACTATCACATAATTTGTTTGAGGTGTACTTGTTTCTGTATTTATGATTGTTTTAAGGCGCAGGTTGTAGAAATGCGTGAAGTCGGGTTCTCTGGTTTCCAGTATTGATGTTTATGTTTTTGGGATTTTTATTGCGCACAACTACCCTGGGGTGTCTCGGCGCATATCGAACTTCCTGGGACAGAGAGCAGCCAAATGAATCATTGATTGAATAACCAGGTTTTCAGAAGTTTACGGAACATGATGAGAGTGGGACTGGTTTTGACGGACAAAGGGAGAGAGTTCCACAGCCTGGGGGTTGCTACTAGGAAACATCTATCTCCCCAGGTAGTGGTTCTAGTACGTGGGACAGGGAGGAGGTATGTGCAGGATGAGCGAAGTGATCTTTTAGGGGCATAGATCCGAAAAGCATCCTTAAGGAACCTGGGTCCTGAGTCATGGATGGCCTTGTAGGCGATACAGAGTGCTTTAAACTTAATCCGACTCTTAACTCTTAGCCAATGCAGATGACGTATGGCCGAGGAGGTGGGGCGGTGACTGGGGATGCCGAGCAGGATTCTGGCTGCCGCATTTTGAACTGATTGCAGTTTGGTTAAGACCCGTTCTTGCGTGTTGAGGAAGTGAGCGTTGCCATAGTCCACCTTAGAAAAACCGAGGGTGGTGATCAGTGTTTTTCCTGCAGCTGGAGAGAGATATGGCACCAGCTTCTTAATCTTCCTCACCATATAGAAGGAGGATGCGACCACTGCATTCACATGGTACTTGAATAACAGCTTGTCATCGAACATGACACCGAGGTTTCTGACCCTGGCAACCGGAGTGGGAGGTGAGCCCAAGATGAGCCCATTTCACTGGGCCACCAGGTGGAAGACCATTCCGGCGAAAGGTTGCCAAAGGTCATCACCTCGGTCTTGTCCGAATTTAATTTCAAGCAGTTACTCGACATCCATGAGCCAATGGCCAACATCCCCTCCTGGAATCTTGCAGCAACGGCTGTTCCATCCTTATTTACCTCCAACACCAATTCGGTGTCATCCGCATAGGTGGTTAAGCGCAGTCCGTGTGCTTTTATAACCCTCGCCAAATCCGCCACATATATATTAAATAATGTGGGGCTTAGCGAGGAGCCCTGGGGCACCCCACACGGAAGGGTGAAGGTGGGCGAGTAGAAGTGCCCAATTTCACCGCCTGCGTACGATTGGCCAGAAACGAAGCAATGAGGTTCCTGGCAAGATGGGTCACCCCCAAGGATGTGACACGGTTGATCAAGATGGAATTATCGACCGTGTCAAAGGCGGCGGACAGATCTAGGAGTACAAGGACCGCCGCCTCACCCTGGTCCACGATGGTCCTAATCTCGTCAGAGGCCTTTATCAAAGCAGTTTCTGTGCCATGGCCCTTCCTAAACCCGAACTGGGTATCATCTAAAAGTTGATGGTGATCGATGAACCCCGAAAGCTGTTGGTTCATGACTGCTTCAAATATTTTGGCCGGGGAATGGGAGGCAGGCAATGGGTATGTAACTAGCTGAGTCAGCGGGATCAAGGGACTTTTTTTTAACAAGGGCTTGATGATTGCATTTTTCCAAATTTCCGGATAGATGCCTGTCTGGAAGATGGAATTACATAAGTCCGTGAGCGGGGACGTAATAACTTCCGTGAGAACACTCAGTATGGAAGGGGGGCAAGGGTCTAAAGGTGAACCGGATTTAATAGAAGTAATAAGCTTGCTGATCTGTTCAGTTGAGACCATATGAAAGTTGGAAAAGGTAGATGTAGGTGAAGGGAACAAAGGAAGGGGGTCAGGGCACTCCGAGCGTTTAAGGGAAGAGAAAGATGAGTAAATATTAGTGACCTTGGTGGAAAAGAAAGTCGCTACCGCATTACAAAGATCTTGAGATGGCTCAATGGGAGGCCCTGTCGGAGGGTTAGCGAGAGAATCGACTACTTGAAATAGCTTTCTTGCAGAGTTCTGGGCGGACTCAATCTGGGCAAGAAAAAAGGCGCTTTTATGTGTGATGATAGATCTCTTATATAGCGCTAGCGCATCTTTGTAGGTTTGCTTGTCCGAAAGACAATAGTGTTTGCGCCAGCACCTTTCTAAATTCCTACAATACTGTCGTTGTAGTCGGAGATCCTCCGTGAACCATTGGGTAGATGGCGTGGCCCGGTTAGAAATGATGGATTTGGCCGGGGCTACTTGATTAATTGCATCCAGAATCCACTCCTGGTACCTGCTGGACAGTAGGCTGGGGTGTGGTGATGCCTTGTAAGGAGATCCAGCCAAGATATTGGACAATAGAGGGTAGTCCAGGTTTTTCCAGGCTCTGGTACTAATGGGGGTACGAGATGTGGACTGAGGAGGGTTGGGGTTATGATCCAGGATGCTGAAAATGACTGCAAGGTGGTCCGACCATACTACGGGAACAACTGTAGACAGTGCAATGTTGGGGTTGTTGGTGAACAAACCGTCAAGCCTGTGTACTACTTGATGAGTAGGGGCTGCCACTAACTGCTGTAATCCTACCGCTAGTAGGTCGGCAATAAGTTGAGTGGTGTCTTTGTTCCCTGCGACTTCCAGATGAAAATTGAAGTCCCCCAAGATGGTATAGTCAGAATGCCCTAAGGAGAGTTCTGTAAATTCATCAAGAGCCGAAAGGAAACGAGTATGCGGGCCAGGGTGGCGATATAAAAGGATTCCCTTAAAAACCTGATTGTGATTGAGTGTGATGGAAAAGGCACAGGCTTCACAATGCAGTCGATGAATCGGTTCGATTTTGGAGTGAAAAACCGCTTTATGGATAATGGCTAAGCCACCTCCTCTCCCCGTAGTTCTGTCCTGTCTTACCACACAGAAGCCTTCCGGGGTGTCAGAACAGAAATCCGGGCCAGAAGCAGCATCTCCCCAAGATTCAGTTACAAACAAGATGTCCGGCTCCTGGCTTGCAATGAATTCCCTAATTTCCAAGCTGTGTTTCGGGAGGGAACGGGCGTTAATAAGCGCCGAACGAAAATAGCGCTTAGGTGTGGGGCTGATGGTATAGGCGGAAGGCAAAGGGCAAGGGAGAGTATAATTACAGCCTGGACATGGGGCAGGGGCGGACACAAGGCAGCTGGGTGGGGGCAAGTGTCGACACCGCGTGTTGATAATGGGTATATTAAGTTCCCTCAGATGAAAGGAGGAATAGCGCAAGGGGGTACTATGGGCATCCATGTACCCAGGGCCAGGGGGAATGGCCCTGGTCCCGGTACAGGCGCGGACGGGCCTTTTGATTAAGTTGCCCCACAGAAGTCGATAGTCTAAGAAACGCTTTTCTAGAAACACCCCACTGAATAATTCTCAACCGTACAGTATAGAAAGATTCACTTGACCAAATTTCCATTCTCTTTTCCTTCTTCCAGGCTACACAGAGTTCAGTGCCCTGCACCTTTGTTCATAAGCTTCATGGTGTATGGCTTTAATAGCTTTCCTCTGCCTTCTCTATTTTCTGTTTATTCTTTTTGATGGTTATGGCCTAAGAAGCTGGTTAATATATCTTGCTTGAGGCTACACCAATAATTTAAACAGTGGTAACACAACTTCCTTATTTTGGTTTTTGCTACAGCTCCATGTGCCATTCAATATCCAATCAACATTTTCCATTTTAGTGACAAATTCTGTCGGTTAGAAGCATTATGGCTGTTAGAATGCCTTTATTTTGGTTGGTGACACAGCTCTTTGTGTCAATCAATAGTTACATAATCTTTTACATTTTTATTGGACACTGTTTTGGTTGGAAGCATTATGGCTACTAAAATGATAACCATCGAAATGCTCTTCCTTAAAGATGACATATGACACACTTTCTCACATCATGAACTCCATACTGGCTATCCATGTCATAAATGTATTAGTTTGCACTTAGCTACACTTTTCGTAGTTGGGGGGATCAGGGAGGGGAAAGGAAGAGTTTATTGAGGGGCATGCCAATACAAACACCCATCCACAAAAGAGTAAGTCCATTGCTATTCACAAACTACACTTCTAAAGGTACTACTGCCTAAAAGGTGACAAAACAGTAGTAAATGTACCCCAGCCCAGCTTTGGTGTTGGTCTAGTACCACACAAGGCCAGTTACAATTACTGCTATAGTCTCCAATAGAAAAATAGAGGCAGGGACTTAATATAACACCCCCACAGGCTATAATACTAAAATAGGAAATAATGCCCCACAGGAAATAATGGTAAAATAATTAAAGGATTCAAGTGTGTATATATGAAAGAAAACAAACAGTTGTTGTGTCTCCTTGGGTCATATCAATTAATTGTCATTTGGATTATTTCTTCTAATATTTCATCCTAAAATGCAGTTGTGTCTAAATTATAGTCTAGCATATTCACCTTGTATGTTCACAAGGTATTACATATGATCTTTAATTGTAAATATATATATATATTGCACAGGGGCTGTCATCACTGTGTAGGTATAGTTAGGTAAGACTTTTTATTGGAAAGATGTTTTTTTTTGCTAGTAACTTTGGCAATATTTGAAAAATCTTCACAAAACTAGAAAGAAAAATCATACCCTATTGCCCCTTCCTGGAAAGTTTGGGGATGATTTGTCACACAAGGGCCAAGAAAAAGAGGGTCCTAAAACTCAAATTGCTATGCAATTTCCATAGAGAAAATTAGAAACAAGAACCAAAAAATACAGCAAAATAAACACATTTGGCAGAAAGTTATATCTTTACCCAAAAAGCATGTTTTTTGTGATTTGGTGTAAATCTGTTCAGTAATTTTGGTGAAATTAATGTTTAAATAATATTGATATAGTGACAATTGGTCCTTCAGGAATGAAAAAAATATAGGGCTGTTGTTGGCCGAGCATGCTTTTTCTCCTGTCAGTAATTTTACTCCTGTGGGACTAAGATCAAAGTAGCAAGCTGTCTGATTGGTGGGTCGCAGTAGCAGAAGAACTGCTGTGGCAGCCATTGAAGGACACGGGTACTTGGTCCCAGTGTCCTTAAAACGTTTGAAAAATACCATGTAAGGGGTCAGAGGTGCCCTGACCCCTTGTTGTGGGGGGGGCAAAATCAAAAAAAGGGGGAGGGAAGTGTGCCGCGATCCCTCGAGACTTATGCAAGACTTCCTATAGAGTTTTGAGGGACCAGGAAAATGAATTACAAAAAAATTAGGGGTGTGTGTCCGTGGGGTTTGCAGACATATTAATATTTGAAAGGAAGGCTTTTACCTGTCAAAAAGGGATATTTTGACAGGTTTCAAGTTTAAACTGCAACAATCAGGTACACAAGGTAAACCTGGAGCCATGTTTGCACCTCCTTTATAGTGGATGGTCCAATAGGTGGATAAGTCTACAAGTGGCATTTAACTTCCAGGGCTTGCGTGCACAGTATAAATATATGACAGGGATTTACAGGCAAGTTATATGTGCCAGTGAGGAATAAGCCCATTTAACAAAGGGAGAGCATAGGCACTTTACTACTGGCTAGCAGTGCACAGTGCACAGAGTTCTAAAGCCAGCAAAAATATAGAGTCCCAGCTAAAAGCGAAAAACCCGGAGTGACCATGCAGAAAACACAAATTTCCTACAGTAGTCCTCTTCTCTCTTTTTAACAAAGACCCATTTTGGGTGATGATTTAACATCCTTTTTTTGCGAAGGTCATTGTCCTTTTTCTGTCAAAAGTAGCCCAGGATTCTGCTAACATGGTGGACCATTGTCAGCTTTGAGGCCTTGGGCTACAAAAACCTTTATAACTTTTGGTTTGATTGGTTTGAAAGCAGTGGATTCCATGATGTCTGCCATCGGATACTTTGAATATCCGTTCACAATGACAAGAGTTGTTATCCATCAGGCAAACTGCATAGGCCGGCACTGGCTCTGGTCCACGGCTCTGCTCAAAGATCTTCGGTGATGATAAGGGTGGTGGAGTTTTGAACACCTGTGGCTGGACAGAGTGAACAGTTTATGATTAAAGTTTCTGTCTGACTAGCCATTTCTTGTAACCCCACCTTCTCTCGCAATCGAGTTTTATTTTCGGCCATTCGCTGATGACCTTGATGGACTAGGGATTTTGTACAATCCTGTAAGGTTTTTGGGATTACTATTTTGTCTCATCACAGTAGGGTAGCTTCCCCAGTGAGGCTCAGCTTATGTCTCATCTTCCATATTTCGGAGCGCGCTTGCTGTGTAACCTCATCTCTCGCTTCGTATTAGGAGATACAAGTTATCCAGCTGTTGTCTCTCAACATAGATCTCTGCTAGTTGCATGCACAGGTCAGCACTTGCAGCATGGTTTGTTTCCTCTAAAGAGAGAGCCTTTGACCAGGCTCCCTGTGATACAAGATGAAGGAAAACTTCCATGGACTCTCAAAGCGCAGATATTCCTGAGTAACCTTTGCTGTGGTGTTGAGAGAGGTAGTCAGTAGGGTCATGTATACGTGACCTTTACTTGACCTCGAGGTTGTATTGTTGCAGCTGGAGTGCCTATTTTTCAATTTTAGATGGAGGAAGTTGCAACGTACCTCAGATCAGTGTGCTACGGATTTGAAATTCATTAGACCAGTAAAGTCTCTTTCAAATATATGCAAGTGAAAATGACTACATGTCCATCAGATCACTAGGGCTTCCTGTCCTATTTGAGAGTCCATCTTCTCTGTGTCACTTAGTGCGCTGGTAGTGAACAGGGTGGGATTCCATTGCTATCAGTAGTGTTCCTGGAATACGACTGCTGCCTGACTGAAGGGGTTATTACTAAAGAACAAGGGAACCCTCTAGGTAAGCAAGGACCTGCCGGGGTTGGCATCTATAATGATCTTTGTCTTGGTGTGGGTATCGAAGTAATGTAAATATAAATGTAGGTGTACTTATATAGCGCAACCTGTCACCCAAAGGGCATCCTGGCGCTTGCCTAGGGAACCCGTCCTGGTATTCCCCTGTGAGAGGCCCCGGCAGGGTATCCACAAGGTGAAAGCCAGGCATCCTGCCGCGAGGGGCCGTTGTGGAGATTAAGCTATTGCCCAGAGTCGCAGAGCGTGAACCCGTGAGTCGAGAAGGCACCGGAGCGAGAATTATCAAGACCGTGGAATTTTTAGCCCAAGACCCGCCGAGGCAGGGAATTGAACCCTGGTCCAGGGCCGATCTCAGCTTCTGGGTCTGCCGCCTCTAACCCCTGAGCCACACTTCTCCACATTACTGTAATGCATTGTAATGTCTATCAAAATGGCCTTTTAGGAGACATTGAATCTATTCTGATGTTCTAACTCCAATTTCCTTGTGGTCGGCAACTTGGTGAGGTTGCAAAGGGTTTGCTACCTGGTCGCCAAATTCAGAATAAAGCAACCACGGAATTTATCATGCCTTGGAAAGCTTCAGACTTTCATTGTGGTCGTGGATGGCAGTGCTTTCTTAATGTTTCCAAGTTTTTGGGGATTTAGGCTAAGTCCTTTATTATAGAATATGTGTCTGAATATTCTGTTGCTGCTTTTCAGGAAATCACATTTGTCCTTGTGCAGGGTCAGCACTTCTTCTCTTACCTGCTGAATGTTGTCATGGCGCTGTTTGTTGTACTTAGTTATCTTTTGGACGTAGATGAGAATATTGTCACCCAGGTTGATGACTCCTATGAGTCTATTCAGTGTTTCACCTTATGGTAAAATAGCCTCTATCTTTATCAAGCAGCAGTTGGTGGTATCCAGCATTCAAATCTAGTCTAGGAAACCACTTTGTACCATTAAAGTCTGCCAGAACGTGTCTAATGTTGGGAGTAACGCGCCTCTCCTGTGTGATTGCAATGTTCGGTAATCTCATGTTAATGCAAATGCTCATGGCATCGGGTTGGCTGCGTTTGTTGGCTACCACCATGGCGGAGATCCATAGTGTGGGCCCAGCCACTGATTCAGTTACCCCTTTGTCTTCCAATTACTTTAGTTAAGCTTTCACTTTATCCGGAGGGGAAAGAGGCCCCGTCTGTGCTGAAAAGGTCTAATGGTGTCGTTGATATGGAATTGTATGGGTCTTGCCTTGATACACTGCAGTGCTTTGTAAAGGTCACTGACTTTTGAGGATGGCATCACCTTCTCTTGTGTTGATGCAACAAGCAAATGAGATCACGTCATGTTTGCGCTATATAAACCTTTATAAATAAATAAATGCATAAATTAGGTTCAAACTGTTAGTAGTGTTATTGCTAATGAGGATGCCTGTGCATTTATTGATGACAAAGAATTTTGCCTTCAGGGTTTGAGTCTTGGGTGAATGGCTGTGATAAAAAAACCGGCAACTAGAAGTGGTCTTGACTGGCATAGGCAGAGATGTGGGTTTTTTTCAGCTGGAGGGAGCGTTTAGATGTTTTTTCTATAACAGTGTCTCCAGTGTCTATGACTTATGCTCCATGGACATTTATCTCACAATTTGGAGGGGGTCTCCGGCCTCTTAACTATTGGTCAATCAAAGACATGAGAAAGATGTTCCCTTCTTTATCTTCATCTGTGCAATACTCTTTAGAATCTGGGTTATCGCCAGCCACATGTGTCGATCGTGATGGTTGGTCAGGGGTAGAATGGATTAGTCTTGCACTGTTTACCCTGTCTAGCATTTTGCTGGGAATTTGTTGGCTAAAAGAGGCTCTTGTCTGCTGTATCTGCACAGATATGCATCAGTCTGAGTGCCTTTGGGTATGATTGGGTAGAGCTTGGGTACTGGTCTGGCACACATAATGTTCACTGTCTCAGTCTTGATGGTGTTTCTTTGCATTCTTTTTACGTCTAACTGTAACTCAGATAGTTTTGCAAATCCCTTATGGAATGTTTCCACAGAACGCCTGCATGTCGCAGTGCTTGAGTGTATTTTCTGTGCAGCGGTTCTATATTTTGGGCTGCCTAGGTCTTGTTTATGGTTATGGTGTGCTGTATTGGCTTCTAGGGGGTACACAAGAATGCTGCAGACCAGTGCTTAATTTGAGCCAGTGGGCTCCGGTGCTCGGCACCGTCATTTAACTGTCAGCACCGGCCATTGTGACAGCCTGCCACAAGGTAGTGCTGTCTAGCTCATTTAGAGACGACCACAAGAACAGCTAATTATCAATGCAATATGCCTTAAAAATGACCATTACCTTCTGCCCAAGCCATTGTTATAGCTTTGGGGGCATGAAATAGTGCAAATTCTTACACTTGTGTGATGGTTAGTAGTTGTGTTGTTACTATCATTGCAGCATGGCAGGGGCAATTTGTGGTGCAAGCTGCAGTGGCCTCTTGATGAGAGTCCTGGCACTTATTCTTTAACAAATTAAGCACTACAGCAGACTTTTCTTGTTTGTCCAAAGGAGTAGTATGCTGGGATACGAACCCTCACGCAATAGCCGGATGATCTGATGTGGTTGAGCGGGTGGCAGGAGCTAAGTCACTGTTGTTCCCTATTGGTCTCCTGGCAGCGGGACATGCCCACTGGAATCTGCTATTGCTTGGTGAATTGTTAGTGGGTTCGGCACTGTTAATGCAGGCTTTGTTGGGAGTGGCTCATGCAGGTTTATCAGATAGTGCTTAATTTGAGCCAGTGGATTCTGGTGCTCAGCACCGGCACTTAATCAGCAACACCAGCGCTTTTCATAAGCACCAGTTAAAAACACATTAATTTCCAGGGATTACATGATTTGCCTAGAATCACAAGCTGTTGAGCCGATGCCGAGGCTCGAACCTGGTTTCCCAGCTCTGAAGTCTGCAGCACTGGCCTTTAAGCCACATCCTCTCCTCACTTTCACGGTTAGCAGTTGGTTCTGTTTTAGGCGGTGCTAACTGGAGAAATGGACTGGTGCAAGCTGTCTCCTGTCGAGGGCACAGACACTTATTGTTTGACCACTGCTAACAGGGCTGGATGTATAGAGGTGTAGGACCATCACTGAGTGCCCCTATGTCTTTTACGGTTTCATGCCAATCCTTGTTGCTATTTTTTAGCCTTGGGTTGATGGCCCAAATGAGTGACAACCACTTTGTGATACAGTCTGGAACTGATGCTCAACTCACTTTTATAGAATTGACGTTACCCACTATTGTCACTGTTGTGCTCTGTATTATAGTGTGATGGGTGCCACGCTACAGTAAGTTTATGTCACTTAGCGATGTCATACCCTTTAAATTACTACATGAGTGTGCAGCAATCTTAGTGTAGCATCGTTGTACAAAGAATCACAGACTCTGGTTGCAGTTTACTGGAGCTTTATTTGGTGCATCCTGCTCATACCCTGTCCTTACTCTAACTGCCTTAGTTCCTGTCCCCGGCTCCTCCCGTTCCTGCTCCTACCTTTAACTCCACCCCCCAACCACTAGACTACATCACACAATCCTACATCTTCCCCTTTCTTAACAAAATGAGCTTAATGTCCTCAGTGTTCGCAATTCTTCAATCCACCACACGGGTCGGCAGATAGCCTGTTCTTCAAGCCTCAGTAGTGTCGAATCAGTGGTGGGCTTGGCTTTGGTCAATCTTTCCGTTGTCTTAATCAGGGCATAATTGACCACGTTGCGTGTGAACTGTTTACTCTCACATTCCGCAGTCATCATGTTTCCTTCCTGTGGTGTAACTGCTGTTGGTTCAGATGCTCGATCTCTTTCATGAGTGGATAATGTTCTGGTCCTCTTCCGAGCACCCGCATCTACTTTTACTTCCTTTTGTCTTGTCCGGTCGAGGGCAACACTGCCCTCCAATTCAGGGTCATGTATACCAGACAGTACAGTATTATCTGATGAGACTGTCTTGGTTTGGTTCGGTAACTCATTCGCGGCCTCGGGTTGTCTGGCGAACTCGTGGGCTATCTGTGCATAGGCATGTTTCTCTCTCATCCGATGATGATCTCTCTCTACTGACACGTCCGGCTTTCCTTGCGGAGTGACTGGCTGGTCCCTTCCCATCCGGTGACTAAGGTCCACTGTCTCTGTTTTCCTTTTTTAGGTCCTTTGAGTCAGCCTCACGGACCCCTTTAGGGGTGACGGTGTATGATCTATGTCTGAATATACTTGTGACTGACATGACAAGTTGTCTTGTGGAGTGACTGAGTATTCAGAGACCTTAGTGTGTGACATGTTGCTCTTGACGGGAAGGATGTCCTTTGATTCCATGGTGCGTTCGGGTGGTTGACGCCATGGCTGTTGTCGGGACCATGACCGGTCGACTCACGGGATTGCACAGACGTGCTTTCTGAGTCAGAGAAGTCTTTTGGCGACTTCCAGGATCGGACATACCCCTTTTAAAGGATCGGACAGACGCGCTCTCTGAACCAGAGGAGTTCCTGGCCACACCCCTTTTAAAGCGTTCCTTTGAGAGTGTATTGAGTAATAGATTTCTGAAATGAGTAGGCCGTGACACGTTGTTCTTTGACTCAGGGTTGTCTTTAAGATGCTTCTCCGGGCGCCTTCGTCGACTTGTCTTTGACGTTGTTTCATTTGAGAAGTTGTTCAACAACCACGTGCTTGTTCTTTGTGTTTGATCTCGAGGTTTTTCATCTTTGCCTTTTTCACATGACTTCTTCTCAGTTTCTTCGTTGTCCCGGGTGCCATTGATGCGTTGGTCTTTTCCTGTCTGTTGTTGGGGAGGATCAGTTCGTCTTATGCAACCTATTTCTTCTCCCCACTTATTTGGTGCTCGGACACCCATGATACGGGTGTGATGTGTTCTCCTGCTGGATGTTCCCTCAGACTCATCTTCACAACTTGGCGAAGAGTGTTCCTGTGCCGACTTCCAGTTTTGACCATTTTGATCTCTTCTTCTATAGTTTGTCTTCCTTACTCTCTTGTTGTGCAGGTTGCCATCTTGTACAGGGGTGCGATCTGTCCCACTTGACGCTCCCTCCTCGTCAGACTTTGAATGACCCCTTGAGGGTGAAGAACTCCTTGAGGTTGTCCTTTGACTGATTGACTCGGAGTACTCCTTGTCACTTTGTCTCTCCCGTTGTCTTTTCACTGGTCTGCCTTCCCTCTCTCTCCTTTTTGTTTTGTGTATTTTCCGAGTTTCATCAGTCCAGGCATCTTGATATTTTGCCTTCAGGAGCAGGTCTTTTGATCTGTCTCTTGCCTTAAGGTGTATTCCAATTTCAGCCTTCCTAATGATTTCTTCTAACGACCAATTCCCGCGCAGGATCTTGAGCTTTGTGTCGGGGTTTGCGCAGCCTTCAATTATCCGGAGTCGAAGTGCGTCCTCATTCGTAAAGGTGTTGAAATGGCAGCCTTGTACCAGGTTTTGCAGCCGAATGATGAAAGTTGGCAATGGTTCGCCTGGTTCCTGCCGAGCTGTGTTGAAAACGATGCGATCATGATCCACCTCTGCTTGTGCTGAGAGACGGGCACATAGCTTCTCTTGGAGTCTTTCATAGATTTCTGTGTCCTCTTTGGAAAATGTTCTGATTGGGCATCGGCCCTCAGGACCCACCAAATGGAGGAGCAGCATTAGACATTTTCTCTCTCTTTGTTCACCATTGGCGTCCAGGAAGTTACCAAATGTTGCCAGCCATTTGTTCCGTTTGAGACACAGTCTCCAAGTATCTGTTTGCACCCCTGGGGGTGGTACTTCAATGCAGGGATTGAACCGTTGCGCTACTTCTTCCCCCGCCATAAGAGGAGGATTCTGATAGATTATATTCGCAGGGCACGGGCTGTTCACTCGTCTTCTCGTCTTTTTAGCTGATCCTCTTTAGTCGAGGCCTTCGGTCTGGTCATTTGCTGGGACGTTGATAATCTTTGCAACCATCACAGTATGTGCCAGTGAATCAAACTTAGATTTTGTGCATTCCGAAGTGTCCACCACCCAGCTGCACTGTGCTAGACACAAGGCTCCTTCTCTTTCGAGTCGCATGCTAGTGGCAGGTGGTTACCGACTCTTCCATGGTGATGCTGGGCACGTTTGACATCTTTGTTCGTTCGGGTGTTCCCTGTCCACTAGCGCAAGTCCTCCAGTCACTTCAGTGTATGTTGTGCTTGTTTCTGGGACTGTCCTTCGCAGTCTTGCCCTCTTCTGAACCTCGTACGGTTCTGTCCAGCAGCTCCTCTCCCTTTGACGCTCCTCGTTATGTGTTCACCATCACCTTTACCCGTTGCTTGCGTTTGCTTATGTTTGTTTGCTTCTTCTCTCCAGTGCTTGTTTATGTTTCCCTATTACGCCTCTTGCATTTGCTTGGGCTTGTTTTCTTATTATACTCCTTGCATTTGCTCGTGATTGTTTGTGTCCACTTGTCGTTTTTACCTGGCTCTTGCATGCGTCTGCGCTCGTTTCTTTTCCTCACTTGCGTTGGCCAATGTTTGTTGCATCACCGTTGTAGGTGCTCGTGCTGGTTTGTTGTTTCTCGACAATGCTTGTTTATTTGCTTTTATCAATGCTTGTTAGCTCCTTCGCGCCAATGCTTGTGTATTTGTTTTCGCCAATGTTTGTTTGTTTGCTTTTGTCAATGCTTATTTGCCTCTTTCTGCCAATGCTTGTTTTCTTGTGTCGGCCAATGCTTGTTTTATTATGTCTGCCAATGCTTGTTTTATTATATTCGCCAATGCTTGTTGCTAAACTCGGCTCGCCTGACCTCAAAATGGCCGCCTACAGTTTGCACCGGGAAGATGTCCCAAAAGTTGCCTGACTCAAAGATGGCCGCCGTAGTTATCTGCAGGCAATACTTTCTCTCTCTTTACTCGACCCAGTTCCTTCACACAGGACTCACCGGCAGTCGTCCTCAAGAGCAGCACCCTCCAGATTCGGCTCCCTTTGGTCACTGCTACAGTCAGGTGAGGTTGGGGTGGGCTCCCGCCTTACTTTGCAGGGTCCTTCGGCGGCGGCGTGCCGAAACTCACACATCCGGCGTGAGGTTTTCCGACGTCGGATCTCCCTCGGGCTCCGATTTCAGCGCTTTCAGCAGCGCTTGGCAGCCGACCTTCGTGGGGCAACGTCCTCCACGCTGAGGCACTTTTCTCTTCACTCTGGGGCTTGGCAGAGTCGGGGTGGGCTCCCGACTTCTGCTCGTGCAGCACTCACCAGTTTTGCACGCTTCCCGCGTGAGTCGCGTTTCGGCGCGAACAGCGTCTCTTCTTCGAGCGGTTTAGCACTCAGTGCTTCGGCTCCCTCTTGGGTCCCTCTCGACTGCTGGAGGGATAGGGTCACCTGCTGCTAGCTTCTCTCTCTGGGGCAGCTCCACACAGCAGCGTTTTCTTCTTCTTGGCGCCGCATGGGACAGGGCTCTCTTGTGGGGTTCTGTGGGCTAGGTTCATGCCCATCCCACCCTCGTCGCCAGTTGTAGCATCGTGCTACAAAGAATCACAGACTCTGGTTGCAGTTTACTTTATTTGGTGCATCCTGCTCATACCCTGTCCCTACTCTAACTGCCTTAGTTCCTGTCCCCGGCTCCTCTCGTTCCTGCTCCTCCCTTTAACTCCACCCCCCAACCACTAGACTACATCACACAATCCTACACTTAGCACCACCAAACAACACACAGTTCATTTACCAGTTTTTCAAAAACAGGAAAAGTTCTGTTCTCCATGGTGCAAGTAATCAGCATGCCCCTACAAAGACAAATCACTCAACCCTGACATGAGCATCTACTGCAGACCAATGGACAGACTTCCAGAACATTAGATGAATCGCGACAGTCGCAGCCTTCTTGGCTCTTTACGGCCCGACTCCTGCCCTGGGCACTGAACTGAAGCCAACTACAGAAAATCTGGGTTGATTCATTCATGCAGCTCATGTGAGCAAGACATGCCTTTTCTTCCACGGGACACTAAACCCCACAAAATACCAGGTTATTATAAACCCTTTTACACCTTCTCACCTTTTTTTTTAAAAGTATATCTTTATTACTTTTTTTCAGTCCGCGAATAATAATGTGGGAGCGGACAGAAGAGTTTTCATTTTTTAGACTTTACTTCTGACAAAGCAACCGAGGTACTCATGTGCTATATTGTATGACATGTTGGGTATAGGAGTTAGGTTGGTTTGTATAAGCTGTATCTGCCTATATTTGTCGAATTATTAGTTGTAACTTTACAGCCCAAATACAACTTTAACCTTCCATCCATTTGATATTTCTCCTCACTGGCATATTTTACCATTATGTAACTGGCTGTTATATGATTTTACTATTCTTTACTAACGTTCCTTCTTCAGTTCCCTTCCAAAATGTCAAGGCAATCCATACTCACGTAAGCCTCCACCACTTATGGGTTCAATTTCCTTTGGCTAGATTATCAACTTGACTAGCTGAACAAGCTTTGTAAAACACATACCTTCTTCCCTCATTTAATATGTGTCTTTTACATAGTTTCTGTGGCCAATTTAGTAAAGATATATGCTTTGTTCGTCATACTGTAGTTCCAGACAGCAACCCCAGAATCATGATTTGTTAAGCTGCATTGTAGATTCCAGATGTTCAACAGGAGCAGCCAAGGCTTTTTTATTTTTGGTCATGACTCTTATTCACCTGTCCATCTCCTCCATTTATGTTTCATGTGTTCCTACTTAACTGTCTATTGTATGGTATTTCTATAGCGCAAATCTAGCAAAAAGATACTAGAGCACTGTACAGGGTCAAAGATAAGCATAAAGTCAACGAGTAATAGAGGTGGTAGCTGGGTTGTGGATGCCTATTGCATTGTGATGCAGTGTTCTTTAAAGAGGGAAGTCTTCAACTCTTTCTTAAATTGGATCTGCACTGGGGTGGTATTAATGGATACATGGATGTTGTTCCAGATGCTGGGATGCATAGATGGAAAAGGTCAGCTTCTTTTTTACACTTCTTTGTCTATTGTTTGATGGAATCTTTGCTGCAAGTGTGCTGCGAACCACCACAGATGATGAGATTGTGTGCAAGCACATTACATTAAATGTTTAACAAATAATGAAATAAATTAAATATATTCATTTAATTTCTTATACATTAAATAATCAAAATAAATCCTGCCCTCACTTTCATTTTCATATTATAATTATTTATTTTTAAGTAATTTTTTTAATAAATCATATTTGGTTTATTAATTTTAATTATTTGTATTTTTTATTAAATGTAAACGTTTTCTTTAAATCATTTTTAAAGAAAAATTAAAATGCTCATGAAATAAAAAAAATTATATTTTGAATATAACTTTTAACACATAAGAAATATTTAAATGTGTAATTTGAAATTTGAAATTATTTATTTCATGTAGTGTTATTTTAACTCCTTGCCTCCATTATTTTCTATGGGAATGTTTTGCAGTGCCTGTGAGTGGTTATGTGTGGTGCTAGACTTACTGTAATCCTGGACTGGAGTGGATTTTGTAAATAGCAATAGGCGTACTCTTTTTTTGAAGGATGTCTGTATTTGCATGTTCTAAACCCTTCATTACCACTCACTAAGCTTCTCCTTACCCCCTTTTATTTCCCTCTCAATTAGTAGTTAAGTGACCACATTTTTCAGCCACTCCCTTGGTCCCTCCACATTTACTAGTAAAACGAGCACATAAGATGGCTGCACAGAAAAGTTAGGAGAAGCAGAGGAGAAGGTCTTTACAAGTAAGTGTGGGCATAGTATTTTGTAATACATGCAAAGTGCTACTAAAAGTACTATAAAGTGCAGTTTGTGAATAGGCCCTAAAGTATTCAATAAAAGTAGTCAATAAAAACGAAATATGTAAACTATCATCTGTAATTTTTTTCCCACCATAATACACAAGCTTTCTTTTAGACCTAAGCATCCAACCAACGCTTAGAAGGATATGGTGACTGGCAGCCACAATCACAATTACTCTCACACTATTATTTTAGGGAAATACATAGAAGCACCAGATTTGTTTAGGACAAAAAATGAATTTTACTGTCCACACTCAAATCAAAGGTAAAGGTAAAAACACAGGGAAGCAAGAGGACCTGGGATCAGGCAGAGCAACGGTGGCATGTGATTTTCCAAGCAATGCCTTTAGGTACCCCCTCATGTCTCATAGCACTCCATGCATTGCTATTACTATCCCAAGGGGCTCGTTGCAGACTGTGTATGAGACAAGAAGCGGATGCTTTTGATATACATGTATGTTTTAGGGCTCTCACATAGACTTCTTGACAATTGCTGCTGGCTGCATCTACTATGTCTTCTTGGTAGCACCTAAACTGCCTTGCTTCTCCTTGAGATAGCGTTGTCCACGCATCTTGTTGAATGGGCGACCGTTTGCATCATAGCGCTGCTGACCTCATTGGGGAGAACTGATTAGCCAACTGTCTTTAAAGAGTTGTCATGTTAGCTTTCCAAAGTTTATTTAAGAGATTATAAACCCATCTGTGAATGCTTTCAGATAAATTTCTTTGCTAGACCACTTTCAATATTGATTGGTTGCTTTGTATTCTTTGTATAAACAAGTACACACAGGAATGAAACATGTAGACATTAATGAGTAAGAATAGGAAACAGACACACTTTGCAAGTGATCGAAGGAAATACATGCCAAATTACATCATATTCACCACCATCTATTATTTGTCAAGCTATGATATTCTAAACCATGGGTCTCCGACCTTTCTTGTAATGCTACTTATGTTCAATGAAAATCATCCCGAGCCACTAATATTGTATGTGTTGTAATAATGAGTACATATAATCCAGTATTTGTAAAGCACACAATTACCCGAGGGTGACAAGGTGCTGCGGGCCGTCGGGAAGATTGAGCAAGCTATTGCCTAGAGTCACATGGTGCTCAGCTGACCTGATGCCTGCACCGCTGATCGAACCGTGAACCCCGTTGTCTGGAGTCAGGTGCCCTGGCCGCTGTGCCACACCTCTTCCCTAAGAGATAATATTAGATTAGTGACCACCATATGTAAGATTACCAGCAGTGATCACCTAGTGCGTCCGGCACGGTTTCTAAAAGTTATATTAGCAATAAATCTTGTCTCCCCAAAGCTGCATCATTTATCACTTAAGTATCAGCTGTAAATATATTTGGATTTCAGAAAAATACACACATTTTCATCTCAAATAGACACTTATCAAGGGTGGTAAACATATATTAATTCAACCAATCAAAACCTTCTAATGTATTAGTCTGGGCTGATCACAGGAGAGATACTTACAGGTAACTGGGAAGCTACCTGTAGCTCACAAGCTACTAATTGGAGAAGCCTGTTCTAAACCCTTCCACTAAAGTTTGGAAACACCATTCTTATAAATTAGCTTTCCGATTCAAAAAGTCGGGTCAAAACTGCAGATGGGGAAAATAGAAAGAACCAATCTCAACTTTAACATTTTCTGCTTCTTAAGTTACAAAATTAGTCCTCGTAATACTTACGTAGCACACACCACAAACTCATATTAATAGGTGTTATTATCCTCCTCATTGGTACGTTATCGATATTGGAAGAACACAAGGTAGATGTGAGATTTGAGCCTCATGATTGCAAGGCTCACACGTCTGTGACTTGCTGTGGATATCCAATGTGCTGGACTAGTTGAAAATGTAAAAACAGTCAAAGACAATGGACCATTTTATGGCTTTGGCCTCCGTCCCACAATCCCCAATCTGCAATGATAAGGCAATGCCTATGTCTATGTCAGGGCCTAAAATGTTCCAGCAGAGGCTGTGAAAGGTGCCCAAACCTTTGCTTGGCCTTTGCAATCCAGCTAGACTGCCAGCAATAGGGCCCAAATGATCCCACCTCCAACCAGGAACCTTCAGCCTGCTGGTCGAGATGGAGACGTCTGCATGCTTCTAGTCGTGCCATTACTTATCCACACACCTCTTAAGAACTATAATGTCTACAACACCAAGGGTTGTTTTATTTATTTATACAGTTTGGATAGCGTGAACATGCCAGTGAAGGTATCAGATGGGGGGTTTTAGGCCAACCATTTATTCATCAGGAATGTTTTCACTTCTAATTTTAAGTAGGCTGTAGAGGGACTCAGACAGATTTGCTTAGGAAGAGAATTCCCAATTTTCTGTGCAATGCCTGAAAAAGCTCTGTTGCATGTTTTCTTTTTGCAGAAAATCTGTGGTTTGAGCAGCATTGAGCTGTTACTTCGCGATGATCTACATCCAACATATAGTTCCAACTTTTGTGCTAGGTATCTGGGAGTGTTGAAATGTGGGGCTTTATGGGTCATGCAAGCGATATTTATATGAATTTGTGGTTCATTATGGAGCCCGTGTAAGGATTTCAGGTCAGTGGAGATTTGATTGTTTCTTTTTGTTCCGGGGACGAGTCTGGCCGCAGCGTTAAGAGAGGCCCGTGAAGGGGCCAGTTTGTATCTGGGAAGGCCCCTGGATCATGGGGGTGACTAGGGCTTGGACCGCAGATTTAAGGTCATCTGCATATAGCCATGTCTGAACTGGGGTGGCAGAGTGGGCTAAAGAACGGTGATGGGTTAAACCCAGATCTTTTGACTGGGTGTGAGTGTTTGATTGGTTCAGATGCTCCGTCCATTACCACCCCCTTTTGTACCGCTTTTGGCCGCCATAAGTGTGGCAGGGTATGCTCAGACGTGAGTCCCTTGCTCACTTTGCCACTGGATTCAAGCAAGCCGGGCTGAAGAACGGCTGGAATGCCAGAAACCGGTCCTTGGAAGCTTGTTTCCGGTCCACCCCCTTTTGTACCGGAGTTGTAATATTGGGCTTTACCAGAGCAAGTATATTCAAAGATAGCATAAATCAAAAATGTACATCTAAAAATCATTTTGTAACCAATCTTAATCATCCCCTTAATTTCTTCAGGTCTATTAAGTTCTGCCTACTTTTGTCACTTTTCACAGGTATTAGTCCTGGTCACTAGCACCTGTCTGGTAAGCGCCAATCAAGTACCTGGTCTATTCTTAAGCTTTAGGAAAAGTAGCACAAACACAAAAGTTTATTTACTCCATGGTATTCTAGAGATGAGATACCCATGATAAGTAAAGACTACTTACTCTTCTAGTCCTGTCCTAGTTCACCCTCCATGATCGCAAGACATTAGGTATTACTAGGTGTTTGCACAGCATGAATTGACATTGATTCAGCATCTATGGTAATTGAAAGTATGGACAAGTAGCAATGCTATGATTTGTGCTGTGTAAATCATGCTATGAAGTGCCAATGGTAGATCTCTAGATGTCATAAGGCGTGAAATTGTACAAGATGCACAGATGAGCAAGGCATGTTAATACAACTAGGTGCAGGCTTGCACATGTATTGGTGGATTTTCTGAAACTGCCTGCTTTCTCAGAGCAATCCTAAGCAGCCATGCGATCCAGGTTAGCCCTATTTATATCAAATAGTTTGAGAATCAGCTGTTGTCAAACATGTAAGGAGGGTGTGAAGGTTTAAGCTCACAGTTGACTGGGTTTTGCTTTGCTAATGTGATGGCCACTAGTAGCCAATATCCAGAGTTTTTCTGTAAGTATGATTTTGGAAATAGTTAAAGATTTCAAGAGTCAATTGAGTTGAGACCTGCACTTTAACCTACAGTAGTTAGTCTCACTTTAAGATCTGACATGGCAAGAAAACAGAACAGACTCTCTCTAAAGTTCTTCATGCAATGAACAACCATCTACTTTCCATTTCTGTGATCATTGAAACGTCAGTGTAGTCTGACGCAGTCGGTCAGGTATGATTGGTGGATAAGCTGATGTTCACAGCAAGAGCTTGGTGAGTTACTGTCTACTTTACATCATTTCACCAAGAAGGGGGCTAGCGGTTAACACACCTTTAAAGGAGGCAGCCTGCGTGGAAATGTGTTCACACATCACGCAACACAGCCCTTGCTTGCCAGACATGAAAGATCTTCAAAAATGATAAATATCTAAGATCATCACAACTTTGAAGACCTGGTGGTTTACACATTTCTATCGAGGAATTCTTCTCTCACTGCCCAACCTCAAATTTCCCAAGAGCATTTATTTATGCTGAAGATGAAGCAAAAAAGTTGGTCGGTATGCCCACTCTTATTTCAGTTTTCCCACCCACACATGGTGAAGGAATTCCCTTTTCATGTAGAGGGCTTTCAAATGCTGTTTCTTATTTGATCGTTTTTCTATACTGATGTAATACATGTGTAAAATGTTGTGTTTCTTTTAACTGTCAGCTCACAGTCTTTCTCAGCGTCACAAAAAATGATCATTCAAGAAGTGCCAATTGAAAGTTCCATGTGAACTGAAGCACTTGAAAGATGATCTCAGGTGTGAAAATATACATTTGCAGATAATTCATTCATGTTGCCTTTTCTTCAACCCAGGAGATACTATGTTTATAAGCAGTCTTTTCTTCAGTATATTGTTTTGTTAACTTGTGCCTCAAGCCCAACCTCGGGGCCACGATCTTTTGTGTGCCATCGTTGCCGAGCCACAGCTACGTCTTGCACCAGTGTGGCCCACTGCTCATGTTTCTTTATATTAAGACCCAGATTCAGCATGCACCAAAACCAACATGGCAGCTCCTAAGTCAATCATCACAAGACACAGCAGTAACTACACTTCACAAGAAACCACCATAATGAACAACCACAATTGTCCTCTGCACCTAACTGAGCAGTACGCTACACTTCTGACCAATCTCGTGAAACAGACGAGTCCTTCAGACACTCACGCCACACATGCATGTCTAAGTACATGAAAACTAAAATCCCAGGGTACACTAGAATGCCCCTCCCTTCATACAATCTCTATGATCCCTATGACCAGGAGATGTAAACCCCAGACTCGTGCAGTAACCTCTTTCATTTCTTTGACTATCAGGGCAGGTTCGCCTCAACTCATTCGAACATACAGGCTACGAGTCAGTCCCAGATTCAGATCAGATTGAGCAGGCCATAAAAATACAAATTATCAAGATTGGCTCTTCCCAAAGGTACTATGAGATCATTAAAGAAGTGATGAGATGCATTTGCAAACGAATAGCAAAAGAACTTTCTTTAAAAATAAATGCATTTTAATCAAATACGAATATTCTCTTATAAATCGTGTTCTCTATATTCTGTTATATTTTTTATGATCCATCCAGGATTAGAAATATACTTGGATTTGATTTGAGCAGTTTGTGCATTCTTCAAATTATATTTCATTGACTATATTTTAGTGCTTTAAAGTAACTCATTGGCACATGCACTCCTCGGTTGAAGAAAAAGAAATATGAATGAATTATATGTAAACTGATATCTTTACACCCGAGATCATCTTTCCAGTGCTTCGGTTTACTTGCTTCAGACCACACTGCACTGGGACTACCCACCAAAGAAAGACATTATCCTGGAGCAGATGCAGGGAAAAAATTCGTTGATTCCAATTAGTGAATTCATCGACTACAAATGATAGCTAGGACTAAGCCCAGGCAGCACCAAGGCCAGGCACCGTACCAGGGGCGGCTCTAGGCACATGGCAGCCCTGGGCCCTGGGCAGGGAGCATAGGTAGGGGGCCTCAGAAGAGGGGGTCCGGGCGGGGCAGGGTGCAAGAGCCAGTGAAGGGAGGGGGGGTTAGGGTATTTGGAAGTGGTACAGAGCAGGAGGCCGCCAAATCCCTGCCAAGGGCCACCACACAAATATGTATCTATCCTCAGAGGATTATTATATTAAGGATATATAGTGGCGTGGTGGCCCCTGGGGTTTGGTGGCCCTGTGCAGGTGCACAGCTTGCACACGCCTAACGCCGCCCCTGACCGTACAAAGGCAGGCTTTACAATAAATGCCTACCATAAAATAGCAGTATATAAAATAGGAGTGAAGTTTCGGGAGCAGACATTAGCAATGAGAAAAGGGAATGTAGAAACAAAATAAGAAGAGAGAATAATTAGAAACATAAGTAACATAGTAGGGCAGGGGAAAAGTAGCTGAGGTACCACCTGTCAAGACTGGAGTGAAAACGATTAGAAAGATAAGAATGAAACCACAGATAAAAAAAATATGCTTGTCTCCTCAATTATTAGGAATCAGACACAGCACCCATCGTAAACATTAAACTCCTAATCTCACACTCCTTGAGCCTGTCGGAGGCAGCGGCCTTTCCCCCAGCCAAAATCACTCTGACCCCTGGTTTTGTAATCCGGCAGTCGAACTGATACTCTGGATGTTGGACGGCCGCCCATCACATCCTCTCTTCCCTTATCAATAACGAGGTGCTGGCTTGAGAGGTGGGGATCCGGGAGTTGGGGGATGGGGTTGGGGGGTTACAATACATATCAAAAACTCAAGTAGTACTGCTAAAAGAAGAGTGCATGTAAAGTCTAGGCACGGTTTGTAAAAAAAAAACGTACTAACGCCTCAAAAAATTGGAATAAGCCAATAAGCAGAGAAAGTGAAGAAAAAAGTTTTAACTGCTATAATTAAAAAAATGAGGAAACTTTAACATGGGCTTCTGTGGAACCCAATGACAGCCAAATAAAGGAAAACACCAAAAAGTCAAGCATTTCTAGGGAAATTTTCAGTGGGAATTTGCCCGAAGGAAATCTGACTCACGAGTCACCTTCAGTGGTAGTCTCTTTTCTGGAGCAAATCTTTCCCCTGGAATATATCCCCTTGGGTTAATGCCGTCAGGGCTCAACGAGACTGCATGTGCTGGTCGGTCCGCCATGGTAAGATAAAGAAAAGATTCCTTCTGGTTAAAGAATGTCAGGACGTCGAATGCCCTAGGCAGCTTCCGTTAGTTGACCCACAGAGGTAGTTGCAAAGCTTCTCTAACCACTGGGAAAGTCCTGGGTCTGGTGGTCACTCTTCATGAGGGGTTGTCCGGAACTGCTCTAGATCAATGCAGGCATTTCACCCCAGTTCTCAGATGGGTCTACGTTTTTTACATTTGTTAGGAGTACTGAAGAGCAGCTGCTTGAAAGAAGTTGTGAAATCTTTATAGATTTGGATTCCAGTAATGTAATATACGAAAATAGGCTCTCTTAGCTTTCTTAAAGCAAGATGATTTTGTGTAAGTTTGTGTCTGTGTTTCTGTGAGAGTGCACAACATAGAAGAAAAAGTCATTTGCAGGGTTTTTTTGTTTTTTTTCCCACAAAAAGTGTTTCATTTTAATTATAGATGTGTGAAGGTGTAAAAGTGTGTGCAACAGTGTTCTGAGATCTGGCACTGGATTTAAATTATGCAATGATCTGACAAAGTAGATGAAACATTTGAATAGAAGTAGAAACAGTGTGATCTTAGAACAGTAAAATATTCTAAACTAAGTTGACAATACCCTAGGAGAAGTGAGGAGGGACTTGAACAGTAACATAAATGGCCTTCGATTGATTGATCAATTGTGGATCTTGAGATCTCAGTAAACCAGACATCTGTGTCAATCCACCACTGACAATACTTTGGTAAATAATTGGCCCCTACAACCTTTCCAAGGGTAAAAAGAATTTGGTGGAAGCTATAAATTGCCAGTAGTTCTACATGGAAGACCAGTGGTAAAGAGCATGTGACTTCTTCCATTAATATGTTGTTGTCTACAATATAGAGGGAAACTTGAGAAATTCCCTTATTTTTTAGTTGTAGTGGACCAAAACAGTAATTGGAATGAATAGCGTGAAAAGAACCTTAGACATGATGTCACCTACATGGGTGTTCGCATTCTTTCAAAAGGAAGACACGCCAGGCTTATTACAGTATATGATAAGAGCTAAGTGGGGTGGCTGGAGCTTATCGTACTGCATGGCAAAGCTCTGGAACCGAATTCAGACTAGCTTGCGACTTCAACCCAATCGGATGCTTTTCAGAAAATCACTGAAGACCTGGCTGTTTCCTGGTAAACTAAACATCTGAGGCTACAGCGTAGCTCTTCCCTGCTCACACACTAAGCGCCAAGACGCCTCAGCATTTGAGCGCTTTAGAAGCTACTATCCTAATCTATCCTATAGTAGAGTGATATTATCAAACTTAATCTAGGCGAGATTTTATACGTTGAAGGAGAGCCTCATACAAAGGTATGTAATACCTTGTTAAATTCATTGTTGTTCACTCGCAGAGTATGTTTCTAGTATTTGAAAACACATACATAAAAGTGTTACTGTTGAAAGAGGACTTTTATTTAGCAAGTTTAAAAAAGAGATTAAGGGGCATCATTTAGACCAAGGCGGGTTACCCGACCACCTACTCAGATGGTGGAATCCCTCCTTCCCCTTCAGTGGTAGGCCACCCACCCTTTTAATAGAAGCTGTTCTGCCTGGTTCAATCTCTGGAATAAAAGTGCTTCGGCTAGTGCGGATGATACCGTTTTGTTAGAGCGGATTGCTCAGCCACCATGTGGGTGTGGCCATTGGAATTCTCATTTATTTTTCAGAAACAAAGCCCCAGAGACGAGGTTTGTTTCTGAAAAGTAAAAAAAAAAATGTCTCTGTCACACACAAAGATTTTTCTCTGTTCATCCGGGACATTTCTCACATGCAGGAAATATTTGTGCTGGGTGCTCAGCACTAAACAAGGACAGTGGCGTAGCTAGGGGGGAGCCGTCCACCCCGGGTGACACTTATTTGGGGTGGCGGTCAGCGCAAGGTAAGTACTTTTCTTTTTTTAATTTTATTCTCCCTCGTCGTTGCCTGTCGGCTGTCGCCTGCACCCTGCTCGTCATCTGTTGCGTACACCCTCCCCAACTCTTAACTTCACCTTTCCTCACTGGGTGGCAAACTCAGGGATTGCCCCGGGCTTCCAAAGCTCTAGCTATGCTACTGAACAAGGGAGTCACTCTAGCAATCAATGCAGACATAATCCAACTTCATATGTGGATACATCAATATGCAGCATACATGATTATGTTGTAAATAATGTAATTGATTTCAATATTTAAAACATAAGGGGTTCAGTTGCAGCATAGGCATATATATTTCCAGCATTTAAAAACAATAATGTGATGCCCAATGCTATTGCGTGTGCATACGCACTCACACACACACACACATAAATGCGTATCTGCTCTCGCATAGTATAATTCGTTTGCTTAAGATGGTGCCACGTGGTTGTGTGCGGAGCAGGAAGCGGAGGATGTGTGTGCCTCTAATTTAAGCGAGACCATCCTCATGACTATGCTTGGGCAATACGGTATACCCCAGTTTAAATCAGATCAAAAGTATGGTAGTCGAATTAGATTCATACAGACTCAGCGCCACTGCTATAAGTCCAGCCCCTGGCTTTGCTGAGGCCAAGGAATCCTGAGTGGAACCCTGGATGGCCTGCATTGAACCATCCATGCCCATATTCGAATCACTGCCTCCTGCAGGGTCAGGCTGGCTTGAATATTTTAGCCAGGGTAGAATTTGGTTCAAAGTCCAGCCCTGCAGCTGAATGAGTCTGAAACCTGATCTAACAAGATGAGACTTTTTAAAATTTGCAACAGGAGCTGCTGGTATATCTTTCATGAAGAAAAAATAGGAAATGCCCACACCTCATGAGATAAACAATTATTCAAAGAAGCACGTGTAACTGAATGGCACATGTGAAGGTACATTTATTTATACCAGCAACTCATGTTTTTTTTGATTTTTTCAACAGAATATTTTTGAAAAGCAGAAAAAGGGGGATAAACCCACACAATCAACACAGTGATTATACAAATACATACAGTTATTGACAGTGATGGACAACAACAATCAATGAAAAACATAGGAACACAGAGCAAAAATATTCACACATTTGATGATTCACGGTTACATGTGAATGCCTATTTTATAACCACCAAAGCGAAGTGAAAAAGGGGGGGGCAAGAGCTTATACAATGTTCATTGACATAAATACATTTAATGTATTACTACGCTCTTGCACAGTGCCGACGCGTTTCAGGTTCGAGCTGAGCGTAATCGAACCCTCATCAGGGCTTTGTGAATTGTCTGTGTAAAAAGAAAAAGATTGAAAAGAATGTTGAAAGCCAAAGCTCACATGAATCGTTTAAGTTTCATGTAATTACAATTTCATTTGTACCACAAATGATTGGGGAAATCACAAATGGATGCCTACCTCTATGTGCACCGTCCGGCGCCCCTTAGAGGGAGGAGATCGAGGTAAAAAAGTCTTTGTGTCCTGTCAATTAAAAGCTGTGGTACAAATGAAATTGTAATTACATGAAACGTTCTTAACAATATATGCTCTATTCATTTTAGAATTAAAACCTTTGAGGTACCGCCCCCTGTCCATCGATCAGTTCTCAGGAGCCTGATAACCACAGGTACCCCCCTCCCCCCTTTTTCATAATCTCATGAACTTAAACGATTCATGTGAGCTTTGGCTTTCAACATTCTTTTCAATCTTTTTCTTTTTACACAGACAATTCACAAAGCCCTGATGAGGGTTCGATTACGCTCAGCTCGAACCTGAAACGCGTCGGCACTGTGCAAGAGCGTAGTAATACATTAAATGTATTTATGTCAATGAACATTGTATAAGCTCTTGCCCCCCCCTTTTTCACTTCGCTTTGGTGGTTATAAAATAGGCATTCACATGTAACCGTGAATCATCAAATGTGTGAATATTTTTGCTCTGTGTTCCTATGTTTTTCATTGATTGTTGTTGTCCATCACTGTCAATAACTGTATGTATTTGTATAATCACTGTGTTGATTGTGTGGGTTTATCCCCCTTTTTCTGCTTTTCAAAAATATTTTGTTGAAAAAATCCAAAAAAACATGAGTTGCTGGTATAAATAAATGTACCTTCACATGTGCCATTCAGTTACACGTGCTTCTTTGAATAATTGTTTATCTCATGAGGTGTGGGCATTTCCTATTTTTTCTTCATTATAGTATGGTCCAGCCCCCCTCAGTCCCGATTAGGACCTGACTCCTTCTTTTTGCCGGTATATCTTTCATGGCATTCTGATCAACGTGCCTGAAACTCCTTCGGGATATTCAAGGCTTGAGTGACGAGGGCTGCTGGCCCTCCTTAGTGTTCATTGCTAAAGATTACAATGCAGCCATTTTAGTCCAAGCAAACCACCTTCTGTCTGGAACTCTTTATCCTGTAGTGGAACTGATTTCTCGGACAAGAGCTTTTTGTATGGTCTGTATCCCCCTTGTACCAGTCTATGATACTCGCAGAATTGACATGCTGTATCAATGATATATAGGCTTCCAGTTTCTATATGCATCCTTTTAGGTATCCTTGTTCCACCTATCTCTGCTGTGTTAAAAGCACTATTAGAACATTGGAATGTTGGGAGCTCCATTGAAAACAATGGAGTGCTCTGGGCTTATAATGGCTGGTATAAGCTTGGAGCGCCAACATTCCAATGTTTCTTTGTTCAGAGCTCTGGCTGTGAACAAAGGCTTCAGGGAACCTGAGGGGATTCCAATCCCCTCACGCTCCCAAAAGGCTTTGTTTTTTTTGTTAAAACATTCTGTCCTCTAGTGACAGAATGTTCTAATAGCCTTATAGCCCTTCGTAGATAGGTTATACTGCTATTAAAGTCCCTCTCCCTTGTTAAAGGCACTCGCCTTCGGCTCGGGGCCTTTAACGCTGTAGAGGGCCTTTAATAGCTGGTATAGCCCTCTACGGCGGGCTATAAGGCTATAGTGACGTCATATACGGTCAAATAAGTCAAGGATCTTTAGGTCCATGGGCTACTTTCAGAGATGATAATGTCTTTGAATATGCTTGTCAGTACATCTGCATTTCTTCAGAAAGGACAGAAGCCCGAGGGAGGGTTCTGGAAGATGGGGTGGGTCTCTACATAATCATGTAGCTGTCTAGTCACTGCCCACACATTGGGATCCTTCTTTTTAATGGTAGGGTTCATACTGGCTTAGCCTTGATCTGGCCTTTCGGGACAGTGGAACATCTATGTGAGAATGGAGCAGAGTATGGGGGGATGTCTGAAACCCCACTCAAAGAAAGGCAAGTGTTAGTCAAGGTTATGTAAGAATTTGGGATGAATTCCTCAGTATGTTCTGCTAAATTTAAATTTGACTAGTCAGCTTTATGGGGGCAAAGGGTGCTTGTAGTTTGATTGTGGGTATGACGAAAGGTTCCATGTTGTGCATAATACTTTTGTGGATATTGCCAACATTTGATATGATGAAAATTAAGCGGTATTGTGATTTTCTCATCACAAACTTATCTTAACCAGGTGTTAATGGTCAGATAATTTCAGAACATTTGCCACCAGCGTCGGATTGGTAACGCGGGCAGTCGGGCAATGCCCGAGGGGCCGGTGTCCAGTTCCAGCTGTGAGCTGCTTTTTTGAGCAGTCTGGGGGTCGATTTGGCAGTTTCTGTGTTCTTCGGATGCCGCCAGCAGCTCAGTGGGTGCCTGAGTGGCCTTTCGGGAGGCAGACGGGCCTCAATTACTTCCCTTTTATCAAAGGACAGAGGTGTCACTTCCTTTCTCTCGCTGGGGCCGGCCCATTAACATATGCTTATTGAGCGGGGACAGGGGGCCGGAGCAAAAATGGCCTCACTTGTATTCAGGTGTGTTTCACCAGTGCAAGCTAATCTGTGCTTTTTTTTTTACCCCCTCCCCCTTTATTTAGATAAAACTTCCCCAAAGTAGTGTTTTGCAAAGGCAATATGCAAATGTGGGCCACTGTTTTTCTTTTATCGTGCCCGGGCCGATTTTTAATCCCAATCCAACCCTGTCTGCCACAACTGTTTTTATTTAAATGGCCACCTCCAGGTTTCTTTTGTAGTGGGTCTTCTTTGCATGGTTGGCTACCCTTTGATAGATACTAGAGATATCTATAGTATGTCTGATGTAATAGCCATAGAAGTTTACAGCAGACTGTGCAAGTGATGCAAAGGCGGTAAAATAATTTAAGCAGCAAGGTGGTTGTCTTAAAAGTGTTCATCTGAGGAGGTATGCAGCAATATTTTGAATATGTTGGAGTGTCTACAGAGCAGCCTCAGTTGTGGCCACTTTCTCTCCTCTAAACAGGGTCTGTTTTGTGGCGAGGTGTGGTCCATTGATAAGGGCGTAAATATAGTCAAAGAGGTGGCAAAAGGAAGAAAAAGACACATTGGTAATTTGGGACCTTATGTTCTATGTCTAAATCTCTGGTTTAGGTAGATCCTCATTGCATCCACCCTAAAGAGTTTGACCCTGCCTCTAACAACCAGAACTTGAATCTTATCAGAGTTTAATGTTAGCAGTTGGATGCCCATCAACTCTGTGATCTCCACTACACGTGGCAGGAACCAATCCCAGATTCCCGTGCATTTTACATGAAAGTCTGAATATCGTCAATAACCATATAAGAGTGGAAATCAATGGACTGCATAAAATGAGCCAAAGACTTGACGTAGACTTTATACAAGCTGAGAGGCAGAGATAGCCACAAGGCGCTCCACAGCAGACTGGACATTATTTTGTGTAAATTGAGATAGGAAATCTGCAGAATGTTTTTAAGAGGAAAGGGTAGAAGCATGGAGGAAAAATCTTGGTAACTTTATTACTTGGAGGTGGTACACCAAGGCATTAAGATTGTCAATGTCAAAATCAGTTGAATGGTCATAGAGTACCAAAACAGTAACACCATTGGCCTTCATAAGTAGGGCATCATCGTTAGACACCACAGCGGATTCTGTGCCCCAGCAGCAAAAGTCATCTTGCAAACGCCGAGGACTATGACATGTTTCAGTTTGCACCTGTAATTGCTAGGATATCACGGATTCCAGAAGCTTACACAGGGCTGGTAATAAGAAGATTGGGCGAAAAGTCCCGAGTTTGATTGTGTCCAGAGAGGGCTTCTTTATTAAGGAAGGAATCATTTCTCTTTTTAATCCAAAATGACCCATACCAGTGGACAGTTGGGGCCTACCGTCTCAGTGGAAAACAGAATAGCCTAAGAACCATCTGCAGATAGATAGCACCTATGAAATTCAGCCTGCTGGTGAGCAAGTTCAAACCTCCTGGCACAGACTTCTGATAGTTTGGGAAGGATAATGATTGAGCTCCAAAAAAGGAAAAGAGTCAGTAGACAAAGCAGGAGGTTTGAAAAGCTCCCTGTTAATGGCATTCTTGTGATAATGTTCGAGCCCATATCAGGCACTGATCTTACCAGGTTAGGTGAATGGCTTCTAAGTTGTGTTTCTTAGTTTCTGAAAGAACATTACTTCCAGTATAAGGCCTGTCTGGGGTCTAAATGTCTTTACGGTGTGTGTCCTGGATAATGTCTGAAGGTCTTTACATGATGCTACAACTCTAGGACCTACATATTCTTATTAAAGCCTGACGTGTGTGTTCTTTTTTCATCAACCCACACCTTGAAGTCTCACTTAATCAACATTGGTGCACCAACACTTCACGGTGGTTACCATTCTCAATGCTCCTGTTCACTATGGTTCCAAAGAGTGCGAGAGAGTGGGCGTAGATAAATGATGAAACTGGTGGTTTTGTGTTCAAAATAGAGCTGCTTGTTGCCCCGAGTGGGATGGGTATGCTCAGACGTGAGTCCCATGCTCTCCACACCACTGGAGTCAAGCTATCCTGGCTGAAGACGGCTGATGCCCAGAAACCGGTCCTAGGATGCTTGATTCCGGTCCAGGAAAGACATGGCTTGGCTGTTCGGGCTGTACTGTTCCCATGAGGCACAGGGTCAAGGCTGATTTGCATATGGCTGGGTTCAAACTGGAATGGCATGGGAAGCAAAAAAACGATGGATTGAGGCCCAGATCTGTGTACTGGGGTGAATGTATGACATTGTTCTGCATTCTGTCCATCAACTGTTATTTTTGCACATGTTTCATTAATCCTGGCATATGTCGTGGTGGCAGTCCACATTGTCACCTTCTCATTTGCTCTCTTGTCTACCATGTTTCCAAGGGAGATTTTGTAGCTCGTGGAGATGAACTCATCGAGGAAGTGATGTCATTGTCTGAGAAGCTTGTTTCCAAGCGGCCTTGCGAGCCACCTTTAAAGAAACACGCTCCTTAAGATTACCCAATAGTGCTCCGCAGTAGGGGGTTTAACCCTTCGTACTACTATACATACTGTGCACGTGATGCCGCAAAATGTAGGCGCCTCTGTGCTTATTACACCACAGTCCAACTACAGCCCTGACATCCATGACTCAGCAATCTTCACAGTGTCCACAGACACCAGCTCACGGAAATCAGTTTATTGAAAATCGCACAGTAATAACGGACAGTTTGTGACCGTCTTCCATTGGCACGGTTTGAACCTGGGATGACTTGTGCGCCCGTGACTTGGGACACGGTTCTGCGGTTGGAAGATGCTACGGAAGGGAAAGCGTTACCAGCAGCGCGAGGAGCTGCGATTATTTAATTCCATGTGGTGCTCTGGCTGGAGAATGTTTAGGTTTTCAATTCTTGCTGCATGAGGCACGGGTTATAAAAAGACACCCTGAAAACAGCCTGCCTGTGTCCGTCCGCGTCCCACCCTGGCGTGGGTGGCGCAGAAGGGCAGAGAACGCATGATAGAGGCATGCAGGGGTGGGGAGAGTGCAGGGGTGGGGTGTCTCACACTGCAGACCCTGCATTGAAGCAGATAGACTCAGGGAGAGGTGTCTGTTGCTCTTCCTGCTTAGAATCAGGGGGTCTGTGTGTGTCCCGAGCCAGCCAGAGCTGCCCTTTTATTGACAGCCAGCAGGCAGGGGCTGCTATGGCTGGAGTGATCATAAGAAGGAGATTAAAGCCCCATTGTGCTGTAAGGAGTTGATTTAATGCGAGCAGGGATGTTGGGCTGGAGTCAACAAAGGGCTTTCTAACGAGCAAGGAGTGTGGAGGGTTGGGTGCACAGGAGTGATGAGAAATGCTCGGACTGCAGGTGGGAACAGAGGGGGCGAGAGGTGGGCTGCTCTGACATACCCATTCATCACTATCAGAGAATAGATCTGGGGTGGAGCTGGCCTACCACACACACACACACCACTGGTTAGAGGCGGCAGACCCGAGAGCAGAGGACGGCCCGGGACCAGGGTTCGATTCCCGGCGCGGCAGGTTTCTGGACCAGGGTCAGCGGACTCGATAATTCTCGCCTCGGTGCCCACTCTGATCAGCGATCACACTCGGCAACTCTGGGCATTAGCTTGCCTCATCTTCACTAACGGCCCCACCAGACCGCCGGGGATGCCTGGTCTCACCCTGGAGATACCCATTAAGGGACCATCTCTCAGGGAAGCCAGGAAGGGTTTCGCAGCGGTCGAAGCGCCTTGGGACCCTACGGGTAAGTAGTGCGCTATATAAATGCCAATACATACACACACACACACACACTGCGGCAAAATGGACAGCTGGTGGCTGCCAGCTCCCTCACTGCAGAACAAGCCCCACTGTCCTTAAAGAAAAGAAACAACCGCTCCTCTGGCCAGAGCCTGGTGGTCACAGACCTCTCACCTGGCTGGCATGGCTTCATCAGTCACAGCCTGCTACCTGGCGACACCCGTGACTGCCGGGAAGGAGGCTAGCGATGTTCTGACGGTTCCAGGAGCTCCACACCAGAGGGATTCGATTCTTGGCAGGGTTGGGTCCAATTAGGCCTGATGTCGGATTCAGATGGCGTAATAGCTCTTGCATGCTCCTGGCCTCCTCTCTGTGGACCTCGCGTGGACCGCGCGTCTACGTAGCAATGAGGTTTATTAGCACCTTTACTTCCACTTGTTTAGAAAAATTATTTTGTACATGTGAGATTTCAGAATTAACCCCTTATGTTAATATACCGAGCTCTTCTGTAGAGCACAATCGAGGGTGTTGAAGTATGCTTTAAAATGTTTTCCGTGATGACCCTCCAAATGCAGTCTTAGCTGAGGGGACCGTGCACTGGGGTGGTGTCGTGTTAAATGCCCGCCCCACAGTGCAGTGTGCCCATAGCATTGCCCACCATTGTAGGGTGCGTCGTAGGTGCAACACGAAGCGTGCCACTGTCCCACTGCATAAGGGACCAATCGTCCCCTCATCCCTGAAGGATCATTAGACTGGGAGCGAGACTTTGTTAAATCACTAAAGTGATTTAGTTGGTTAGTAACACTTTTCCACATTGCAGCATCAATGAATATCTGGATGGTGACAGTGTAAGAGTCACCTTGACGTACCAGCTTAGGGCCGCTACATGTATGGAGGAGAAGGAAAGGTTGAGAAACTACCTTCTGGGACAGGAGTTGACAAATAAATCATGATTTAGCAATCTTAGCACAAGGTGGGGGGATAAAGTATTGATTTGCTGCAACACCCTCATGACTAATTCTCACACAACTAATACCAGGAACCGAGCCCGTACCATTTTAGAACTTCTGAAAGTACAGAAATCCAAGATCCTGGCCGGGCCTTCTCATGCTGGGTTCCTTAGCTCTGGAACAGACCTGAAGAACAACAACACTAATACCAGGAACCGAGCCCGTACCATTTTAGAACTTCTGAAAGTAAAGAAATCCAAGATCCTGGCCGGGCCTTCTCATGCTGGGTTCCTTAGCTCTGGAACAGACCTGAAGAACAACAACAACCTTCTGGAAACTAGGGAACTCACCTATTCAGCGCTTATCCATAAGTCCTATCTTTGGTGCAGTATCTGTTCCTCTTTAACCCCCGCCCCACCGTGTTTTTCACCCATTAACCTACCTCCTTTGTTCATTGTGCTGTTGTCAGGTGAATTGTGAAGGACGTAGCTGTCATTTTGCTAGGTCTGCACTATATAAGAACTATAAATAAATAAATAACATATTGAGTCCAGTCATTACAGTCGCACTCTTCCGGGCTATATATCTAAAATGCACTAAATAAACAAATCGGTGGCTAAGTTAAAGAGTCATGCAACTAAAATGTTTGACTTTCTTTCTTAAAATGCCCTCATTAGGAATAAAGAAAATCGGTTGCGCCAGTTTAAATGCAGCTGTGGGATAACATCTTTATTAAAGCCTGGAAATGGCACTACGATCCAGGTTTGCGCAGATGCTTTGATTTCAGCTCAGTGTTGTGAAGGTTGAGGCTCGGAATGCACTCGTCCATCCTGTCCCGGAACACTAATTAATAGAAAATACTTGAAGATCCCAGCCATAAAAAAATCTGCAAACTACTTCTTCACTATCCCTAAAAGCAAAAATAAACCGAACACATCAAGGATTATTGCTAGACGCCCATTGGCAAATTTACACCATCCTTGAATTTGGGATTGTTTACCTTGTGGGCATTGTCTCTCTTGCATCTAGGCTTCTCCGCCTCAAGTCTGCACCAGGTTTGACCACAGGCACCATTTGGCCTGCTCCACATGCAGGCCAGACTGGGACAGAGGGTAATGCCAGCAAGGCCAAGCCATCCTTCCCTCATTCAGAGGTTGATCCATTCAGTACCATTAAGATGGTGATAGTAACACCTCTACTAAGAGCTATAGACATTTTTTTATTAATATTATCATCATTGTATTTAGTTTCTGGGTGCAAAAACGTTCCTACCAGAGCTTTTTTCCCACATGTGCATATTGGCAGGTTAAACCTTATAATGTTTATGGGGAGAAATGCTAGTAAAATACAAGGACATGCAGATTATGGTACAAAAAGCACCAACATCTGCATGTTATGGTCTATTTTGGGGTGGTTGGCTCATTAAATGCGTGGTATTGGATTTTATTAGATGTAGTAAGTACCACATCCAGGGAGGAGGCCGTTCTAATCGAGGCTTTTGCCTGCATAATTGGTGCACAATGGTTTTGCAGTTGGATACAATCTAGGTTTAGACTATCAGAGTTTTCAGGGCTGCGTTTGGGTTCCACGATTGTTCTCTTCATTGCTTTGTTGGTGTCGCCATGTCATCTGCGTAGATCATCTTCATGTGTGGCACCGTTCAATGCTACTACTAGTAGTAAGACTCCAATTACTGCTACTGCTACTAATAATAAAGCTAATACCAATAATGATATCAAAATCAATAATAATGATAGTAATATGATAGCAGCAGTGGCATGACAATAACACTACTACTACTACTAGTAGGAGTAATAATAAAGTTTCTTTTATATAGTGTTGGCTACCACAATGTTGCTTTTTCTGTGGAATGTAAATAACCGGTGTTACTGTCACCCAACTCAGCGGTCTCCACCTTCATGTAATGCGTGTCAGCCGCGCCCCTTTCTATATCTCAGGCCGTTCAATACCTCTAGGTGCATTCACCGGGTATACTGCGAACACTACGCTTGGGAAGGACACTTTGGCCCCCTTGGAAAAGACCTCCTAGAGACCCCAGGAGCGTCTCATCCTCATCCTTTGATTTTTTTAATCTCCATGACGAAGGGCGCGAGAACTAGTAAATATGGACACGGCCTCGCCACTTCATGTCTCAATTCATTATCACCTCTGCTAATTGAATCATACTAACCTTATGTTGTGATTCTTCACCCTCCAGGGGAAGCCTCAATGCTCGGTCCACGCTACCACCAGTAGATAAGCGCTTCCTGAGGCGCAAGGTAGCGTTGTATGACACACACTGACGCGTGTCATTCACAGACGCTTAGTTTCACATTTCCCATAAATAATACAGGGGTCCTAAGCCCCACCAGAAGCGCTCTGGGCTAAGAGCAGAACTATAATATGCCGCAGAAAATGGGGACGAATAAGAAAAGATGAGAACAGAGCCGCTAGAGGATGTAGAGCCTAGTTAGGATTAGGGCCGGAGAGGGAAGAATTGAAGAAAGACGTCGGCTATGAGCAGTCTAACTCCACTGTCTTGCACTTTTGGCCACTTCACCCCCGTGACCTCTCTTTGACTCTCACCCTGGGATCTTCAGACACATGCCCCTGGCAGCGCTACTCTATATAGGTTGTTACATGGATGCTATGGACATTGCCTAGTTCTCAGTGAGTTGCAGCCTGTTGCTATTGAGGTCTACAGAGCTAACGCCACAAATAATCCTCGTTTGAGAAAAGGAGCAGCCACTGAATGAAAAAAATCAGAATCTCTAGAAGATACATAATTGAACTTCTGTAGACATTTAACTAGTTTGACAACGATACCTGGAGCACGTGCCTTGGGCCCTGTGTCAAAGTTGAGTTAACCTGAGCAGCTAATACTTCAGTCTCTTTGTTCACCCAATTTTAGATGTTTCCTTACTCTTTTACATTCTAGGGTGTTGGTTAGGTCCCTGCCTGTGTAACACACACAACCTTAAGAGCTGATGACAATGAGATGGAGGCAAGACGTGTGGTCATACCGTGGCGGGTCACCTATACAACACAGGCAAAATTAAGATCTCAAGGACAATGAGATGGAGACAAGATGTGTGGTCTCACTGTGGCGGGCCACCTATACAACACAGGCAACATTAAGATCTCATGGACAATGAGATGGAGGTAAGACATGTGATCACACAGTGGCGGGTCACCTATACAACACAGGCAACGTTAAGATCTCAAGGACAATGAGATGGAGACAAGACGTGTGGTCACACCGTGGCGGGTCACCTATACAACACAGGCAACATTAAGAACTCTTGGACAATGAGATGGAGACAAGACGTGTGGTCACACCGTGGCGGGTAACCTATACAACACAGGCAAAGTTAAGATCTCAAGAACAATGAGATGGAGACAAGATGTGTGGTCACATCGTGGCGGGTCACCTATACAACACAGGCAACATTAAGAACTCTTGGACAATGGGATGGAGACAAGACATGTGGTCACACTGTGGCGGGTCACCTATACAACACAGGCAACGTTAAGAGCTGATGACAATGAGATGGAGGCAAGAAGTGTGCGGTCACACTGTGGTGGGTCACCTATACAACACAGGCAACATTAAGAACTCATGGACAATGAGATGGTGACAAGACTTGTGGTCACACTGTGGAGGGTCACCTATACAATACAGGCAACATTAAGATCTCATGGACAATGAGATGGAGACAAGACGTGTGGTCACACCGTGGCGGGTCACCTATACAACACAGGCAACATTAAGAACTCATGGACAATGGGATGGAGACAAGAAATGTGGCCACACCCTGGCGGGTCACCTATACAACATAGGAAACGTTAAGAGCTGATGACAATGAGATGGAGGCAAGAAGTGTGTGGTCACACCGTGGGGGGTCACCAGTACAACACAGGCAACGTTAATATCTCATGGACAATGAGATGGAGAAAAGATGTGTGGTCACACCGTGGCGGGTCACCTGTACAACACAGGCAACATTAAGATCAGATGAACAATCTGATGGAGACAAGACAGGGTTGGTCCCACTGTGGCAGGTCACCTATATATGGACATTGATCGCAGAGGATTACAAGAATCACAAGTCCGACTATTCTTCCCGAAATACTTGGTTGTCGTTCATGCTCTCCAGTACCCCTATGGTAATCCCCCAACTCGAGACTATGGGAGTAGCCTTTGCAATGTCGTTTATAGCTTTGCTGGTATTGGCATGGTGCCTGTGGAAAACTTTGAATAAAATACGTCAGAAATGCCTTTTCCAGATTTTACAACTGAGCCGAAGCAGCATTTGGGAGAGGTCTAGGAAAGAAAGTAATAACCTGCATGGTCTATCACCGCCAATTCAACATAATCAGATTTTCCACAGAACATGTATCACTTTGTTAACAACTCAAATAAAACCTTTCCATCTTGACTCATGGAAGTCATTTGGTCCCCATCTGGAATCACTGAAACTCGTGAAATTTTAACTTGTCAAATATAGGTAATTATACTTCTGTTGCATCTAATGTTTATTTGGCCACTGTCCAACTAGAAATAAGTGGAGGAGATTTACGCTTGCTGCTGTGCCAAACTGCGGCAATTTCAGACCTGCGGTGGCCCGCAGCGCAAACTAACTCTACAGCTTCACTCGCAAGTGAGTCTGATCAGTCTGAACCTGCTATTGGATCATGCAATAAGAATATGTTTTCAATGGCTCAGTCAAGAAAAGCGCAAAGCCAATTAGTCTTACTCATTTCTTTCATTCTTTTTAATTTTCTTTGCTTTGTCTAGGGATTAATTAATTGCCACCTCTGAGGCTGGGTGACATTAAAAGAGGTAGGTGTAATAGGATACTACACCAATGTGTAACAAAGAAGTCCAGACATTGGTTGTGACATCTTGGATCCTGTGGGGGTGGGTGGGGGGTGAGATCGCTGAGATGCCCCTTATTGAGTGACGAAGGCTTGTTTAACAAGCCATTCATAGGCGTTGCCTGAACCGAAGGTGGGTGTGTTGCACTGTCAGAGAGTGGTCAAGGCTCCTCCATGGTTAAACACATGGCAACCTGAGGACAGGTCTCCATGTTTGATCATTTCTGAACTGAGCCTGGCCTGGCAAGGTAACCCTGATATTTCTGATGGAGGTGTAATTAAAAAGTCTATCCAAAGTAAGGATATTTTCCCAATACTTCCAGAGGTTTTCTCTGTGACAAGACCATCTGGAGCCCTCTTCACTTTCATTCCTTAATCCCTTCACCCTCTCTCTCTCTGTCCTGCCTACCTGGGCCCGTGTTATGCAAACAGCAAATTTTCATTGTTTGCTCCAGGCGCACATTTTAAAAGGTGCACCCAACGCAATCAATGAAAATGCGCTGCATTATGGTGAATGCGCTGCCCCTGGGGCAGCCGCGAGCTCGCGCATTCTTGGGAAGAACAGAGTTGCTGCTTTAAAGCCTCTCTTTGTTTTCACAGTGCTGGCGGCAACCCGCCTACACCTTGAAGGGGGAAGAGCGATCACCTTGCAGGTGGGTATCGTGAGTGACTGCACCCGTCTGCAAGGGTATGTCTGGGGGGTCCATGGGATCCCCTTTCCCCCTCCAGAGGGTGCATTGACAGTGCGCCACCATTTAGGTGGCGCACTGTGAGTGTGCCTCCTGAGAGCTTCTTTGACTCAGCGTCCATGTCTGTAACACGGCGTGGTCGCAGAGGCATAGAGATTCCCTCATCTGCATGGGGAATGCCCCATGCAAATGAGGGAACTCCCTCTAAAGATAGCGTGGGCGCTTTATGTGCGCCAGTGCAATCCGTATTACAGAAGGGGCAGTACAAGCGTCTGTGGTCTTTTCTGTAATACCAAAGTGCCCCGGGGGCTCAAAGCTGGTGCAAACCCCTGTTGAGCCCCCGGGGCACTTCTAGAATACGGCCTCTGGAGGCCTAACTGGAATAGAGAGCTGTGCTTCCATCTGCATCTCACTGATGAGGCCCAACTAGGCCCAAGTGACCTGGAATTGCTTGTGTTCTGGTACAGAGGACTCAAAGGTCAGTCTGGACCGTCTCTTTTGGAACAGGACTAAGTCCGATTTACGTACAGTTAATGCCTATTTATAAGGGCACAGGTGACATATTACAAAGTATTAGAATGAGGCCCAGAGTGATTATCAGTGACTGGGATTAATTCGACCATTTGATCCATCGCTTCACACCCTCCTGCAAGGTTGTGTTGGTGCATTCCTCTGCAGTGTGGTGTTGCCCGGCAGCCGGCTGGGATTGCTTGGCATTCTCAAATCCGGGCGCTGCCAGGACACTTGTCCAGTAAGCAAAGCCTGACCCGCAAACAGAGCCACTTGACCCCCCTCTCCCTAGTTTAAACGTACGCAAGTCTCCTCTCTGGCCTCACTATGGCTCAAACTTTGTGTATCTCACCTTATACTCTTCACTGTGTGTAAAATGTAAAATCCTTAGTTAAATCGTGCTGCTGTATCTGTGTATGTAGGTGTCTTGCCTCCTACATTCCTTTCACCAAGACTTTTGCAGTCTCCAGCTTTATACCAAGTAAATGAACATTAGGGGCCAGATGTCTGACGCGCAAAATAGTGCCTCGCAAATTGCGAGTCTTAAAGGGAAACGGGATGCATTTTTAAAATAAAATGTTTTTGTTTCATTTTTTAAGGGCAGGCAGTGGTCCCTGGGACCACTGCCTGCCCTTAAAAAATATTTTTGGAGCCAGTTACAAAGGGTAAGGGGTCCCTTGGGGCCCCTTCCCATTTACGCCTTCATTACCACCCTCTTGAAGTGGGCAGTAATTTGAAAGTGTTTCGCGACCACAATTGCAGTCACAAAACATTCATACATGGCTCTGCGGTGGTTATTAAGAAGGGAGCGCGCCTTCCTATTAGCGAGTCACAATACACTATTTTGTGAGTTGCAAATTATTTGCGACGCGCAAAATAGTGTAAGTACATGGCCCAGGCTAAAATTGCATGCGCAAACGGGTCAAAAAACCTGTTTGCGCATGCAATTTTACATCGTACATCTGGCCCAAGGTTCCTTACATTTGGTTTTCAAGCTAAATAAAGAAACTTGTCAAGTTCAGTTTGACTCAGGGATGTGAACGGAAGGATTTTATGCACCAGCACCAGCGGTGGCCTCCTTCCTACGAGACTCTTTCACGTTTATATGCCCTGGGGAGTTCCCAGCACATAGAGCCAGGAGTTAACAAAATCCTCTGCTTTCACTGTTAGGCACCCATACACCCTGGCCGCAGTGGTGTAAATTGACTGATTCATCCATGCTTTGTTTTGGGGGCCGGTATTACCTGCCACCTCACTATGATGAAGAAACTGATCACCTTCCCAGCTGCGGGCTTGCGGTGTCTGAGGACTCTCAGATCTGATATGACCTGTTAAGGTAAACTAAATGGAAGAGGTTCCTGGATCCCGGTGTGGGATCAATGAACAGCATGGATCCCAGGGTGGGATCGAGGAGCAGCATGGATCCCGGGGAGGGATCGAGTAACAGCATGGATCCCGGGGAGGGATCGAGGAACAGCATGGATCCCAGTGTGGGATCAATGAACAGCATGGATCCCGGTGTGGGGACGATGAACAGCACGGGGAACCTGCTCCCATACCTTACGGACTTGGTAGGAGCCGAGGAGTCCAGGCTTCAAGACCGAGCGCTGCACCAGTGTCAGGGTTTGTGAGGCTCTTTGGTGGCCCTCATGCTGAGGACTCTTTCTGTCCCCGGTCTGTGACAGCTCTGTGGCCCTTTGTCTCTCTCGTGCCACCCCACTGGAGAACCTTCTATGACGCCTTGAGAGGTTCTGTTAAGCCATTGAGAGCGTGACGCCCTGTGCTGGGTTCATCTCGAGTGCACCTAAGTTTACAAGTAAATGTTCCTATGCCGCCACAGTCCAACTCACCCCAGCCCTGTCTAGCTCCTCAGTCCAACTCCTCCCAGCCCTGTCTAGCTCCTCAGTCCAACTCACCCCAGCCCTGTCTAGCTCCTCAGTCCAACTCCTCCCAGCCCTGTCTAGCTCCTCAGTCCAACTCCTCCCAGCCCTGTCTAGCTCCTCAGTCCAACTCACCCCAGCCCTGTCTAGCTCCTCAGTCCAACTCCTCCCAGCCCTGTCTAGCTCCTCAGTCCAACTCCTCCCAGCCCTGTCTAGCGTCTCAGTCCAACTCACTCCAACCATGTCTAGCTCCTCAGTCCAGTCATCGCAGCCCTGTCTAGCTCTGCCGTCCAGTCATCCCAGCCCTGTCTAGCTCCGCCGTCCAGTCATCCCAGTCCTGTCTAGCTCCGCCGTCCAGTCAACTCAGCCATGTGTAGTTCCTCAGTCCAACTCACTCCAGCCCTGTCTAGTTCCTCAGTCCAACTCACCCCAGCCTTACCCAGCTCCTCAGTCCAGTCACCTCTGCCCGGTCCAGCTCCTCGGTCCAACTCACTCCAGCTATGTCTAGCTCCTCAGTCCAGTCATCCCAGTCCTGTCTAGCTCCTCAGTCCAACTCGCCTCACCCTGCCCAGCTCCTCAGTCCAGTCATCTCAGCTTTGTCTAGCAGTTCCCTGTCTCAAACGTTTACACCCAATCAGAACACGGCTCCTCTGCAGGGCGTCACCAAGATGGCTTCCAGTGTTTTTTTTACTACCCCTCCTCCCCTGCTTTTACTATGAACAATTTGCCTTGAATACCCAGCCGGCTCAGTTTCTAAGCGCTGTCTTTCAGAGGCAGGAGGCTCAGCTGAGCTCTCACACAGCTCCTGCCATCCTGGTGCCTGTCCCAGCGTGCCGTGCGCGTTCAAAGACCCGACGCAGGCCTTGCATCCGGACACTGGCCTCGCTCTCAGTGTATTGCGTGCACCTTACGCCACCTGTAATATGAATGAAAACGTGTACTGAGGCCTGTGCTTCAATGGACCGTCTCGGGTCTTTTCTTGAACAGCAGCAAGATCATTACCTTGTTACTCCGTGCTCGCTCGGTATTTGTCAGAGATGCCCCTCTGAAATGAAATATAATGGGACTCTGCCTTGTCCAGAGTTTTAAATAACGCTCTGTCAAACCCTAGTCCGTGTATTTATTCAATTCACAAGCAAAGCATCCTGTTATACTGACCTGCTCTGTTTCATACAAAATTGACGCTTGCATCTATCAGACTGGAGTTTGTAACTAATATCATATAAAGATGCCCCCGCACTATCTCTGTGTGTAGGCCTCTTGTTCACCCCTCCCCCCCTTCTTCCCCCCTCCCGACAGCGCTGGGCTCATCCCAGTAAGTGTTTCCCAGTGCTCAGAACACCACTAAATAGTTCAGCCTCCGGGGCCCACTTAGAAAAAATTCTCAGACTGTCTTGCTCATTTAACGGCTTTTATTTAATATTTTAATTAGCGCGATGGTTTCTTCCAAATGTCAGGCACTATGCATCATGCATTCTTTCTGGAATAGTTGCACAGGTGTGGGCTTCTCAGATTCATGCCAAACTCTCGAATGTCTTACACACTGCAGCACTCAGGGCGAAGTGCACGCTCATCCCCTTGAGGAGTCTTGGCGCTGCACAACAGATGTATACTGTACCCAACTCCACGGTTACTCATGTTATCACCCTCGGAAGGATGAAAGGCCGAGTGGACCCACCGCCTTTGGAACCTGTGACCATCACGTCAAACACAGCTGCGTGGAGCGAGTGCTTTACTCCCCTGAGCCCCAGCAATGGCAGACACAAATATGTTTCTCTTCCATTTAGCTTCTTGAGAGGCGGGAAGATGCCGTCTTCCTAGTGTTCTTTACATCCAACAGTTAAGAGACAACGCGTACCCAGCAGTGCAGAGCTCTCAAGATTTCCAGCTCCACCGTGAATAGAAACTCATACAGTCCATGTTGTTCCATTGCATCCTGAGAGTTGCACCCCTGCTTCTTTGATACAATCAGGACTACAGGCCCCAGGATGCAAGTAACATACTTGGACTGACACTGCCCTACAGCAGCCAGAGCCCTAAAGATGACAAATGCCAGAAAGAGCCAGGCGGCCAGTGTCCTGTGTGTGTGCCAGGGCGCCTCGATACAAGGACTCCGGCTCCGGGCCAGTCCTGCCTCCCTGGAGCTACCAATACTGGGGCATTAGTATTCCGGGGTGAATCAGGAGGCACGCCCCAATCCTGAGGTAGCCCCAAAGTCATTTCTTATGTAAAGCGCTCTGATACCTCCGGGTCTAGCCAGCGCTATATAAAACTTCAAATAAATAAATAAATACAAGTAGGAACTACTGGGGGCATTGGTAACACTGCACCCGAATTCCCCAGTCATTCTGCATTTTTCCCCAGAGTTTCTGGCCTGTGTTTCGACTGCTTCAGTAATCGAGCAGTTGAGGTGAAACACATCCCATTCCTGGAGTCACCCTGGGGCTCATACCCCCGATGCAGCTGGGGACCTGTGCCACTGGTCCTAAGACTTTGGGGCAATGTGCCAACAACTCAGCAACCAGCCCTCGCCCCAGCTTTTTATGAAATACCTGGCAAACAGATCTGGCCACCCACCCCCTTATGATTCCTTAACCCCCCATGGTGCTGGTGAGTCACATTTAGACTATGGACCCTCTCTGTCACAAGTCATATCTTACAGCCCCGCCTCACTCGTGCTGTGTATTGTGTCATATATGACACATTAAAACTGCCTCCCTATGGTATATCTGACAAGTGTAGGCCGGATACTAGGTTCCTAGGCCCACCTCATGGTGATCTCCAGCCATGCACTGATCAGCTTAAAGCATAGGAGTGAAACTGTGATTGAGAGAACAACCTCAAGCGGCTAACACGATCAACGGGGTGAAATTAGCTGATGTGTCCCCCCAAGCCTACCCTTTGACCGCCCTGCTTAATGCTGCCTTTCGCCTCCCTCTGAGCCTACTCACACATCAGGATGGTCTTTTTTACTTTATGTTGGATGCTACGCTTTACCCACAGCCTGTATGTGTTGCCTGTTTACCTGCACGCGTGTTTGGCAGTGTGATGCTGGACGTGTCATCTTGTTTGTTGTCTCTGTGCTTGCTCGTTGCTCTTGAAGCTGGACCCTCACGCTTATTGTTCATTACGAATCTTGGCATTCTAATGATAATAACCAGGCTGGTAGTTGCATTGGGTTTTGTGGCATTTTGTGGCTGCTGACTGGGTGTCTGCATATGTGCCCTACATGCCAGACAGAAACAGCTGGTTGGGGGCAGCATCCCTGGCATTCACCCCTCAGGCTCCGCCTCTGCATTCTTGATCTGCGGGGTGACATGTGCTGCTTCAGCTGTGCACCTCAGGTCCAGACTGAGAGGTGGATTCCTGCTCCGTGATGCACACAATGCTACTTTTATTTCCAACAACAATGTCGTTGTGTATTTTGATATACCAGGGATAATTTGATCATTTTTGAAGGTTTCAATTTAAAGTGTCAATAGCAGACTTCAGGACCACAAACTATGCTATTATGAGGTTGAAAGACATATTGATCTCCGTTCACATTTGTAGCTTTACTGTTCAATCGACAGGTTCTGTAATGAAAGGTGGCGATGCAGATAATTGAACAGGGGTAGTGAAAACAACACGTTCTGCATGACTCTGAAGCAATGCGCCTAGCAAAGAGATCAAGGGAGAACCCTACCATTATGGGAGATATTCTAAGAAACCACTCACATTCAGCACACCTACCCATGTATATCAACCCTTGTATACCAGCCCTTGTATACCAGCCCTTGTATACCAGCCCTTGTACACCAGCCCTTGTATACCAGCCCTTGTATACTCTCGGTACAAGCCGCACACTTCCTCAGCTCCCGTTCCGTGAGCTGTGATGTGTGTGTGTTGGTAGTACACTTTTCCTGCAGGCCTCCTCCGCAGTGATGAGAGGCTGCATGAAAGTCACCCTGGGCGGGGCCACCACTGCAGGGAGCAGAAACTTGAGTCACAGAGCGCTGGTGGCACCCGGTACAACAATGTTTGTTGGCGCCCCCAATGACCACCTCTGACATGGATACCCTCACTACCACCCGTTAACAGTGTCCCTCAAGTCTCCATAACCACTCTCTCATGCATTTCTTTTATTTGTTAGCGCCACTCATACCAGTGTAAGGTGTCAGAGCACTTTACATCGCATGCACATTAAACAGAGACAATGGCTAATTAGTGTGTAAATATGTGGATAGGAAATGTTAAATCAGGCAGAGGACTACATGGTGTAGGCGTCATCCCTACTGATAGACAGTATAGTTTAAGAGAGCTTGGTGTGGAGAAGCACAAACTCAGAATTTAAAACATAACACAATTTTTGGGGATTGGTTTTACTAAGAAGAATTGATTTCTACCCAAGAGAACCCTTTTTGCAACATGAGAATGATGAAAGACTGGGAGGGGGGAATCATAATACTCTAATCTATACCTTGCAGTTTGCATGCAGCTCTTTGATATCTATCAATATTTCCTGCTTCCCTTGAACTTCCATCTGCCAGTAAAATGTCTTAATGCAACAGTCCTGTTCCTCCTCAGCATTCCTGGATGTTGTGTTTTGGCACTGCACGCTCCAAAACCCTCGCATGCTGTGGTGGGGGTGTATTTTATAGACCCACTGCCTGTTTATCAGACACAAGGAGACACCATTTTTGTTTACTTTACTGGGACGACATTGAAAACTGGAAACTTAAGCTGCCACTGTGATAACACAAAAATGTGGCTATAAACCTGCTGCAACCTGGACAGGATCAGCCTACAGTAAAAGAAGATCCATACACTGTTCTGATGAGCACCTTTTTGGAAGAAAACGCTTCACGTTTTTTGGAGATGGAACTTCCTGTTATGCCATGTCAAAAAGTAAGAAAGTCAAGCCACCAGCTAGGCAACCCTCCTTTACCGTACCAAAAAAAAGAAATGCTGATTTTCAAAACAAGCACTAGAAAAATCAATCTGCTTGGTTTCCTTGTCAGTCCTAACGAAAATATTTATTAAAATTTTTTAAATATGCTACTGCCAGCTCTGATGGCTTAGTGAACCAATGCCTCCACTGTTGGGGCCTGTGTTTGACCTCATGGGAATGGGCTCGAATCCTGGCGGGTCCACTCATCCTTTCATTCATCTGAGGTCGATAAAATGAGTACCATTGAGTTAGGTAACAATAAGCATCTGTTATTCAGCTTCAATATACGTTCTGGGTGAACGTGCGCTTTACAAATAGACGTTATGGTAAAAAAAACAATTGCTTACTACATACCATGCGTCTATGAGATACATAATTTATCGTGTCATGATTCAATTTACTTTTGAGACATAAAACTGCCCCTCACGCATTATATTGCATTACCACGTCAGCGCCACTTTAATTCTCGGTCCTGTCTGGCGCTTCGATTTTTCAGGGACTGCTGTGGCCTTTGTGACTTCATTCTACTCCTAATCCGCAAAGTTGCTGAACTGTGTGTTTTCGTGTGCGAGACCAAAATACCACATAAATCTGAAGGCAGGGAAATAAAATAGAACAGGAAGCGGTAAGGGGCCGGGATTGGGCAAGGAGCAGCGTGGGCAGATGGCGCGAGGCGCGCCTGGAAACATGAAACCATAATGGCTGAAAACGAAGCGAGTTCTCGTTGAGGAATGAAATTAGACTCCGGCTGCAGGTGCGCGCGAGGACCAGGCGGCTTCCGTACGAGGGTGCTGAGCGTCGCAGCTGACAGACCGCCACACTGGCTCGGTATCTGCGTCCAAGCCGGCGGGACAGACATCTGCTTGCATCTGGCGCAGCTCAGTGTGCGTTCGGCGGAGGGGCTGAGCCCGCCAGCTTGAAGATTCTAATTCTGTTTGGAAATGTCAAAAAACAACCCAATTTATGCTTTTGTTTTGATTCCTTAGCAAATTATCTCTGGCTGACTCATTCAGACACCCACGGAGTAGCCTGGGTAAACAACTGGTAATTGGGTGTTTGAAATGAAACACTGGGCCGCCATGACCCTGTACCGAAGACGGAGGGGAGGGGCGCCGAGCTTGGGGCGTCTCAGACCTCCTACCTCGTCTGGAACTTGTAGTCTTGTATTTGAAAAGTTTCCAGAATTTAAACATTATTTGCTAATGGGTAAATAGCCTGGCGGGTGCACTTGGCAGAATCCGATATCAGTATGCCCACAGTGGTATTAAAAACCCTGACAGCACATTGTGGGAAATGCCACACATTTGTATGCCAGGTGTACGAAAATACTACGCAGCGCAACTTATTGCAAACTGCATTCTAGTGAGTGATACCCAGCTATCAAACAAAATGTTTTATTACTTCCACTCCCTGAACCCATAGTGCATTCTTCCCAGAATGCACCCAAACAGAACACTCTAATTTCAATGTGCTATTCCAACTTTATATTGTTGAGGAGTTTTGAGGAGGCTTGATAGGGATGGCTAGTCTGTCGAGGAATCTTGGGAGAGGCATTTACAGGGGGAGGGTGGGATCCCCATGACAATAAAGGGGCCATCATAGGTGTGCTCCATATCTCAGTGAGGTACACAGAATTCAAAGGCTATTTAGTCTCTCTGTTTCCTTCCACCCTGCCCTTCAGCATATCTATATGTGCCCTCAACAGAATTCTGACAGCTGCAGCCAATTGTTATACCTGGAGCTTGTAAAATATATTTGATCAGAGAATGAATAGACAGTTTGATGAGACCTACTGGCCTTGACAGTATCCCCTATCAGACACTGATGCATCGTTACCCGTTACCAATGAGGTGGAGAAAATGACACATAAATCAACCACTGGCCCTGCTTTCTGTCATTTAATCACCTGTTCATTTCTGCAAGGTGGCTCATCTCTTAGTAAAGCAGTAAGATGAACATGTCAGGGCATGGAGGCGAGGCTTTGGAGAAATGTAGACTCAATTACATAAACTACACTTAGACAAAAAAAATCTTTAACTCTTTTATCCCTCCACTATCCTTTTCAATCAAAATTAACAGACTAACATAGACAACAGGATGTGGGAGCACACCGCTGACCTCTCAGTCAAGGTTCGCCCCTGGCATTCTGGTAAATGCAGTCTCTTGTAGCTCGCTCCGATATTTTTGAGTATTTCGCCAAGGTTGGCGCAGATAGTGCTGATCTTTAGACACATGTTTTTGGTTTATTTACTGTCATCAGTAGAGAATACAGTCTTTATTTTGGGGTTTGCTGAGTAGGCTGCCAAACATTAAATCAGGTCCAGTACCTTTAACTGGCGCGCAGGTGCTCCATCCACGTGCTCGTCAGCTCAATGACTCACAGGAGTACTTTAAATAGACAACAGGATGTGGGAGCACACCGCTGACCTCTCAGGCAAGGTTCGCCCCTGGCATTCAGGTAAATGCAGTCTCATGTAGCTCTCTCCTATATTTTTGTGTATTTCGCCAAGGTTGGTCAGATAGTGCTGATCTCTAGACACGTGTTTCTGGTTTATTAACTGTCATCAGTAGGGAATACAGTCTTTATTTTGGGGTTTGCTGAGTAGGCTGCCAAACATTAAATCAGGTCTGGTACCTCTCACTGGCGCGCAGGTACTTCATCCACGAGCTCGTCAGCTCAATGACTCACCGGAGTACTTTAAATAGACAACAGGATGTGGGAGCACACCGCTGACCTCTCAGGCAAGGTTTGCCCCTGACATTCTGGTAAATTCAGTCTCTTGTAGCTCGCTCCGATATTTTTGAGTATTTAGAGATTAGCATTATCTGCACCAACTGTGGCGAAACACTCAAACACTCTTGAAGCAAGCAAGTAACCGAAACTGCATTTACCACAATGCCAGGGGCGAACCTTGCTGGGAGGTGAAGCGGTGTGCTCCCACCCCTGTTCCTGTTTAACAGACTAGCATGTTCACTTCTCAAATTCTATATTCAACTATACTAATTCACCAGTAATCCTTTATGGGTTCTGGAGTGGCGTGCTACTCGCCAGAAAAGCGCTTCAACAGCCATCAGGGGTAACAAGTGCTATAGGAATGCAAACCTTTCTTCCCCTTTTATCCCTCCGCTATCCTTCTCACTCCAAATAACTGACTATTATCCACCATTGAAATTACTTCATATTACATCATATTAATTTACCACTAATCCTTTATGGGCTTCCTGAATAGCGTAGTCAACACCCCATCGGGGGTAACAAGCGCTATATAAATACAAACCTTTGTTCTCCTCTATCCTTCTGCTATCATTCCAAATCCAAATAACTGACTAACCTATCCACCACTTAAAATGTATTTGAATGTTTCACTATACTAATTCAACACTAATCCTCTATGGGTCCCGGAGTAGCGTGGTACTCGCTGAAAAAGTGCTTTGACGCCTTGTCAGGGGTAGTAAGCGCTATATAAATGCAATTACAATACAATACAATATATATAAAAGAGCTGGTTAAAAACCATGAGATGCACTCAAGGGACTACACCAGAGACCCTGCGAGAGAAAACCTTGCTCTTTTGACCAGCAGATTGCTGAGGTCTTCAAGAATTAGGAGCTTTACCCAGCTTCCTCTCCCCGACTTCGGTGGTGGTAGAAGCCCTTTCAGTCCAGGGGTCAAGCTAAGGAATTTCCTACACAGGAACATTCAATGTGAGCTTTCTACCAACAAGTTTAAGGCATCTATCACAGCCTCCCAAATCTCCCAGCGTTCCCTCTAAGTCGTGCGACCATGACACATTAGATCAGCGCTTAGAAGAGGCCCACGTAAAGATGTTTTAGAAGTATTTTCACTTAAGCTTTTCATGTCAGACGGAGGTCGCAAGAGTGGCACAGAGGATTAGTTGGAACAGAAAGAGGGAGCAGTTTTGGCTCTGCTCTGGGCAGGAGTCCCCTCACTGCTACAGTTTACACACAGGCCCGGACTGGCCGTTGAGGGCACCGGGCAATTCCCCGGTGGGCCGCATGGTTGGGGGCCGGTTTTGGGCCCCTGGGGCCGTTTATGTTACAGGACCGTTATGCTGCAAAAACGGCCCTGTAACAAAAACGGCAGAAAACCGGGCCTGGCACAGAGCGCGGTCGCACCTCTCCCCTCCCCTCTCCTCCCGGAGGGGGGAGGGGGGCCGGCCGAGCACTGTGCCAGGGCTGGTTCTGGTTCCCAGTCCGGCCCTGTTTACACAACAGCCACAGCTACCTCCATTGTAGCTATCATTTGGGAGTAGTCTGGTGTTGCTGACACGCATTAGATGTAATGAAGATGTCCACTAAAATGACCGCCTTTTATACTTTGTTTTGAGAATCATCAATACTCTGACAAAGAACTGTGTGGTGTGATTCTCAGCATGTCGCATGCAGTAACTTTACTGTGGTGAAGGAACATGTTTTGTTACATTCGGTACCTCACTAAAAGTCATTCAAGGCACAGAATCTTCTCTCTAACCAATTGATGTCATCAGATGATCAATGCTTTATAGAGTTCCACACACCACAGCTCTGTCACCACTTCTGCCTTATTCAAGTTTGCAAGATTGCCCACATGTTTATGGGCTTTGATCCTGTTTGTAAATGTGATGAAGAGACCCAGAGCCTGCATGGATCTCAAGGCACCCAAGTGCCAAAGTAACCGAAGTGAGATCACGCATGCCTCGATGCATGCAGCAGCTGTAGGCTCCAGGAAAGTCGATTCCTGCGACATGTGCATTTAGGACCTTAGAAGGAAGAAGTAGATGACCTTTAAGAAAGTGAAACCGGACCAGACTGCAGCTGGTTCTATGGTTCCCCATACATATTAAGTATGGTCATTTTATTATTTTTCAGGTTGTAGCAGAGTGACAATATGTTGGTCCTGACGAATGCCACAAACTTTTAGTCATCAAGGCAGAAACATGGTAACCCGACATATAGGGAACATCCATACCCCTATTCTCACTCTGTTTTTACTTCTATCCACCCAGGACAACCATTAACGTTTTGTGTCCTTTGTGGAGATAGTTTTAATTCACTATTTTCTTTTCATTTTTGCACTCTGCCTCTGACTCATTGTAACATTGGATGTAATTAAAACACCTCACGCTCCTCTCCGGAGGGAGAGTTGTAGCCCACACTGTGTACCTTGCGGTCTCAGTGTGCAAGGGGAACCCAATGATGAAGAATGTCAACTTCGGGTGAGTGAGGGTTCTCGTCTTTAAGACAATGATTGTCCCTTTAAGGCATGATTTTCCTCATTTTTCTTCCCTTGTAATACTTTTTTTTGTCAACTTACGATTTGGGTATAGTTGCCAAAACCCTCCGGGTATTTTTTGTGAGAATCACACACAATTTGACACCAAATAATTGCGCAGGTTTGACTTTTTTTCCCATCCATAAGCCCTTAAACCCTTATTTGCTCATGAGTTTCTAGGAAAGAGCAGTAGTGAGATCTCCATACATTAAACGCACCTGGAAGAGCCCTCTTTGCTTTCTGTTCCTGCAAGTGCACTGTTAATATATGAGACCAGGGGTAGGAAGGATGGTGCCAAGAATACCATCGAGCAAGCTAGGGTCAGGAGCTACCCCTGGTGACCCCTGACTGACGGCAGTGAGACCCTGCTACATCTTCAGGGGGAGGCAGGAAAAAGGTAGACATTGGTGGTCTGTCTTGAGAAGACTGCCCAAATGGCTACGCTACGTTCCAGTGCATATGGCAGTAAGGAATTCCGTGGTGCAATTTGGCATCTGGCTTTCATTAACAGTGATGAAATCTAACCTGGATTTCTCCATTACAGCTCAGCCAAAATGTACCCCTGCTTGCAGGAAGGACACAGAGTGACAGTAGTTCAAGCCTCTGTGACGTCCAGAGTGCAAAACATGGCAATGTACTTGGGCTCCAAAAGAGCAGACACTAAATGCACATGCTGTACTAAACAGAGCACTCATCACCGTTTTATGGTCAAATAACATCACACCAGGTGAACTCCGCAAGAAAGCGTCTGAAGCCCGGGTCTCATAATCTGCAGCTGCAGTTGGCTTACTGGCAAAGCTCGTTTGGGCTCTTAGATTTGACTGAAAATCATAATTCGGTTAGATTCATGTGGTCTAAGGAAGACGCAAAAGTCTCTTCTCGCATCACCAGCAAGAAAGACTGCACAGTAGAAGGCCTACAGGAGAAGTTCCTGGATATGGAATGGGGCTAACGCTGAACCCAGAGGAAGGAGCAATATTGCTCCGGCTCTATCAAATCTCTTCTACTTATTGATAGCAAACATAATCCTATATAAGGTCTTAGCTAGCCTACAACGTGCCTTACGGAGCAATGGACCTATCTGTTTGCAAGCCTCAGTGTCCAGATACATTGACGCTGGCTTCTTCTTTCAACATGAATAACCCCAAACAATTGCTTATAACGGTGGGGAAGCCATTGGGCCTCCACCTGTAAACACAAACTTGCAATCCTGCTGAGAAAGAGTGAGTATTTTGGTCATTTCAGACGTCATAAAAAGTCTCCTGTTGCAGAATAGCCTCATTCTTTTGTGTGTGACTCAAATATAATTGCACAATGTATTTTGGAATTATTGCACATGTAATGCTATTTACTGCTTGTTTGTTTTGCATGCTGTATTGTGTGTGTATGTTCCGTGATTTAAAGTTACCAGGAAGTGGTGTAGGTGCTTATGAAACAACAATGAATACATAAAGTGATCAGTAATCCGAGGCTATGATGAAACCATGACTTTATTGTGTTCGAGGTTTTAAAGGATTCACCGCACATCTAATATTTGAACCTTTCAGAATTCAACAGGATAAACTGGACTACATTTGATCAAAACAAACTGCTTGAAAAGATGGAAAAAGTGCGGTACTAGGTGTACAGGAAGCCAGGATATCCCACCTTCTTGTATTTACCAGGCGTGGTATTACCCTAACCTTCTTGGAATGGGTCCTCGAGTAAAATAGGATAAACAGTTGCAGAAAGACAGGGCATGGAGGAGTGGTGATATTTTATTTGGTGATTGTATACATTGCTGCTATGTGGCTACTGAGTGCAGTGCAGTTGTCAGCAGATCATTTGTTAAGGTGACACCAGTGAAGTTGACATTGGAAGGTTTTACTCCGTGTTTTTAGTTTTTTTTCGAAGGGCAGGCTGATTAGAGACATTTTAATCTGTTTACGTAGTCACAAGTAACTATGTTCTGGTATCATCTCAGGGGAAGGCTCTATTCTCTCAGTGACCCGTTGAAGAAACTCGGGGTCTTATTTATGTGGCCAAGCGTCAGTTTTGCCCTGCTGTTGCGTCACTTTTTGTGACGCAACGGCAGCGTAAAACATGCCCCCTGTTGTTCTATTTACAAGGTGACGCATCTAAGCAGATGCATCACTTTGTAAACCCCTGCGTAACATTATACCTGCGCCAGGTATAATGTATGCAGAGTGGGCGTTCCCACACAAGTAAGCCTTGTAGAAGTGACGCAGTGAAATCTATGAGATTTCACTGCATCACTTCTAGGACGCCATTGCGTCAATATCTTACGCCTGCCTCACAGCAGGCGAAAGACTGACGCAAGCCCTTTCACATGGGGCTTGTCCCATGTGAAAGGACACATTGCTGGTGTTGCGTCACTTTTGTGAAACACTCCTGCAATGTGTCATTTTTGCGCCTAAAGATACGTCAGAAATACTGATGTATCTGTAACTCCTTGCGACATGACGTGTCATACTGTAAATATGACGCATCCAGCATGTCGCAAGGAGGGCACCTCGAAAAGTGACGCATCGCTGTTTTCACGCAGCGATGCGTCACTTTTCATAAATGAGGCCCTTGGAAACTAGTGGGTTGATGGAATGCACGATGACCAATCCTAGGTGGCTGGCTGGTGCACACTGGAGTACCAATTTATGGAAATATGAAGAGAGCTGTGCATGTGCAGCCTGCTTAGGACTGCTGCAAGGCACAGTTTGCTTCCACTCTAGGTGCCAGGGCTTGGGCAGAGATGGGGCATGGCTGGCCCAATGGCGCATCTGAGAAGGTTCTCTGAATAAGGTGCAGGTGTGAAGAGGATGTCCCTGTTTCCTAAAGATGCTTGTTGTTGCCAAGTAGAGTGCTGATACTATTTGTGAAACTAGAACATGTTTCCCCCGGGGATTCCCTTAAAGAACACACATTTCCCCGCTGCATTTCAATAATTCATGAGAGGGAGCGTTTGATGTCAGGCGCTGGAGAGTAGACGGTGCCTGAGTTAGGAATATTGACAAAGGTGATACTGTGACTGTTGTATATTTCCATACCACATCAAATCATTATATCAGACTTTGTTAAAGGCAGACTATCTTACACAAAAATAACTAATACATGCGTATTTTGATACAAACAAAAAATGATGTTCATGCAAGCCTTGAAAGACATCTAATTAACTACCTTTTCTATTACAAAACTGCTGGAAGCAGCCCTGCTCCCGACATATGATGCCACCCAGTCCGCCCTCGGGGCCTGGACAGTTTCACCTGAGAGTGTTCATATGTAACATGTTGTTTCACCAATGATGTTCAATGCCACCTGCCTATATGTTTCAATGTTTGCCCCTGATGTAAGTGAGCAATGTCCTGAACATTGCTCACTCGAGGGCTAGCTGAGGGAGAGATTGTTTGCAGCATTTAGACTACAGGCGTGTGTCTTAAGAGAATCCTGCAGATGGTGTCAAGAGAGGGGTACATTTCTACGCGGGAGGTGGGCCTGGAAATGTGATCGGTGCCCCCTTATCCTTGCATGGGGCCAGCATGATCTGTTCTGTTTTTGGATTCTCCACTAGGTTGTTTTTTGTATTCTTTAATATTTATTTTCTTGACAGATTTCTTAATATATTGAGTTGTGCTTTCTGAATAGTGTGGCCATGATTGAGGTGCACTTGGGTCTTGCTGCACCTGTCAGGTAATGAGCGGAACGTGGGGCGTGAACTCAGGTTTGCAGCTGTTTGCACTGGACTTCCTACCACTGGAGCCGAGTGCATGAAACCAGTAAGACTGCCCTGGTCACATTTGCTTTAGGAAGTGTATGCTCCTTAACAGCCAATAGAAGGGAGTTTAGTGCTAAGGGTGGGAGAATCTGTCAACTGTATGATGTCTTCTGAGGGGAGTCATTGCACTTCCGCTAGCCCCAGCACTTTCCTGGTGTGACATACCGAAGCAGAATGAGATAGCTGGAGTTGGTAGGCAGCACACACCTTTTGGTCTAGCGGTCTTACAACTTACCCATATGAAGCGGGTATCCTGGGGTCTGACCACCACCGTTGACTGCTGTCACTAGTCATTGAAACAGGAATGAATGCGCGACACATTGATGCATAGCCGCTTTTTACCTTGAGATTGGTGAAATGAGTTAGGACTGGGGGTATGAACAACCCATATTTATTGCATGACCTAATGCTGCACACGTCTGAAATGTCATTCTATGTAATTCTGTTCCATCTGTGTATGAATAGTTTGCATTTTGCATTTGATACAATCTTTGCAGTCGTGCAGCGGAATGACTCGTTGGAAACCAGAGCAGGTTACCACCTAACTCTTACAGCTGCATCACATGCAGCCTTACATACCTCAACGAATGCTATTTGCTGATACCTCAACGAATGCTATCTGCTGATACCTCAATGAATGCTATTTGCTGATACCTCATGGAATGCTGTTTGCTGATACCTCAGCGAATGCTATTTGCTGATACCTCAAGGAATGCTGTTTGCTGATACCTCAAGGAATGCTGTTTGCTGATACCTCAGCGAATGCTTTTTGCTGGTACCTCAAGGAATGCTGTTTGCTGATACCTCAAGGAATGCTGTTTGCTGATACCCCAGCAGATGCTATCTGCTGATACCTCAATGAATGCTATTTGCTGATACCTCATGGAATGCTGTTTGCTGAAACCTCAGCGGATGCTATTTACTGATACCTCAAGGAATGCTGTTTGCTGATACCTCAGCGAATGCTATTTGCTGATACCTCAAGGAATGCTGTTTGCTGATACCTCAAGGAATGCTGTTTGCTGATACCTCAGCGAATGCTATTTACTGATACCTCAAGGAATGCTGTTTGCTGATACCTCAAGGAATGCTGTTTGCTGATACCTCAAGGAATGCTGTTTGCTGATACCTCAAGGAATGCTGTTTGCTGATACCTCAGCGAATGCTTTTTGCTGATACCTCAAGGAATGCTGTTTGCTGATACCTCAAGGAATGCTGTTTGCTGATACCTCATGGAATGCTGTTTGCTGATACCTCAAGGAATGCTGTTTGCTGATACCTTAAGGAATGCTGTTTGCTGATACCTCAAGGAATGCTGTTTGCTGTTACCTCATGGAATGCTGATACCTCAAGTAATGCTATTTGCTGATACCTCATGGAATGCTGTTTGCTGATACCTCAAGGAATGCTGTTTGCTGATACCTCAGCGAATGCTTTTTGCTGATACCTCAAGGAATGCTGTTTGCTGATACCTCAAGGAATGCTGTTTGCTGATACCTTATGGAATGCTGTTTGCTGATACCTCAAGGAATGCTGTTTGCTGATACCTTAAGGAATGCTGTTTGCTGATACCTCAAGGAATGCTGTTTGCTGATACCTCATGGAATGCTGATACCTCAAGGAATGTTGTTTGCTGATACCTCATGGAATGCTGTTTGCTGATACCTCAAAGAATGGTGTTTGCTGATACCTCAGCGAATGCTTTTTGCTGATACCTCAAGGAATGCTGTTTGCTGATACCTCATGGAATGCTGTTTGCTGAAACCTCAGCGGATGCTATTTACTGACACCTCAAGGAATGCTGTTTGCTGATACTTCAAGGAATGCTGTTTGCTGATACTTCAAGGAATGCTGCTTGCTGATACATCAGCGAATGCTATTTGTTGATACCTCAAGGAAAGCTGTTTGCTGAGCTCTTGACAGTCCAACGGGCTTCTCCATCACTGTGATTGAAATGCAGGAAAATCAGGAGGCATCCCAAAATGAAAGTGTTGACTAGGGGGGGGGGGGGGCTCGGGGGCAGCTTTACCCTAAGTGGGCAACTGGGGGGTTGACTAGACCACCCCTCAGCCAAATGTGACTTTAGCTTCTTCTGAAACAACAGCCAATATCCAGGGGACTGGGCCAGACCCCCTTCCATTGTCCATCATGGAGGGCACCTAGGTACAGTGCCCCCTCCTCCCTAACATGGCTGACTAAGAAATTGGCTGTGGCTAAGTTTCCTATCTATAGTTTCATTTACTCTTTTGCTACACCTGGAAGGAGGGGCGCGGACAATGTTAGTTAATGTTTACCCTCTTATTCCCTATAATGGTACTGAGTAACTATGAGCCCTGTGGTTTGCTTGGTTGCAGACCTATGAGAAAATACACGAAGAAGAAAATGTGTCATTCGCATAAGAGCATTTCGCTATGTTATACAGCACAGTTTATCAAAGGACTTCAAATGTGTCTGAAAAAGCCAACACAATTCCTCAGGGGTCCAATTTACAAACATCAAAACTGCACTTTAAAAAATGCACTGTGCTGAGGGACTGCACTGGTTTGTTTCCATAAATGTTAACCAAGAAACATGTGATTTTGTAAGTGGTACCAGAATAACTAATTGTAATATTAGAATTCATGTAGTGCTATTTTGCTGTGAACTTTAAGCAATTGTTTCTGAGGGGCATATTTACAAGACCAGTGCGCTGCCAGCGTGCCACTTTTTTTTATGCTTCAGTGGCACAAATTTCTCAACCATATCTATGGCAAGGCAGTGCAAGTCACTGCGTTGCCTTACTCTGTGCCAGGGAGGCTTTCCATGGGTGTTGCAGTGGGTTTTTCCCCACAGCAGCCATGGATTTTGACGCTGTCCCAGACGCACTTAATCACGTAAACCTGGGGCAGTGCCAAAACCATAGCCAACCCAGATCAGGCATAACTAGGTGATTATTTTTATTTCTCCTCGTTTTTTCATCTTTACATGTGTGCTGTATTCTGCAGCACACTTAGAAAGAGGGAAGCGCCTCTGAGGGGTTTTGTGTAGGAAGATCCCCATTCCTGCACAAAAACAGTCCTGCAGGCAACACAAACACTCTTTTTTCAAATCTTGTATTTTCAGTGAGATAAGGCCCTGATATTATATTAACCACATGACTGCTGGCCATTTTCCCCCCCCTGTGCTGGAAAATGCCATTTTGCTGTTTCCATGACGAGCTCAGCTCGTCATCAGCACACGACACCCGTGGGTGATGACAAGCTGAGCTCGTCATCAGCATCGAAAGGGTTAAAAACAGAGCTTTGGACTATACCATTTCCAGCTGAAAGGCAATATTTCTCTCCATCTGTTCCCATACCTGATGTGTCACGCAGTTTGGTGCTTTCTTTCCCTCCATGTTAAAGCACAGTAGATGTTTCAGCACCCAGGCAAATGTGCTGCATAGCTAAATACATATAAGGTCCCAAAGGTGAGACCGATTGCATTGCAAATGCTTGTTACTAAATGGTGACCGTTTATGTGTTCCCCATTAAGGACAGAGTGAAATGTGCGTGTGGTATTCATTACTAGAGGTTAGATTTGTCTACTGTTATAACTTGGTGAGTACCCCCTCTTAAGATTCACTATTTGACCTTCACAGGACTTTACTTGGCTATTCAAAAAACTCGATTCCCTTCTTTTGTAGCAGTTCCTTCGTACATTTACTGGTGTGTTTTTCATGATCTGTTGCTAGTCCACTTTCAGCTAAGCGTAGGCGTTTGGAACGACGGTCCTACATATTTCTCTATCTTGCTGTGGTATAGACCACAGAGAGAATATTGTAGTGGATTAGACGGTAGGCGTTGAGGTTAGGCAACTGCAAAGGAGGACAAAAGGAGCACCACCTCCGTGCTTCATTGTAGGTATGAGGTTCCTTTAGTGATAAACAGTATGGTAGTCACCAAGCATGCTGTTGAGCATTACAGGCAAACAACTCCACTTTAGTCACACCTGTTCACAGGACATTGTTCCAGAAGTCGTGTGGTCTATTCAGGTACTGTTTTGCAAAACTAAGCTGTACAGCATTGTTCTTTAGAAGAGAGGGTGTGTTTCCTTGCTGTCCTTCTACGACAGCCATACTTGTTCAGTCTCTCCCATACGCAGAATGTTTCCCCATATGCAGAATCATGAACTCTAAGGTTATTATATTGGCAGGGTTCTCTGATCTAGATGGTGTTCTTTGTAGTTTGTAGTTGCACCATGTTGAGTGATCTAGAGGTGATTTTTGCTGGGAGGCCAACTCATTGGTTGATTAACAATCCCTTTCAACTTGTTCTGTATGTAAATAAACGTTCTCACTCTGGTATGACAAAATGCGTATTGCTTGGATATGGCTTTATACCCTTTTAAGGACTCACTACTTTTTCACATGCAGCTTTTGAATATTGGCTGTATTTTTGTTTAATAAATGATGATCTAGTCAAAATCATTTGTGTTATTTGTCATTTGAGGTGAGATTTATCTATTGTTTGAAATTGGTGAGGATTTGATCAAGGTCACATATTGATTAACATGTGCTTTTGCACATCACTGCACATCATCTAAGTGTAGGATCAATTCTTTTTGTGATTTATTGTAATGCCACATGGTATTTTATGCCACCAAAGTTCTATGATCTAAGTGCACAATCATGATCATGGGTAAACTGATTCACGCAAAGATCAACTTTCACATTCTTAGTGGGGACAGTCCCATTCTATTGTGAGGAAGTGACTCATTCAATAGTCTTACATTCTTTGTACCCTTTCCAGAACCCCCTTCCTTTTACAGTCCATTGCTGGCTCGCACTGTGCCTTCTGGAAATAGGGAATTCTGGATCGCTCCTAGTATGGGCCTTCCTTGAGGTCAGCCTCTCATCTACCGCTATAGACATCATAGGCACACTCTTTTTGGGTGAGGCATTGGTGGAGCAAGACAATCTAAAGGTGGCAGGTGCCCAACCACAGTCCTCGCAGTCTGCCATGCATCTCTAATGCATTGAAAAAAAAGGTTTCTGTGCATTTGCCTTCCAGTTTGGTGGTAAAAGGAAAAAGCTGCCTTTTCATACACTCCATTAAGCAGCTCAAAAAAGCAAAATCATGTTTCTTTGGTAAGAGTTCTCTTTTGATACAGTGTCTCTGAACAGTGCTAGAGTTTGTTCGTCTTGTTTGAGAATGTAAAAGTGAGTCTAGAGCGGACATAGGTACTTCTGTGTCGAATGCAGTGACCTCTGCATCCTGTCTGCCATTGTAAGATCTCCATCATTTGCATGTACATGCACTGATGAAACAAGTCAGAAGAAGCAATTTGCCCATTGCATCTTGGGAAGCAGTTTATAAGAACACCAACAAAACATCTCCGCCCTCTGCACAGTACCCACAAATAAGGTGCTCACTCCCAGGGCCAACCGTCCCGAGTGCCCCAATAATTACAAATATCACAACAGGAGGGATAGAGCACTCTTAATATGGTGTACGACTGAAAAGTCTTATGAAGAACAGGAATAGGGCCCATTATCCCAGAGTCCAAACGCAGAGTTACTTAGAGTTTAAATCATTGAATGCAAGCACGACGAGACACATGTTGTAAAGATGTTCATTCTTTATTTATTTGCCTGTTAAAAACCATATAGAACAAAATTTAAGCCAAAGAAAAAAATCCAGACCCAAGCTGAAAAATATTAACATTGTGTGCTCAGTAAAGCGACATAACAGGCAACAAGTTAAATGCAACATTAAACAGACATTGCAGAAAAAACATCCAATACTAACACTAATACATTTCAGAACACCTCAATTAGAAACAATGTAATGCACACGAGCATCTTCAATATTGTCACGTGTTGCTTTGGATGTAACTAGAAAAAGGAAATGAACACACACTTCAAAAATGTACTGCAGTTGTGTATCAAAAGTATTAAAAAAATAATTTGTTCATAGATTTGAAACTTAATAGCTGAACACATCAACTGTCTAAGTACCTTGGGAAACAGTAACAGCGAGCCCTTCAATCTCTTATGTGATGGCTTCTCTTCACCTTCATGGTTTCGTCCTTCTATCTTCGCATAGCTGCACGCTGTCTTCCTATATCTTTTTAACAATTTCAAGCACTAGATCTGCTGTTCTTGTCCTCGATATATATATATATATATATACTCTCTCTTTCCAATATGTGATGAGCTTTTATGACTTATTAGGATTCACTGTAGTTAATAAACCTCTCCCAATTTCACGTTTCCACATTTCAATGCTGTTCTCTGCACTGCAAGGCATTGTTCTGAGAGAAGAACACAAGATCACATTTTTGGTGTACTTTGAAGCATTTCTCTAGTACAGAATATGCTAGTTATTTGTGCTAAGAGACCTCTGGATCTCTCTAGATGCTTCCAGCAAAAGAGAGAATTGCACACATGGTCTTCTACAAGACTGGGCTGGGCCTACCTTCCTGACCAACCTACTGCACAGGGCATCACAAGGGAAGAGCAGCTAGGTCTCTGCGCACAGCACGCCAAGCTTTACTTGGGCCGCCCTCCTGTTACAAAATATATTTAAATAATATAAAAGCAAACCTGGCATGTTCCTATATGATGTAGCTATCGCGGGCACACCAAAAGGTAGTACCAAATACTGTATTGCTCCTTGGGCTACTAGCCAGAGTGTGGCTCTGCAGCAGTTTGTGTTCAGGTCCCAACATAAGCTTCTGATCAGCCTGTTAACCAGCTTATAGGCTTGGGACGTCATTGTGGAAAAATCAACTTGTCTTTGAGGTTGTGAAAGTTCTACTTCTGAGGTCAATTTTGGTGTACAGATGAGACAGAACACAATGTGGGGCTGTAAAGATCCTAAGATTAAGGACCAACAGTTCAAAACCCTGTTTGCAAACCGGGACACGAATGAGTCGTGTTAGACTGTGATCCTAATCTACCTTTTAGATCAGTTCTCAGAAGCTCTACTAGGGCTCATGTGATGCTTATGTTCACAGTAGTACATGAGCAGTCCATCTTCGGAGCAGTCGTTTTCAGTATTTCCATGAAACATGTCCTAATCTAATTTTACAAGTTAGTGAGTGTTTTCATTTCCATTGTGTGGACCATGACATAAACCACACCATGAATAAGTTATTCGCTTGTACCTAAAATGTCACCCGCATCCATCAAGTGTTGCTGAATCCTTTTCTACCACCGCTTCCAAGATTCGTGATTAGACTGCTCACGTAATGTTGGGCCATCACCCCAGGTGCTGCATCCCACCTTGAGATTAATACAATAACCCGGAGCTGGCTTCCCACCTAGAATTTAATACAATACCCAGAGCTGGCTTCTGTCACTGGCACCCACTCAGGAACCTTTTTCATACTTCCATCTGATACCAGAAAGTAGTGTTGAGCGACCAGACATACTTTAGACTACAGCTCCCACCTGACTCACAGAGGCTCTCAGCCATATTGCTGGGCCTTCGAAATGCATCTGCATACTGTATTTCATAACAGTGGACCTATGCATGGGGGCAACATAACCCTGTGTTAAAAGTCTTTGAACAACACCCTGTCATGGATAGAGTCCAGACCAATGTACTTTATACAATAAATGTGATACTAAACAATTCTGCTATTGCTTATGCGATGGACCAAGCATCCAGACACCAACGAGACAATTACTGCAAGCAAACAACAGCTACCTCACTACCACTAAACATTCTTTTGAGTAAAGGATGAGAGCACTTCCTCAATAAAATCATGTCTTGCAATTGGCAGGCAGAGTATCCTCAATTTATTCTGACCTGAATGCAGGGTGAATACCTGACTCCAGGTCAGCCAGTCAATAAGTCTTTATTCGGCCATCAAAGAGCATACAAGTGCATTGAATAAAACATTGGTGCCTAAAATCAAGTTTTGTACATGACTATCTAAAATAAATGTACATTTCCAGTTTGAACAGATAAAACCATCTAAAATATTTGATAAATATGACATTAGGAATATAGTACAAAACACAGAATCAAAGTTATAACAAGCATTTACAATGCAACGGTTTTGCCTTTGACAATGTTAGAGTTATTGGCATTGCAAATGTTAAAATCTTTTATTTTTTATTTTTTGAGTAAACAGATAAATAAATGGCGTTGTTGTTTACTAGTAAATAGCTTTATGTGTAGCAAATGTTAGACGTATTGCATTTGCACTTATACACACACCTAGGTATATGTCTACAGAGACATACACACACAGAGCTCTCCTTCTACACATATTGACTGGCTTTGTATAGACAACTACACACACACAGCACGAGACATGCATAGTTATACAGACATACACAGTTACACTGTATTATACATACATAGCATCACACACATAGCATCACACACAGACAGCATTATTCAGCTCCTGGACATATATCTTCACACATACACAGCTACAGACACACACAGCCACACATTGCTACATACACACACATAGCATCATATACACATAGCATCACGTACACAGTAACACTTAGCTCTTGTATACATAGCTGCACACATACACTTGTACAGAGGTACACAGTTCGACCTTGCTATAGACACACACAGTATCACACACATATAGTATCACACACACATTGCATCACACATACATATAGCCTCACTCAGCTCCTGTACACATAGCTCCACAAATACACAGCCACACACAGCATGACATTCACACACATAGCATCACTCTGCTCTTGTACTTATAGCTCCACATATATACAGCCACAGAGACACAGTCAGAAATTGCTATATACACACACATTACACACATATAGCATTACATATACATAACATCACACATACACATAGCATCACTCAGCTATTGTACACATAGCTCCACACATACACAGCTACACAGTCACACACTGCTACACACACATCTTATAACACACATAGACAGCATTATATGCATACAGCATCATGAACACACAGCATCACACATATAGCATTCCACACACACAGCATTGTACACACACAGGATTACACACATACATCATTATACAAACATAGCATTACACACATATACAGTAACATACACACACAGTACTACACATACAGAGCCTCCCTTCACATTTTAAACACAGAGTTTACACACATACTGAGTTCTACACTTATACATAGTGTTCTACACACACAAAATGCAAGCTTAGATGATGGTGTCATATAGCACAGTAGACCAACATCCTCAAATAATGGGTGCATAATAAAAAGTAGAGTGCAGTTAAGCAAGATAATGCTAGGAAAGGCATATGGAATAGAAAGAAGTGAGCATTGTAAGACAACACATAGTAAAGTAGAGCAACAAGTTAAGCTAAGGTAACACAGGGTGGATTGATATGTTTCCTCCTTTACTAATCAAAAGAGAAACAGATCAGATTGATGTAAACAAAGATGTACAGAAACAACATACGACAACAACCACACGCAGCTGCTTACCTGATCGCAAACGCTACTTCGACGCACACGGACAGCGGGGGGGGGGGCTGATCGCAAACGCTACTACGAGGCAACACAGGGCATCTTACACCTACAAAATAAAAGAGAAACAGATAACATTAATGTAAGGAAACAACAGATTACAACAACGGAACACGCAAAGAGGCGATCGCTCAACAGTGGAACACAGGGCATCCTAATCCTACAAAAACAAAAGAGAAACAGATCAGATTGATGTAAACAAAGATGTACGGCAACAACAGACAACAACAACCACACGCAGCTGCTTACCTGATCGCAAACGCTACTTCGAGGCACACGGACAGCGGGAGGGGGGGGAGAGGCTGATCGCAAATGCTACTACGAGGCAACACGGGGCATCTTACACCTACATAATAAAAGAGAAAGAGATAACATAAATGTAAGGAAACGACAGATTACAACGACGGAACACGCAAAGAGGTGATCGCTCAACAGTCAGGACACAAAGCATCTTAATCCTACAAAAACAAAAGAGAAACAGATCAGATTGATGTAAACAAAGATGTACGGCAACAACAGACAACAACAACCACACGCAGCTGCTTACCTGATTGCAAACTCTACTTCGAGGCACACGGACAGCGGGAGGAGGGGGGGGAGGCTGATCGCAAACGCTACTACGAGGCAACACGGGGCATCTTACACCTACAAAATAAAAGAGAAACAGATAGCATTAATGTAAGGAAACAACAGATTACAACGACGGAACACGCAAAGAGGTGATTGCTCAACAGTCGAACACAGGGCATCTTAATCCTACAAAAACAAAAGGGAAACAGAACAGATTGATGTAAACAAAGATGTACGGCAACAACAGACAACAACAACCACACGCAGCTGCTTACCTGATCGCAAACGCTACTTCGAGGCACACGGACAGTGGGAGGAGGGGGGGGGAGGCTGATCGCAAACGCGACTACGAGGCAACACGGGGCATCTTACACCTACAAAATAAAAGAGAAACAGACGACAATGACTGGCGGAAGGGGGAGGAGAGGCGAGAACGGCCAAAAGCACTCACGTGGACCAAGACTTCCTCCGGCGGCGGTCGGCCGCAGAATGAACAAAAGAAACATGGACGCGACAAAAAAATAAACACCGCCCACCGCCGCATGACGATTTCGAAAGGGGCGGAAAGCCTAAAAGTTGCAGGAACGCCCCCGAATCTGCTCTCAGGGTGACGAGCAGATGTCTGTTCCAATGGCTAGCCTCCATGTATGGAGCTAGCCAATGGAAACAGAGGCCGGGACCAAAGCCACTCTATTCTTCTCATAAGGTTTTCCCTGCAGCTGCGCAGTGCGCAGCTCGCTAGTCAAAACCTAAAAATGGGGCATGTAAAGTGCAGAGATGGTAGTGCAGGGACAGAAAGGATAATATTAAAAACTGTCTATAAAATATCCCACAATTTATAATACAAGCATAATTTATCTCATTACAGAAACAGATAGGAGCTCTCTGTTCCTTAAACAGCGTCTTCCTGTATCTTAGTGTTCCTGAAAGAAAGCTTGCAACTCCAAAGCAGACCATGGGGTAAGACAACATTTGTAAATAAATCAGGGCAGGCCTCGCTTGTGCAATATTACAATTCCTTATCAACAGAAAAATACATTGTTTCCGTTAAATACTATAAAAATCACAGAAAAAAGATCAAATGTAAAGTATCTTGCCCTGAGAAGTGATCACAGAGACAGGGCTTTAAGGAACCAGACTTTGGACATCCTCTGAGAACAGCTAAGAGCCAATTTATAAAATTAAATCTAAATCTGGTCAGGAGAAAACAGGGATGGGCGTTGCTAATAAAAGACCAATAAGGCGTCCCTAGTGGACTTGCACTCAATATTATGCATTGCCTTACTGTGGGCTTGGCAAGTTCCTTGCCTTCCCTTTTGCACAGACTCCTGGCCAGGAACATATTTTTAATGTCCCTCAAATCCCTGTGGCGTAACCGTCTTGGATTCGTGAACTCAGGGCAGCCTAACCTCCTTAGCCGCTCCAGGACAAAACCCAGCCAGGGGATATTCATAGCCCCTTCAAGTACAATACAGTCCTCTAGAACACGCTGATTTAAGGTAGGAACGAGGCCTAACCAAATGTTAAGCCATCACATTATTGGTGAAACTGCGATGAGGTCAGAGATATAAACCTGGCCAAGCTCTTCGTGTGGGGTGGGGGTGGGGCATGTGGGAACAGTGAGAGGTCTGCCCAAAAATGTGTTCCGGCCACCCGCAGTTCACTTACATCTTTGTATCCCTACACATCGCAGCTATAGGTGGCCAATGGTATATATTTTTCTCTATAGACCTTTAGTAGGGCAGGTATAGGTTTGGCCCCCTAGTCTCTTAGCAAAGTCCAAGGTGGCCAAGACGTTTTTAAGTACTCTTTGTGCCATCCATGACCCTGCGTTTCATGAAACAGCACCCCCAAATAGGGGAAGGTAATTCCAGAGCCTGTCTCCAGTCTTGAACTTTTCATTTATAAGTCATCGTTTTCTGTTGCGATCGAATAATTAGTTCAGTAGTCGTAAAACAAGACTACAAATCCTAAACTCCATCAGATTATTTCATGAAAGTCCAGTACTGGGTGCAGTGTCGATAATGACCTCCAAGGAGTCGCACCCTATCGAAAAGGCCCACCATGCCCCCGCTCCTCCTCTCTGAGATACATGTTTGCATAAGCACCTGCTGTGTGTACCTAGACTTGCACACTACGTCACGTGATGGGATTGGCCTGCCAGCTGCAGCCAATAGAATGACTTCACTCTTCTGGAAGAGAGAGCGCTTTGATGCGTTCTCCCTCGGAGTTTTCTCTTCTGTGCACGGCTGGTCCGTTGTCTTTCTGTTGACTCTCGCCAGGGAGGTGCCCGTCAGCAGTCAACGCTGTTGTTATCCGCTCTTTAGATGGCCTGCCGGAAGGCCTCTTTCTCGTGTTAGTGGTGAAGACTTTCATTCCTCTTTACGATTGCGCAGTTCTTCCTTTTCTTCTGTCTTGCTCCGTGAGTGTTTATTACTTCATAAACCTCATATATGAGAGGGCTGCGGTCCTGTAATATTCCCCCAGCGAGAAAAAAAAATCACCTCGACAAGGTAACGATTCCCTCATCCTTTGCCCTCCACCCTCATTAAGGTAAACATTAATTTGTCTCACCATGGCAACTCCCTCAGTTCGAAACCCGCGTGCCTCAGTTCTAGGGCAGAATAACATCTCACTGTCTGTAATTTAGAAAGAAAATACAAGTAGTTTTTTTACTTTGTGCTATAAATCAAAATAACCCATACCTGCTGACTTCAGCAAGCCTTTTTTGCTAAAGCACTGACTGCGAGCTTTGAATAGAATGTTGAAAGAGCTTCGGCTCGGTTCCTTAAAGAGCCACCGACCTTTTTGGCTTTCCTGAAAACAATTCGCTGCGTGACGCGTGACCCTGGGTTCAACTCAGCTGGAATGGTGCAATTACCCCGGGTAATGGGCCACGCAGCGTCACAGGGAGTGTAATGGTCTGCCGGTCCGCAGCACCCAGTCCAAAGCACTTCCCAGTGCTTCTTACATCTCTCAAGGTTGAATTTCTATAGCCAGGGTTATTGTTTAAAACGAAACGAGGTTGAAGTTCCCATTAGCGTCAGGATTGGAAGGTTAAGATTCTTACAGATGGAAAAGACGAGTGGTGCCCCTATAGAGCTGGTGTGCCTGAGGCGGGACGGGCACCAGTGAGTGGAGTGAATGGCAGGAGACTCCGTGCTGTGCATAGGCTACGTCTGGTGTGACTGTCGGAGCCCATGCAATGCTGAGTGGCTGTGCTGCATCGGGGGTGGTGTGTGCTGTGTGTGTCAGAAGGTCCACCAGAAGCTTGGTCAGATGATCTGTATGGTCTGCTCAGCTGTGGGCCTCCTGGTTCAGAGGGTCCTGCAGACTGGAGATCACACAGGAGGGTTTGGAGGAAGGTTTGAGATCCATAGCAAGGTTAAGGGTTTCTCTGGAAGATGTACAGGATCCTCTGGGACCTGGTTGATGGAAGGTTCAGTACTAAGCAGCGTCGGATTGGTAACGCGGGCATTTGGGCAATGCCCGCGTGGCCGGTGTCCGAGTTCTGCTGTGGGCTGCTTTTTTGAGCAGTATGGGGGCCGATTTTAGCGCTGTCTCTATTATTCGAGCACAGCCAGCGGCCCAGTGGGAGTCTGAGTGGCCTTTCTAGATGCAGATGGGCGATCATTACCTCAGTTTTACAACAGGCAGAGGTGTCACTTTCTTTCTCTCGCTGGCCGGCCCTTTAATGTGTGCAGATACTGAGCGGGGGCAGTGGGCCTGAGCAGAAGTGGCCTCACTTGTTTCACCAGTGTAAACTTACGCATGCTTTTTTTTAACCCTCCCTCCCTAAAGTTTTTTTATAAAATTACGCCAAAGCAGTGATTTGAGGAGTGATTATGCAAATGGGGGCCGATTTTTTTGGGGGCGTACCCAGGCCGATTTTCAATCCCAATCCAACCCTGGTACTAAGTGGCTCGAAGTACCCGCAGGCTGACTTCTCGGCACACTCTGTGGAGAAGTGTGGCTCAATGGTTAGAGCGGCAGACCCTGATGCAGAGGTCTGACCCGGAGCCAGGGTTCAATTCCCCGCCTTGGCGGGTCTTGGGTTCAAAATTCCACGGACCTGATAATTCTCGCCTCAGTGCCTATTCCAATCTTGAGTCCCGCTCTGCAACTCTGGGCAATAGCTTGCTTAATCTCCACAACGGCCCCCACAACGCTAAGGATGCCTGGCCTCCACCTGGGGTTTGCCCAGGAGTGGACACCTCACAGGGAAAGCGAGGAAGGGTTCCACAGCGATATTCGTACAAGCGCCTTGAGACCCTTGCGGGTGAGTAGTGCGCTATACAAGTAACAATTTACATTTTTACATTTACATTTTACTCTTAGTCACTTTTGTTCTTTGAACCGGTATATAGAGCTGAGGGTGGCAAGAACGCAGGTCCTGCAGCACTCACCACTAAGGACTCTAAACATCTGGGAACTATGGGAGTCTCAGGGGCCCCTCATCACATTCGACAGGAAGGCCCCATCATTTTGAGTTATACCACTGGACTCAGATCATTCGAACTGCTGGCACAGCTGTAAAGTGTAAATGACTGATGCAAGGCAGACAAATACTGTAGCACTAGCAACCTGAGTGGGTGAGAAAAGCTAACAAAGGCTTTTCTCTGTTGTCTGGATGTTTGGGGGACAACTCAGACCTTGCATTCATCTAGAGCCTATCATTGACTCCTCCTGAGAGAGTGGTGATGTCACGAATTTCACTGGACAATGAGAGTTCAAGAGAGCGAGTTGCCCACATCCACTCACAAGTGCCAATTTTGCCTCATACATTTATTCATCTGCTCAACAGAAAAGGTAAAAATCCCCTTGAAGATCACATGGAGGGAACTGGTACTCTGACCTCAATGCAAACGACTATAAATCCCAATTAAGAACCTAATTCCTGAGAACCTTTAGGGTCAGACTGAGCATCATGATTTTGCACATATTTTTATCTACTTATAGCCAGCAAGATGGCGAGATGGCCTTATCAAAATTGGAGTTTTTTGTAACGCATACCCGGGCTTGTAACTTTGCCAGCAGTATGTGAGTTTTTATTGTGTTATTAAGACGGGATGCTGGTTCTAGAAAAGCATTGAGAAACCTAAGTATTTTATGGGAAGTTTAGGACGAATCTGTGGAAATCTCACATGCACATTTCCCTCTTACTCGTGTAAACATGAGTTGGGCTTCAGTGTCAGGCTTTTCTGCCCCCTCAGGCTAGTGCCAGAGATATATAGTGTGTTGCCACATTGTGTGGGAGGTGTTACAACCAAGGGGGGGGGGGGGAGAAGAGACTACAAAGGCACGAGCCATTTCTCCATTACACAGATGACTGTATGGTTAATTTTTTATCTGCACACTTTCCTCTGCTTGCCCCATCACCAAGTGCAGATATTTCTTGGATACCTTCACATGAGCCTGGGCACTGCAAGTAAAGGATGGTGTGTTTGGACTCTGGAGCCAGCTTGTGTGGCCCTTGAACCGTGCAACCAGGCTTGAGAGACAGGAGCTGCTTCAGGATGATGGTCCTGTAGATATGGTTGTGGTCAGGTGATAAAACTGCTTGCTTTTACTGGGACCATTGAATTCGCTTTCTACTATGCTTAGGTAGAGGTTGAGGCTGCTGATCTAGTGAATGTATTTCGATAACCGATGCCTGCCTTTATGCAGATTTGATTCATGTACTTTTACCTTAAGATGGATGTGAAATGCGTGCCATCTTGATTAAAAGCACTTCTGGGCATGGTCGAGGTGCTGTCATCTCACCTCTCTTCATGCCTATTCTAAAGGTTCCCGGTGCAGTCCAGCCAAGGTGTCCGACAGGGGTGCAGTCCAGCCAAGGTGTCCGACAGGTGCAGCTATGTGCGTTCAAGACATGCTGCTTCTTGTAAAAATGGTGGTATCCAATGACAACTCAGGCTGTGTGGCGATTCTTAAAAGTAAACTTTGCTTGTAGTACGGACGCATAAATTGTCCTTGTTAAACAGATCCAATCATATTAAAGGTAATAATCCCAAACACAAGCGCACTTTCTCTAAGGCATGTGCCTTATGCTCTGTACTCCGATGCACACCTGTGTTGAAGTGTAACTGTGAAATTGAATCATCAGTCTTACATTTTGGTCTGTGTGGTGCACATAGACTAGACTTGATGTGTCTTTTATGCAACACATAAAGACATTTTTGGTGGACACCATGACCTGAGAGAAAACCACCTTCAAGCAGTAACCATGCTATATCTGAAAAATTACCCATGATGCAGTTTTTTGATATGAAAATATGGTTTGGATGGCACCAAACAAGAAATGAAAGGAAGGACTACAGTCAAGTGACATGTGCAAAGATGATAGGGAAGAAAATGCTGCCATGTCCCTCCCTCTTCTATCGACAAGCAAGCGTTACCACGTATTGGCAAGATGCTTACTGATCTCTGGTAAACCACACCTGTTGGGTCTGACAATGCAGGACGAGCAGCAGTTATTCTGTTTACGCTTTAAGGTCACACCCAACTGAAGTCGGGTCTTGCTTGCGGGGACAGGGGCTTAGGCACACTTGAAAGGGCCCTCTTTCCCGCCTGCTGCTGCATGACGCAGCACTGCTCAGCGATGGCGGACTCCAGTTCCAAGGTGCTGTGTGCTGAGCAGCGGGCATGGATCAGCCCTGTAATAAGGATCCAAGATGGCGGAAGAGGAAAATTCTCCTCCAGACAGGAGAAGGCACGTGCCACCAAGGTGCCACTAGGAGGAGGCACGTGCCTAATTATCGCAAGTGGACTCCGACAATGCTGACAAAAAGGCATCTTAACACTTGCATTCTCATGATATATATGTTTTACCGTGGATCTATAACTGAACAACGCAGTGCTTAATAAGAGTAGAAAGATAATTACCTGACATCGGTCCCGCCAGGAGAAAGAACATACTTAATATCTATGTGTATGTGAGAGGTCAGTTTCGAATTTCATGCTGTCGAGCCCCTCTGAAGGGTTATTTTAAGCGCTGAACCTGCTAGTAATTGCAGTCTTATAAAGAGCCCATTTATCTTAATTAATGTGAGATTGAGCCAGTTATCCATCACTGACTGCCCCGCTCATAGTTTTATTTTAGAATGTAATCAAGCTGCTGAGGTGGAAAGGAATGTTAAAGCACATTTAGCTAGAAATAATCGAGATTTTCTGGACAATGCACTTGGTCTAACACAAGGAACTGAGAGTCTGATTTACACCCTGGCGGACGGCCCGTAGCTCTGCCATGGGGACAGAGTAAAGTACTTTGTTCCTATGGTGGCGAGGCTGCCCAACTAATTTAAAAATAATGGCCATTATGGTGGGATTTTCTTTTTTGGAAAAAAAATAAAAGAATGCATCCCTCGACATGGGAGGCTTCTCTCATGGCAGGGCAGGAATAATTAAAATGGTTTTAGTGTTCTTTACCACCAGGTTTTCCCTTGCTGTAAGGTGTAGTAAAAAAGGACTACATTTCCGCCCATCTAAATTGGGTGGGTGGGCATGTAGCCATTTCTCTGACAGTTCGTAGTCCCAAAGAAATTTGGCCACAGTGGAGGCAGACTAGTCTTCGCCGTGGCCAAACATATGGTCAGCCCGAAATTACATTTGGTGGCCCACTGCTTTATTGGTAGGGAAGGAACTCATCACAATTGCGACGGAGTACCCTCTCCGCCAATATATAAATCAGGTCCTTAGTTTCTTCGGTTTTTGAACGCCTTTGTGATAGATAGATTCTGACATTCCCTTCATGTCTTTTACAATGTTTATCACCATATGCTCTACATTGTAAATGTTTTCTGTCAGCACCAGCTCTATATTGAACCTTGTTATTGTCAAAAGCTGGTCTCCCCCACCTCAACTTACATTAGAAGTGGCTGGCCCTTATTTCCTAGGCCTCAGAAAATAAAATGAGGGAGTGTCTAAATTCTTACAGATTTTATCTATATATAACGAGTAGCTCCAAACTTTTTATTTATTGTTTTATTGTTTGAGTTCACACAGCAGGTATATTGCTTAAAATGTGTGAAATATAGAAATTGATTTAAAAATATGGGCTACTAAAATTCCTTTAATTTGGCGAATTATCCACTTAATCAACTGGTAGAGTCCTCTCAGCATTAGATTTTATCTAATCTTCTGATTACAGGTAGCTGGGCAAATCCTGACTCTGCCCTTACGTGCTTCAGGAAGGAGTCACTTCTGGCATTTGCTACATTAATCAATCTAATATTTTTTCAACAATATTGTCTCTCCTCTGTAGTGCTTCCAAATAAATGTGTTTTTTTGTTTTGCATACATGTTGTGACAGTAATAAACCTCGGTGTTCATTCGGGTTTTGTTAGATTTATGTCTTGCATTTTATTAATCAGAATGCGAGTGCCTATAGTAGTTCATGTTAATAGCTCTATTTCACTCTACTATGTAAATATGCATGATGGTTTTGAAAGTTAACGCAACCCTGGCATCGTGCCCCGCTGTCGCCAGTGGCAAAACCACCACTACCATGATGTCCATCCACTCATGGACCCCATCTGCCCATTGCCCCCACCACTCCTTTATGAAAAGACTCGTTCCGATCAGCAAAGCACTAACGCCCTTCCTCAATGCTTTCATCGACTCAGCCACATCATCCTAATATACCTGGCCTAGGTATTAGAGAAGCTCACCAATCGATGCTTCATCAACCTCCTCAACATCCACTAACTCTTTGACGTAATGCAGTCCAACGTCAGGCCCAAGCCATAGTACAGAAGCAGCACTTGATGGCACCACAGATGACTCAGCATGTTACTGAAGTCATCTGTGGTGACTGCAGTCCAGAAGGATGAGGGCTGCAGTTTCTCCTCTGAGAAGAGGAGAAACTGCAGCCCTCATCCTTCTGGACCTCTCTATAGCTTTTGACGTGGTCTCTCAACCCCATCCCATCAGACGTCTGTGCAAAGTGCCCGCTTGTCTCTGGTTCTTTTCCTTCATTACGGGCAGAAGGCAAGCTGTCAGTCTGGCAACTTACGCTTAGTAGCCCACAAACTCATCTGTGGATGAACCTCAAGGTTTATCCCTCATCCCCACCCTCTTCAGTGCTTACATGATCCCCCAGGCTAACGTCATCCCTGCCCAACACGTCACCATCCTTTCCTATGCTGACAACACGCAACTCATACTATCTTTCCGAGACAGGACCCCCAATGCAAAGAACAAACTCATGGTCAACATGACTGAAGTGGCTAACTGGATGAAAGTGAACTGTCTCAAGCTCAATACTGACACACTGAAGTAATGATCTTCTGCAACAAAAGCTGGTGGCCGGCCAAAGCTGGTTCTACACCCACGCCCAGCACCCATGCCAGGAACCTAAGAATCATCATTGACGACAATCTGAACATGTCGGCACAAGTCAACACTGTTACTGCACCCTGAAGCTGAGAAAAATCTTTAAATGGCTTCCATGTAACATGAGAAAAAAATGTAATTCACGCCTTATTCACCAGCAAGTTGGACTATAGGAACCCTCTTCACTGGTATCATCAAGCAACGGTATCACCAAGCAACTCACCAGATGACTACAAACCATCAGGAGCACGGCAGACAGACTCATACTCAACCTCCCACACAGAACTCACATTAAATCGCACCTTAAGGAGCTCAACTGGCTCCCAACACACAAACGTGTTCAGTTCAAACTCCTCACTCAACCGTTTAAAGAACCACACAACTTAGGCCCCATTTACCTGAAAGATCACATCTCCTTCCATCAACCACTGAGACACCTCCCCTCTATAACACTCCTACTAGCACACATCCAACACATACATAGAACCAGATACTGAGGACTGGCCTTCTCTCAGTGCTTAATGTGAGCCAGCGGTTTCTGGTGCTGGGCGCAGGCACTTAATTGTCAACACCAGCACTCATGACAGTCTGCTACATGATGGCAATGTTTGTCTAAATTACAAATGAACACAACAACAGATGTTTATTATTCAATACACATTAAAAATGACTAATATGTGCTGCCCAAGCCAATCTTATAGTTTGGGGGCCTATAATTGTCACACTTGTATGGTGTGATGGTTAGTAGCTGTGTTGCTTCTGTAATTGGTGATGCTGGCAGGGGCAATGGGTGGTGCAAGCTGCAGTGGCCTCCTGACGAGGGGGCTGGCACTTAATATTTTACAAATTAAGCGCTGTATATCACTCCTAAAGTGTAGAAGAACCTTCCATTTCACATCAGATCATCCCCCCTCTTCTTGAATACCACTAGAAGCTAAATACCTGGTTATTCAAATAACCACCCTGCCCTAGGCAAGGTCAGGTACACACACCTGCTCACAGCCAGGATACCCTTGAGGGTGACAGTACATTATACAAATACATATAACATATCCTACTACATCTACAATCGCCTGAAGTTAATTTCATATCCTGGAAGGGCAGACTCAGTCTCCCATATTTCCAAGGTTGGTAATTGAACACAATTAAATCTATTATATGCAGCGTTTAAAAATTGCAGAAGTGTGGGATGAAGCACTATGTGAACACAAGTAAATCAAGTTATTATGTGACTTTCACATTAGTCATAGTGCTCCTTCCTTTATCCTCTGGTTGATCTCGTCAGACCATTAATGAGGTTTACCATGGTCACTGCACATGGACGTTTGATTTCACTGCTTGCAGCTAAGGAGTAATCACGATCACCCTGTGCCTTTCCATTGCCAACGTATAAGGGATCTCTTTTTATTCTGTACAGTGTTGTGGGATGCACCACTGACGTCATCATGCTAAGGCTTGGGAATGTTGTTTCACTATTTCACCCACTGTATCAAGGTGCTCAAAGCAGACTTTAGGGGGCCAATATTAACCCTTTCCATCATTTCTACTCTTTATCTATAGCCCATCACTTATTTTCATTTTCCCATTCAAGAACTTACAGTTAGATTACAGTCATTGGGGGGAAATAAACTGGTAACAACCGGAGGCTAATGACTAAAAGTGTTATGTAATTTCTCCTATAGTGAAAATTGTCAATGCTATTTCATTGGTACCATTCAGAGCCGTAATTGTGTTTTCCCGACTAGGATTAACCATTGGTACAAACAATGTCATTTTATAAATCTAGACTTCTTGATACATTATTTGTACTAGAGTAGCACAATGTCTGGGCATACGAGTCTGGGACCTGCTTGCCGGACAGGAACCTGAGACACATTGGCCAGGGGAATGGTTTGAGTTTATTCTGAGTATGGTTTCAGGTCAGACTGATGACTGCTACCCTTGGATGTCTACCTCTAAATTGGAATAGGTGAGTGTGTTCTAGTGCCTAATTTGTAAAAGAAATTAAGTGCCAGGGCCCTTCATGGAAGGCCACTGCAGACTGCACCATGCAATACCCCAGCCAGTGCTGCCAATGACAGTACCAACATAACATCTAACCATCACACTCCTACAAGTGTGACAATTCGGGATGCACAAAGCTATGATAATGTTTTGAGAGGCTGGTATTATTCATTTTCAATGCCATTTGACTTAATAAACATGGCTGTCGTACTTATCTCAGACAGCAAAAAATCTTTTCTTAAACACACTTGGCCAGTAATCAATCATTAATTCCAAAACACTATGCACATATATTTTGTGTGTTTGAGTCTTTATCTCATTTTACATATGTTCATTTTAGGGTTTATCACTGTCATGAAAAACATCCATCTGGTACAATCAAAACACAAATTAAGACGGACTGCACCAGCAGTAAACAAAACAAATCACAATACAATATAGTATAGCACATAAAAATTATTCAAACATCCATTAGCTACTGAGCAAACCGGAATAATGGGCAATAGACCCAAAAAAGTTCACGTAAATGTTTTTTCTACCCCGTTGGTTATGGAATGGGGTTATATAACCAATATTGTGTTACCACACTCAGTAGTATCCCAATATTATTGATGCTTCTTTTTGAAGGGTAATTAAATTCTTGTTTGAATCCTAGATAGTAGGTTTGTCCTTGAGGTGATACTTCTAATAAATACGCATGTAGCAATGCGAACACGTTTCAACATCATAGAAAGTAGGGGTGTATATACAATTCTTTTTGGAGGTCATCCTCAGGGCAATGGAGAAAAACTTGTTCATTTGTAACCAGAATTGTGAACATACTCACATTGTGTGTGTGGCCACTTTTTGGCCGTATTGTTTTTGTCAACAACCGAGAGAATCAGTTATTTATTTGATAAGCCAATATTTTCCGTAGAGAACGGGACTTGCTTAGCTGGTCCCCTTCCAGGTTTGAACCAACAACCTGTCTATCTCAGACAGTGCCATCATGTGGTGAAATGTCACTAGCCGGTGCTGATAATTACATGCCAGTGCCGAGCACATAAAACCACTGGCTCAAATTAAGAACTGGTGTGTGCGTTTACTCAGGGGCCCATTTTAAGGTCAGACCGAGCAGAGCGTCTTTGATTACATCACAGAATGTTGAGGCTGGTGATGACTTTAGACAGGTGTCAGGGAGTTGGTAGTCTGGTGAGGCCCTATAAATGTACCTCCAGTAGATTTTAGTTAAAAACTTACTCAGGACCTCTCTTATTATAAAGAGAGAGGCACCAGGTTCCTGAATTAATGAACCAATTCAGGTATGCCAACCCTTACCTCAGTGTGGTTCTTAGAGAATCACGAGATGCTGGTTGAAACATTAGAGCATCACTTTAGTGGTACTGGTGGAAGGTGAAACTCTCTGGACGCTGGCAAGACAGCAGCAGGAAAGAATGAATGAGCTGGGAGTGTGACGACTTTGAATGTGTTGCCATTACATGGCTCTTCCGTTCATAGCACTCGAGCAATGACATAGCTAGGGTCTTTGTCATTTACATTGACATTTTTTTTGTCATTCACTAGAAATAATGCTCTTAGGGAAAGAGGAATGTTAGGCAGGAAGGCAATATATATATATGAAGCCAGAAGCTTAGTCCTTGGCTAGTCACTTGCAAATCATTTGGGTTATATTGCACTTAGGCGAAGCAGATGTTTTAAAAATATAGGTTATTTTTGTGTCAGTCTTCCCATTTGGAGAGTAAACCTGCTGATGAAAAAGAATACTGAACCCTCACTGATGTCCTATCCAGACACATTATTGGTTGTTGGCGCTATGTACCGCTATATAAAAAGAGTGACCCAATGGCAGAGTTGAAGAAATGACCATCTTCAGAACCATATCATATATTATTTGAATGCCTAACACTCTCTGAAGAGGTTGTGACTTTATTTGAATGGAAAGAATAACAACTCTGTGGCTGGGATGGACACCTCTCACTTTCTTAAGAACATTGGTTCCATTCGACAAATCTGCAACAACAAAAAAACAATACAAAAACACACTTTGTCGTCTTAATTGCATAATGTGGATAAATTTATCAAGTGGAAGCCAATAAAAAGAGAGTAACAAAAGTGCCATTACCCATTTTAATTTCCAAACCCCTCAGTACTGGAAAAAATGGTTGATCAGATTTACACAAAATTCGGCAGGAAGGTAAAACTTTACCTGTGCCTATTTTTGGAGTAAATTCATTCTGTAGGTTTTGAGAAATTAGCATTTGCAAAGGGTCTTGCGACAATTGAGTAGCCACATAACTGGGCAGTGTGAGCTCGCCTAACCCACAGGCCCATGTGGTGATACCCCAAAGGCAGCAATAGTGAGTAAAATATATTTTTAAAACTATTTTTCTGTGAGGTTTGCAAATTCTACCACCCATTTCTTAGTCCCCAGCGCAGTTCCATATATCACGTCTGAAAACCACAAACTGGCACAAGCTTTATGGGCATGGGCCACAAACCTAGGAAAAACTTCCTTGACCATGTTGACCTTCTTTGAATTCATGAATCTGGCTCTGGAACCACAGATTTGGCACAGGTCCTTGAAAAGTGCCCTTTATTCACAGTAATGGACATTGAAGTTTGCCCACGGCTGGGCTGTGACCACAAATCCAATATCTGGATCTAGAAATCATAATAGAAATTAACAAAAAAAGTAGGGGCTAAGAGTCTGTTCCCACAGAGGGCTGAGTGAAGGGCCTAGCCAACAACCTGTGGCCATACCGGCTGCACTCGGCCAGATGCTGTGCGCTGCAAGTTTAGCCAACCACTGCGGGTTGGGTGCAGGGCCTGGCCAGAAGCTAGGCCTTGCGGCTAACTCTTTCTATGCAGGGGAGGTTGGTTGCCCACAGAGGGGGTTGGGGAGTGTGGGTAGAGCACAGGGCCTGACCAGCCTTGCTGCTAACGGCCTGTTAAAAGACACAAAGTTTGAAGTGAAGTTTATAACCTCATAAATTCAATTGCTAAAACCCCAATTAAAGTGCAGTTATGGTTAAGAATAGAAACTAAAAAAACACAGAAATTCTCCTAGTCTATTCAGGACTACAATACGTAACTCCCACAACAGACATGCAAGCCATTATCACCTTCGATGCGGCACGAATTCCGCAGCAGTGCTGGGTCATTCCAATCTCGGTCGTGGCTCGAACGGCCCACGACTGTCGTGCGCACACGCCCACCATGACTCATGACTGCCTGGGGCCATCATGAGCACGGAAGAGGTTAACACACATAAATATAACTAAAAGCAAAGCGTAATAAAACAAAAACACATAATCAAACTAATAAATAATAATACAATCACAGTTGTGTCTATTGAAGTGGTCAGGGTAATGTGATATTTAATTTAATCTGTAAGATGATTTACATTTGGAACTGCATCTGTTTCATTAAGGGTGAAGTTATTGTGTTTGTGTGACAGTTATGGTTTGCATGGTTATTTTGTGAGTTTTGCATTGCTGCCCTAAACATAACTTGCGAATCTCAGTGGTATTTTTGGTAGTCATTCGTAACCATAACTGCACGACTTAAAATATTTGATTATTTATATATATATATATATATTTTTTTTTTTTTGGAATTTTGCACGAACGTAACACTGACGAAGCCTGTCAAGGCGAAACGCGTCTGTTGGGGTGAGGGGGGTTTGGTGTGAATAAATTTTGCAATGGAATACCAGAGTGCCGACCAATTTTTCCTTAACTCGTGGATGGAGGAAGGAGTGTGTAGCTATATATATATATATATATATAGATAGATAGATAGATAGATAGATAGATAGAGAGATAGAGAGAGAGAGAGAGAGAGAGAGAGAGAGAGAGAGAGAGAGAGAGAGTATCACCCAAGTTGGGTACAGCATGATAAGGCTCATGCAGATGCATAGATCCTTCAAATGAGAAGGATGGGGGTTGAGTCACAAAACTGTCTTTCCACAATATTTTTCATAGAGGATTCTTTGTTTTCCTCTTCAGAAAATGTGGTTGAGCAGCATTCCACCAAAACTGGCTTCAAAGTAAAAAAAATGTGGAAGGAAGTGTCTTTGTTTGGATTGGTATAAATCCAAATAGTACTTTTTGGGAAATGGGCCCGATTCCTTAAGCCACAGTCCTGGTACCGAGACCAAAGACTACAGGCTATGAACGCAGAGGGGCCCCTCCTCCTGGCAGGATTCGCACACCCTGCTTCAAAAACCATTTATTTCATATTTGGAAGAACTATTTGAGAGACCCCCCCCCCCTTCGGCCTGTGGCTTCGGGTATGCCCTTCGTGGCCTTTTGTTTTTCTATTCAGGATGCGGGCCACAAGATAATATGTTCTCTTCCTGCCAGGCAGCCAACGCCTCGATACCATGGTGTTTATTTTGAATTTGTAAGCCCAAACTGGATGCCCTTAAAAACGCGTTCTCATCCACTGCAGTTTCTTTATTTCTGCCGGTCTCTAAACCTGGGTTGTTCTCTCTCCTTACACACGCACAAACACACCCCCTCGCTGACGAAGGTTATACCCCCCTCTTCGCAAATATTTAATGTCACTTTTACAGCCCTCACTGCAAATGTCACGAACTAGAGTACTCAGTACTGTCTGTCATTCCACTCCTTTCCACCTTCCCCCATCTACTGACAAGTATTTGCAAGGTTGTAAAAACTCTGTACACTACCCAGATGCCAGAAATATTGGCTTTGTGAGTTCCTGTGTGCCATTGTCTGCTGTGAGCGGCCAATGGCTGCCTTTGCATGGGTCTCTCTCCTTTAGTTTTATGCTCTTGCCACTTGTAAGTAGTCCAGTGCCTCATCTTTATTCCTCTTCTCCCCATATGCTCTGTGCTAATCATCATTCGAATGGACTGGTTCATATTTTTTCTTCCTCATTTCCACACTCTTTATCCTAACACAAACTCTTTTAAATCAATTTACTCCCTCCTTACCTTAATGCTCTGGCTGGTGTTTACGTCTATAACGCCACCCACGCACCATCAGCAAGAAAATCTGTTAAAGAGTGAGTTTGAAGTAATCACCACAACACATTCTGAAAAACTATTCTGTGTGCGTGCAAAATACCTATCATCTCATCTCAGGAAATGCTTTTGGAAGATGTATATGTTATTATCAGCCAGAAGTGTTATATGTATATGCCCCTATTACTTCATACCTCTGTGAGAATAAGGGCACTCTTGTACACCAGTTGTCTCCTAATGCCATTGCTCTGCCATCCACCTAAATACAAAATACCAAGTGGGCACAAGTATGTAGAGCGTAGGATGCATGCACAGTGCATAACAACGGTTCCCAGCTTACTTAGAACACAACAGTGTCAAAATCAATCTTCAAAAAAGTAACAGTGAAATAACAGCTGATCTAAGATGAGGGACAGCTATTAGTGTGCACACCCAATGAGCTGCAGACACTGGAATGTGCTTCTCCACTCATACAAGACGGGAAGAAGCTTAAAGATGGAGAATTTGATTTTCTCTGGTTGAGGCCGGAATAGTATTTTCTCAGAATTTGCTTGATTGTACCACAGTCTGGAAAAGTGTTATAATGCAGGCTCAGTGATATTGTTCATGAAAAAAAAATAAAAAAAAAATATTTGGACATTTTTATATAGAACTCCACGTTGCTTCTAGGATGCCTTAGAGCGCTGTACAGTACACATAAAGTACACTCTTCTTGGGTGGCATAAGGCCAACCGGTCAAATGGCATGATCTGTTTCAGACCTTTCCTCCCCACCACCATTAGGTCTGTGACCTCACCACAGGACATTCTTTCAATAGGCGTCTTGTGCCAGGCAGTGTACTTTTAATTGTGAATTATAACTTACTGTTTTGGCTGCTAAATTACAAAAAGCACACTGAAGTATTTTGAATGTGTCATATTACTGCATGTATCTCTTAAGAGCACCCTTCAACTGGCTCTGCTCTTCTCTAACTATGTCGAAAAGGTCACTTGCGAAAAATCAGTCTGAGCAATCGGGTTTTCTCTTTTAGTTTGTGATGACTTCCACTAGACCAGCAAAATTAGTCGAAAGATAAAAAAGGTTCAGCTGATTCCTAATGAAACAAGCAAATACAATTATTGTGCCGCTCTGAGTCATTTAACATAGGATTCCCTTGGATTCCTACCATCCTAACTCAACATCACCCAAGTCCTGGGTCTTTAGTTTGAAAGAATCTTAACACAACCTCAGTTGTTCTTCCAAGATCTCTGCCAAGGCTCTGATACTTTCCTACATTCTCAATCTGCCTGTCATTGCTTATTACAATCATACATAAATGGATTCCTTCCTGCAGTGAAAGTCACCATTACTAACCTGTCCATACGTTGGTGACTTCTCGGCCGTGATAGATGTGTAAATCTCCTTGGCAGCTCCAATTCAGCTGTGACCCTGAAGTGCCGGAGCGAGAATCCATTATTAATACCCGAGGCGCAAAATCTGACATGATTGTTGAATGAGGACTGCCTACACGATTTATGTTTTCTTTGCAGTGGATATCGGAAGGTAATCATATGCTCAACCTGACTTTACTCTGATTAGAAAATTTACTGCAGCCTATTCAGCAAGATTAAATACAGGTTCATATATAGCTCCCTTTAAATTGCCTTGGACATATATGGCTGTTCCTATATATTTAATATTTGGTTTTAGACCTGTCTTTCTCTCGTATAGAAAGGCTGTTCTAACCTCTTGGTGACAATTTTGTTTTTCTAGGCCAAAGAACTCTCCACCACAAGAGTGATGTCTTAGAAACTGTGATCGTAGTAAATTCGACAGCAGACAGCATCGTATCAGAGGTAAGATTATTGAGTTTTTCTTTAGTGAACAAGAGTATATCTTTGATGCTCCAATACATTAAATATAACACAGTCAAGTGATCACAATAAAAATGCATTGATTAGAAACTCGTTTTTTTCCATGTCAGATGTGAGCAGCTGACCTCAGTCAAGTTTTCTTTGTGTTCTGTTATGCCTAGTTTTGTTTTTCCCTTTAGCAATATAGAAGCATAAAAATAAAAAGGAATACATCAAAAAGAATTGGATCAGCTACTTGCACTTAATATGAGATGACTTAAATCCCTATGGGGGGTCGTCCACCATGAGAGGTATGTTATGAGAGGTATGATGCACTTCAGGGAAGACATGACAATTTAGCATTTTGAATCTAGTTCTGTGAGGGAATAAGTCGTGTTGCACTGCAAACAATACATTTTGCACTGCAAAACGTTTTATTCCCTCACATACAACTGAAAATAGCAAAGAGAAAAATTAGATAGATGGATAGATAGATAGATAGATAGATAGATAAATAGATAGATAGATAGACAGATAAATATATATATATAGATAGATAGATAGATAGATAGATAGATAGATAGATAGATAATAAATAGATAGATAGATGCCTGCATGAACTAGTACTTTATATAGTTTGAACCAAAGATGTCTGTGAATTGTTGAGGTTCCCGCCAGGGCTTCATTCTTTCACCCTTTTAGAGCAGTGTCAATATGACTAAGTGCAGTGGGGTCCAGGAATAAGAATGTGATCAGTCTGAGAGGCTGATGTGATGCTGGATTCTCTGTACTATAATTAATTGAACTGAATGTCATTGGAATATGCATTAATTTTCCCATTAAATCAGAAAAAGACATGTAGGCATCAAAGACACAGAAGAAAAGAAACTCATGGAGATTTTTATTAATTGACTTTATTAAAACTATTGTAAGGAATAAGACACTGAATAAATAGAGACATTTTGTTATCTCCATTTTTGTGACCAGCAGATCTATCAGTTCATAGTTCTCTCCGGCATGAGCAAGAATAGTGAAGATTTTTTTTCTTCCAAAGTTATGGTGCATGCCTCAGGCTACAAAGACGGGAATGATATGCTTTAGGAAGACACTGATCTCTTGATGCCCCTCTGAGGACCATTCATGCACTCAATGAGAAGTCCAATAAAACAGAGGCTGTCATTCAGGATGTGTGGAATGGAAGTTGGAGGTCCTGGCTGGTTGTGTGATCCAGGCCGAGGAGGCATCCATAGCATCACCAGCTTCTATTGAAAAATTAGAGGCCCAGAGGGAATTGACAGATGTCTGCTTCATCAGAAATGTGCCAAATGCAGTAAAATTTGCCAGGGTCTCCTCAAGCTGTTGGGGGTTCATGAGGGTGGTGGAGGAGAGCTCACTTATGCCAGTGTAGGAGAATATCCAACACGAGCTAATGGGGCTCATACAGAAGGATCCTAGCTGGAGGATCCACAGGGCTTATTGACTGCCATCAAGGAGAGGAGGGTAGAAAATAAATGCAGGAAGTACCAGGAAGGCTATTTTGGACTCACCAGAAAGCAGATAGAATTATTTGAGAGCAGTGTTGCAGGAAAAGCCTGTAGTGATTGACAACTGTCGACTACTCTTCTTCCCAGACAGGAGTCCAGTTACCCTAGTCAGGAAGCTAGCACGCATTGACTTATTAGTTTACTAAAAGACACTAGTAATGTTCTACCATGCATTCATTCTCGTTTTACCCATGGAAATATATGTGTTTTTCTTACTAGCCTTTTGATTTCCCAATACACCAGTGAAATTGTATTTTCCCTAATTGTCCCTTTAGCCTACCAGCTCAATTTAGAGATTATTTATGATTCATAAAATAAGGGTTCAGTGTAACATACAACAAAAATACAAACTCACAGGCGTAGCAGCGCAAGAAGTGTGAGTATTTCACCTCACAATCACCTTTGCACACATAGGTGAAAAAACATAATTTTAAACTCATCCCAGATCTCGTGATCAGCAACCCCAGATCTCTAGCCTTTCCATCCCTTGACCGTTAAAATTTACAATAATGACTTGTAATTGTGCAGTACTTGTTATGATTGGTCAGCTCCTGGGGCTATGTCCCTTCTTGTCCAGCACAATGCCACAGAGGTAAACGGAAATGGTAGCTGCTATTTACCTGGCCGCTGGGTAAATAGAGAATATTTTCTGCTATTTACTCAGCAGCTGGCTAAATAGTAGAACCTATTTATTATTTAGACAGCAGCCTTGACAAAAGCAGAGATTCTTCCCAATTGACCCAGCCACTGGCTAAATAATAGAGATTCTGTACTGCTCGTCTGACAGCCATGAAAATAGCAGAAAACGTCACTATTTACATGGCCGCAGGCTAAGCCGTAGAGATTCTGCACTCATCAGCTGGCGGCCATGCAAATAGCAGAAACATGTCAATTTGCCTGGCCACTGGCTAAATACTAGAGATTCTACACTGTTTGGCCGGCAGTAATGCTAATAGTGGACAAACTTCACTATTTACCAAGTCGCTGGCTAAATAGTAGAGATACTAAACTGTTTGGATGGCAGATGTGCAAATAGTGGAGAAGTGTGGCTCAGGGGTTAGAGGCGGCAGACCCTGATGCAGAGATCGGCCCTGGACCAGGGTTCAATTCCCCGCCTCGGCGGGTCTTGGGCTCAAAAATTCCACGGACTCGATAATTCTCGCTCCGGTGCCTTCTCGACTCACGGGTTCACACTCTGCGACTCTGGGCAATAGCTTGCTTAATCTCCACAACGGCCCCTCGCGGCGGGATGCCTGGCTTTCACCTTGGTGATACCCTGCCGGGGTTATCTCACAGGGGAATACCAGGACGGGTTCCCTAAGCAAGTGCCGGGAAACCCTTTGTGGGTAGCTGTGCGCTATATAAGCTCAAATACATTTACATTTACATACAATAGTAGAAAAACTTCATTAGTTACCTAGCTACCGATTAAATAGTAGAGATTCTAGACTGTTTGACTGGTGGCCATACACATAGCAGGAGCTCTTAAATATGTGCCCGGCTGCAGACTAAATAGTAGAGATTCTGTGCTGTTTGTCTGGCAGTCATATAAATAGCAGAATACTTCACTATTTACCCGACCACTGGTTAAATAGTAGAGATTCTGCACTGTCTGACTGGTTGCTGTACACATAGCAGGAACACTTAAATATTTACCTGGCTGCTGACCAAACAGTAGAGATTCTCCACTGTGTGAATAGGGGCTGTGCAAATAGCTGAAAAACTTTAATATTGACCTGACCCCGCTGTCTAAATAGTAGAGATTGTGCATTGTTTGAACTTCTTTTTCTGTAAAATTGTACCCCCCTAAGAGACTGCTAACATCCTGTCCTAAGGGGACCTGTTCTCCATTGCAAATTAATTACCACCTCAACTAGGGGGCTGTTAGCTTATCAGTGGTTTACGACAGCAATTGCTGTCACAAACTATCAATACATTTGTTTTCAAAGTAGAAAGGGGAAGAAGGAAACTCCCTTCATGAACCCTCCTATTTGCAATTCAGAAACAATAGAATAAGTTCTTTTACTAGTCTAATGACATTTCCAACTCATGAAAGGGTTTTGTACATAGTGGTAAGTACTTTTGTGGTCACAAACTTTGATCTTTTGCGACATGAGGTCATTCGTGCAAAAACTGGCTTAGATGCAGGCACTAAGTTATAGGTCTAAAGGTTCTAAATGTTTCCAAGTTATTTTGACAGACATGGCACTCCATTACACCATGGGATAAAGCATAGTGACATTGTAGGCCCTTTATGGAGCTGTCTTGAGCTCTACAAGTGCTCCTATTCCTTTATATTTACCTGCAGTTGTGACTAGTGATAAAGATGATTATAACGTATTTTACTAATCTAAAGCTAGATACTAGGCCTGGGCGGAGCTCTGTGGAGTTACTGAAAAACTCTGTAGAATTCCGTAGAGTTCAGCGGGCTGGGGGTGTAGGCCTCCCAATATTCTTAATCACGTCATGCAGAAGTAAACTACCTCTACTGTGAAATGGCCCGTTCTGCCAAGTATAAGCATGATATAAATACATGCAGAACTCTCTCCATTCAGAAGTACCCCTTCGCATATTATCCACACTCAACCCCTCCAACCGCCTGTGGCACGACTCACCTCCAGGGTACAGCCACTGTGGCAACTCGAGGCATACGTTGGAGCATAACAGCGCAACACGGCCCGTCAGGAGGGACATCACATCACCTCTAGCCCTGGAGCAGTGTGCATTTTTTCTAGGGATGACATACAAACTCTAACACAAGCACAATCCATTTTCAAACATAGCTCAAAACAAACTGGATAGAGCCCTGTTGCAAGCCCTGTCTCCATAATTCGAGAAAGAAAACTTAAGCACATCACTATGCACAGAAAATTTAAATATCGGCTGCCTACTGACTGTGGAAAACTCTCTATTATGTGTACTCTAAATGCAGGTACGTAATTACCGCTTTGTGGTATTGCCCGTGAGTTAGCGTGTACTCGAACAACTGCTGTGGAGTTGTACTGCTGGACGTGTGTGTCACACAGCAGCGGTAAAGGGCCACAGGTTACACCATGTGCTGTAACGGTGTCAGCTCAGCTGGAGGTAGACAGATGAGAAGCATCCTTCTGTGTTGTACTATTGTTTGTATTCTGCCGATACATTTCTGTGCAATGTGCTGATATGCAGCAAAGTTCATTTATTGGGGTCGGAGCCAGTGAACTCCACTATGTGTAGGTCGGCTGAATTTTTGCTGAACTCCGTACTCCAAGCGGAGCGCGGAGTGGGAAAAACTCTGTGAACTCTGCTGGCGGAGCAGAGTCCTCTACCCACCCCAACTATATATTTGCTCTAGCTCACAAAGCCATGGGAATCTACAAGGACCAGATGTAGGATTTGCTAAAAGCATCATGTTATGAGAACAACTCTATTTCAGCACCAAACACCTGACTACTAAACATCTGCAGACAATGATTTGTAAATGCAAAAACTAGAAATGGAAATGTTGTATCCCAGTAGCATAGAGCCATCTAATATTGAGGGTGAGTTTCTCTAAATAGAAATAATTGCATAAGGCCCCTTATCAAGTGACCAACACAATATAATTGAGAGGCTTCATTCCAATCTCACGACAGAAGTAAGAAAAACAATGGTCTTGATTTATAGTTTGGAGGACATTGTAATCTTCGTCAAGATGGCAGAAGACAATACCTCTGACAACCTGAAGGAACTCTGCCAGCCAAATTTAGCGTTGTCCACTTGCTTTGTGGGCAACTCTCTACATTGACAGAAACCGCTGTCATAGCAGTTCCTGTCTATGCACGAAACATTTGAAGGACGTTACAGTCAGGTATAATGGCGGGCAAGCAAACTTTAAAAAAGTTTTGTTTTTCATAAACCGACTCCCAAACCAGGACTTTGTTTTTGAAAAAACAAAAAAAACTAATATTCATAATTTTTTTCCTATCCCTTACAGGCTGATTTTACTCTGAATAGGGTATATAGTATAAAGTCCTTCACTCAATGACCCATACTTTATCAGGCCATCAGAGGAAGTCATCTGTCGAGAAGCTGCAAGCAAAGGAAGGGGGCTATAATTAATTGAACTGAATGTCATTGGAATATGAATTAATTTCCTCATTAAATCATAGAAAGATATATAGGAATCAAAGACACAGAAGAAAATAAACTCATTGAGACTTTTATTTATTTACTTTTTCACAAATATTGTAAGAAATAAGACACTGAATAAACAGAGACATTTTGTTATTAACATTCTTGAGAGCTACTGATAGATAATTTCATAGTTCCACTTTAAAACTCATTTTACAGCCTGGAGAAGTGGATCCACTATTGAGGTTTCAGAACTGAGTTGGGATGTTTATCTTTCACCTATCAGTTTCTAGTTGTCTCTCAGACAGCCTTGTGCAAGGTGATGGCTCTCACAGCAGCAGTTGTGCTGGCACGAAGCAGAAAGAAGCATGACATCTCAGCACCTAGCTGTCATCAACCTTTCTGAGTAGTTATCAGGCACAGACAAAAGGGCAAACCTATTTAGAAACGTTGACACCTTTAACAAGAGAAACTGATGACCAACGCCTCACTTCTACCATCTACCTTATGTCATCACTCCGGAAGTGCTAATCAGCAACCCTTTGTTAACAAGCATTTACAATGCAATGGTTTCGCCTTTGGAAAAGTTAGAGCTATTGGCATTGTAAATGACAACATTTGTATTTATGTGTTGGTTTTGAAAACAGATAAATAAATGGCATTGTCATTTATATTGCCATTAGCTTAATCTCTGCAGTCACTTTGCAGTCACTCTGCACTCCCTAGCACTCCATAGCAGTCACTTTGCAGTCACTCTGCACTCCCTAGCACTCCCTAGCAGTCACTTTGCAGTCACTTTGCACTCCCTAGCACTCCGTAGCAGTCACTTTGCAGTCACTCTGCACTCCCTAGCACTCCCTAGCAGTCACTTTGCAGTCACTCTGCACTCCCTAGCTCTCCGTAGCAGTCACTTTGCAGTCACTAGCAGTCACTCTGCAGTCCCTAGCACTCCCTAGTCACTATGCAGTCCCTAGCACTCCCTAGTCACTATGCAGTCCCTAGCACTCCCTAGTCACTCTGCAGTCCCTAGCACTGCCTAGTCACTCTGCAGTCCCTTGCACTCCCTAGTCACTCTGCACTCCCGAGTCACTCTGCACTCCCTAGTCACTGCACTCCCTACTCTGCACTCCCTACTCTGCACTCCCTACTCTGCACTCTCTACTCTGCACTCTCTACTCTCTACTCTGCACTCTCTACTCTGCACTCTCTACTCTGCATACTCTCTACTCTGCACACTCTCTACTCGGCACACACTCTACTCTGCACACACTCTACTCTGCACTCTCTACTCTGCACTCTCTACTCTGCACACTCTCTACTCTGCACACTCTCTACTCTGCACACTCTCTACTCTGCACACTCTCTACTCTGCACACTCTCTACTCTGCACTCTCTACTCTGCACCCTCCTTTGCAGCACGTGGCGCCCAAAGAGGAGAAACGAAGCTGTGGCTCTCAAGCTCCTAGCTCATGAGCTCCGAGCCTGTCCAACCCCCAAGGTGAAGAGGCAGAACGTTCCCCGGACGCTGCAGCCGAGCTGCCTCGGCAGCTCTCCTTTTCAACATGTTCTTTTAGTGATTCTGCCTCCATAACAACCTCTGAAGGCATCTCCGTCTGTCAGCAGATTAGGTGCCTGCCCATCATGGCTGCAGGAATGCCATGATGGGTGCTATAAAGTACAGCATAAAGGCAGGAGGCACACATGGAAGGGATCATCAGAAAGGGCAGACAATAAAACAAACGCACTGCTCTATCTAGGTGCACCAGCAAAACCGTGTGTTCAGAACGAGCACGACTGAAAAAAATGAAGTGAGATGCGGTGGTGAGCCACCTATGTTGGAGCAGGCGATCGATCCAGGCAGTCGTATGTGGCAGCTGTACAGATCGGGGAGAAAATCCTGGAAACAAAGGTCCTCTGAACACTGCTCTCTACAATGCAGAGAAGTAGGGGGACGCTGATGTCATGACAGGAAGTAACGTCACGACAGGTAGCTTGCACTCAGTTGCAGTTTATATTTATCAAGCTCCCGGTAAAATAAGTGGAGGGACGCGCCCACCCGCGTGGTACCGTGACTTGAGCCCTGTGCAGCATTAAATAATATTTCCAGTTGTAAAACAAAAATGATGATGTACGATATCATTATTGAAAGGGACTTACTCCTACAGAAAGGTCTGGCCAGAACATTAAGAGGGTGTATGAATGGAGCACAATAAGGTGTATGGTCATGGAAAGTATCTGGAACACCTACACACGAAGAAAAAGGTTTTTAAATATATTTTTTTCACTTTATTATTTTGGAAACATCCAGAAATATACACCTTCAAAAAGGTACGAGTCTATTTTCAGGTACGTAGGTTGGAAATACCACCTTATATAATGGAGGGTTATGTTTCTGATCAGAAACAAAGTGAAAAACATCTGGCGAATACCCTTTATCACAAGCGTCCCTTCACATATTTTGTGTTATTTAGTGTACTCCTGGAAATTTGTAGTTGTCCAGTGCTTATACCATGACCCTCCATGGTGACAAGTAATCTACTGTAGAAAGTGTAGCCATACTTGCACTACAACTTCCTACTGCCTTGTCTAAATCTGCTTCTTATGATACTGGTCAAAGGAAAACAAACGTGCATAATTCATTCCAAGTGAGCTTTCAGTTTGTTTTTCTGGTTTCATGCACATTTCCTTCAGCAACAACCACAATTTATTATTTGGCAATGCAGACAAGCTATTTGCAAATCCCAGGATTCCCCAATTGCTTGCCCCCTTGACTCTTTGACCAAAGAAGGTGGTAAGCGATTTGGAAACGGGAAGGGATGCCAATGGGCCCTACTCTTCTGAGAATTAAAAAAACAAAAACAAACCAAATTTTTTTTTTTTAAAGTGCAGTCAGAAGTCCCAAGGACCACTGCCTGCTCTTGAAAATGAAATAGGTTATACACACACTCTTCTTCAGAACAGTGCTAGGTATTACTTTGATTCAAAAAAGGGGGTGGTGATGAACAGAGTGTCTGAATTAAGCAGACCACTCTTACCCAGTCAAGAGATCAGGGCTTGATCCATCACCGTTATTTAGCTCACTGCATCACCCCAGTTCAGAACCTGGCTATATGCAAATTAGTCTGACCCAGTGCCTCATGGGAACAGGGCAGACCAAACTACCAAGCCAGTTCTTCACCGGAAAGGAGACAAGCTTCCGGGGACCGGTTTCTGGCATTTCAGCCGTCGTCGGCCCGGCTTGCTTGAATCTTGGTGGTGCAGTGAGCAAGGGACTCATGTCTGAGTATACCCTGCCACACTTGTGGTGGCCAAAAACGATTAAAAAAGGGGGTGGTGATGAACAGAGTGTCTGAATTAGGTAGACCACTCTTACCCAGTCAAGAGATCAGGGCTTGATCCATCACCTTGCTCACTGCATCACCCCAGTTCAGAACCTGGCTATATGCAAATTAGTCTGACCCATCACCACCCCCTTTTTCTGAATCGTTTTGTCCACCATAAGCGTGGAAGGGTATACTCAGATGTGAGTCCCTTGCTCATTGCACCATCAGGATTCAAGCAAGCCGGGCCGAAGACGGCTGTAATGCCAGAAACCGGTGCCCGGAAGCTTGTTTCCTTCCCAGTATAAGAATTGGCTTGGTAGTTTGGTCTGCCCTGTTCCCATGATGCACTGGGCCAGGGACAGACTAATTTGCATGTAGCCAGGTTCTGAGTTGGGATGGTGCAGTGAGCTAAAAAACAGTGATGGACCAAGCCCTGATCTGTTGACTGGGTATGAGTGTTCTGTTTAATTCAGATACTCTGTCCATCACCACCCCCTTTTTCTGAATCGTTTTGTTCACCATAAGCGTGGGAGGGTATACTCAGATGTGAGTCCCTTGCTCATTGCACCATCAGGATTCAAGCAAGCCGGGCCGAAGACGGCTGTAATGCCAGAAACCGGTCCCCGGAAGCTTGTTTCCTTCCCAGTATAAGAATTGGCTTGGTAGTTTGGTCTGCCCTGTTCCCATGATGCACTGGGCCAGGGACAGACTAATTTGCATGTAGCCAGGTTCTGAGCTGGGATGGTGCAGTGAGCTAAAAAACGGTGATGGATCAAGCCCTGATCTGTTGACTGGGTATGAGTGTTCTGTTTAATTCAGATACTCTGTCCATCACCACCCCCTTTTTCTGAATCGTTTTGTCCACCGTAAGCTCGGAAGGGTATACTCAGATGTGAGTCCCTTGCTCATTGCACCATCAGGATTCAAGCAAGCCGGGCCGAAGACGGCTGTAATGCCAGAAACCGGTCCCCGGAAGCTTGTTTCCTTCCCAGTATAAGAATTGGCTTGGTAGTTTGGTCTGCCCTGTTCCCATGATGCACTGGGCCAGGGACAGACTAATTTGCATGTAGCCAGGTTCTGAGCTGGGATGGTGCAGGGAGCTAAAAAATGGTGATGGATCAAGCCCTGATCTGTTGACTGGGTATGAGTGTTCTGTTTAATTCAGATACTCTGTCCATCACCACCCCCTTTTTAGGTCTCGCCCTGGAATTCGCATCCGAAGGATGCGTCCAGGGCGGAGACTTATAGTCGGCTGACACGGGGGAATGAGGGACACAAAACTGTGACGAGCGTGGATTGAGCTGCGTGCACGCGCGTCAACATTCACGCATGCGCACATCACAGCCACACGCATACACAGCACTCACGCATGCGCACATACACACGCATACACAGGCACACCCCCGTCACCTACACGCATACACAGAGACCCCTCCACACACACCAGCCCCTCTCCTCTCGGCTCCACACACACGCACACGCATTTACACTTACACAGACACGCAGGCACCCAGACAGGCAACCCCCCCCCCTCACACACACGCATACACACAGACTCCAGGACACATACACATACACACACACATGCACGCTCACACACATACACAGTCCGCCGCCGCGCGCGCGCACACAGATGCCCCCCGCCCCCCCCAACAAGGCGACGCCCCACTCACCGGCATCCTCAGTGCAGCGGCTCCCACCGGCAGCAAGACTCTTCTTCCCTTCTTCGGCACCGGGGCGCAGGGTAGGCTCCTGCCTGCTCCGGTGCGCCAAACAATCGCGGCTCTTCCGTGGGAGGCGGGGTAGGCTCCCGCCCTCCTACTTCCGGTTGTCCCGCCCGGCCTGCCTGACTTCCTGGTAGAAGACACGGAATGTTCATGGCAAACAGACAGACAAAAAGTGTCTTAAGAATCTTTCGTGCGCCGGTAAAGTCATCGCGGTGCTGACCAGCAGAGGGAATGCACAAGGTAAGCGGCTCGCAAGGAGGTGGTGGGGGTGTGAGGCGAGGGACGTGATCTCGCTTAATTTAGTTTCGAGTAGAGCCCCCTGCCTCCCTCAACCGTGCCCCCTCCCCCGCTTGAAGGGGCCTGTACTATGCCCCTGGTGCCCATTTGGTTTGTATTGTAAGTTCGCAACTCATTATATAACACACGTTAGAGTTGCTCCCTGAGCCTATTCTTCAGGACATTGACACAGTTTAATTCCCTCACAGGTGGCCCGTGTGTGTGTTAATGTGTGTATATGACGTTGCACCTGTAGTTGTGAATGTACGCACGTCTGACTGGCGCGGAGGTGTGCATGCATACGTGTGCATCTATCTCTGGATGCGGGCAAGAGCAGAAATGTCCTCTCTCTATGTGTGCTTCAGTGGCCAGCCACTACTGCCTCTCCAAAGGACTTGCGGATTGCCTTGTGTTGCGATCAAACTCACTTCCGGATTTCAGTAACGCTAGGTGTTACCTGCGCATTATCAGGCAAGGCCTTTCAAGGGATGAGCTCCGGAGCTCATCTTTCTAACAACACGATCCGGCTGGAGCAGCGGGGACGGCTGAGGTGCTGAGAGGACTCGGTGCATCAGAACACTGATGCTGCAATGCAGGTTTTCTCTGAGCACTTACAGTCACTGTCACAACCGGCTTTCGTTTTCACTGTTAACAGCACATATTTCTTTTACAAGTGGGATTAAAGGAGGTAGGCAGAGGACCGTGTTCAACAAAAAGAGGGGACACGTATTGCATGCAATCCTCCAGAATTGGCACCGCTTTTACAATATACGCGCTGCTGTGATTTGAGGCCCTGTTGAACAGCTCCAACATTCACCAGACATCATTTCCTTCATGTAGAGACATGAAGAATGGCGGAGAGGGAGTTTTGAATATGAGGGACTATGTTAATGTAAAAAGGGCATAAAGTACACCCTGCCGTAATTCTGGTGCAGAGTGACTGCAAATCCTCCAGTGAGCCCACACTGAAGGCCAAGATTTGTCTGTGAGATACGGGAGACTCAGGGGCCCTCTTCAAATTCTGCCTGTGGGCCCCCTCCATTTTGCATTGCGTCATAGAGTGTAATGTGCTGTAGGGCACAAGGCGGCTGTCTGCTGCACATGGTACCTTTGTATATTTTCTTGTCTAGAACCAGATATTCCTTAATACTTCCCGGAAAATCTGTTCTTCTCGGAGGAGCTAGTGTGTCACCGAACAGGATGTGACACAGGGGTATCGGAGCTAGGGGAGTCAGAAACGCTAACATCATGGAAGGGCCTTTAATGGTGCAGGTTTGATGATGGAATACCTTTCTGCTCTTACATTATTTAAGGAAATGTGCTCCCTGTGCTTTCCAGTGAGGAGTGTTGAGTGTCCGGTGTAGTACAGAAAAATGGACATGCATCCTCGGATCAGATTGTGGCAGCTAGACATGCAGCAGAAGTTCGTTGTCACTCGCTTCCATTTCTTCACATTCAAGCACCTTGGACCGGAAAACGTACGCTTGTCCCTAATGTAACAAGCGCGAGGCCAGGTGCTGCAGCAACATTACAGTACTCCATTGCCGTGGGCCCAGAGCCATGAACTAGGTTTAAACCTTCTCTAATCTCAGTTCCTTCGTTAATCAGATGCACCGACCAGAGCCGTAGCCTCCATTAGCGCAGCAGGAGCATTGGTGCCGGGGTTCAGAGGCTCTATGTAGACACCCAAACACACACACACGGAGTGACAGTGAGTGCGAAGTGACAGTGAGTGCGGAGTGACAGTGAGTGCAGAGTGACAGTGAGTGCAGAGTGACAGTGAGTGCAGAGTGACAGTGAGTGCAGAGTGCGTGCAGAGTGACAGTGAGTGCAGAGTGACAGTGAGTGCAGAGTGACAGTGAGTGCAGAGTGACAGTGAGTGCAAAGTGACAGTGAGTGCAGAGTGACAGTGAGTGCAGAGTGCGTGCAGAGTGACAGTGAGTGCAGAGTGAGTGCAGAGTGACAGTGAGTGCAGAGTGACAGTGAGTGCAGAGTGACAGTGAGTGCAGAGTGACAGTGAGTGCAGAGTGACAGTGAGTGCGGAGTGACAGTGAGTGCAGAGTGCGTGCAGAAACAGTGAGTGCAGAGTGCGTGCAGAGTGACAGTGAGTGCAGAGTGACAGTGAGTGCAGAGTGACAGTGAGTGCAGAGTGACAGTGAGTGCAGAGTGACAGTGAGTGCAGAGTGCGTGCAGAGTGACAGTGAGTGCAGAGTGACAGTGAGTGCAGAGTGACAGTGAGTGCAGAGTGACAGTGAGTGCAGAGTGCGTGCAGAGTGACAGTGAGTGCAGAGTGACAGTGAGTGCAGAGTGACAGTGAGTGCAGAGTGACAGTGAGTGCAGAGTGACAGTGAGTGCAGAGTGAGTGCAGAGTGACAGTGAGTGCAGAGTGACAGTGAGTGCAGAGTGACAGTGAGTGCAGAGTGACAGTGAGTGCAGAGTGAGTGCAGAGTGACAGTGAGTGCAGAGTGACAGTGAGTGCAGAGTGCGTGCAGAGTGACAGTGAGTGCAGAGTGACAGTGAGTGCAGAGTGACAGTGAGTGCAGAGTGACAGTGAGTGCAGAGTGACAGTGAGTGCAGAGTGACAGTGAGTGCAGAGTGAGTGCAGAGTGACAGTGAGTGCAGAGTGAGTGCAGAGTGACAGTGAGTGCAGAGTGACAGTGAGTGCAGAGTGACAGTGAGTGCAGAGTGACAGTGAGTGCAGAGTGACAGTGAGTGCAGAGTGCGTGCAGAGTGACAGTGCGTGCAGAGTGACAGTGAGTGCAGAGTGACAGTGAGTGCAGAGTGACAGTGAGTGCAGAGTGAGTGCAGAGTGACAGTGAGTGCAGAGTGAGTGCAGAGTGACAGTGAGTGCAGAGTGAGTGCAGAGTGACAGTGAGTGCAGAGTGACAGTGAGTGCAGAGTGACAGTGAGTGCAGAGTGACAGTGAGTGCAGAGTGACAGTGAGTGCAGAGTGACAGTGAGTGCAGAGTGCGTGCAGAGTGACAGTGAGTGCAGAGTGACAGTGAGTGCAGAGTGACAGTGAGTGCAGAGTGACAGTGAGTGCAGAGTGCATGCAGAGTGACAGTGCGTGCAGAGTGACAGTGCGTGCAGAGTGACAGTGCGTGCAGAGTGACAGTGCGTGCAGAGTGACAGTGAGTGCAGAGTGACAGTGAGTACAGTCACTCAGCACCACCACATTATCAGTCAGAACCACCACAGCATCACTCAGAACCACCACAGCACCACTCAGCACCACCACAGCATCACTCAGCATCACTCAGCACCACCACAGCACCACCATAGCACCACTCAGCACCACCACTGCATCACTCAGCATCACCACAGCCCCATTCAGCACCACCACAGCATCACTCAGCACCACCACAGCACAAATATGTTCTCTCAATGTTTCAAGCTTTATTACAAATGTCACAAAAAGATGTTAATATTTCACTTCTGTTCTTGGATTTTGTTACAATAAAATACACTGAACATAATCTTCACAAAAGTTATTTACAAAAGTTTAAGCTATTGCCATTATAAATTACAATCACTTTTATTAAGTATTAAAAAAAATTAAAAGCCATTGTTATTTGTAATATCAATACATCTAAGTCACGTAAATACAAATGTTGCATTACAAATGCTATAGGTGTCACATTTGCGAAAGTTATAACTACTGGCATTGTAAATGACAAAGCTATTAATTTAGCTATTTTCAAAACCAACACATAAATGAACGTTTGGTGAATTTCCATTAAAATATTTGACTTTTTTACTAAGATATTATTATACTGTTTTATGCAAACAAAATTTAGATACTGCATAAATAACTTTAATAAAACATATTTTATATGAAGCTTTTTATGTAAAAAAAATATATAGCATAAAGCAAAAAACAATTGCCATTTACAATGCTAATAGCTCAAACTTAAATAATGCGAGACCTATTGCATTGCAAATGCTTGTTCTGAATAGGTATTACTTTGAAGCTTGGATTCACCATGTTTAAATCACTGATCTATTACCAACATGCAGGGCATTAGGTAGATACAAAAAAGTCGGATCAGGGGGTATCTAAAGAGGCGTGTTCTCTTTAATAAGGGTATCGCTTACGGCTTATAGTGTTTCAATCAACTGGCATTTTTGGTCAAGATTAATAAAAACATGTAAATAAACAGGAAATATACCGCAGGTATATATTACCTTAACAATTTTTCATGAATTGTTCAGAAATCGAACAGTGTAATTTGCCAGTTTAGCGAAGGACACGAACATAGTTCCTGATAGTTATTAAAAAGGGATGTTACAATGTGTCTCTAACAGGCTTGAGAACAGGAACAACCCACTCCAGTCAAAATCTATGTCAATACATAGATCTGAGGTTGAGCAATTAACCCTCTGTCCACCCTGCCCAAACGCACGCAAGCAAGCAATGCTATATTAAACTTGCCAATAAGATTTCATCCCAGGCTAGGCTGAATTGGCCTACAGGGCAATCAGGCAGTGCTTGATGGGCCGGTCCGACATATCAGTGTGTGGGCTGTTTTTTATTTTTTTTAGCCATTTGTGGACCTGTTTTATGGCCTTGTGGGGTGGTTTTACTATTGATTTCCCCGATGTTACCACAAGTAAAGCCTGCAGTAAACACAAATGAGTGCAGGCTCCTAGACCTTGGAAAATCCCCATAGTGCGCAGTCTTTACAAGATGAAAACTGGCCTGACTTGCAAGCGTGCACCACTCTCTTAGCTATCAGATTCGCTAATGGGGGCCACTTTTATTTCAGTGCCCAGGACGATTTTTTGTCCAAGTGCGACCCTAAGAGCAGGCTATTTTTAACCCTACTTCTCCTATATTTCATACCAGAAATAATTCAGAGTAGCGTTTTCAGTCTGTGTAACTGGTTTTTACTTTCAGGTAAAAGGCACGTTGCTAAACATAAAAACATCCAAGTTGCAGCAAAACCATTTTAAACTGAGAGGAGTTTTCAGCAAACATTCCAAAGAGACAGTGCGCGCGAAGGCACGGCAGACTTGTCGTGTGTCCCCACACGCTGAAGTGTGCTTGCAGGACTGAGAACTCGTTCGCTATGTGCTGGTTTGACTGTGCGATAGCATCAAACAGTAATGACAGGCATACTAATGGGCTTGCTGTTACTCTGACCACGTCAAGAATGCGGCCCCTCCTCTGCCCCCATGGGGGCATATTCTGCGTACGTGTGCTCTTGGCTCAGTGTACGAGTATGAATGCGGATGTTCTCGAAAAATACGGCCTCTTTACGAATTCCTTTCTGTGGAGGCGTAGGCATTCTGCCTTGCCATCAGGCGGAAAGCGAGCTGGAGTCTCGGCGATCTGATAAAGGTAAAGGTCTCGCCCTCAAAGGCAGAGCCCCGTCCCAGGCAGCAGTCCGAGCAAGGATCAGATATCTGCTTCCAAAGACAAAACAAGCACCTACGGGCACACGGACAGCGGGAGGGGGGGTAGACACAGACAGGGGGGGCGGGAACAGCACACGGTTAGTGGGAGGGGGGGTGGGAACGGGCACTCACCTGGACTTCTTCCGGCGGCCGTGGTCGGCATGGAATGACAAAAACAAACACCAAAAAAAAAAAAAAACGAAACTCCGCCCACCGCCCGATGACGATGCAAAAAGGGTGGAGAGGGAAAAAAATGCAGGAACACCCACGAATCTGGTCCGGCCATGACGGACAGATCTCTGTTCCAATGGCTAGCCTCCATTTATGGAGCTAGCCAATGGAACAGAGGGCGGGACTAAGCAGTACACTGTAGAGACATAAGATTTCTCCTGGGCGGAGCTAGGAGCTCTGGCCCCAGGCGAAACCTAAAAATGGCCTCACAGATATTTGGGGATAGCATTTTCTCCAATCTCCCTCACTTCAGTACTGGGTCTCTACCCTCTTACCACAGGGATGCAGTCAATACACTCCTACTGTGTAGGGAAGCTGCATCTACTCTACATCATGTCATGCAAAATGTATCCCTCTGGTCCAGTTACAAAAACTTTCTTTACACAACGAGTCTAACCACTATGCACTATAAGGCGGATTTTCTAAGCGCTTGTGTTACCCTTGCGTCAAGCAAGGGGACGCAATGCATCACAAGTCCTTAAAGGGATTTACTAGGCCACACAAAGCCAATTTGCATGGCTTGGCATGGCTCAGTAAATCCAGAGTAACGCAAGGCAGCACAAATCACTGACTTGCGATTTTGTTGTTGTTGTTTTTTTAGAGTTTTATATAGCTCAAACTAGACCCGAAGATATTGGGTATCAGAGCGCTTTACATATCGCCAGTTTTGTTACACATTAATTTTTGTTAGGCACGGGGAGATTAAGTGATTTGCCCAGAATTACAGGCAGTTGGGCGTCATTGCCGTGACTCGAACCCGGTTCCCCAGCTCCGACGTGGCCAATCTAGCCGTAAAGCTACACCCTCTTGTGTTACCTTGTGTTGAGAAGGCGTTCCACAGGTGGTGCATGGGCATTCTCATGTATCCACCCATGGATTCTGATGCAATCCCAGATTTACTAAGCTCAGTAAACCTCAAAATGGTATGCCTTACTAAGTGAGGTGTAAAAAGGATAAATATCTGTATTGCTCATTACTCCCTCTTTCTATTCGTGCTGCATCCTGCTGGATGCATTGAAATATGAAACTTCCTCAAAAGATTGTTTTTGTGCCCCTTCCTGCACAAAAACAATCCTAGTCATAATACAGGCAACCTGGCACCATGGAGAAAGGGTGCCTGGTTGGCACTAGGCAGCACACGTTGCGTCAGGGCAAGGAAAGCGCAGAAATACATTGTATCTTCGTAGATATGGTGCATTTCTGCTTTCTCCCTATCCCAAACGCAGCACAGCAAGTTGTTTTTCTACCTTGCGTGACTCCTTTGTAAATCTGCCCCTTGCTATATACCCATCTCACATACACACACATGGAATGTCAGGACAATGATCTGTGGATCACATAGAATCCCTCTGTGGACTATTCAAGCCGATCTATCTGGAGCCTCCATCACTCCCTTTTCTGCTCATCAAAGCCTTCTTCTGATCTTGACCGTCCCTTTGCTGATTGCCATATCCCTTTGGCCCCCTTCATTGTCCATTAACCATTTTTCATGACTTCAGTTATCTGAGTTTTGCGAATTCTTTCTGCCATCCTTGACAGATCACACTCATGTTCATCCATCTACCATTAAACTCCTCTACCAAGTTTCAGTCTCTATGTCCTCAGATTTCCCCTCAGACTACTGTGGCAGCATCAGACCGCCCAATCAATAGTCAGAGTATATTTGTCCCAGCTTTTTATTCACTTTGCAGGCTCTGATCTTTCACCAAATACTTACCAGTTCTTTATAAGAGCTGAAGAGGTGGGGGTTTCTAGAGGTTGGCAGTATAAAAAGCAGGGAAAAGAACCATTTACAAAAGGGACATCCTAATGCATGTGGCCTAGACTCACATCGGTGTGCTCTTCTTGCTCCTGATCTTCTTACTCCACTTCTAGGTCCTCTTGTGCCATTAGGCATTGGTCCTTCTCCTAGTCCTGCTCCAAATCCTCCTTTTCTCGGTTGTTTTGGTTCTCCTGATCCTCATTGTAAGTTTGGTCTAACTAGTTCTGGTCACCCTAGTACTGGTTTCCTGAATCGGTGGGGCCTGGTTGTAGTGATTCCTGACCCTGATCTCCTGGCCCTGTTCCTGGCTCATCGTAGTGTTGGGGTTTTATTGTAATCATCTAGGTAGAATTGTCCTGGTTCTTTGGAATTAGGAATCAGAACAATTGGAGTGTTCTTTGTATTTATTAAGTTGTGTTACCATGTTAAGGGGATTAATTGGAGCTGTTGATATTGCTGGTTGCCTGGTCCTCACTCTTGGTTGCCAAATAAAGAAGAAACATACATCTTCATTGAGTCTTCTGGTCGTTACGTCACTCATCCTTACATAAGCCCTGCCTTGGCCTCCTCATCCTGGGACTACTGTTCCTCATCCTTATCTCCTGCTGGTCTTCTGGGTCCTTATCCACCTGGCCCTGTTGTCCTGGTTTTCCTACTGCTGGCACTCCTAGTCTGCCTGGTTTGGGTCATCCTGTTTCTCATTGCTGTTGTCCTTGTGGTGCACCTGGTACTGCCTCTACTGGTCCTGGTCCTCATTATCATATCGTCATGGGCTGGGCCTGGAAAGCTTGGAACTGGTCTGGTCCTATTTGTCCTCGTGGCACTGACTTTCCTGGTTCCACGGATCCCCCCTGCCTGGTCCATATACCAGAGTTACTAGTCCTCCTTCTCCACTTGGAACTTCATGTCCTGTTCCCTTGATTCTGACCTCTCTGATTTACTAGCCCTATTCCTGGTCCTGCTTATTCTGTTCCTTCTAGGCCACCTCATTTTCCCCCATCTGGTCCACCTACACCTGATCTTACTAGTTTTCTGGGTCCTCATCCAACATTTCATGATACTCTTGGCTCTGGTCCTCCTGCTTGTAGACATCATGTGACGGAGCAACCCATCCGCTGAGTTCTAAATCAGACCCTCAGTGTTGGTCTCCTTGGTCCTGGTCGTCCTCGTTCTTCTTGTCCTATTGTGCTTGTTATCATAAAGTTTGCCTTTTGGCCATCATGGCCCTACCTGTTTCCCCCAGTCTTGGCTTATCTGGCCCTACTCTTTTGTGGTCCTCTTGGTCCTAGTTACCATTTCTGGTTCTCCTCACCGTCCAACTGCTAGTGCTGGTGCAGCAAGTCGTTGTCCATATTGATTCTTGGCATTCTTAGTCTTTGCCTTCCTGGTTTGGGGCATCCTTGTTCTCCTGGGTCTGTTTCTTGTCCATTTAGTCCTACTGGTACTACAGTCATTAATGTAGGTCCTCTTTGTCCAGGTTCTCCTTATGCAGGCCCTAATGAGCATAGTCATTTTGGTTCTGGTCCTACTGCCCATCACTGTTCATTGCACTTTGTCTTCCAGATGCTGGTTTGCCTTCTTTCCTGGTCATGCTACTTGTAATGATTGCTCTGTCCCACATAGTAATCCAAGCCATAGTCACCTAGGTCCTGATCTTCATGACCCTCTGAGCCCTGTTTCCGGTCTTCCTGGCCATGATCCTTGTAGTTCCTAGTCCTCTTTCTCTTGTCTACTGGGTACCCTTGGTACTGCCTCCCCCTCAGTCTTCCTAATCTCTGTCCTGTTTATCCTAATATCTTGGACATACTGGCCATTGCCCTATAGGTCCTGATCTTCTTAGTCCTCTTCACTCTGGTCCTGGTCCTCCTGGCCATCACCATCCAGTTCCTTGTTTGCATGGTCCTGCAATAACCAGTTCTCTCATAGATCATCCTAGCCTTTCCTAGTTCTGATGTTCCTTGACCTCTGGTTCATGCTAGTCTAAGAACCTTTTGTCCCTGTACTTCCTGGTTTGACTGGTCATCATTCCCATGTACACTTGCCCCTAGTCGTTTGGATCCTGGGTTTCCTGTTTCACAGTCTCCTGGTCCTACAGCTTTTCATCCTTCTCACCATAATTCTCTCCCATCTGTCCTCCTGGTCCAGTTCCCCTGGTTTATGTAGTCCCTTTATTTGCCTGTTCCTAATCCTTCTGATCCTGGTCACCTTGGTCCATGTAGTCCTAGTCTTAGTTCTGTTATCTCTTTATCTGGCCCTCATGTCTCTGTTCTTCTGGTGCTAGTGCCACTGGCCTTGGTCCCCTAGCCCTCCTAGTCCCCTGTTATCCTGCTCCATCCTATTCCCACTAGTCCTCTTGGTCTCCAGGTTTGCCTATTATACCTTGTTCTTGTCCATCTGACCATGGCTCCTTTTATCATGGTCCTACTAATATGGATGCTATTGGGTCTGGTCTTCCTTTTTCATCTGTCACTGGTCCTCCTAGTTCCTATGTTGTAGGCCACCCTGGTTCATGTAGTTCTTGTAAACCTGGTTTAGGATTCCCCTGAGTTTGACACTCCTGGACCTTCTGATCCTGGCCCCACTGGACAAAGACTTTCTGATCCTTTATAGCCCTACTGGTCGTTCTAATCTAGGGTCTCCAGGTCTTGCTGGCCATGGTTCTTTCTGTTGTAGTCTTCCTGGTCCTGTTTGTTTTGCTTCAGTCTGGGCCTTTGGTCCTTGATCTTTTGTCTGTGGTCTTGACCTCCAGTCTCTAGTCCTTCTCTCCGTTAGTGTCCATTAGTCTGTCTACTTGGGTTTGCCACTCCTGGCCCTGGTTTTCCTTGTCCCTCTGGTCCTGGTGGATGTGTACAGGCCCACATAGACCTCCCTGTTGCTATGGTACAGGTCCTTTGTTCCTTCTACCCCTCTGGCCCTTCTGTTCTTTCGGGTCTTGTCGACTGGTTCCACATATTCCTGGCCCTCCTGATCACCATAGTGCCAGTGCCCGTAGTACTGTATTTTATTGTCCTGTTTCTCATCGTCTATTTGTTCCTGGTAACTCTGCATCTCATAGTGTAGGTCTCACTTTGCCTGGTTCTTCTTGTCCTGGTCCTTGTGACTCTGGTTGTCCTATCACTCCTATTGGTCCACCTCTTGGTCCTTATTGTCTTATTTTCCATTCTCCCGTCCTACAGCCACCTAGCCTGTCACACTGTATTTGTTTTTAGCTTCCAGATTTATGCTGAGACAGCACTGCCAAATACAGAAATGAGGGCCCAGTATCATCCTCCGCCTGGGTACATGTATGTGATAACGCCATACATGGAGCTCAGTGTTACACATCTTTATTTTTCAGAGTGTAACTTTTAAGTGACTGTAATGTGTCATGAATTTTCTTAACCAGACTCAATCACTTACGTCACTGTTCTATGAGTCCGTCAGGGACAAGAGGGGTCCCACTATCTCTAACATACACAACACTACATCTCCCTCCTTGATAAATAAAAAGTATATACAAAGTACACACATCCAAAAGAGCCCATCACTCAAAAATCATCAAATGGAGCATCATGAACATTAAAAAACGATGTATTCTCATGAGTAAATTAAACATTCATGTAACATGCTTTAAGACCATACTCAATATCTTTGCAGACAGCTAAATACTTCCTGACAGAAGCTCAAAATAGTGTGTAATATCCTGAAGCTTCTGTTTGATTTCTACATGTCTTTTTATTTTTTTTGAAGTTTTATATAGCACTAACTAGACCCGAAGGTATCAGAGCGCTTTACATGAGCACCAGTTTCGTTACAGATGGACACATTCATTTTCATTAGTAACAGGGAGGTTAAGTAATTTGCCAAGAACCACAGAATGTTGAGCGTCCCCGTTGAGACTCGAACCCGGTTCCCCAGCTACGAGGTCAACCACCCTAGCCGTTAGGCCACATTCTCTCCCTTGTCTTATTTGAATATTAACCCCTTCGATGCTCATGACGTAACGGTTCCGTCATGAGGCACAGTGGAGCTGTGCTCATGACGGAACCGTTCCGTCATGACCACGCCCATTATCATTGGCCCTCAGCACAGGAGGGGAATATCTCAAGCAGTGATGAGGTTAAAACAAAGGGGCATGGGAGACAAAAGAGACCATTATTATTTGTTTTTTACAAAAGAGGCGGGGAGGACGAAGGGGGACAACGAAGACAAAAAAAATGAAAAATAAAACTTACCTGCTGCCCTCCTGCATCATGTCGTGCTCTTCTGCTCCTCTCTGCCACTGCAGGCAGGCACAGGCTGCCAACCTGCCCTGTGGCTAAATCTAACGCTGCTTTCACATGAGAGTAGCTTCAGGATTGGCCTGAGCGCTGATGATGTGCGCTCCAGGACAGACTGGAAGCCTGTGCCTGCTCTCTCCAGTTCCAGCAATGCAGGTGGAGTTAGAGAGGGGTCACTAGGCATGTGGTCTTTGGCTGGCCTGAGATTGCCAGCCAAAAACCAAATGTGCAGTATAGGTAGAGCCCACCACTCCCCTCCAGCCTATCATAACCCTGGTCCTGCCCAAGCCCTTGCACAAGTTAAATAAAACCATAATAAAACAAGTTTTAAACCTGTTTTATTTCTACATTGTTTAACGTGGTGGCGGGGCGGAGCCCCCGATGGCTTTAAGATCGCAGTCAAATGACATTTTGCTGAAAAATGTAATATATGGCAAATATCACTTGCATATATCAATTCTCTACTTCTGCTGCCCTTCTTGTAGCCATTTAATCTACATCTGTGGATGCCATTTAAATCAAAATGTTATAGTATAGTATGTTATAGTTATAGTATGTTATAGTATAGTATTTCACGGAAAGAGTAAATATAAATGTGTGTATACTTGTAAAGCGCACTGCCACCGCATCTCGGGGCATCCTGGCGCTGTGGAACCCTTCCTGGCTTTCCCTGTGAGATGCCCCCTCCTGGGCACCCCCAAGGTGAAGCCAGGCATCCCAGCGCTGTTGGGGCCGTTGTGGAGATTAAGCAAGTTATTGCCCAGAGTTGCAGAGTGGTACCCATGATTAGAGTAGGCACCGAGGCGAGAATTATCGAGTCCGCGGACATTGAGCCCAAGACCCTGCAGCGTCGGGAATTGAACCCTGGTCCCAGGCCTGACCTCTGCTTCAGGGTCTGCTGCTTCTAACCAGTGAGCCACACTTCTCCACAAGTGACTTGTGGTAGATTAAATATACTGTTCCTATTTACTCAAGTCACACATTCCCGTTAACTGCAGGTTCTAAATACTGAGCTTGCGCAATAGAAGTCAGAAATTTTTTGTCCTAAAAGGAGATTTTCTATGAACAGAATAGCATTAGCCTTCCAAATTGTGCTTCCTATGTTGATAGTAGTATTAAGCAAGCATTTGCAATGCAATTGGTCTCGCCATTGGACCTTATATGCATTTAGCTATGCAGCACATTAGCCTGGGTTCTGAAACATCTACTGCTCTTTAACATGGAGGGAAAGTAAGAACCAAACTGTGTGACAAAGCAGGTATAGGAACACATGAAGAAATATTGCCTTTCAGCGGGAAATAGTCTAGTCCAAAGCTCTGTTTTTAATATAAAATCAGGACCTTTGGTGGTCATATCACTGAAAATACAAGATTTGAAAAAAATATTATTGACTACAGGTGCTCGTGGAAGATAAGTTCTATGAATTGGAATCTTGAGAATGCTAAAAGTGATTCTGGTATTTTAATAACCCCTACTGGTCGTTTTCTATCAAGAAATTAAATAGAGGCAGATGTAAAAAAAAAATAAAGTACTTCAACAGAAAGCAGTTCTGGTATTTTATTGACCTCTACTGGTCGTTTACTATCAAGACAGTTAGATATAGGCTGTTGAACAAGCAAAAAGCAATTCTGGTATTTTACTGACCTCTACTGGTCGTTTTCAATCAAGACAGTTAAATAGAGGCAGTTGAATTGAAAAAAAAGTCCCTAAGCGGAAGCAGGAAAGTCCTAGGGCTGATCTCCAGAGCCCACAAAGTACATACACATATACGTATATACTAAAGAATATACAATAGGTCTCGAATACTCAACCTAAAAAGGCTGGGTTTCTCCACAGAAAAGCCAAAACTAAAACAAAGCATCTTGGGAATCGAGGTACATAAAACATATTTTTCCAGGCTAGACTTTTCTGAAACCTGATATGTTCAAAGCATTTGAGGTTGTGGGATTTTTAAAAGGAGATTGAACTATATTTTGACAAATAACAGATCTATGTATGTCGGTGACAATCTGTATAATAAATTACGTTTCCTCCCCATACCTGCACTGTAGCAGTGCTGGAACACTGAAAGGGTGGAAACTCTAACATTTCTGGGGAGTCACAAACACTTTTGCTGTTCCTTTCATCTTTTTCTCTTCCATATATCACTTACAATGAGACACCATTTTAAGGATGATAGCTGGAATAGATACGGGAACAACATTGAAGACACTGAGGAATTTAGGTAACACAGTTGACCGTCAATCCTACCTATTAGCATATGACAAATTGTTCCACTGCCATTTTAAGTAATTAGGGTTTATGCCAATCCAATCCAATCCAAAAAAATTTAGGCCATAAAAGAAGCATACAAATACATACAACAGTATAAAAACATCACTGGAATGTACAAAAATAACAGTAACGAGACTTCTTATCCATCTTTAAAATCGAATAGATAAAAATACATAAAAAAGGGAACGGCACAGTTCATTACATGGGAGTAAAATTGACATTGTGGAAGGGACGTTATCAACGGAAGCCGCAAAACATTAAAACAGTGGCGGGAAGTTCGATCTATGTTAGATTATCCTTAATCAGCTTGGACCTCTTACGCCACATAGCAAGGAGAAATTTGGAAACTGCAAATACAATATGGGGGGAAGGGTCAGATTTCAGTATTCTGTAAGATGACAGACAGTTCCTTATAGCCATGTTCCTGCATAAAGGCACCAACCAATATTTCCTTGAGGATTTATATGTGGGGCAGAAAAACAGAACATGGATTTCGTCCTCATCGTCCAGATTGCAACCAGGGCATAACTTATCCCCCCCATTGGTCCATTTACTAGTAAAGGATTTAATTGGCAGGGAGCCAAACCGCCACTGTAAAAACAACTTCCTTGCCAGGGTTGGGTATATAAAATCCAAGAAGGTTTCAAACTTGTATGAATTTTTGGATTGAATAAAACAGTGAGTAAGGGTGCCGGTGCTAAGTGCAGTCATGTGAGATGTGAGGTTTTGTTCCTTGTACGCTTCCACTAGTCTTTTCCGGGGTACCTTGCTACATCCTATTTCTGGAGTCACCCAAAGCTCGCTAAAACCAAGCCTAAACAATTCTTTTTTTACAAAGGCTAGCCAAGGTATCTTGCCATTGTGGTTCATGTTCATGACATTTACCAGGTCTTGCCTGTAATGGCTAAGCTCCTTTGTTGACCACAGTCTATGCCAAAATCTAATGGGTTTGGAATTGAGATCCTCTCTGATGGAAGGTAGACCCAGGTCCAGACGTATGGGAAGTAAGGGAGTTGCAGTTGGGAGGGCCAGGAGACGCCTCATAAAATTATTTTCAACACCCACCAGCTCTGTAGCCGCTTGGTGCCCCATAGCTCGCTTCCATAGAGTGCGGCTGGTTTCGCTTGCACTTTATACATCTCAACTGCAGGAGCTATAGGTTTATAGGTTGAGGTGTTGGTAACCTTTAAGATAGCCCCAGACAGTTGAGATAGCCTCAGTCGCGAGCTTGCAATCTGTGGGTGCCATGAGAGGTTCTCCTGCAGGGTTACACCCAAATACTGAAAGGTTTTGACCCTCTCTAGGACCGTAGAATTTAAGGTTGGATTAGGTCTAGTTGTAGAAGAGGGGTTAAAAATCATGTATTTGGTCTTCCCTGCGTTTATTTCAAGGCCATGCTGCCTACAGAAGAGATCGAAGCCATCAAGGATTCTCTGAATTCCCATGGGTGATTTGGAAAGCAGGAGGGTATCATCAGCAAACATAATCGCTGGTACCCTCCTGCCTGCCAAGACTGGGGCGTCATTATCCTCAACATTAGCTAAATGTGAGATGACGCTGTTCACATATAAACAAAAAAGAGTGGGGGCAAGGACACAGCCCTGCCTAACCCCCCAGGAGACAGGAAACCTATTTGACAATGCTCCGCCCCGTCCGCAGCGTACCTGAGCAAAGTTGCCCTGGTGCAGTCTAATTATAGCCTGGAGTAAGTTAGTGGGCACTCCTAACTCCTTCAGGACCTCCCAGAGTTTTCCTCGTGGTACCAGATCGAACGCTGACTTCAGGTCCACGAACACCATGTACAATCTCCCGCCCTCGATGGTCACCGTTTTCCAAAAGAGGAGAACTAGGCGGAAGATTTGGTCCATGGTGGACGTATTTTTCCTGAAGCCAGCCTGGAGAGGACTTAGGATTTCATTGTCCTCCATCCAGACCAACAGATGGTCTAGTAGGATTCGCGAGTAGATCTTCTGGGGGACATCTATCAGGCTGATCGGCCTGTAGTTGGATGGGAGCAGAGGACAGCCCTTCTTGAAGATAGGGACTATCTCTGCCCCCAGCCAAGTACAGGGGATCGCCATACCATGTGCAAGTGAGTTAAAGAGAATGTGAAGGTAAGGCGCCCAGATCTCTGAATGGGACCTAAAAAGGTCACCAGGTAATTTATCAAGGCCAGGTGCCTTGCCCAGCGCTAAGCCATCAATTGCACTGGCCACTTCCCCTAACGTAAACTCTAGCGTGTCACCAGGAAGGGAGAGGAGTGTTTCAACAGTGGCATCGGTATTTTCATGGACGTCTGCATAGAGTTTCCCGAAGTGATCTTCCCATATTTGTGCTGCTATATTAGGTTCTACTGCGGCTTTTGGTTCCCCTGAGCCAGTAGTTACCAAGGACCAGAATCTTCTTGAGTCCTTGGCTGTTAGAGCTGCGGACAGATCCTGCCATCTATCCCAGTCCCAGTCTGACCTCACACGAGCCATTGTATCTTTGTACTGTCGCCGGAGAGCGGACACCCTGGTCCGGGATTCCCCCTCTTTGACTGCAGTGATAAGGTCAGCTTTAACCTTTCTACACTCAGAGTTATACCAAGTAGATGTTCTGGTCTTGGGCTTGGACTTCGGCACCTCTGGGTAGAGGACCTCTCCCAATACAGCCACTAACTCTTCGTGTATAGAAGGTAGGGATTCCTGCAGGGCCTGGGTACTGGATAGACTAATTAGTTCTTCCAAGGCCTCCGAGGTCCAGAAGTGCTAGCGCCGTCCATCGCGTGCACCTGGTTCCTCTTCCCGCCCCCTTCTCTCTCCTCCTCTACTTCAACCGCGACTCGAACGCGAACGCGGGACGCGCGCGGACGAGGAAGCGGGCGAAGACCGGGCGGTTGTGTGGCCGTTAGGTGGCTGGGGAGGCTGGGCTGGGCCCTGTCTTTTTTGTCGTGCTCCCTACGTAGACCTGGGCTCTCTGGGACCTCCACTGTTTGTATACATGGAGTAAGTGCTCCTTTAGTTGTCACAGCTTTGCTGGTTTAGTATTTTTAGTCATAGTCATCCTTGTATAACTTCCTAGCTGTGTTTCCTCTTCCCATTATGGATACGGCTTCACCTGGGACTTCGGGGGTCAACCTTAATAAGGGTACTCTAGACAACTACTTTAAGAAATCCATCTCTGATATCGAAAGGGAAGAAGCCTTAGCAGAGAAAAGGGTGGAGCGTCGACGCTCCATCGAGGGTTACAAGGCAAGAACTCCCTTGGCTATGTCCCCGCATACCTTAGTACCCAGTACAGAGGTGTCCCCTATTACTGAGGACCCCTTTACATCTCAGGGAATCCCAGAACTTTTAAGGGATATTACCCCCACACCTCCTCCTCACTCAGGGGATTCCTCTAGTTTGCCTACCGTTGTCCCTTCACCACCTTGCAATCCTGATGTAGCTCAGAAATCTATGCAAGCTCCCATCACTACGGCAAAAACTACTGCTAAAAATCAATTGAGGAAGATTGAGGCTCAGATAATCCCTGGCCCTCCGCCCAAAAAAAGGATGAGGAAAGGGGGTACTATACACAAGGGCAAAATTAGTCACTCTGAATTTGGTAAGGGGAGAGGGGGGGGGTTCAGTCTCCGTCTCCAAACCAGATGTGGGTACTAGACCTACTACATCTATAGCGATTGCACAAGAAATACCACCCCCTATACTAGCTACTACTCCCCCATGCGCATTTCCAGAGGTGATACCCTTGCTTGCCCCTACCTTAGAGTCAATTGCGCAAATGCTCAGGACACTGACCTCCCCTATCGTAGATAGACTATTGGCAATAGAACAACGGTTAGGGAACTTGGAACAGGTTATTTTAAATAGACCGACTAATCAGAAGGTCCCCATAACACCTAGCATAGTTCAGACTGTAGTCAGTTCACTCAACAGCTCAAAACCTTGCACTTCCAAGATGCTCTATTCAACATCTAACAACCTAGCCAAGGGGGCCAATACGATTGTTACCACCACCACAACAACCTCATTCCCTCTGCCTAACCCTCCTACTAAAACATTGTCCCACATTCCTCAAAGCATTTTAACTTCCGCCACTCCTTCTACAGTTGCCATTAATAAGAATGGTACCAACTCGCAGGGTGGAAGCAGTATTGCCGCCAGATCAAGCCAACAGGTGGGAGAGAGGGCACCATCTACCAACGCACCTAAACGTAGGATCCCCCAGGTTGAACTTCCTCCAGAATCACTACCCTATGTAGTGGTCCTTACGGGCGTGCCCACTCTAGACCCAGATAAGCGAGAAGGCCCAGAGCAACTTAAAAACAAAACTATGTACTGGCTGTCCAAAAATAGACCTCTCCCGGTGAATGTTAATGGAGACATAGTGCATGTGCGCCGACTCTCCTGGTTAGGGGGACGGGAGAAAGACATTGAGGGCGATTTGATTGTGATTAACTTTAGGGACCCTGAAGCTGTTAGGCATATTCTGAGTTGGATGCCGGGGAACCTAGGCAAATCAATTATGCCGTGTGACCTCACTTATTTCTATCCTAGAGCCCTAGTAGCTCCTCTGTCATGCCCATGGCCCCCCATGCCCCCGATAGGGATTAATGGCCCAAAACAAACTAACCATCACCTCCCCTTGTACCCAGGTCCCATGATCCCAAAGAATGTTCTTGGGTGGGAACATGTTCCATCAAGGGGCTATGGAACTAATCACAGGAGTATGGAACATTTTTCTCATTCGGGGGGGATGGACCATTTGCTTCCATTTACACCTTTGGAAGTTAACAACAGATTTGAAGCTCTTTCTGGCTTAGACTCTTGTGATTGACGCCTGGGGTGTCCTCTTGGTTGTTCTACCGATGGAAGAGTGTCAAACGGACTGAATGAAAATTCTCACGCACCCGGTGCCAATTCCCTCTGCCAATTGTCAGTAGACCCTCATGGTTCGATCCTAAGCCCTCCAGTCATATCTAACCTTAGTCTACCCCCCTTACAAGGGGTTCCCAACCCAAAAGTCTGTAGTGGTAGAAATACTTCAGGGGGGCATGGACTAATCCTGCACACTCCTTCTAGTGTCCTGCGGGTACTATCTTGGAATGTTGCAGGTATTTCCAATAAAATTCACACGGATGAATGGGATTCCCTCATTACAAATAGTGATATCTGCCTCTTTCAAGAGACATGGGCGAGGGTGCCGGTTCTCAAAACTGGCTATGCCATATTTGAGATCCATGCCACCTGGAACGGCAAGGGGAGGCCTTCGGGTGGTCTGGCGGTGTGGATAGCTTCGCATATTGGCTGCAAAGCGGAATCCCTACCTACTTCTTCCCAAGACATCCAGTGTGTCCTTTTAAAATGGAAGGGGGCTCCAACGCTAGCAATTATAAATGTTTATTCCCGCCCAGTAGGACCAACGGCAGAGTCCACCACACTAGAAGATCTTGTGTCCTTTATGGGCCAGCTGCCGGCAGACTTCAAGGTGGTAATGGGCGGGGACTTTAATTGCCACTTCGAGCCCCTAGAGGGCTTGAGGGAAGGGGCCCTTACTGCAGAAGACGACTTTTGGGGCATACCAGTGTGTCACTCGCCGCATCCTAAATCCTGGTCCCCACTTGCGGTCCAAATTATGTCTTTAACTCTTAATTTCGCCTTAAGAGCTTGTAATGGACGGACTCCCTCAGATACCCCTTCAAAGTGCACTTTCAATAGACTTAATCATGAGTCACGACTGGACTATGTTTTTGTTGACATCACCCTCTGGCCTAAGGTGGAGGACTTCTATGTAATTCCTCGTACTGATAGTGACCATAATGCCCTCCTCCTCTCCCTGGCCTACCTGCCCGAACCTATAGGACCCTCTCGCCAAGAAGAAAGAGATGAAAGGGGAAATTTGGTATTAACTGCAAATAGGCGTAGGGTGAGGTGGCAGAATTTCTCCAAATCGGAAGAAAATATGGGGAAAATTTACAATCTGTGTTTATGCTTTATTAGTATAATATAAATGGATTTCATGTTAGCCTCACCCATAAATTGTACTTGATGGGTTTTTCGAGTAAAATAAAAGTTATCCAGGCGAACAATTAGCGCCAGGGATTATTTTTTCTCATTTACCTAATGGCCCAACGAAAGACCGAAGTGATCTGCAATTTTTTAGGCTTGCAGTAATGCCTTTTCTTGTTATCATGTTTATTACGATATCATCAGCAAAGATATATATTGGGAATCTATTATTTCCAGCAAGAAATGGTGGTAAATGTCCCTAATCCTTGTTTTTCCTAATAAAATGTTCAAAATATAGAGTACAGAGGCCCAGTGCTCAGTATGAATAACAATCAGTTCAGGAGGTTCACAGCTCATTACAACTTCAGAGGTAGATAGAACTCTTTTATTAAATAAATATCACTGACATGAATACTAAATCTCTTCATTATTCGACAACAAATGTTTACTTCGCTCTAACAAAGCCATTCTCTGCATCCAGTACAAATATTGTAAACAGTTGCTGGATATGTTAACCCCTTCGCCGCTCTGCCCCCCTCCCCCCTAGCGATGCGGCGGAATTGCCGCCGCAGCGCTAGGGGGGAGGGTGGGCAGAGCGGCGCTCGCATGCTCGTGACGGAGCCGCTCCATCACGAGCCACGGTTGAGCTGTGCTCATGACGGAGCGGTTCCGTCATGGCCCCGCCCGCTCAATGGAACGTCCAGCGCAGGTGCGGAATTCGCGCCGCGCAGGCGCGCCGAGCGGGCCATGACGGAACCGCTCCGTCATGAGCACAGCTCAACCGAGTCTCATGATGGAGCGGCTCCGCCATGAGCATGGAAAGGTTAAAATTCTCACAAAGTCTTCGGAAGATAAGTACATCGTATGTTGGCAAGACCAGTGATAAGCCTGTACTGCTCTGTCAACAACAATTTAGACAGTATCAGGAGATATGATTTTCCAGGCATTTATAAAATGCTTGGTTGCTGGCATTCAGCTTTGAAATCGGGCGGCAGAGCTGTAAAGCATAGAATTTTTATTTCTTCTTTTGTAAAACAGATATATGTTCACATATTTGCATGTAGGACCCCCCAATCTGCCCCCAAATGTTTCGGATAACAATCTGGGAATGTCATCTCCCCACCACCTTATCGTTCGGAAGCGTTTCACTTGCGTGGGATTTTAAAAAACTGAGTGCCATTCTAGGGTAATTCAGGCAACACTATTGATTTGAAGTATGGATCAACATCTTCTTTAGTGATGCTCAGTTCTTTCAATCAATCAAGAAAGCAATCAGCAATCTCAGTGGTGCCAATAGAATCTGATTCACTATTGTTTCCTTTGCAGTTGCTCTTCTGCCTGGTTGTACAACCTCTGATTGAAGGGCTACGAATTAGACATAATATTGACTATAGTTTCATGGCATAAGTAGGCCAGCCTTGCGATTTTTAGCAAATGTTTCCTGGTCTTTCACCTAATTTAATGACAAAAAGTTGCTCATGTTTTTTCATAGCCTTGAGGTCTCTGCTTTTCAGTGCAATGTTATTACATTTCTCCTTGACTAGAAGTGGTTGTCTGTTAATAACAAAGTTTGTAACTTATCTCTGAATTGTAGCTTTCGTAGAGTCCCAAAGTTTTGAATGTTGCATGCAGTGGGCATTGTTTTTAACAAACTTGGCAAGTTATTTTTGATGCATACTTAAGCAACCATTTGCAATGCAATCGGTCTCGCCTTTGGGACCTTATAAGTATTTAGCCATGCAGCACATTGTACTGGGAGCTTCAACATCTACTGTTCTTTAATATGAAATTCTTCCCTGAATCGGGGGTTGCCTAAAGCAACATATTTAATGGGAGAATGCAGAATGGAAAAAGTATTATTTTCTTTCACCTGTTCAAAATGTCGAGGGTCACCAGTCTTGGAATGTATCAGATAGGGGAAGCTGAGGGTGTGCGTGAGAGAGCTTTAGCGAGAATGAATGAATGAATGAAACAGACTTGTAGAGAGCAACACATGCAAATGACGTCAAGGTGCTGATAGCAGTTTAGTCTTCGGAAGGGGGAACTGAGAAGGAGCTAACTGTTGCACATTACATAGTGAAGAGCCAGGTCTTTAAGGCCTTGCCAAATAGGGCGTGAGGTTAAAGAATGGAAATCGAAGGGGAAAACGAGTTCCACAATTATATCGCCGCCACAGAGAGAGCTCTCCCTCCCCATCTTGTTTTCCTATACCTAGGAATAGTTAAGAGATGTTTATCTTTATCTGAGGATCACAGCTATCTAGAAGGAGTGTAACATTGGAAAAGTTTCCTGAGTTGTTTGGGCCTCTGTTGTCAAGTGCATTAGGAACCATGCAAAGAGCCTCAAAGGTGATTCACTTGTTCACGAGAAGCCAGTGAAGTTTCCAAATCCCCACAGAAACCGACTGAAATTTTGAGATGTCAAGAATCAGTCTTGCTACAGTGTTCTTAACAAGCTGCAGTTTGACGAGGACAGTCTTGTTAATGTCCAGATAGAGGGCATTACAGTAATCTAACCTGGACATGATGAGTGCAAGAACCACTTGTTTACATGCCTAAAGAGGGAAGAATGGAAACACTTTTTTCTTGGATTTAGTTACCCATAAACAGTTAGAGACTGTCCTGTCTACCTGCAAGTCAAACGCTAAATTTGTATCGGCCAGTACTCCAAGATATTTTGCACAGTCTGTTGGAAGGGATGAGGGCCCCAACCTGTCCGGCCACCACAGATTGCACCACACAGCAGGTTGCCCACCAAAAATCATGACTTCCGTCTTGTTCCCATTCATAGGTAGTTTCTCTCCATCCATATAGCCACTGCTGGAATACATTTTTAAAGTTGGAGGCAGTCACAGCAATGTCCCTCGAGATAGACACAATGATTTGGGTGTCATCGGCATAGGAGATAGCTTGTAGTCCAAAAGATCTAATAGGTTTTGACAGTGTGGAGATATAGAAGTTGAACAGGGTAGGGCTCATAGATGAGCCCTGTGGAATCCCACATGGCATCATTATGGGCTCCAAGCAAAACTGAACCATCATGACCCTCTGTGACCTGTCACTTAAAAAAGATGCCAAAAGTTTAAGTGCCAAGTCTGCGACCCCCAGCTGCTGGAGCTGCTGGACAAGACAGATCGGGAGGTGGTATCGAAGGCTGAAGATAGGTCCATAAGGATCAACACTGCAGCCTCTCCGGCATCCACCGTGGTGTGGATGTTGTTGACTGCAGATACTAGTGCCGTCTACGTCCCATGGTTAATCCTAAAGCCAAATTGGGAGGTGTCTAGGAGTTGGGATTGTTCAAGATAGCTCATAACCTGGAGGCTCAGATGTTTATCAAGGATTTTAGTGGGTACAGGCAGCAAGGAAATGGGGCAATTGTTTTTTTGTTCTGCAGGATGCAAATTGACCTTTTTTGAGCAGTGGTTAAGTATCGTCATTCTTTCAGTTTGGAGGAAAGCACCCAGTTTCAATAACCTTATTCAGGGTTTCAGTAAGATCTTGGCTCCTAATTGCAAGATGTTGGGGAGACAGGGCTCCAATGGGGAGCCCGATTTAACACTAAATAGATAATGTTCTGTCTGCTATTGTGTCTACAGAGTAAAGCATGAAATGCTTGCTTCAGGGTTGTCTAAGGTGGACAGATTCCATTGAAGGTCAGATACTGCCTGAGATTCTACATTCAAGGAATTTGAGAGGTCAGAGTTGTGAAGATCCAGATGTTTTTATACATCTATCACTTTGGAACAGAAGAATTTAGCAAGCCGATCACAGAACACCTGGGATTTCTCTATCCACAAGGGGCTAAGGAAACCGATAAGAGGTTAATTACCATAAAAAGACATTTAGTGGATTTGGTAGGGGCAAGCTGATTGGTACAGTACTGTGACTTTTCCTCCTTGATGGCCGTTTTATATTTGGCCAGCATGGCCTTATAGGTAAGTTTTTAAGGATGGAAATAGGAGTTCTGGCATACTGGTTCCTGGGGTTGACAAGCCTGCCTAAGCAGTCTGAGTTGTTCTGAAAACGAATGTCTGACATAATATCGACAGACAAAATATCTACATACAAAAATATCGACACATAAATATCGAAATCAAAAAAATCGGAGTTATATCTTTATAAAGGTAAGTACAAAAATATCGGAAAAAAAATATCGTAGTACAAAAATATCGAAATTAAAAATATTGTTTTTTTAAATGTATTAATAATAATGTAAAAATAATTTAAAAATACATATAATTTTACAAATATTAAATAAAAACATTAAAACATATTTAAACAATAATAAGTAATACATATACATTTAAAATAAATTAAAAAGTCTACATATAAATTAATATATATACTTACTCCACATATTGCAACAGTAGGAAAAGCGTTGGATAGCGTAGGGGTTTAAATTACTATTCCCACTCCAGAGGGTGCAACAGTAGGGAAAGCGTTGGATAGCATAGGGGTTTAAATTACTATTCCCACTCCAGAGGGTGCAACAGTAGGGAAAGCATTGGATAGCGTAGGGGTAAAAATTACTATTCCCACTCCAGAGGGTGCAACAGTAGGGAAAGGGCTGGATAGCATAGGGGTAAACATTTCTATTCCCACTCCAGAGAGTGCAACAGCAGGAAAAGCGTTGGATAGCGTAGGGGTAAAAATTTCTATTCCCACTCCAGAGAGTGCAACAGTAGGGAAAGCGTTGGATAACATAGGGGTTAAAATTACTATTCCCACTCCAGAGGGTGCAACAGTAGGGAAAGCGTTGGATAGCGTAGGTGTTTAATTTACTATTCCCACTCCAGAGGGTGCAACAATAGGGAAAGCGTTGGATAGCGTAGGGGTTAAAATTACTATTCCCACTCCAGAGGGTGCAACAGTAGGTAAAGCATTGGATAGCATGGGGGTAAAAATTACTTCACACACTACTCCCCTTTAACACACAACACAGTACACATACAAAAAACACAATTAATATAAATATCAATTAATCAATCAATAACAATTAATATTATTAAATTGATGTAACTTTAATTGAACTAATTAACACATATTAATTACCAATTAATTAACAATAAATACCAATAAAGAAATACAATCTCTTTAATTATTTACATTTAATTATGACACCCTATTACCCTATAAACACACAACCCACTACACATAAAAAATCATATCATTTAATCACTTAATAATTATTAATTACCAATTAATTATTAATTAACAATAACAAAAAATTAAATATATTAGCACATCAACTCTAACTAATTTAATTAAATAATTAATAATCTTTTATTACTAAATATTTATTAATTAACAATAACAAAAAATTACTTTTATTACCACATTAACTCTAATTATTGTAATTAACTAATTAATATTAATTAATTACCAATTAATTACTAATTACCAATAACAAAATATTCAATATATTTGCACAATAACTCTAATTAATGTAATTAACTAATTAATATTAATTAATTACCAATTAAATATTAATTAACAATAACAATAAATTAAATATATTACCACATTAACTCTAATTTAATTAACTAATTAATGTTAATTATTTACCAATTAATTATTATTTAATTTTTTTTAAATAAATATATAAATTAATTAATTATTATTAAATTACTTCCCACCCTATTCCCCTATAAACCCACAACCCGCTCTGATACTAAAACGCAAAATGGAAAGTAAATTACTAAATTTCAAACATACATTTAATAACATATTTAACAAACATATAAACAACATAATAAAATACATAACACTAAACATAATTTCGATATTAGTACATTTCGATATTAGTAACATAAAAACGATATTCTGTCTGTCGATATTTTGGACATCGATATTCTATACCATCGAAATTTAAACTTCGATATTATTGTATATCGATATTTAAATTTCGATATTTTGTCTGCCTACCTCTGAAAACCATGGTGCTGTGGGCGTCTTTGTTCGTGGGTGAATTGCCTTGAGTGGGGCAAGTATATCCATAGATGCTGTGAGCCATGAAGAAAATTATGTGGCCGCTAGCTTAGCATCCTCATAATCAGTCCATTTTTCAGTTTTCAGGGCCTGGGATAAGGTATCTGCACTGAGCCCTTTCCAGGCCCTGTTAACTAATCAGTGGAGGTCTATGGAAAGAGGACCGGAAGAAGGAAAAGGGAACAGCAGAATGGTCAGTCCAAGTAAATGGGAAAGGATTAACAACTTTGAGCTGGACATCATTAGTGAAAAACAATGTTATGTAATCTTGTGGGTTAGCTTACGGGCGGTCCAAGGGCAGGCAGCAATCTCGCCACCTGCCCACCTGATGAGCCAAGCAGCACCGTGGTGAACCACCTATGTACTGCCCCTTCTGGTTATCCCCTTCCAGGATCACATGAACATTGGTCCCTTATACTCACGCCCCTTTCGGGCCGGAGCGTAGCAAGGCAAGCCCCAGGTTGCTCAGGCCCTCAACCGCCCAAAGAACTAACAGGGCGCCTACACAGGTTCCAGGAACCTCCTATGAGGCCCCTGGAGTTAGGCTCTGGCATCCCTATGTGCCGCGCTGAGGTACCCTTCTGTCACCAGATGCTTCCAGATCGCCCTGTAACTCTGCCTGCAACGATAAAATAAAACATTAAAAAGTTCATGCCATGTCCCTTACCACCGATACGCTAGGTAAGCGGCAGGGTGGGAGACAGCGTGTCCACCCCCAGGCGTCCACGGCACATCCAGTGCACCAAGAGGCAGAGAAAATGGCGAGGGGGCCACATTTTATAGCACTGGAAAAAGAAAAATTCCTTTGAAAATGAATATATAAAAGTGAGTGTTATTAAAATTAAATATGAAGGCGATTGCCATGCGCATAAAGAGATTAGTGATGCAAGCTGGGCAAGGAGAGTGGTGCAGCCGCCCACTCTCCTTGAGTTGCCTGACACGCCCTTGTCACTGAAAAGGTTTGTGTTTTTTGGTTGTCAGGGATTCGGGCTGGTTGATGTAAGAATCTCGTCTTTGTGTGGAATGAGAAAACTTTATCTAAAATGTATTTGAAATAGAAAATTTTTCTTAATCATGTTTCCTTGTTTGAGAGGCTGTGATAGTACGAAACAAGGGAGACAAGTGACGCTTAAAATTGATGTGACCTCCCCGGAGTTTGGGAATTATTGTATAGTCCAATGAACAAAACGTGCATGCAAACGTTAGCAAAGCAATTTGGGTATTGTGATCCATATGAGCGGAAGTGACTGCTTTCGAATCAACATCAGTGCCGCTGAAGAAGCTTGTCAGCCCTCTGCTAAACTGGCGTGAACACATGCAAGAAGTTTTAAACATCACATAAGGGGATGTGTGAAGAAATCACATAGTAAAAATTGTATGTAATACCTGGTTTGTTAAGAGCAGTTTCATGAAATACATCGATCCACTATAGCACCTTTGTTATCCTTATTAATAATATATTTTGTTCAACAATATTTGGGATGGTGTAGTTTCATTGATGAAATTACCCAGAATCAGTAAAAAAAAAAAAAAGAGAAAATGTCCTGTAACGCAGTTCGTTCTGTAAGACAACCTCGCATACTCCTGAGGCGGAAGCCGGGAGCTGACCGACTTTTTAAAATTGTATCACCTGTGTCACGAAATATTGAATTTGTGTTTTTAAAAAACCTGCACTTACCCTCCTGGCATCACCAGTACTTGCCTAAAATTCGCCTTCTCAGCGGAACTAGCGCTGTAGCGAACACCACGCAATCAATCTAATCCAGCCGCCATTGACGGCGAGGAACGAGGCCACGCCTACCCTTAGGCCACGCCCACACGCCCCTTTTCCACACCTGAAAAGATGTGCAACCATCGGACGCGCAGCGGGCGCGCCGTCAGCGCGCCGAAGGCGCGCCAAAGGCAAGCCCGTCTGGGCCCAGGCCTAGACACTATGCCCAACTCGCAGAAACGTATATCCTACACCCAAGATACGCTACGAGCCTGGAACACAAAAAAGCATCCTCAGTGTAAATTCATCCTCAAGGAAGACACCTCTTTTTCAGGATGCATCCTCTGTAACACGTCAGAGGAAACGGAACGCGGCCAAGTGCTTCGATTCGGCCTTTTGAACTGCAGGTCCCTAGTAAAACACGCTCACGAAATAAACATCCTCGCCCAAAATTCCACGCTAGACGTATTGTTTCTGACCGAAACATGGCTGACCCCTAACAGTGACTTTGACATGGTCAACGCAGCCCCACCCGGTTACCAAATCTGCTGCTTGAACAGACCGGTCGGCAGAGGTGGCGGGCTAGCCATACTCTACAAAGACCATCTTACCTGTAGGATCGAATGTGGAACTGTCAAAGACTGTGAAAATTGTAACTTCACCTTCCAGATCTCGCCTACTATCTCACTATCGGGACTTTTAGTGTACCGACCGCCAGGCTCACTAGGAGAATTTTCCAGCACCCTGATGGATCACATTCTACTAAAAACAATCTCAGCCTCCAACTACCTCCTCCTAGGAGACTTTAACCTGCACTTCCTAGACCCCACGGACAATACCGCAGCTAACCTATTAGCAGATCTCACATCAGCCGACCTCCACCTCCTGAACTCTAAAGCCACCCATGAGAAAGGACAGCTTTTAGACCCGGTTTTCACTAATATCAGGAACCTTAAAACCCAAGATCCTACCCCCCTCCCATGGACAGACCATATGCTGGTCCCTATGCACTGGTCTCTCCAGACCACCCCAGCACTCAAACAGAAAACCAGGATACGAGCCAGACGGTGGCACAAGCTAATACCAGAGGAATGGGAAGCGAAGTTACGGGAATCCGTCGGCCCTCTCTCCGCGGACCCTAACACAGCTGACAGCGAATTTAACGGTTGGCTCACCCACCCCCTGGACAGCCTTGTCCCACTAACCAGCACTCTAAAACACGTCAAAAGGATCAACCCCGCTCCATGGTACACTCCCTCCCTTAATGCCTTAAGGAAGGAGTGCAAAAAGACAGAACGAACTTGGAGGAAAAACAAGTCGGTGACGGAGAAAGACGCCTATCAATCATCTATGAAAGCGTACAAACAAGCCCTCCACGACGCGAAAAGTGCCTTCTACGAGGAAAAAATAAAGAATTCCTCCTGCTCAGCCAAGGAGACCTTCTCTATCCTTAAAGAGCTCCTCCATGTCCCGGACCCCCCGCAGAAACCTATGGACCCCAAAGCAGCAGAAGAAAAATGCGTCAATCTGGCCACCTTTTTTGACGACAAAATTAAAAAAATCCTTGCCTCCCTCCCTGCTGCTAATCCCGACACCACTGAGAAAGCTAAGGACTTACCTCCCTTACCATGGAACCCCCCCGCAAAACCCGATACGCCTTATCTAGCGTCGTTCGGCCCAGTCACTGAAGAGGAAGTGGCAGCAACATTTGCATCAACTAAGAGTGGCGCCCCCAGTGACCCAGTCCCCATACGGTTCGTCAAAGACATCACCCGGACCGTAGTGCCCCAACTGACTGCCCTCATCAACATCTCGCTAGCCCAAGGAGAAGTCCCTTTAAGCTGGAAGGAGGCTGTCATAAAAGGGCTTCTCAAGAAACCATCGCTAGACCCTGCGGATCAATCCAATTACAGACCAATCTCACTCCTCCCCTGGATAGGTAAGGTCGCCGAGAAACTAGCGAATAAAAAGCTGTCACACTTCCTAGAATCGAACCAACTCCTCAAAAACTCACAGACAGGCTTTAGACCAGGTCAGGGCACTGATACCGCTCTCCTTGCAGCAGTAGAGAAGACCAGGGAAATTATCGACACAGGAGGATCAGTGGCAGTGGTCCTCCTAGACCTGAGCGCGGCCTTCGACACGGTCAGCCACCAGGTCCTAACCCAACGTCTAGATAACATCGGAGTGAAAGACAGAGCGCTGAAATGGCTCACGTCCTTTCTCTCCCAACGCTCCTTCCAAGTCTGGGAAGGAGAAAGCCGCTCCCCCTCCATCCCCCTCCGGTGTGGTGTGCCACAGGGCTCATCACTAAGCCCCACGTTGTTTAGCGTGTACATGGCCCCACTGGAGGAGCTGGTCTCACCATTTGGAGTCACCATCGTCAGCTATGCTGACGATACTCAGCTGGTGGTGACGCTTTCCCACCCCAAGCTAGAGCCTTCCAATCTCCATGACTGCCTCTCCAATGTCCATCAATGGATGAGTGACTCAGCCCTAAAATTAAATGGATCAAAAACGGAGATCCTGCTCCTAGGACACAAAACCTTGAACCTTCCCCCTAACATCTGGCCCGCCTGCATGGGTGAACCCCCTACCCCCAAGACGGAGGTTAAGAGTCTGGGAGTGTGGTTGGAGACAGATCTCACCTTCAGAACACAGGCAAGAAAAACGGCCGGCATCTGCTATGGCCTACTCAGATCATGCAGAAAGGTGCTCCCCCTACTCCCATTCCAGTCCCGACTTCTGCTGATCCAAGGCCTAATTTTATCCAGGCTGGACTACAGCAACGCCATTTACCTGGGAGCACCGGAATCCACTCTCCAAACATTGCAAAAAACCCAGAATGCCGCAGCCCGACTACTTACGAATACTCCAGCCAGAACATCAGCCAAACCTGCACTGAGGAAGCTACACTGGCTCCCAATTAGGGAAAGAGTAACTTTCAAGGCCCTTTGCTTGGCCCACAAGGTCCTGCACAACGCAGGCCCCCCAATCCTCAACAACTGGATCACACCCTACAGACCCACGAGAGCGCTTCGGTCAGAACATGGAAACCTTATCATGATTCCCAGGGTGAAGAGGGCCCGAGCAGGTGGCCGCCGCTTTTCAGTCAATACAGCAAAAAAATGGAACGCACTCCCCCCGAGTCTCAGAGCGGAACCAAACCTCCTACGGTTCAGGAAGTCCCTTAAAACCCTACTCTTCCCTTGAGTCGTCGACATCCCCCACTCTCAACCCTTAGGAGCATGAGGTTTAGCGCTGGGATACTCGTGAGTGACTACGCGCTCTAGAAAAACCTAAAATAAAATAAATAAATAAAATGATGCTTGGCATGTTTCACCTCAAGACGGTGAAACACTTTTCATAGGAACTCATCCTGTTCTCCCCCAGTCAGCATAGGCAGGATAGCTGACTGGGGGCGGGGGGGAGGGATGTTGGGGTATGCAGGCACATTTGTGTGCCGGATCATCTACACAAACTGCTTCACATGCACAGGCGCCATGTTGAGCTCATCTTGTGTGTTAGATGTTTACTGCAGCAGTATTGCTTCACGTGAGCGTGTGTATCAAACCATTTTGCTCAAGATTTCTGTTTGAACGCAGCAGCCTATTCTGCCAGATGTGACAGACCTTCACAAAAGCCGTCGGATCCGTACTGACAGTAGTAGTCCAGAAACGCCGTGATGAGTGATTAGCAGCATTTAATGTGAAATGCCAAAGTAATAAAAAATAATAAGAACAGCAACGGGCGGAAACCAATTAATAAAAAACATTGACGGGCGGAAAACATTTAATTAAAAAACTGTGGCAGGGGAAAAGCAACTAATAAACAAAGGAAGGCTGTGTGCAGCAAAAAAGAAGCCAGGTAATGTCTGTATTATACTGTACCCACAGGGAGGAGGGAGGACAAAATCAGCCATTATTCTTTCAAAATGAGCACAAAGTAATGAACCTGCTGAGTGCTTCAGCGTTAATAGGACTTAATATCGCACAGTAGTTTTGTTGCTTTCTTTTACAAAAGTGCAATACGAGCAGACAAGATCAACGAAACATTCAATTTGCGGCTGGTCTGCACTTATCGCAGCATGCACAAAAATGCCTGCAAAGCCACACGGGACAAAGGAGGAGAGGACATTACATGCTCTACAATGTGATGGCCAACAAGGAGTGAGGAACACCGCTTTTGTTTCTGTTGCCAACACCAGCTATAAAAAACCCAGACTGGAGGCGGGGCCATCACACGCTGTAGAGTGCGATGGTCAACAAAAACATCCTCTCAGTGAAATCACTGGGGAGGGAACTTAGCACACAGAGGAGAGACATTTCCACAAATGCACCAATAATAAGCCAGCATTTTTAAATGCCACACGTAACACCCAATAGCAATTAAGAGGTGTGCTAAAAGCACATAGAGAGATACAACAGGCCTTCCAGACACCACAAGCGCTGTCGAGGCTTGACATAAAAAGACTTAACCTTAAATTGTGATCAGTCAGATCCAGTATCTAGGTGGTTGATGCAATGATGCTCAGAGATAAGAATAGGAAAGCTTTTTGTGTGGCTGAGTGGTGCTAAGGAAGAAAAAATAAAAAGAAATGATCTTAGAATATGTCTGATGAGAATATGAAAAGAAAGAAAACTAGGAACTGTCACGATTCTCAATACGTCAAGAATCCTGAATACCAAGTTTTCCATAGAGCACTTAAGTGGATCTGAAGACCTTGCTATCATTTTAAATAGATATGTATTACCATCCAGAAATACAAAATTGTCAGTGATTCTAATAATTGCCACATAGCTACTATTCCAGTTTCGTATTGCAGCAGTAACTGCCATTTAGCCTGAATATATTAATTATAAATGAATTTCTGTCTTTGTAGGCTATATCCATCGCATAGACATAGGCTAGAGCAGTACTTCCCAAACTTTTTAGAACAATAACCCATTTTTCAGAATGACAAACTTTCTTGACCTACCTACCTTTAATGGACTTGAGGCGGGCGATTTTCTAATGTAACTAAAGGCTTCTGTGGTAGTGCAATGACATTTACAGACAGCACATTTTCCATTGAAATGGCAACTAAATTTGAACAGCCATATATTCTTACTGATAAAAAATATATTGCACACAAATGAAAATATGTAGACATCGGATTTCAGTGAACATTTATCATTTGGGCTTCACAAAGTAAAGTGTTTTGATTTAGATCCTATTAAAATCTTTGCTTACATCACACTTCAGACTTACAAAACTGTGTTTGATTTTTGCTTTCCTAACTGCTGAATGAGGGCCATTCATTTACAGGTATTTACATTTTGATGTGTGTTACACAAACTGAAATTCTACAGCCATTCCTTTCACACTCCTTGTACCCCAGCTAGCTTGTCACATAATTCACATTACTTTTCTTTCTCTGACAACATAGTGAGAGGAGTTTGTAAACCCCAATCCCCATGTTCATCTGACTTCAGCTTACTGTTCTCTGTGGCTGTTGTGTGGTAGTCAGTAGGTTTGCAGCCCAACTTGAAACCAGTCTCAGTTCAAGGGAAGTGGCACTACCAAAATGTCCTTCTCTCAGATTGAATCATAGCTCTGCTTTTTGAAACCTCAGGTATCAAGATTATAGCTCAAAAGATCACTGTGTCCCTATATTCAATGTCTGCCCATGAAGCAATGCACAAAACACTCCTGTTCTTAGTTTTTTATACTAGGGATCTGAAAAGCACACCTCTCGGGCTTGCATCGCAGCACACAGGGATATGGGAACTTTTTATGAACATTACACACAAGAGAGGGGAGGGCCCAAGGGGATGTTTAAAGACCCCACACTACTATAACCCCTTAATACAAACTTATTACAACAGAAAATAGTAGTGGGTCTATTGAACAGTTGGCTCTAGTATGTGTCTGTAAAGGTAGGCTTGAACTAAGTCAAAAAGTTGAGCATCTTTCCTGTGTGGAAAAATACCCATCAGTTGTCGATCCTGGGCGCCCTGTTCATCATTTGGGTTTCCTTCACACCGGGAAGGTAGGTTTTAGGCCCATAGTAATGATGGAAATGGAAACCTTTTTCTTGTTCTCATATATCAGGGTAAGGATGGACAACTCAGGAGCAGTGCATGTGTGAAGTGAAAGGGTGTGAACTGTGATTGTGAACAGATAAAATTAGGTAAAAGAAAGGCAAACAGACTTTAATAAACACCTTTCCATTCCTAGTGTAAAAAAGCGTGCGATGTTAGTGGTTTTAACAAATAGCCACTACACTTTATATGTGGTCAACATGTTTCTGCAGGCTCAATTATGGATCCTCTCAGGTATCCTGCTGCTTTCTTCAGGACCTTATTCGCGACTTCTCATTAAAAGGTAAACAGATGAGGAAACTATCACCTGGGTATTTCAATAGTGCATCTTTCTCCTACCTTACAATGAAATCCAACGGATCCCAGTAGAGATGTGATGTTCATGCAGACACATACAAAAAGACAACAACCAACATTTCAATCAGTCAGTTATATTACAATGTACTAGAGTTACATGTATTAGCTGAATCGTTATAGAATCGAAACATGATGCCTCACAACGTGCACCACACTTTCCAAGTTTAAAGTGGTCGCTCTCACTTACCAAAGTTGTAGGAGGGAAACGCTCCACCCCACTTGGCCACAGCTCAGGTACATGGAGCCCCGCACTAATGAACATGAAAAAAGGAAAACATATTAAATGTCGGGTTGGTGTAACATGTCAGAACACTGACTTCATTTTACCACTTCGCTAGCATACTCAGGTGAAGTCATAGAATTATTGTGCTGATTCCTAAGTGGCTCCTCGAGCTACTTCGCAAACTACGCCCAGGCTTAGAAAATACTCTTCTGGCAGCCATGATGTCTCTAGAAATGTCTTTGATTAGCTACTGAATATAGGGTTGATAGGAGTCAGTATTTCTGGTGGCATCACAACTTTGCTAGACTTGAGTGGAAATCATGCTAGTAGTCACAGAACACCCCAAAAAGGTCCCTAACTTGCAGAAGAAAACTCACATGTCAGTGGGTATTGGATATGCACTTCCAATTATGTTGTGCTGATCCTTATAAGTATGGCATGGTAGCCCTGCTGCTAGAGCTATATTTCGCAGAAAGCTGCATCCCACCATGCTGGAGGGAGCAGTGTCAGAGGAAAATGTTTGCATCCAAGGCAGGAAAATCTCAAAACGTGGCTGTTCCTCCATAGCCAGAGTGATGCGGGCAGTGCCGCAGATACAACTGCACTTTGGAAGATATGTTGCTCTAACTGGCCTTCGAATGGGGGTCATTCTTCATATGGAGCATAATCATGATTTTTATTACATTGCATTCCCTGACCCAGTGTTGAAGTTTTTTAATGCACAAAATACTCATAATCTGCTATGATTAAACTTGCTAAATCCAGTAAATGATTTGCATATTGAGAGGACTGCCACACATGTGATTAGCCTTACAGAATGTTCCTGTCCAGTACAGTCAATTAAAACTATTCACTATCCCTCATGAAATATAAATGAAGAGCTAATATATTTCAAAAATGGTTTTAAAAAAATTGGTTTCTATGTGCATCATTAAAGAAAGATTGGACTTGGATTTTTAGATGCAGGTTTTTTTACATGCCTGTAGGGCAGAAAGCCTGTTTTAAGCTCAAATACCTACTTTGGAATAAAAGCACACCATGGCCCTCATTGAGGAAAAAATACTATCTACCTGGATAGATGTTGCTTCAGTCCACCCATGGGTAATGAGTGAAGAAACATTGCAGAAAGCAATCTCTTGCATTCTGGGAAATTGCATAAGTATTGACAAAACCTACAGGTCTGGGATTAATGTGCGAATACAGCCATAATTAGGCCATTGGAGCGAGAACACAGAGAGGGAGCCAACAGGATCAGATTAGAGGGCTCTAGTTATAAAACGGTCTCCCGCACAATGAGTGCATAGAGCTCAAGCAGAGGCTGGCTGACAGGGCCAAATGGACAATAGCCTTGGGTGAGGGATTAATACTCCATTCAGATGATCCAGGAAGTGATTCACAAAGTCTCAATCCAGCGACTAAAAGAAGATGGTCCAAGAAAGCCAATGGATGGCAGTGGTGCACCCATAGTTCCCTCTCTATGTACGGTTAGCAGTAGGTTTGTTTGACAGCTGGACTGCCAATAAAACAAGCAACCATTTTCACACCCATCCAGATATTTCTTACAAGCAGTCTACCTGACATTGGTCAGAATTGTCTTTGCTGAACGACACGGGACTGTCTGGTGTTCCTCTCACTGGGGAGAGGCACAGGGACTCCATACACAATGGTAGATGAGGTTCCTTGGGAAGTTCCATATATTGGGGGGCCTGCTGGAGACCTTCTATGATCACACATACACTACTCAACATCAGGCAAAGAGAAGCTGGTCTTGTTTTGAGTGATGTATGAACAGTCTCCACCATCACTGTAATGCCTCGTCTTCATTTATTACAGACATAGTGGTACTTTTGATGGGTAGATATTCTGCAGCCAGGAGTCCTTGTCCTGTCTGTCTAGGAGATACGTCACGTTGTACAGCACTGCGCCATGAGGAGGCGTTCCTGCGCAGGGGGGGCGTTCCTGCGCAGGAACGCCTCCTGAAAGTGGCTGAGTGAAATCTATGAGATGAATGCTGCGTCAAAACCCTGCGCCTGCTTGAAGCAGGCGTAAGGCTTGAGGCAGCATTGAAAGAATAGGCCCCCCCAGAGCATTGCTGGAGCTGCGTCGCGCTTGCGACGCAACTCCAGCAGTGCGCCACATTTCCGGCACAGATGCGTCACGCATCTGTGCCGTTTTTGCCCCATGGTGCGCCGCATCATAAATGTGGCGCACCATGGGTGGCGTAGCTGTGGCGCACTGTGGCGCATGTTAACTGGCGCATCCCTCGGGATGCGCCAGTTAACATAAATCTGCCCCCAAGTCTTTAAGGATGTGTCAGTAGTCCTACCTACCACCAAGCAGGGCTACCTTCTTCTAGCTAACAGCCTCAAATACCAAGAGCTTGACGTACATAGCCCTTGTCACAACACAGTTACTGTGTTTGCAGAGTGACTACTTTGTGACCTGAGATTTATTTTGCTCTGTTGTAGATGTGTTGAGGCAGGATTCTATCTGTGAATATTAGAGACAGGGGTTTGAATGCTGGCATGGAGTCCTAAGAGGGACAAGAATTCCCCATCCCTACATTCAAAATCGCAAAATGGCATTTTTTATCGCAGCCCCTGTCCCTTAGAGGTGCAAGGGCTTAAACCATAAAACCAAATTGGCATGATGTGAACGACATGGTGGGAGTATGTATCAATCCCCTGCACTGCTGTGGGTCACCACTCCCAATACCCACGCCCCATATTCACCAAGTGGAACCTGTCTCTTGTGAAAACTGATTTTACATCCTTTCTGGCATTGGTGTCCATTCAGTAGTTTACAACCCCAATGATGGCTTCACACCACTGTAACATTCCATAGTGAAACTTTAGCAAAGGGGTCATAAAGTCAAAGGCCTTGTGAGCACAAAATACCCTAGGCTAGAGGTCTTCACACTAAGGGGCGGATACCCATTGGTGTTCAGAATTGACCAATCCCTGGGGGTGGGATGTGCAGGCACTGGCCAAGAGGAGCATCATGCATAAAAAAAGTGCTGTGTTTTTGTGAAATAAACTGAGTGGAAGTGAGACACTTTTTAAAGGGCACCAAACCATTTGTGAAGACTCATATGGTAGCTGAAAGTAGATGCCAAAGGCCGCGGGACCTTCAATTAACTCTCAAAGCTCCTCTCTTTTCCCATTTCTGATAAGGATCACACTGTGAATGCGTTTATGTTTTAGGGCGATCAGGCTACCCGTAGCTTGGTTTTCAGTCTGGGGGCAATTACATTTTTTAGCATATGGGAGGGCTGTGGCATTAATAAGTTTGAATACCACTGCATTAGGCCCCAAATGTCTAAGCACTAGGTATAAACAAGCATTGGAAATGCAATAGGTCTAGCATTAGGAAAGTTTGAGCTATTGGTATTGTAAATGACACTTTTTTTATTTATGTGTTGGTTTTGAAAGTAGCAAAATTAATTGCTTTGTCAGTTACAATGTCAATAGTTTTAACTTTCGCAAATGTGACACCTATAGCATTTGTAATGCAATGTGTGTTGTATTTACGTGACTTAGATGTATTGATATTACAAATAACAATGGCTTTTAATTTTGTAAATAATTAATACTTAAATAAAAGTTATTGTAATTTATAATGGCAATAGCTTAAACGTTTGTAAATAACTTTTGTGAAGATTATGTTCAGTGTATTTTATTGTGACGAAAATCCAAGAGCATTGCATTTGCACCTAAACACACACAGAGCCACACACATATAGATGTGGTGGTGGTGGATCTGGGGGATATGGTGGTGGTGGATGTGGTGGTGGATGTGGTGGTGGTGATGGTGGATGTGGGGGTGGATAAGGGGGTGGATGTGGTGGTGGATGTGGTGAAAGTGGTGGTGGATGTGGTGAAAGTGGTGGTGGATGTGGTGAAAGTGGTGGTGGATGTGGTGGTGGAAGTGATGGTGGTGGGTATGGTGGATGTGGTGGTGGTGGATGCGGTGGTGGATGAGGTGGTGGATGTGGTGGTGGAAGTGGTGGTGGTGGATGCGGTGGAAGTGGTGGATGTGGTGGAAGTGGTGGATGCGGTGGAAGTGGTGGGTGGATGTGGTGGTGGATGGGGTGGATGTGGTGGATGCGGTGGATGTGGTGGATGTGGTGGTGGTGGATGCGATGGTGGTGGAAGTGGTGGTGGATGTGGTGGTGGTGGATGCGGTGGTGGTGGAAGTGGTGTTGGATGTGGTGGTGGGTGTGGTGGTGGTGGTGGTGGATGTGGCGGTGGTGGTGGTGGATGTGGCGGTGGTGGATGTGGTGGTGGTGGATGTGGTGGTGGTGGATGTGGTGGTGGATGTCATGGTGGATGTGGAGGTGATGGTGGATGTGGTGGTGGTGGTGGTGGATGTGATGGTGGACGTGATGGTGATGGTGGATGTGGTGGTGGATGCGGTGGATGCGGAGGTGGTGGTGGATGTGGTAGTGGTGGATGGGGTGGTGGATGTGGATGTGATGGTGGATGTGATGGTGGATGTGGTGGTGTATGCGGTGGATGTGGTGGTGGATGCGGTGGATGTGGTGGATGCGGTGGTGGTGGTAGTGGTGGATGGGGTGGTGGTGGCAGTGGATATGGTGGTGGGTGTGGTGGTGGTGGTGGTGGATGCGGTGGTGGTGGATGCGGTGGTGGTGGATGTGGTGGTGGTGGATGTCATGGTGGATGTGGAGGTGATGGTGGATGTGGTGGTGGTGGATGTGGTGGTGGATGGGGTGGTGGATGGGGTGGTTGTGTATATTGTCTAGAAGCCTTGTATCAGCAGAGCTGGGCATTATTGACATGACAGCAGTGGCACACAGGTGGATAACATGCACGTGACCTGGTGACCCTGGAGGCGTGAGTGGTAGGACATTGTTACACCCCTACAGTGTTCGTCTGTGTGGTGTGTCCTGGTGCGTGTCTGTCCGTTTTCCCGTGCATTTGGAACAGGTTCAGGGAATCCCTTAGTATCTGCTGCTCTTAGTGGAGCCCACAATATTTGTAATCCAGCCGTGTAACTTCCTAACTTGAACGTCTGGTAAGGAAATCCAATACTTAAATATGTTTACTCACAAGTTAAGTAATTTCACTCCATACCTTCTGGTGCTAGCACATACAATTACATTAAGAATATTACAGTGAGTGGATTGATTTTGTTACGGTAATTTTAGCAACATATCATCTTCGAGCAGCGTTTTCACTAGACTTCAATGGAATTAACAATATTTGAGGATTCTGTCAATTATTCAATCGTTTTAAGGTCTGTTTCTTTCAGATGTAAACAACGAGAACACTAGCAAAGGAGTAAAACGTGATGTGTGCGAGTGATTAATCAATGCTTGTACTGCGTCTGTGTGGTGTGTCCTGGTGCGTGTCTGTCCGTTTTCCCGTGCATTTGCAGGCAAAGGGAGCTTAACCCCAGGCATGAGATGGGACCCGAAAACACTGGAATGAGAAGGGGCTGAAAGGAGCTAGTGACAGAGTTCAACTGGAGGAGAGGTGGGCAAAAACAATGAAAAGGTGGACAAGGGAGGAGAGAAGGAAAGGTGACAGAGAACTGCTGGAGGAGCAAAGAGGAGAAAAGAAATGCGACACGGCGGGCAGGGGAGGGGGCGGAGCCCGTCTGTGTGGTGTGTCCTGGTTCGTGTCTGTCCGTTTTCCCGTGCATTTGCAGGCAAAGGGAGCTTAACCCCAAGCATGAGATGGGACCCGAAAACACTGGAATGAGAAGGGGCTGAAAGGAGCTAGTGACAGAGTTCAACTGGAGGAGAGGTAGGCAAAAACAATGAAAAGGTGGACAAGGGAGGAGAGAAGGAAAGGTGACAGAGAACTGCTGGAGGAGCAAAGAGGAGAAAAGAAATGCGACACGGCGGGCAGGGGAGGGGGCGGAGCGGGTAAAAAAAAAAAACAAGACGGAGGGAAGGCAGATAAGGGGAGGGGGGAGGAGAAATGCGACACAAATAAGACGGAGGGAAGGCAGATAAGGGGAGGGGGAGGAGAAATGCGACATGGCGGGCAGGGGAGGGGGCGGAGCGGGGAGATGGTGTGAAAGCAGCAGGGGCCTGGAGTGCGGCTGAGGGAACTGATGTGCACGCGCTTTTAAGCTCAATGCGCATGCGCATTGAGCTTAAAAGTCACGGGCACTGCAAGGAATCGCCACGATTCCTTGCAAGTTAGTTAAAGAGTGGTTACGCCCCCATAGTCTCGCAAGCTCGATGCGCATGCGCATCGACAGGCGAGACCTAAAAACATGGTTTTTCTCTGAACAGCAAGGTGGCTTACTCTCCTTCGTTCTAGACACAGCTTTGTTAACCTTCCGACAGACCTTAATGAACTTTGATCTAATAGTAGTAAACTTAAATCATCGTCATTCACACTAGAAAGGTTTCAAACTGTTTCATTTAAATCCTCTCGCTGTTTATTTAGCTCAAGTTTTTAAACCTTCTCGTCCGCCTGAACTTCCGCTATTAATATTTCAAATTGCTTGCATAGTAATTAACTTCTCAAGGTCCCTTTGTATTATTAGTAATAGTGCACTGTTTCCTTGGTTTGTCCTGTACTGTTGACTGACGTTCTAAAAAATACAGAAGTAGTGGATTATGTGTTTACCTTCTCTGTTATGTACAGTGCCAAGCATCTCCTTGAATTCAAAGTGCCAATGAAATGGGTGGGCGCTGAGCAGGTGGGAAATTAGGTTGGATGACAGAGGGTTCTGTTTCAGTCCTGTCTACAAAGACGGGAAGTAATTTCTTGGGGAGGTAGAAAATTCCGCTCTGCCTGCTTAGTTCATGGAGTTTTGCCAACTCTGCGTTCTACTTGGAGCGCGGAGTTCTGGCAAAACTCCGCAAACTGCAGCGTAGTGGAGTTTTTTCTCACATACAGCTCACCAATGTTAAGTTGGAGAGGAAGAATTTGCGTTGCCTGGCATGATTTTCTGGTGCTAAATGGCCTTCTGGTGAGATGTATCAATGTGGGCAGTCTGGGCAGGTCGCGACCATTTGCGTTGTGAAAGCTGCAGCTCGAATAGAACATCTACACAAGTGGCAGAAAAAAAGCAGTGGCCTCTTGTACGCCATGCGGTGCCGGTTGCACTGAGTTTTCAGCGCGGAAGTAGCTCCTGGTGCTAAAAATCCATGTAGGCAGCGCAACATGCCACATTTTGCCTGTTCACAGAACTCTGCAGAATCTTGCTGAGTTTTTATGTAACTCCACTCACCCCTGGCAATTTCCTACTTCCAACAGGCAGGCATAAACAATGTCACACCTTTCATTTCTGCATCATGCCTTCTCCCAGTCTGAAGAATAGGTGTGGTGCATTTTAACACATTTCAACCAATGTTAGCAAAAACAACTGTAGTTTACCTTAGTGTGACCATTAGGAAAGTTTGAGTACAATGTTAAATAAAATGAGACTGGAAACATGGCATCTTTCCATGGTAATTGCATAAGCAACACAAATTGCTATCCTAAATTGAAGTCTGGCTATCACATCATGGCTTCTATTTTTAACGGGGCAAATACCTGTTTCTCTAATAACTCTTCTCTTTCTATAATATACACATTGTCTGCCCCAGCAGATGCTCCAGGATATTGCAATTTAGCAATTTGAAAACAAAAATTGCAAAATCAGCACTTTTGCAAAAATCCTGAATTTTTCGGAAAAGTCAAGTAAAATATGAGTTACAAAACATACTTTACTGGCTCTGTGCTGTTGCTGAGTCAGTAACAGGAGGGCGAGCAACAGGCTAACAAGAGCAGAGGTGTTAACTGCCTTTGCAATGCACATCACCCCCTCCTGTGCAATGAACCTGCAGCCCGTCCTCTTCCTACTCTGCAAGCGCTTGGTATTCATTCCCGCCCCCACACCCTCCACTGCAATGTGTAGCTCCTCTCCCTTGATCCCCCTTTACTCCGCTGCCCTCTGTCTCCTAGTGACCCCTAACCTCCCCTCATCTCTCCTCTTCCTCACTAGTCTCAAGGCTTTAAGTCGCACCTCAATCCCTTTCTCTGTGTTTGCCAAGGCAAGTACTGAACATCCATCTGTCTGTCTGTCTGTCCATGTCTCTCCTTGACTGTCTTAGTTTCTTCATTTACGTGTTCCCCCTGACTACCTCTCCGACAGTCTGTCATGACCACTGTCCTCCACTGGGCTTGAGTTGGGGTACCACGTGGGTGTACGGCATCCCCCACTTATTTTACCGCGGGACGACGCCCCCCCACCCCCCGCCAAACAGCTGGGCTTCACTCTTTGGCCTCTCTGGGACGAGGAGCTCGGCACCTTCCGTGACGTCACTTCCTGTTGTGACGTCACTTCCGGTGACAGCGTCCCCCCACTTCTTTTTTTAGGACTTGTACCCTGGTCCTCCATGAATGAAAGTTTGTATTCACTGGTGGAACGAAACTTGAGGGGGACCCCCTGCAAGGCACGTGGAGGGACGCCCACCGGCCTCATTAAGGAGCTCTGCGGGCAGAGTACAGTGCTGAGGGAGCCCCCTGGTACTTGTACCCCCCATCTCGCAGGGCTGTGGGGGCCTGCGTTACACCACTGTTTGTGTTGCTGTTGATCTGTCCCTGTCTTACCTCGAATCTCTCTTCAGCTCCTTTTATAAATGTGCTCTCTCTGCCCATTGCTCGATTAGCCTACTCCTCTCTTACCCTCCTCCTCCCATGACTCATTTGGCCCTCCTATTAGCCTCCCTCGACTCTTTTGTCCCCTACCCCTCAACCCCTGCTGCCCTGCACACTACAATGTACACAGGTTGTTAAATGCCAGTAAGAGCAAGTTTCATATTGCAGTCTGCACCCCGTGGCATCAGACACCCTCTAGTTCTAGGCGCTGTGCTGCTGGATACCCTGCGAGGTTACAGATTGTGGCATGGCAAACGTGTGCAGTATTTTTGAGGCTGGCAAATCTTCTGTCTTTGGCAAAAGTCTATGGCAAAAAACAGCACATTTTGAGGTTTCTGGCTGCAAATTTTGCTTTTGATGTTGATGCACACACTTACTTCATTCATCGGTTTCTCAAAGTGGGAGATAATCTTAATTTTCTCTATTCCATGACATTAACCAATAGGTCCCCTGTAACATGTGGTAACACCTTCCACTAACAGATACAGTAGCTGTAAATCATTTCCCTGGTGGTGCTGGTGACAATAGCTTTTCAAGAAGATTTCCTTAAAAACATAACTGGGGTCATTTGGGATCAAGTCATTAACTTTAGCACATTGTATTTTTAAAATGGACAAATCACATAGTAACTCACACCTATCTGTCTGCTACAGTTTCAAGATAATGTGTTCGATTACATTTCCCTTTAAAAGTCATGGTCCAGTTGAATGCAACAGCTAGATAAGGGCAGTCCCAAGATAGGAACCACTATTCATTTATGGCTATTGACAAACCTTTTCTCAGCACATTCTGAAATGGTCAGTAATATAATTCTTTCAAGGCTAGGAATAAACAATTATGCCAGGGTTGGAATGTGCTTGGAAAACCACCCAATATTGGTAGAATGTAGGAGAAACAAATTCTTCACAGAAAAAGGTACCTTACTAGTGGGAACATTGTCCAATTCTGTGTGTCTTTTCTTTTACCCAGGGTCCAATTTGTGGACATTTTCCACCAGCTTAGAGAAGGTGGAAGATATTAGCTAGCGGTCCAATGGAGACAGGGCAGGGTATGTTTAGGGTGGGGTGAGTGTTGTGTGTTCTCTCTGTCGTGCTGCAAGGGTCGTGCAACGCTGGGCTGTTCTCCTGTCTGCAGTACTGCCCATGTCCCTGAAGCAGTTTCATGGGGGCGCATCCACACCCAATGAAACAGAGTTTGGTGTCACTGGGTCCAGTAAACTTGACCTTTCCCACTCCTGAGTTACCGCACTGGGTGAGATACTGCAACTCATAATGAGGGCCCAAGTGCATCTCATTTGGTGTTATCCTCACTGAAATTATTATACAAGTTTCTTAACCCCTTCCAGGCTCATGACGAGCTGGGCTCGTCATGGTGTAGCCTCCTCGCACACTGATGACGAGCCCAGCTCGTCATGGAGCATGGGTTTTTAAAAATCCCAGCATAGGAGGAGAATTCAACTAGCGCGGATGTGGTTTAAATAGCATGATGCCTAGTGGTCATAGTCACCGATGCCATTTAGAGAACTTGTTAAACCAGCCATTGGGAGCATTCTCAAAAATGATTGGTATCCAACAAAAAAACCAATATGTATTTTCTTAAAATTGAGAGAAGTACTTACATTTCAGATGTTTTTTTGATTAATTATTGTACGTTTTACTCATATCTGATCAGGTTCATCCAGACAAGCTTTTGCTCTCAGATGCAGAATGACTCAAGTTCTGTGACATCATATTTTCCTCTTTGCACTCTTGGGATTGTATATACTAAACCTCATCACCATTTTTAAGTAAAAAAAATTGCATTTGCTTTCAGCTGAAAGTTTTTTCTATTTTGTTGCATTTATTCTAACCTTAAATTTGATTTTAGTAAGCCCGATCAAACATAAAGTTTACACTCAATGTGTTTTGCATCGCAAAAGAACTTCAGCCCTTCTGCATCAGATTGCACAGTCTTAGCTGGATAAACCCAACCAGTTATGAGTGAAACATTAGATTGAGTGCTTTGCATATCCCCATATTGTATACCATTAAAAATAGTTTTTTTTTTGGTTAATAACAGTTGTCAAACCGCACATCTTATGTCACCTTATATAAACAAGGGATCTAATGATGTGTTTTGCTTTCCCACAGGTGCGTTCTCTGATAACAGACCCGTCAGCCCACAAGCTTCTGATCCTGAGTGGGCAGTGTTCAGACCAGGAAGGAGATCTCATCCTCCAGACAGGGACCTTCACTTTCCAGAGGTTTTTTGAAGTTTTTACAGATCCAGAGGTCAGTATTTGTTCTCCCAACATTTATCTGGCATGTAACCCATGTAAACCAGGCGTTGCATCCCAGAATTACAGCAAATAGAACAACGGCTCTGCAACATTTGCTGCACCACATGACCATGGATAACTGTTGGAAAGTAGATTATTAGTAGTGGTAAATATTTATCTATCAGTGGCAATAAGGCCACTAACACAATATAAGGCTCAGAAATGGTTTTAGAAAATGATTCCCGTACTCAACCCTTGGTAGCTTGGCTCCAAGCAGACAGGCTTAACTTCAGGTTTGTAAAGCATTTAAATACACTAATTCAGTAAATAATTAAGACACAACGCACATTTGAAATCCAACACCAATTTATAAAAAAGGAAATATTTTTCTCTTTAGAATGACACAAGAACACAAAAAATCCAATGTAGGGAACCGGAGATATGAATTTCTAAAGATGTAGCACTATATAGCACATAGAAACCTATAGCGCCTACTGAGACATTTAGTCACACTTGAGCAGGACAAAGTCAAAGTTTCAGGCCGACCGTAATGGAGCCCTGCACGGCTACCCCTCGCAGTAAGTCCCGGTCAAACTTGTGGAAGTCTGACCTCTGGAGCTTTCCTGTGGGACGACCCAGAGATCCAGGCCGACTCGCAGTTGAAGGTGGGTGGCTTGACTCTCGTGGTTGGTCCCAGTCACCTTTTCTATGTTTGTACTTAGAAACTTTTACAGAGCTTTTACTTTGTCTTGCTGGGTCCCTCGTTGCTATTCACCAGGGTTGATTAGATGAAGGTCTGTCGGCTTGGGTTTCAGCCAATTACCGGTCAAACGACGGAAGTCGGAGCTCCTGCGCTTTTCTGCAGGACGTACCTGGATGGCAGGCCGGCTCCCATTTGAGTGTCGCTGGCTTGATAGGCCAGGTCGCGCCGGTCCACTTACGAAGCTCTTTTCCAAAGTTGCTCCAAACTTCTATGAATGTCTGCAACTTCTTCCTGAAGTTCCTTTGAGGGTCCTAACATTTCCAACACTTACTCCATGGGTCTGGAAGCTCCAAAATGGTTCTTGAAAGATTGGGACTTCAATTCCCACAATCCACTAGGACAAAACACTTACAAATCCACTGGTAGCACTCCACACTGGGGATTCTTGATGGTGATGGTCAAGGTGAGCTCTGTTAACAAGTAGCTTGTAGAAGGTCCACTCTTTAGTCCTTTTGAAGCAGGTTTGATCCACAGGAATGTAGTTCCAGATTATGCAGCAGGTCCTGTTGGTGCAAATCAAACTTCCAGCATGGAACCTTCTTCTTCCTTAAGTTTCAAGCAGCTGATCTGAGAGGCTCTGCACATCTCAGATTCGTATTCAAAGTTCTTTAGGTCAAGCAGGAGGGAACTTCTGTCCTATGCGGTTCAGGGCAAAACCCCAGAGTATGACATTATCCTCCAAAGCGTGGCACTATAGTCTCCCAGAGAGCACCATTTCTCCAAAATTCAACATGGCTGATTTTCCAGCAGAGAGACAAGAGCTGGCTAAATAAATCTCCATATTGTCCCTTCCCCTTGCAGCTGCTGATTCCTTCCTTAATTCCTGCCATCTGACTGGTTTCAAAGAGTAGGGGTGTAAATGAAACTGGCTTCTCCTGCATGTCTTCTCCTTCTATTGACGATTATTGTTTACAAACCCTCCCCCTGCTCTGGCATTCCTATGTAGCAGAACCCTGCCCTCCCATGATGGATCTCTAGCCTCAGGGGCTGCTTATCATCTCATCAAAGCAGCCTGGTTAATCCACTTACCTCTGACCAATCAGGACTGCTGGAAGGCTGAATTCTGGCTTACAGACAAGAAAGTTTTATAACTTCTTGTTTGTATATTTTAGGATAAATTCAACTAGAGCATATTGTTGGATTTATCAATACCATTCTAGGATGTCCTTGAATGATATTTTGATGGCATCCTAGACATTAGTTATTGTTTAATAACTTCCTGCCATGTTAACCTATGTGGCTGGGTATTTCCATTGAGGAAACTAACTTGGACAATTTTACCAACACTAGGGCTTCTAAAACATATGTTATAAGGGCCTTTCCAATATCTACAGGATACCACAACCCTGGAACACCTAGAAGAGTCTTTAGGCATTCTAAATACGTACAAAATATTGCACATACTCACTCCACATTGCTCCTAGCACGAACGTTGGTTTTGGGAATCACTTTACTACAATGTGGGGAGTGAAATGTGCAATTTCACTAAACCCAAGGCATATAAACCTATTTTTATAAGGGTCATCCTTATAAATATTTGATGCCCCTACCACTGGGACACCTAAGGAAGACGGTGGGGGTACCTAATATGACTAATCATTGTAGTTTATAAATGTTTAAGCACCCGAAACACCAAATCTGAATTTGGGCACAATTTGCATTTTAAACGCATTCCTGCAACACAAAGCTGCTTTTAAGCTGACCTCAGGCCTCAGCAGTGCACACAGGCAAGTGCAGAAAGGGCTGTTGGCCTCTAAACTGCCCTGCCCTATTATATACTAAGGCCTTAGAGGTAGTTTTGAGCCCCCTGCCCTATTAGGTACTAGGGTCTTATTGGGGAGGTCATGCCAATCATAGGGATATCCTAACCCCCAGTGTACCCGAGTATATGTAGGTGTTTTCACTGTTTTCTAAGTGTCTTTTCAGCATAGCACTGGCCTAGGCACTCTTGTCTAGCGGAAATGTAATATACGCATGTGTGATATAATTGAGCACCATTCTTTTTTCAGCACTTTCCGTCACTACCTCTCAGCGTGTCACTGTTTCTTTAAAATTTCACATTGCGAGTTACTTTCCAGCACGTTTTCTATTTCTAGTATAACGTGGGTTACTAGCTTAATTTCCGGAGTCTATCGGGTCCACGACTGTTTGCAGCCGTTTGGAAAACAGCATCCCATATTCTGTTCTCTTCCTTAAAGAACGACTGGTATGCCGAGCTGCTATTTCTTTGCACTGTCCATGGGATCCGCATTTCGTTTGAACTTTTTTCACGCATGAACAAGTCGGTAATTAGCATTTTTAAGCATTGGTCTTTACGATTCTCTTTTTCGTTAAACGCGTACTTTATTAAAGTTGGCTTCTATACAGCACGTTAACGTCAATTGCACGTGCATGGGAATTTTAATCAGCATGTTTCTTTTCCGTAACGGTGCCACAGTTTCAAAATTGCTTTCAACCCTATTGCACCCACTCTTTGATCTCCCCATCCACTGCAATCAGGTTCAATTAATTTGGATATCTGTCACGCGGTAATAATTTAAGAAACCGTTCTTTCAGTACATATTTTACTGGGAATTGAATATTGAAACGCACATATATTCCATCAGGAATCTCTCACCATCACCTAACAGGGCTGTAGAACCAGTAATCTTGACTCACACTAATGTTTATATATGCAATGGACGATATCCTCGTCTTGGATTATCACAAAGAGTGGTATTCTCTTTTTATGTTAGATATATCCCCTGAGGAAGGGCATGGCCTGAAATGCATCAGCTTTGGCTGTGAAAATTAAGTGCAGATATTCGCACTAAGTATTGTGAAGCTAACATTACAGTTCATGTAACATGAAGATGAAGCCAATGAAAATGTAAAGAAGAATAAATAATGAATTTGGCCAACACCTTGATTTAAGGATTTATTATTTTCAACTCAACAGCAGAGTGCCGGAAGGATGTGATTTTCCACGGAGGAGAGCGTCTTCCCCACATTGATACCACACACCTCAGGATCAGGAGGTGATACCCACTGTCACCCTTACCGTTAGGAATGCAGGAATGACTTAACTAAAACACAGGATACACCAGGAGTGTGATAGCCATTTTCATTTTGTGCCTCTTTAGTCAGAGCCCAGGAACAGTCAGAGTCAGTTACCACCAGTACCTGTCAGCAAATAAACGGGGGCAGTCACGGCACAATGATGACTTTGCAACAATAACACAAAGAAGAACGCAGAAGAAGTACCCCATCCCCTGGAAAGCTTGGGGCATTCTTCAGAATCCAATCTACTTTAAGCCTGCACCACAGCTGGACAAGCTGGCTCTACAGCACAATGCAGGAGAATGGCAGACTACACAAGGCCTTCTTGGCAAGTAGTGAAGTAGGCTCTGTGTATCACTTTTGCCACAAAGGAGTACCTTTACACATGATAGCTGAATCAAGGAACAACCACCTTTTTTTAGAGAAATCTTTTATTAGTTTGTATTCAAAATGCAGGATATATGTCATCAATCCAGAGTCTAGCAACATAAATCATATCAAATATCCAGATTTTCTGCTTCAGGATTCAGAAGATAAGCAACATACATTTTCCATCCAGCAAATAGATGCTAAAAATGTATACAGATATATGCTCGAAATTAAATAACCTCATTTTTGATTCATTCACCAGTAAACGTAAAGCAAAATGTATTTGTTTTCTATTGCTTAATGTTTACACATTTTGAAGATTCCATTAAAACCAATGACTTCACGTGCCCTAGGCTCACTTGTGTCCTGTGAAAATATCGGGCAAAATGTTTAAGAATCAATTTGATAAAAATGGGTGCAAATTGAGCACTAACTTTTATAGGGTCGTTACTGATTTTGCAATCTGCCTTATGTACTAATAGATTGATTTGCAAAGCCACTCTTCGAAGTGGGTCGCAATCCAAGCCACCCCATTAATTTGCATGAAGATGATCACAAATTGCAACACACTGTGATTGGTTACCGGTGGCCTGCTGGAATCACTACCCGTGATGGTTCTCAATAAAGCAATCTTTTTTTTTTTAAGTGCAGCCCATCTCCCCTAAAGAAAAAAAGGGATGCGTTTAAAAAACACATTTATTAGAATTAGGCAGGGGTCATATTCCTATTTTTTTTCTTCATTTCAGTAGCCGGTAAAATATTAATGTTTAGGGACCAGATTTTGATTGCAAACCAATAAGCCATCCCATTTCAAAATGCCATTTTGCAGTCCTAAAGGGTTGGATTTTGCAAATCGGACCATTTCCAGACGCTAATTGACTTAGGGCCATATGTATCAAGCAAATTAGCATTCGCAAAGGCCGAAATTTGCTGAATGGTATGTATGAAACATTTTGGCAGCAAAATAAGGAATCGCAAAATTTGCTATTCCTTATTTTGCGATTGCACTTAAGGAATCGCAAATTGTGCGATTCCTTAAATGCAATGTATCAAAGGAAAATCAATGCAAAATTGCCCATAAGGATTCGCAAATTACCACCAACTTCTAGTTGGTGATAAGTTGCAAATTCTTTTAATAAAACAATTTATTAAAAATCCAAAGGTGCCATATGATGCTCATACATGCCCTTAGAACATGTATGTGAGCCATATGCCCACACATGTCATTTTCAGGGGTGCAGCAGGGTGTTCTTGTGACACCCCTGCACCCTTGAAAATATTCCTAAATTGCGATTAGCAAATCGCAAATTTCCCATTCTTTCCCATGGGCCTCCTGGCCCATAGAAAAGAATGGGAAATTTGCGATTAGCAATTTGCTAATCGAAATGTAGGAATGTTAAGGAATCGCTAAAAAGAAGCGATTTCCTACATACATACCATTTTGCAATTTCTAAATAGCGATTCCATAAAAAATCGCTATTTAGAAATCGCAAATGGTCATGATGATACATATGGCCCTATGTGCATTTGGCCCAGGGAACTCAAAACTGCTGGTTAGATCAAATAGCCTCTAAACAACGTGAAACACAGTAACTCCGCTATGTTGCAGGTATATATATTTCCAAGGAAAACCGGCTTGAGCTATTAACTCTCTTCGCGAGAGAGGAGACACGATAGAAAGAACAATCACAAAGGGAAAACATCAGCCAGTGCAGCTGAGATAAGTATGTTGAGAATCCTTTCTGCCACTGTTTCATTTTGGAACAGGAGACAGACAGAGAAGTGGTAAACCAACCGCACCCAATTTTCAGAAACAGGTTAGAGATAACTGGAGACCTCCCGCACCCTCGAGAAGAAAAGTTGCTGCTAACTCAGTGTCCTCACTGCTTTCAGCAGCTCATGGTCCATTTGCTCTCATCTGCATCGTTTTCGAAAACACTCAAAAATAGCCTGTGCCACAGAATGAGTCACAAAAGCCTTTTTTTGTAAATGTCAGAGTTCATTTTTAATTTGTTTCTACGCACCTCGTATTTTCTATAATTTGTCACGCATTTAATCCAAAGACAATACCTCAAGTAACACATCTATGAGACGTTTGTGTCACTGGTGTTAATTAAATACTAGGCCTCTTGGGAGAATATGTGCCTGTATTCTAAAGTGTACCACTCTGGACTTGTGGAGCTGTGATAGCTATGAGGAAGCTCCACCAGAAAAAAAAACTGGTGCCTTGTGTAAGAACCAACAGCAAAGTAGTTCAAAAAAAGTGCACAGGTAGTTGCACTTGGTACTGCCTTATCCACAGGATATCCACCAGCAGTGCAATTCACAAGCATTTTGTTGGCTTCTCCCACTGAGATAAACAGGGTTTATTTCATGAAAATACTGCTCACAGGGCCAACATGGTATGGGTGACTAGCACGCTGGTGCCCTACCCTGGTTGAATGCTTTTGAAATACCAATTGAATTATGCTGAAAATTGGCAATGAAGTATTGACAATGAGTGGGCAAGAGTGCAAACACAAATAAAAACGGATGCCTCTGTGCCTTAGCAGAAGGGATGCCTTTGTCCTCATAACTGCTACTTCTCTATGTTTCCACATTAGAAAAACATAATATTTCAATATTAAAATGTAATTATTAGACCACAATTCAGTTACAAACATCAATATATACTTTTAATAAAATAAATATTCTCATCCAGATATAGAATTCTACAAAATGACTCCAACAGTGTGTTAGCTTTACCTATAGGACTGACAAAATCCCTCTGGGTCCTTTGATAAACCGGTTAATCAATAGAAAACGAAAAGCAAGAGAAACAAAGACAGAACAAGAGTGATAAGGTTCGGCACAATGCCTTCAGAATTTTAATTCATAGTGCTCAAGCATCTGTAGGTTTCTAGAAACTTCTTTTAAATATTTTTTTCTGTAAACTAGGAAGGCCAATCATATTATCAAGCCATGCCTGAATTTCCATTGTGCTGATGTGTGGCCTACCCTGCCTTCACTTTGATTGTGGTTCCTACATTGATGTGTGTCAGGCTGCTATCATTTATGTTGGTGTCCAATCGGTCTTACCATTCCCCTAAGGAATCAGTAAGCACATTTTGTTGAATAGTACCTTGCTGGAGGAGTTTCTTGTGTGATTATTTGAAATATAAGATTGCGAGTAATTTGACTCATATAGCACCGAGCATTGCCATAAGATACATTTTCAGCAGGCCGATTCCTTCCAGGTTTACATCCATTCGTTTCCGAGACATCGCAACCTCAAATGATGATCTGGTAAGAGGTCAAGGATATTGAGGGATGTTTAAAGCAATTTCATAGTTAAAACAGCTTCCAATAATTTACACTGTGTTACATGTTATTTAGATACAAGTTTACCCCATCATAAAAAATTTAATTTCACTGTTCTTTGATTGGATGTCATTTGAATACTTAAGCCATTTGCACCTATTAATTATTTGCATGTCATCAGTATCTAGCAACAAATCTGGCCATAGCCAGGCTCAAGACACTTCCTCCATCCCACCCTTCCAGCTCCCTGATAATACCCTGCAACCGGGAATAAGGAACTCACCAACTTCATTCAAGATCCCAATGAACTCCAGAACTGTCCTGTCTCCAAGACCACTTACTCAACTGTACAATCCATGCTACATAATTGTCGATCTCCAGTTAACACTGCCTGTAGCTTTCAAACACAGTTTTAGACCTCAATCTTGATATCCTAATCCTCACAGAAACTTGGCTGAATGACACTTCAATGTCCTAGACTACTTTCTCCCTTCACATTATTCAATTCACTGTTGTGACCGTGAAATCAGCCAAGGTAGCGGTATAGAGTAATTCATATGTATGTATGTATGTGGTATTTATAGAGCGCATATATCACCACAAAGGTCTCACAGCGCTTGCTAGTGTTCAAGGCAAGACAGGCAAATAAAAAACTTAACAGCCAGATGGAAAGGACTGGGCTAGAATAAGGAGTCTACGGAACTTCATATGGTCTATTTCCAGGCGGAGGGATAAAGGCAGTGTGTTCCAAATTTCTGGGGACACCCGGGAGAAAGATCTCCCACCATTTCTAACGGTTCGGTTCTTCAGCACTGTCAGAAGATATTTGCTATTGGACCTGAGGGTTCTAGCCTGCTGGTGTATAGTGAGTTTTTTAGCTAAATAGTGGGATCCTTTATTATTGAGCGTCTTATGCACCAGACAGCACAGATTGAAATGGATCCTTTTTTTGATTGGAAGCCAGTGCAGGGTCTTTAGGCTGGGCATAGAAGGAGAGCGCGGGGGCAGATTAAGGACCAGTCTTGCTGTTGTATTCTGCATGACCTGGAGCTTGGCCTGGAGTTCTACAATAAGTAGAAGCAAAAAGGGAGTTGCCGTAGTCCAGGCGGCTAATAATCAGTCCCTGTACAAGGGACATGCGGGAGGAAAGTGGGATCCACTTAAATATTTTTCTAAGACTGCGCATAAGTCCGTAGCAAATGCGGACCAGATTGTTAATATGGTCGGACATGGACAATTTGGAGCCCAAAATTACACCAAGGATGCATGCAGCTGTCTTAGGAGGAGGACAAGGTCCTAAGATGGGGAGCCACCAGTTGTGGTTCCATCGTTTGGCTGCGTCCCTAAAAAGCAAAATCTCTGTTTTGTTGGCATTAAGGAGAAGGTGATTATTCGTCATCCAGTTGTTTATGGCTATCATACAGAGTTTTAAGCCCTTTTTGGGCTCGATGACATCTGATCCCATGGTGATTAACAACTGAGTAAAACACACAAGATGATGGACGGAATGTTGCACAATGCAAAACATTCACCCCCAGTCACAGATCTGGGTTTAATCCATTGTTATTTTGCTCACCAAGCCACCCCAGTTCAGACATGGCCATATGCAAATCCGTCTTGGTCCTGTGCCTCATGGGAACAGTCCAGCCTGAACTGCCAAGTCATGTCTTCCCTGGACCGGAATCAAGCATCCTATGACTGGTTTTTGGCTATCAGCCGTCTTCAGCCAGGATAGCTTGACTCCAGTGGCGTAGTGAGCATGGGACCCACGTCTGGGCATACCCTTACCACATAGGGTGAACACCAAAACACACAAGATGATGGATGGATTGTTGCACAATGGCAAAGCATTCACCCCCAGGCACAGATCTGGGTTTAATCCTTCGTTATTTTGCTCACCAAGCCACCCCAGTTCAGACATGGCCATATGCAAATCAGTCTTGGCCCTGTGCCTCATGGGAACAGTCCAGCCCGATTTGCCAAGCCCTGTCTTCCCTGGACCGGAATCAAGCATCCAAGGACCGGTTTCTGGCTATCAGCCGTCTTCAGCCAGGATAGCTTGACTCCAGTGGCGTAGTGAGCACGGGACCCACCTCTGGGCATATCCCTCCCACATAAGGTGAACAGCAAAACATACAAGATGATGGACGAAGTGTTGCACAATGGCAAAACATTCACCCCCAGTCACAGATCTGGGTTTAATCCATCGTTATTTTTCTCACCAAGCCACCCCAGTTCAGATATGGCCATATGCAAATCAGTCTTGGCCCTGTGCCTCATGGGAACAGTCCAGCCCGAACTGCCAAGCCATGTCTTCCCTGGACCAGAATCAAGCATCCTAGGACCGGTTTCTGGCTATCAGCCGTCTTCAGCCAGGATAGCTTGACTCCAGTGGCGTAGTGAGCACGGGACCCATGTCTGGGCATACCCTTCCCACATAGGGTGAACAGCAAAACACACAAGATGATGGACGGAATGTTGCACAATGGCAAAACATTCAGGCTTGGCAGTTCAGGCTGGACTGATTTGCATATGGCCATGTCTGAACTGGGGTGGCTTGGTGAGCAAAATAACGATGGATTAAACCCAGATCTGTGAATGGGGGTGACTGTTTTGCCATTGTGCAACATTCCGTCCATCATCTTTTCTGTTTTGATTAACAACTGAGTTTCATCTGCGTAAGACACTGTTTGAAACCCAAAAGATTTGGCTAAGGGGGACAAGTATAGGTTAAATAACGTAGGGCTCAGAATAGAGCCCTGAGGAACACCTTTGCCGATAATTTGGCTATCCGAGGAGAAGTCACCTATTTGCACTTTAGAGGAGCGGTCTCTCAGATAGCTCCTGAGCCAATTCAGGGAAGGATGCCATGCAAAATGGTGTCAAAGGCAGCCGACAGGACAAGTAGGACCAGTATCGCTGATTGCCTGGCATCCAAGGAAAGTCTGATATTGTCGACCATTTCAAATAGGGCCGTTTCGGTGCTGTGGAATGCCCTAAAGCCTGATTGGGAGGGATCCAGTAGTTTATTATTTTCCAGGTACTGGGTAAGTTGGCTGTTAACCAGAGACTCCAGAATTTTGCCAAAGAGTTGTACCAGGGATATTGGTCGGTAGTTGGAGAACTGTTTGGGATCAGCAGAGGGCTTTTTAATAATGGGTCTGATGATGGCCTCTTTCCAGAGGGTAGGGACTATGGACTCTGACAGGGAATGGTTAAATAGAGCAGTAAGGTGGGGGAGGAAAACAGGGCCAATTTTGGATAGGACTTGTGCAGAGTCCGGGTCAGTAGGAAACCTGATTTTATACGATGAAGAGTTAGTAGTACTTCGTCCTCTGAAACTGCATGAAAGTCACTGAGGGGGACAGTATGGAAAAATACGGGGTCAGGATTGCTCACACTGGGTGTGATGTTTGATGATTTGGGAAATAATTTGTGAATGTCATTGATCTTTTCGACAAAAAAGTGGAAAGGGAGAGTCCAGGTCGGTAGGAAACCTGATTTTATACGATGAAGAGTTAGTAGTACTTCGTCCTCTGAAACTGCATGAAAGTCACTGAGGGGGACAGTATGGAAAAATACGGGGTCAGGATTGCTCACACTGGGTGTGATGTTTGATGATTGGGGAAATAATTTGTGAATGTCATTGATCTTTTCGGCAAAAAAGTGGAAATGCAGAGTCCGGGTCGGTAGGAAACCTGATTTTATACGATGAAGAGTTTGTAAAAGGGTGCAAAGACAACCGGTGACCAAAGACCCTTTAGTGTTGCCCGGCGGTGTCGCCTCAATGACCCACCAATATTAATCAATGAAGAAGCAGGCGCTGGAGACTGAAAGGCAGGAAACGAGGGTTTATTCTCTCCGGAGGAGAACACATCAATTCGGACAGCAAGTATCGTCACAAGGTGCTCTAACCGCATCTCTGAGGCCTGGCCTCTTATACACAGGTTTATGATCTTTATTGCACGTAACACATTCTTGCAACACTTTGATATGTGAAAGAACATCCTCGGAATCTCCCCTTCAGGCCCGTTCCCACATACATTTACAGTTGAATTCCCCACCCCGGTCACAACAGGTGATGATTATCGCGCAGCTGGACATTCCGCCGATTCACGGAATGTGTGGAGTTTGATCGGATCTCCTAGAGTGGGGGGCTTTTGATCGGCTCGAGGGTCTTTTGATGGGGAGGGGAGGTTTCCTACTGTACGGGGTAATAAACAGTATCCGCAGGGCCAGGTGGTGGCTTGGGAACAAGGAAGACAGACGGGCACACAGGAAAAGGGGGGTTTGCATCAAAGGGCCTGAGACTATGAAAGGAATGAAGGGAGGTGTCGCGCTGGGAACAGGATGGGATTCTGAGGCAGATCTGCGCTGAAGAGGGGTTTATGACCCAAGGCATGTGAGAGCGAGGGGGTTGTCAGCGTGCGGGGGATGCCTGTGAGGTTAAGAGAGAGTGAGACGCGCTGGCTATCAGCGAGGGACAGGGAGGCCATGGTGCTTAAAATGGCTGCCGCTTATGCGCAAGGTATGTGAGGGCGGGGGTGACTAGTGCATGGGGGCGCTGGCGAGGGTGAAGAACCGGGTTGGGGGTCAGGGACGTGCAGAGAGCGGTTCTGATCAAAAACAGCTAAAATGGTGGGAACGTATGACAAAAAGTGTGGCATCGGGAAAAAAAAAAGCAAGATGGCGCAGACGATGTTCACCAAACCGTAACGATTTTCCACAGTCCTCCCTTTAACATTTCCAAGACATCTTGCTGGCCTATTTCCTATCTATCTCTACTGCGGTGGTCATAAGTAAGGGGATGGAGACCTAGGCAAAGGAACTGTACATAAATATCACATTATAAACATCACATTTGAAAATCTTGTCATCTAGTAGGCGGGTTCATCGTTAAGCTTGTTGCAGAAAAAGTCATAGTAATGTAATATCAGACTAGAATTATGTAGCGAGGGCGTTGGGTACAGATCATAGATGCGTATAGTCATTCGGAATAGGAACTGGTAAGTTATCATATAAGTAAGCCCTTTTTGTACTCGGTGGGAGCATAGTCAAATTCAATGGTGGTTGGGAGAGAAATGAGATATAATAAAAATAATAATCAGAGTTCTCAGTGTCTTATGGTCATGGACCAGCATTAGTGAGTTCTCAGCATTCTTTGTCGTCTTCTGTTGGCACTGTTAAGCACCTGTATTACAATTCGTTCTGTCAACAGGAATGTTCATGTGGATTGAGTCGTTGGAGGTCTGCGGGCGGGAGTACATTTTTGTTTCGCCAGACCTCATGGGAGAAATGCGTTATGGTTTCGGAGCACGTACATTTTCTTCCATAACTCAGAGCATAGTTATTAGGAGGCAGAAAAGGATTGCGATGGAAAGTGCAATTGTCTTTGAGTTGTGGAGTCTGTTTGTTTCTTGGGTCTCTGTGGTGAGTATTTCCTGTTGCTTCCATCATCGTCGAGGCGCTCAGCAGCGGGTAGAACCACATACTTCGTTCATCTTCTCTTTGGAGCGACCCTTGGTGGAGTTTAGGTCACCGTTCTGAGATTAACATAGTTCGTGGTCTACTTAGTCAGAGCTCCCTCCCTTTAGTCGCAGGAAATACCCTTCTCTGGATGGTTCAGTAGGATTTAGAGGATTTTGAAAGTTCAGGTGGAAGGGGGGTGTGTGTGAGTAGTCCTTATGGTAGGTCGGAGGAGGTGGGGATGGAGCAGGGCCAAGTCGGGAACAGATCAGGGGGACGGAAAATTTTGACAGGCGGGTCCATAACCAGGTTCAGAGAGCGGGGACTTTTCGGCACACGTCGATCATAGAGCAGGGGCCTCAGGTCAGCCCTTTCCTTTAGTTTTGTCGGAAACAGTGCCTCGTCCTGCGACTCCTTACTGTTGTGGTCTCGCCTTGGCCTCCGTCGCTGAGGTTCCACGATCTGCAGTCAGGCCGCGTGCTCCCACATCCGGTCTCTTTCTCCTCCGACAGTGGTACCCTTAAATGAGTTTGAAAAGACAGTCTTTAGAGATTTTGCAGAGGAAGGTAATTACGTAAATCTATTTCTCTCCCAACACCAAGCAACTGGGGTAAACATCCGCTACATTGAGGTTTGCAGCCAACGTATAAACAATTGATGATCGGTTTGCTGGATTCCCAACAACTTCCCTTTGTGGCTATTTCTTTGGCGTTTTGTTGGTTATTACATTCATTTGTCGTGGTACGAGGTCTGATACCCATTCATTGCATTCGTTTATTACAGTCATGTCAGTTCTCCTGGTAGAGACCCATTTCCCTAGTACGAGTCTTGCAAGGCTAGACCGGTCTTCAGGGCTTTGTATTTTACGGAAAAGTGCAACGTGTTATTCACCATAGTCTGATAGGCATCCTTCTGAGGAATGAACATAGGCTAAACGATTCTCCATTACATCAATGCGTCCTATCTTTTAGCTAAACATCTTATTTTCAACAAGGTTTACTGCAACAAGTTCTTTCATTTTTCGATCTAATTTTAACTTTGTAAACATCATTCTAATTTCTACATCGTTTCTCACAACCTGGCTACTTCATTAAAAACTCGGGGGGCTTGCGATAACCATTAAACTCATCTTTGGGGTGAGTGGGGTCTTATGGAAAACAACTAGGAACACAGCGAATTGGAGCAAGGGACATTTTTCAAATTCTCGTCTGGGGCAGCCGATACAAAACTGATGGTGTCCTGGGAAGGCGGGTATGTCTCGATCGCTTTTACTGATTGGGGCATTGAGACAATTTGGGACGGGGAAGGTCGCGTTACCAGAGACATTTTATCATAGAAGCCACTGACAAGTAGTCCCTCATTACGGGTCAGATTAGGGAACCGTAGTCGTCTTACCTATCCCTTTCTTTTCGGCCAATCTAGTTTTCATCAATATTTAGCAGAAAAGGAGAGGTATTAACATGGCATCAATGCAATTTTATTAAAAACGAATTTTGTGCAAATACTTGTGGTATTTGGAGCCAATTGGGTGGTACACCAGGTTCGCCAATTAGGTGCCAGTCGTTAGGGAGAGACAGAGAGAGAGAGAGAGAGAGAAAGATAGAGAGATAGAGAGAGAGAGAGAGAGAGAGAGAGAGAGAGAGAGAGAGAGAGATGTGCAACGATAGGCTAAATGATACACATGTGTCCTGGAGAGTGACTGTGTACTATTTAGGCTATTCAGTGCATTACCCAATATGAGACGTTTCGGGTCTGTGTTAGGATGTAGAAAGCATGCAGTTTTGGGACGGAAGAGCATTAGGTCAGGTACAAGAAGGACGTGCATTGAGTTGGGCGCCTTTTGGTGTCATCTTGCAGCGTTAGTCCGTTTCATGTATCGGACGTGACGTGGCTCCAGATCTGTTACGATACCCTAATCGTGATTCCATTGTAACCTGCAGAGGGAGAAAAAGAGGGAAAGGGAGGGGGAACAACATTCGAGCATATCAAATGTACGGGCACGAAAGTCCTTTACTTACCACATACTGGTCTTATACCCTCAGGATATAATCCCTGGGGTCTCGGTTTCCGAAGTCAAAGGGGTGGGCAGTGTGGTAAGGGTGGCGAGCGATAGGTTGTTCATGGGGGAGACGGTCCGAGCGCGGTATTTTAGATCGTGTGTAGGGAAACGCTAAGAAGAAACCAGGGGCGCCTGGCGCAAGGTATTTGGTTTTTGGAGGTGTATCTAGCTATCGGGACCCTTAAATCATCCTCAATGCTGTGATGTTCTAGGGCATATCAGTTCTTCGGCCGACCCTGTTCCTTAGCACCTTCGAGTATCATACCTTTATAACATTCTGTCATTCGTACCGCTTCACTTTACCCGTTCTCAGAAGTCGTGGTCCCTCTTCCTGTGTTAGTTCCTGAGCCTAGTCGCACATTTGGAGGCAGCGTATCATACCTTAGATTCAATCATCCATCCGGGGCCGACCAACCATTTTCTAATAACCTTAAATAGAGAGCAAAACTGTTGTGCACAGAAAAGTCCTCCCACCTATTCCCACATTTACAAAAGTATGTGATACCCATTCATAGTTTGGAAAACCTTTATTTGCATAATCGTTCAGTACGTAAAATGTGAGAGTGCAATCATATTTTGGCCGGACATGGCGACGGTGGAAGCACATACAGTAGGGGGGGTTATTTTGCAGCATAAGAACATGTTAAAAAGGCCTAATTAATTATTTGCAAGTAACTAAAAACGTCTCATTAAGTGATGAGGGATCAGGGGCATTTCAGTTCATAAATGGAAACACAGTCAAGCTCATTGTAATCACATTTCCTAGATGTATACCGTGGGTGTGCATCATAAGCGACGTTATGTACCAGTTACAATAAATATCAAAATAAATCGTTCATTGAAATCAACATTTTGACGGGACCCCTTTCAAATGTTCGCCAAGTTAACCCTCCTCCCTTTTTCGTCAAGTGTGCAAAGGTTCACATATATATCTTAGTACATCAAGTCTCATTAGCTAAAGAACACCATGCGGTGTCCGTTAGTTCCTATTGATACCGGCGCCATTTTGGGCGAGGCCGGTTTAGTCCGGAAGTAGCATCAGGGTCAAAATGTCTCCGACGATTGGCGGTTGGACCAGAGTCCCTTTCGGCAGTTCAAAAACCTGTGCTAACAGAGGGGCTGGTGGTGTGGACCGTCAATCAAAAAAGGGGGGAGGGAGGTAGAATCTTTCTTACCGGGTCACGTTGATGTTCAGCCGGAACTTACTCGAGTTCGTTAGCCCATAATGTTCCTGGGTGGTTCAGACTGAAGCTGGCGCTGTCACGAGAGCACCACCATCTTGTGGCTGTGTAGTGGTTATTTCATTAGTGATTAATGCAGCTGTTCCCCTCCGGAAGCCTGTAGGGGCCGAGGACTCCCGGGACTCTGGTAGAATCTTCAAAGCTGTGGGGATGTTGTCGAAGGTGGGGGCTTGTGCCCAGGTGGGCAAGTGCCCGAGTTGCAATTCCGGACAAAGTTACTCCAGCGGCCTAGACCCGCCTTCCAGAGGGCCCAGACGCCATTTTGAGACCCTGCAGCCGCCGCCCTTCGTCGTGTCTTTCAGGAGTGGAAGAAACTTCTTGTGGCGACAAAGACAGAACACCATGCTGTTGGAGCAGGACATTTGGTTCGGGGCGCCAGGGTGCAGCTGTGGAGCCTCCACCTGGGGAGGTGAGGGAGGCTCGTTCGCGCCGCCTCCCTCTCCCAGCGCATCCCACGCCGTCCCTTTGAATCAGGGGTGCACATGATGACCACCCTACACCCCTGACTCCGACTCTTGGGGGACCATTGTATGTCCGGTGCTGCACAAGTATGCCCGTCGGACATTGTATGTTCTGTGCTGCGAAAATAGGTCCGTCGGACATTGTACGTTCTGTGTTGCGCAGGTATATCCGTGGCCCGGCTGGAGGATTTCGGCGCCGGGCCGGGGCTGGGAAACCTCCTACCTGTGGAGGTGGGAGAGGCTCGTCCGCGTCGCCTCTCCCTCCCAGTCCCCCTGCACCAGTTCGATGGAGGAATTCGTGATGGCCGGACCAGGAGATACGAGGGAGGGGGTCACCTGCATCCGCCCCCTCCCTACTCGTGGCCCGGGGGACGTCACCCCAGGAAGGAGAGTATGGGAAGACCATTTCATGTCGCCCATGGAGCCTCCCGTACCTTCTCGTCGGCGATTTCTTTTGGTCTATGGCTGATGGCTGGCCCCGCCCCACACGTGCTGTGTGTTTCACCTTCCGGATGGGCGGGACCGTTGACTTGTTACATTTTGAGAACTTCCGGAGTGAGCGTAATATGTTTTGTATTGTTCCTATTAGTACAGTTTACTTTAAAGAATGTTTTACTAGTTTTTCTATTTATCGTTGGTTGTGTGTTATCTTTATCGTAATTAAATCCTAAATTATATAACAGATGCTTGGCTTCCTTGAGTCCTTTTTCTAACGGGGGGTTGTCTACGCAGGCCTGTAATTGCTTTTGTTTTTCAGAGTGGGGGGGGAGGGGCAACAGGGAGCAATCAGTCCCAGAACTCAAACATGTCGTTGAAATTGGTCTGACGAAATCTGTGCCATCGAGCATAATCAAACGTGGTGGTTCTATCCGTCCTGTCCGTGTTAGTCTGATTTGTTTTTATCTCGCGCCTTTTCCCTTTCTGCCGGCCTGTTATCTCTGTCGACCCTCCGCTCTTACCTATGTTCTGTAGAGTCGGGCATTGGGCTTTCCAGTGCCCGAGACATTTACAAAAAGCACATTGGTTTTGCCTTAAATTTGTTCGTCCTGTGCATAGTGTCGGGGGATTACTTTTGGGTCGTTGTGTCTCGGGGTTGTCCTGTCGGCACATCCCTTTACACCGTTCTCTTTTTGTGTCTAATCCTCGGAACTGTGTCGTCGCTGGCCCTTCCTTTTGCCTACCAGACGTTTGGAGGGTTGTCTGCCGCGTTTCTTTACCTACTCTGACTTCGTCTCTTTCCTTTCGTTGCGTAGCTTCTTTGCGCCACATACCGAGACTATCGAGCATAATAGGCGTTGTCTTATTATTACGAAGGGCTATTTCTACCGTTTCTATTTTGTCTAAATCGAAGGATCCTATCAGTGGCCACTGTTTCTCTTGGTTTGCTTTGGTATACTTGTGCCATAGCTTACTATAGGCTATGGTAATTAATCCATACTTTGTGAACATGTCTTTATTAGGGGTGCCTTCCAGCGGGGCTAGATGGTCCACCTCTAATAAACGGTCCGGGCTGAACCAGCTATCCATCAGTGGGGAGAAGACAGGCATGACGGATCACAATGGGGATAATAGTCAGCACTACCTATCTTATCACTGCGTGCAAAGACTAGACAGAATATTTCTATTCTACGTTGTTTGCAGGCAGTGAATACCTCAAGAACCAATATCGGGCAATCAGTGTTTGGTCAATAAATAAAAAATAAAAAATGGTCAATGGGGAGAATAAGTAGGCCCGCAAAGGTCTGCGTCACCTACCCTTTCACTATCTGCAAAGAGGGGGACCTATTCTTTCCTTTTTGCAGACAGAGAATCTCCAGAAAAATGATCCGTAACAGTTAATCAATGGGGAGGGGCAATTGATCAGTGGGGGAGAAAGATAGGCACGACGGGTGCGTTACCTATCCTTCACTGCTTGCAAAAAAAAAAAAGTCAAAAAGTTTATTATGATTTGGCTCTCAATGAGGGCCACATAAAAACATACATATGTACATACTTTAAAATCACAAACTTAATACAACGACTAAACGACCACTTGTTATATACAAAGTTACACTCATCAACATCTCACCAGAATCACATTAATAGATATCTAAAAATTCTTTAAAATATTTAAAAATTCTAAAACAGAACATTTCATTGGGGGGGCAGAGGAGAGCATGTAAAAACATTTTTGCATTCATAATTCCCAATTGTATACAGATTGGTTTTATCCATTTTTTCCTCAATAAGTGCAGCCCTGGACAAATAAACAGAACATGTTTAAAATCTTGAGCGGCATTATTACATAAATTACACAGGGGGGACACTCCATACCATTTTGCAAGTAATGTATTTAGTGGAAGCAAATTGTGGCGAAGAAGGTACCATACCCTACGGACACCATGCGGAATGTTCCAAGTTAGATATTGTTGGGCTTGTTTGGGTATATAGGTTAAAACCAGGGCGTCCCTTTCTTTATCTTTCTGTTGGGCAAGTATATCCAGTTTATAGCAATATTCCCAGGACATACTTTTTAACTTTAGCTTTAGTTCTAATGGAGAAAGTAAAAACAACGTACTTTCATCCAATTCCAATATTGAGACAGCCAGTCGAAAGTTTTTTACTAGCTGCGAGAACTCATTAAAGTTGCCCAAGAGTTCCTTTTTTAAGATTTCTCGTAGGGTTCCCGGTTTGCCTCTGGCCAAGCATATTATCCATTTTACTAAAGCAGCCAACCCTTGAGCCCTGCAACTTCGCAGTCCGAATTCCAGCCTGCAAGATGAAGTGGAGAAGGCTGAATTTAATGAAGAAATTTTCCTTAATACCTTCCCCTCCATTTTTTGCATGAACTCCCATTGATATATATCCACCAATTCCATTCCGTACAAAAGGGTAGCAGGAATCTTTGCACGGAATACATCCAAGCAACATGAGAACTGCCTCCTCCCAGTCGCTTTGTACAAGGAACATAGTCCCCTCCCATGGGCCATTGCTTTTCTAGAGTTATTTTCAATGTGGGGTTTCTCACTAAGGTTAGAACATATTATTTTGCCCAAAAACGTATAAGAGTTAACTACCTCTAATTTTTCACCACTTAATGTCCAATTAAAACTCTTGGATCTGCATTTCTTTTTTCCAAAGATGCACATAATTTTACTTTTTGAACTATTGATTTTCATATAGTGTGCATCGGCGAATTCATTCAATGTATGGAGACGATTAGAAAGGCCTTTCGGGGTCAGATCTAGAACAAGTATATCGTCTGCATACATTAGAATGGGTATGGCAGTTCCTCCAATTTTTGGGGCTTGTCCCTCACAGTCAGCAACAGCAGTTGGCAAATCGGCCATATATAGGGAGAACAAAGTGGGTGCCAATATGCATCCTTGTTTTAGGCCATTGCGGGATGGAATAGCTTGGGAGAGACCCCTATCACCTCCTTGTAACACCCGACACCATGTATTCCAATGCAAGGACTTAACTAAGTCCAATAAGTATCCCGGCATACCCAATGCCGACAGCTTTCTCCACAACGTCAGTCTGTCCACCCTATCAAACGCTGCAGAGAAGTCTATAAATGCTGCATATACGCCTCCACCACGTACACGAACATATTTATCTATAATTACCTGTAGCATGGTTAAATTGTCCAGAGTTCCATGCTCTTTTCGGAAACCTGTCTGTTCCCTGGGTATAATATTATTTTTTTCTGCCCATTCTGTTATAGATATTAATAAAAGTTTAGCGAAAATTTTCCCTATAGCATCCAATAAAGCAATTAGACGATAATTAGCGGGATTAGCCCGGTCTCCTTTTTTAAAGATTGGGATCAGGATACTTCCCCGCCAAGAGTCCGGGACTGTTCGAGTTTTAAAACACACCCGAAACACTGGAAGAAGAATCCTACTCCAAGTAATTACATCTTGCTTAATTATGGACATAGGCACTTCATCGGGTCCCATAGCCCCCGAAGAGCGCATACTCCTAATTGCACTGGCTATGGTATGCTCAGTGGGGAGTTCCATTGTAGCGTCAGAATTGAGATCTGGAACCCGAACATCAGTCCCTGCATGGTTGGACGCATATAGAGTGGTCACAAATTGGGTCCAGACTTTTTCAGTGATTGCAATCGGAGTGGGCGATGTTACAGATCCACATCCTTGTCTTATTATGGACCAGAATTCTCTAACGTTTTTACACTTAGATGCCTCTTTTAGCTTGATCCATAAACTATCTTCTTTATCTCTTTTTAATTTGGCTCTCAATCTCACCCTCCTTCTTTTTAACAGAGCTAATTTTAGCCCAAGCTCTCCAGATCTATTTAGGTATTGCATCCTAACAAGTTTATTAATTTCTTTATTCAGCCTTAATAGGGGACTAGGAGAGAAACATTTCTTTTTGAAATTTCCTGTAGTCCTAGCCATTTCGGTAATTTTTTGGATAAGGGTTTCGAGGAACATAAATTCCCTACCCTGCCAGTAGTCAAACTCAGTTAGAAATTGGGTAAGGATGTTTTGTACATCTTTGTTATAACTAGATCTCCAATAGCATCTATCTGAGTGACTATTAATGGTGAAACCTCTATGCTTTAAAGACCAGAGGTCAGCTTCGGGGGATGTTATAGAAACAGATAATTTAATTATTTTATGATCGCTCAAGGGCGTATATGAGATTACCAAATCTTTGAAAAAAGAGAACGTTTCAAAGTCTGTAATTGCGTAATCCAAAATAGATTCTCCATAGGTTGAACCATGTGTATAATTAGCTGGAGTATCAGAGGGCATTCTGCCGTTTATAATAATTCCCTCTATGACATTGAGTTCCCCAAGGAGAATCTTGCCCCTTCTATTAGTTTTTATTTTATTGGGCAAAGAGGCTTGGGGGATATTATAAACCTCTTCCTTTGCTTTATTTCTAAATAAGTCTAGGGAAGAATTAGACACTTTACAGTTTAAGTCCCCCACTAATAGTAGGTATGGAGGATCATCCACCTCTAATAGATGCTTTAGATAGGAAAACATACGTTTTAAAACTATCGTAAAATTATCTTCAGGTGGAATATAGGCGTTTACTATGATAAACGAGGTCCGTTGAACACTAGGATCCAGGTTAGAAATAGTTATAACTTGGAATAGATTACTCTCGTCCTTATAATGTGCAAAATGCCATTGTAGAGCATTAGATAATAAACAGGCAATTCCGCCTTTAGCATGGCCCTTTTTTGAGGGCGTTGCAGGAGCCTCCAGGACAAAGTAATCATTTCCAGCATGTGGAAAAATATTACACCATGTTTCTTGGATGCATAACACATCTGCATTTAGGGAGAAGAGATAATCAAATTTTTCAGGGCAATTAGTCAAGCCGGCAGCATTCCAAGAGACAATTTTTAAACACTGGTTAAAGATGTGAGGGTGACCGTGGGTTTCTCGAGGTGGTGTTTGAGAGGACTCCAGGTAGCCAGTTCCACATCGCAGAATCTTCAGTAAGTAGATTATCTGTACTGCCAGGTAAAGGACAAACCTGGGAAACCATGCGTTTGCCTCTAGAGATCCAAATTTTTAGGTCGTTATTACACAACGGAAGGACATCCTGTCCAGTGTTAAACTGTGTATTCCTTTCATTAAAAGAAAGACACAAATTTTTATTAACATAAGGTAGGACGTCAATTCCTCTACATTGGAATGCTTCGGCTTGTTGAAGAACTAGATTAGTAATTATCTTCGAATAAAATTTTACCCTTATTCGTTGGCCATTTATTGATCTTATTGGAGTAACTAAATCTATATCATTTGATAGGACCAACTTTAAACTTTAAACTTTCGATCTCCTTGAAGCAGCTAAGTAGCAAGGATCTATTCATTTTTAGATCAGAGTCAAATAATGGAAGAAAATCCAGTACACAAGTATCCACATTTGCAAAGAGAGAGCCGGTTGTTTCTCCGTTTGCCGACAGCGAAACTCCAAATAAATTAACAAAGAATAATACTAGTATTTTTCCATCAATCATCAATCATTCCGCAATTCGTCGTGTTTACACGACCTTACCCGGACCGTATGGACAGTTTCTTGTCTTCCGAATCCAGCGCCCGATCGTCCTCTTCTCTTCGTACTCCTTGTGGCACTCCTGATGGTTCCCAGTCAGGACCGTAGATCACTTGAGAGAGGTCCGTTCGGAACCAGTGAAGTTCGGATGATCGGCTGTCAGACGAGGGTCTATCGGACAGGGTACCTTCCGATCGTTGCAGTCGTTCACTCTGTCGTCAGGACCTCTCCCACTGGATCCACGAGTCGCTGATGGGCCCCACGCTTGGGACGCCAATTGTAAAAGGGTGCAAAGACAACCGGTGACCAAAGACCCTTTAGTGTTGCCCGGCGGTGTCGCCTCAATGACCCACCAATATTAATCAATGAAGAAGCAGGCGCTGGAGACTGAAAGGCAGGAAACAAGGGTTTATTCTCTCCGGAGGAGAACACATCAATTCGGACAGCAAGTATCGTCACGAGGTGCTCTAACCGCATCTCTGAGGCCTGGCCTCTTATACACAGGTTTATGATCTTTATTGCACGTAACACATTCTTGCAACACTTTGATATGTGAAAGAACATCCTCGGAATCTCCCCTTCAGGCCCGTTCCCACATACATTTACAGTTGAATTCCCCACCCCGGTCACAACAGGTGATGATTATCGCGCAGCTGGACATTCCGCCGATTCACGGAATGTGTGGAGTTTGATCGGATCTCTTAGAGTGGGGGGCTTTTGATCGGCTCGAGGGTCTTTTGATGGGGAGGGGAGGTTTCCTACTGTACGGGGTAATAAACAGTATCCGCAGGGCCAGGTGGTGGCTTGGGAACAAGGAAGACAGACGGGCACACAGGAAAAGGGGGGTTTGCATCAAAGGGCCTGAGACTATGAAAGGAATGAAGGGAGGTGTCGCGCTGGGAACAGGATGGGATTCTGAGGCAGATCTGCGCTGAAGAGGGGTTTATGACCCAAGGCATGTGAGAGCGAGGGGGTTGTCAGCGTGCGGGGGATGCCTGTGAGGTTAAGAGAGAGTGAGACGCGCTGGCTATCAGCGAGGGACAGGGAGGCCATGGTGCTTAAAATGGCTGCCGCTTATGCGCAAGGTATGTGAGGGCGGGGGTGACTAGTGCATCGGGGCGCTGGCGAGGGTGAAGAACCGGGTTGGGGGTCAGGGACGTGCAGAGAGCGGTTCTGATCAAAAACAGCTAAAATGGTGGGAACGTATGACAAAAAGTGTGGCATCGGGGAAAAAAAAAGCAAGATGGCGCAGACGATGTTCACCAAACCGTAACGATTTTCCACAAGTTAGTAGTACTTCGTCCTCTGAAACTGCATGAAAGTCATTGAGGGGGAGAGTATGCAAAAATACGGGGTCAGGATTGCTCCCACTGGGTGTGATGTTTGATGATTGGGGAAATAATTTGTGAATGTCATTGATCTTTTCGACAAAAAAGTGGAAAGGGAGTTCACCCACTCCTGGGAAGCAATTAACGGTAGTCGACAGGAGGGAGGGTTGGTGAATTCCTTGACGATAGTGTACAGTTCCTTTTGCGAATTAGCTGTGAGGATGATTCTATTGCCTAAGTATTCTTTTTTGGCCTTGGCTATGTGATTCATATATAGCTGATGAGTAGTCTTATAGTGCTGTTTGTCACTACTATCCTTGGAGCGCCTCCACTTACGTTCCGCCTTCCTGACGGCAAGTTTGTCAATCTTAAGTTTGGGGGAGAACCAGGGGGAAAGTTTCATGGGGCATTTAGTTTGTTTTTTGGGGGGCAATACGATCAAGAGTAGTGGTAATGACGAGGTCAAGACCTCTAGCGCCATGATTGGGATTGGCTAACTCAGACAGAGGGATGGGGGAGAAATTGGCAGAAAAAGAATCAGAATTGATCTTGTTCCGAGCATGCTGAGCTGCAAATTACTTGCAAATGATAATTTACCTTCCTTCCAATGCCTATCTTTTTTTTAAATTGGTGCCCACAAAGCCTCCAATCTCAGAATGTACATCATGTAATATAAAAAAAATTGTAAAGTATTTAAAAGTACCAAAAATACTAAAAAGTCAAATATACAATGCAATAAAAATACCACTTTAATTTATAAAAAGTTAATGCACAAATTGAAACCAAAAAAACAAAAATTCAAATAGGGCAACCGGAGATATGTATTTTTAAAGATTTAAATAAAAATAGCACCAAAAAGCATTATGCACCAATGAAGGCCAACTGACTGTGGAGACCAGGACGTAGGTGTGATTTGAGACCCTGATGGAGCATGGGTCGGATACTCCAACGTGGTTTGATCCAGTCAGATGTTTTACTTTGGAACTGTGGGTCGTCATGGGGGACTGAATCAGGCTTGCTGCACCTGTCGACTGCTAGGCTTCCTACCACTGATGAGGTTACCGACAAGCAGATGGCTGCGGTAAAGGACTCCTCATGAAGGTGCATCCTATTCATTGACTGATCAAGGATGTCTTGGTCAGTTTAGGTCACAATAAAAATAAGTTAGCCTTTAGGACAACTTGGGCTCTCGTCCCCATAGCTGTCAAGGACTGGACCCTTGGGCCACTTGTTTAGTCCCCTTGTAGCTTGCCTGAAGAAAGGGCACCTCATGTGGAAAGTGAACAAGGTAGTTCAAAGTTGACATCTTTCACCTAGCACTACTTTCCATGATCTAGATAATGCCGTTCTCTGAGATATTTCAGACAGCTCAGGGAACACCCATCCGGGTGGCTACAAACGTAGCAAGGCTCCTTCCTCTTAGACCAACGCGTAGCCTCCAGCAAACTCTCCATTTTATTCTCAGCACAGATATAGCAATAGCTCCCTGAAAATCAAAGAATTAGTGACTGATTCCTGTTCTGGGGTGACTCGTGGGTGTGTTGGCAAGCTGATTGACGGAAATACCTAGCTAATCTATTGCAGTCATCAAAGCATTACACGCTGCGCCAAATGCGCATGGTATTTGGAATTAATTTCTGGAACACTTTTTATCTTCTCTCCAAGGAGCATTTTCAGGGTGGCTCAGAGATCACAGTAAGGAAGTGTTATACATGTTGAATTTAACCTGTGCTCATGGGAATATAATTACAAGAGATTGGTGCTTGGAAGTGACATGTAGATCTGGTGGAATTACAATTTTTTGCTCACGATTGCAAGAACATGAGACACAAAATATTTAATGGAAAAATACACTTTAAAACCTCCTTAGATCTAAGTTCATGTGCAGTTTGCTGCAGGTGGCACCATAACAGCTTGTTCATTAACACTGCACCTCTGATCCTGTCCAATGAATCCTTTTCATAGGAGCATTGCTAGACACTGCAGGAGGAAAGATGTCTCCCTGCTTCTAATGGTGGTCTCAATGCATAAATGCAGAACGTGGCAATTCATTTCAGGCTTCTTTCCTCTCCTTGGTGGTGGTGAAGTGTGCTAAGTCTCGTAGCTCTCATTCCGTGCTCAAAATATGCAAGGATTTCAGCTTGCACTGCACACAGATGGATCCTCCAAGCCCAATGAGTGTCCATTTTGGAAGAAGGGATAATAGGTAAGGAGTAATGGCAATCTTGCGAAACATGTGGTTAGTGTTCCCTTCCTTTCCAGAAACATAGATTCATATTAGTATGTTTGAGGGCCATGATTCGCCATCTTCGATGCTATGACACATGGCCTGCAGAAGACATGTCTCCGCATAGCATTATTCTTTCACTAAGGTTAGCTTGCCTCCCTCCAAGTCAGCGGCGTAACATTAGCCCCACAGCTTCCACTGTGCGGGGGGTCCCCGAACTCCTGGGGACCTTCAGAGCACAGTACACAGACTGGGTCTGGGAGAGGGCCCCCCTCCATGTACTTTGCAGGGCCCCCCCCTCAAGTTTTGTTACGCCACTGCTCCAAGTACTGTGATGGAGCCAATGGTGGCAAGTGATTCTTGTGTCACCCAGATACACTGGGTCATCTAAAGCTTTTATTGTTGCAGTGTAAAATACTTTGCCACCTTTACTCCAAGAATATAGATGGAGGGCGGGGGGGGGGGGGATATGTGGTGGTGTAGGACTACAAATACAAATTCACTGCATTGAGTAACTCATACCTTCTATATTAAAGCAATTACTTAATTAGGGTTTCTAGTCTACTTTCTCATAATTAATGTCCCTATAAATGTAGATTGTTTGCACATCATTTGAATCAAACGAAATGTCCTTACTCATGTTCTTATCCATAACGATACTCCATATCATTTTGCCTTATCATCCCTTATATGTCACTGAAAAATATGTCTATTTCTGCATCCTTCTATATTCTAGCAGTTCATTCTTTTCCTTTGTCTTAACAGGTTTGCCAGCTACTCAGCAACACTGATCCAAAAATCAAGGCCTCCCTCACTGTTTCCTGCTTGGGAGAAGGTGACTGGTGCAACCTTGGACAGTCCAGTTTTCAGGAGAAAATTAATTTGAAACTGAACCCTGAACCAATCCTGCCTGAAATGGATGGCGTCTCTGAGTTTGCAGAGTATGTCTCGGAGACAATTGATGTGCCATCTCCCTTTGATCTATTGGAACCTCCAACATCTGGTGGATTTCTAAAGCTGTCTAAACCCTGCTGTTACATATTCCCAGGTGGGAGAGGTGATTCAGCTCTTTTTGCAGTAAATGGATTCAATATACTGGTCGACGGAGGCTCTGAAAGAAAGTCCTGCTTTTGGAAACTGGTTCGACATTTGGACAGAATTGACTCTATTCTCCTGACACATATTGGTGCAGACAATCTACCGGGGATTAATGGGCTGCTTCAGAGGAAGATTGTTGAGCAGGATGAAGAACAATCTCAGGGGTCCACGACATACAGTGACTGGATGAAGAATCTTATTTCTCCAGAATTGGGGGTAGTTTTCTTTAATGTCCCTGAAAAGCTCAAGATGCCTGAAACCACCATGAAGGTGAAGAGAAGCATTGAAGAGGCATGCCTTACTTTACAGTACCTAAACAAACTGGGGATCAAACAAGAGCCCCTTTATAGAGTTGTGAGCAGCACTATTGAGCCCCTTACTTTATTTCACAAAATGGGAGTCGGGAGACTAGATATGTATATTCTAAATCCTGTGAAAGATAGCAAAGAAATGCAGTTCTTAATGCAGAAATGGGCTGGAAATAGCAAAGCAAAGACTGGCATTATTCTTGCTAATGGAAAAGAGGGTGAAATCTCAGTTCCATACCTTACATCTATCACAGCGCTGGTAGTTTGGCTACCCGCCAGTCCCACAGAAAAAATTGTGCGTGTATTGTTCCCTGGAAATGCCCCTCAAAACAAAATTTTGGAAGGTCTTGAAAAGTTAAAGCATTTAGATTTTCTAAGGTATCCAGTGGCCACACAAAAAGATATATCTTCTGGAATGCCCCCACCTGTTGTTAAACAGACAAAGATTAGACAAAGAACTGACAGTAAAGAAAGCCTCAAGGCACTTTCCAAAGCTTCTACAGGAAAGCCAGGAAAGAAAGAAGAAGCACCCGAGGAACTGGCAAAAGAGTTTAGATCAGAGTCTTTGAAAGAAATTAAAGGTGAGAAAAAAGTCAGGGAACCCATTGAGAAAATGGTAGAGAAACCCACAAGAGTTGAAAAAGCGAAAATAGAAACAAGTGATGCAGCAAAAGCAGAGAAGAGGAAACTTCTCAAAGAAAAGGTAGGAAAAAAGCACCCCAAAGAAAAAGTGTTCAAAATGGATGAGAAGAAAGACAAAGAAAAGAAAGAGATTAAGAAGGAAAGAAAGGATAAAAAAGATGAAAGTAAAAAAGAAGAAAAGAAAGACTTAAAGAAGGAAGATAAAAAGAAGGAAATAAAACCTGAATTAAAGAAAGTACCCAAACCAGATTTAAGACCGTTCACACCAGAAGTGAGAAAAACTCTCCACAAAGCAAAGCTTCCAAGTAAAGTTAAAATAGATAAAATTAAATCTAAAGTTGAAAAGGATGTACCAGTGGAACGGAATAGTGTTGCAGTGCAGCAATTAGCTATAAAGAGACCTCCACCAGTGGTTGATGTAGTTGAGCATAGGTCAGCTATGTCTTCACCTGAAGATCTTACTAAAGACTTTGAGGACTTAAAAGAGGAAGAGAAAGTGGAATTGATGATGGTTCCAGATGTATTCACTACTGAAGCAGGTGACTCAGACACAAAACAAGCTGAGGACATTGAGAAGCAACATCATGATATAGAAACATTTGACAATCATGAAGGAGAAATAATAATAGCAGAGACCATTTCAGCGAAGATGACTCCAGTGGAATCCCCAGATGAGGGAATCACTACAACTGATGTGGAAGGTGAGTCTCCAAATGAAGAAAAGCCAATGCCCAAAGAGGAGGAAACTGCAGAATTAAGTGAGAAATTTGAGGATGAAGGAACCGCAATGGAGGAACCTACCGATTTGGGAGAGTTTGAGGAGAAAGTTAAGCAAACAGAAGAAACATTAGATGTTCAGTCGTTGGTAATGGGAGACAGACAAGATATAGCAATAACACCAAGTGAAGAACAGTCTGTGGAAACCGGAAATGAGGAGGGAGATGAGGGGAAGCAGAATGTTGGTGATGATAGGACACCAGAGGAGTCAGAAATAGAGCAGCGCACGGAAAGAGGAGACGAATATGACAAAGATAGTTGCCATTTGGTAGAAAAGGAATTAAAAGAACAAAAAGAAGATCATACCATTGTTCTTAAAGAGGAGATTAATTCTATGAAACCGCTCTATCACCCAGAGAATGAGGGTATGGATTACACACCCAGGATACATGAAGGAGAAGAGGCAAATGCATTTTTAGGTTCTATTCCTGAAAAGGAGGATCATATTCCTTTCACAAAGCTGCCTGAAGGGGACTTAACCAAAGAAGTACAGTACCAGAACAATGTCCCTGTGTCCTCTGGAGCTGCTACAGAACAAATTTCATACATCCAAGATGAAACTATTCCTGGTTATTCAGAGACAGAGCAAACAATTTCGGATGAAGAAATACATGATGAGCAAGAAGAACGGATTCCTCACTTGAAGTATGATGTTGGAAGTTATGATATTTCTGTCCCTGATGAACCTGGATCATTTGATGCTATTCATGGCATTGAGGCCATGTCTGTTCCAGGGAGGGATGCCAAGGCCTATATTGACCAAGAACCTGAAATTGCTGCATATCACGCTAATATTATTGCTGCACCCCTAGCTGAAGAAGAGCACATTTCATCAGCCACTTCAATTACGGAATGTGATAAGCTTTCCTCATTTGCAACATCAGTGGGTGAAGATCAATCTGTGGCATCCATCACAGCTCCCAAAACAGAAGAAACTGGCAAAAGCTCTTTAGTAATGGACACACCAAGCAGTATTCCATCATCCCGCACAGATGCAACTCAAGGGTTAGAGTACTTGCCCTCTGCTGGAACCATTTCCCCAACATCATCCTTAGAAGAAGACAAATGTTTTAAATCTCCACCTTCTGAAGACTTTCAGCCACATGTTGAAAGAGTTGGGAAAACGGAGGTTCATGAAAAGGGTCTTGATGATGATGATGAAGAGGAGGAGGAGGATGAGGAAGCAGATGAGACTCCAAATTTTGAAATGCCGGAAAGAGGACATTATAGTACACTAATGTTTTCCCAACACATTTCAACAGAGACAGTTTCAAGTGAAGTACTCACAGAAATGAAAGATACTGAAGACATTCCATCATCCCCAGAAGAAGTAAAGCTACCTTTATATCAAGCAGATAGCAGTTTTGGAGAAACTGAAGAGAGGTGCATCAGCCCTGATGACAGCACTGTCAAGATGACCTCACCAACACAGTCTGGACCAACCAGTGCTGGACACACCCCTTTCCATCAGTCCCCGGTGGAGGATAAATCTGAAGCAATGCATGCAGAGCTATTTGAAGAGCAGCGTGGGCCATCTGTTGCTACTAAGGATGACAATGGGGTAGCAACTTCAAAAATGGCAGAAGGCGAATACGAAGTAAAAAATGAAGACCAGTTGAACTCATACATTCACATCTCTGAGAAAGAGTCTTATGTATTTGTGGAGGAGAGGCAAGATTTAGACAGCATGTTGGATTCAATGTCTAAAGAGGATGATTTTCCATATTCTAAGGAAGAACTTTCTCTTGATAGACATAAACAAGGAGAAACAGTAAAAAGTGAAAATGATGCCCTCTTTGAAAAGTACTCGTCTACAAAAAAATACTCACCAGAGACAGAAGAGGAAGATTTCAGTGCTCAAGGTGTGTCTCCTGATTTTGAAAAAGTATCATATCTTGGTGAGCCAATTTCTACTACTGGCATTTATGTGGAAGACAAGAAAACCAGTAGCTCTAGAGAACAAAGCCCAGATCACCTTTTCAAGGAAAGCCTTTATGCAGAAGATACAGTATCCTTTTGCTCCAAGGAATACAGCCCAATAAAGGATGAAATGCCAACAGAGCTGTCCAACACAAGTATCCAACAAGTAGATATGAAGCCGTATGCAGAAACAATTCCAGGAAAAGATGATATCTCTTATCAATGTTCATATATTGAACATGATCCAGAGTACACTGTCAAAAGCACAACACATGAAGATGTGAAGCCTTTAATAGTGAAAGATGAAACTATACTTACAGACAAGTTTTACTCTCATGGCTCTGATCATGCATTGTCACTAGGCGATGTGAAACAATTGCATTATTCTGAAGAAACTTTAGTTCAAGATGATGTTACTCCACCACCCACATCAAAGGATTTCTTGTTAGAAGATTCAAAGCCTCTCTCTTACACAGAAATTACCCATGTTCCACAACAGTATGCAGACTTTCCAGAAGAGGAAAAATCAATGGAAGAGCACCCAGCAGGAGAGATCAAGGCAAAAGATAAACATTCCTTAGAGATGTCCTCACAAGAATTTCCTCCAGAGGACACAAAGCCAATATCTTTCATGGAACATGGTTCATTTCAGGATAACAAAGCCCTCGAAATGTGTAGTGACGAACAATCTGCAGAATGGTCACACCTTGGTTTCACTAAAAAGAGCACTGTTGAAGAGGAAGATATATACCCAGAAACCTCCCCCACAGAAGTCTCCCCTCAAGCTGTTAAGTCGCTGAAGTTTACTGAACAGGTCACGGTTGAATATCAGTCCCCTGAACTTTCCCCAGAGCAGACTCCCATTAAAGACGATAAATATGCTGGAGTAGATAATATTTATTTTAAAGATTATGCCAATGAAAAGAAAGTTTGGTTTACAGAAGAAGATGAGACACAACAAGATGAGACAATGGAGATAGAGGAAGAGATAGAGGTGCAGCAGCAAATTGAAGCGAAGGAACATATTACAGAAGAGAAAGAAAGCAGATTAAAGTACATTGAGGAAAGGGAAAGCACATTCTTGGACGAGATTGAAGAGTGTGAAAGGAAACAATCTGTCTGCGCAATAGAAGATCAAATGATCCAGAGCTCTCTTTCCTTCAAATCAACTCCTGAAATACAAGAAAAGGCAGCATGGGGATCAGAATATCCTTATTTTGAAGATGAAAAACTCCAGCTAAAATCTGGGAAACCTTCTGTGGAGGAAAACAATCAGTGGGGTACAGAAACTGCAAAGTTCTCTCAAGAAGTAGATCCTCATTCTGACTTAGTGTCATCACTTTCAAATGAGAAGATTGAAATTAGAGACTCTCCGGATCTTTCTTTGGGTGCAGATGTTGAAAGATTCTCCATGAAGACCACATTGCCTCTTTCTCAATTACAGCCAGAAAAATCTGAAGAGACAGCCACGGTCTCCAAATCTGTGTCACTAGAGGAAACTAAAGGTGGCATATCTACTCTGGAGAAGCAACAGGAAGACTCAACATTTAAGCAAGAGCATGAATACTTTTACTTGGAAGATGTGGAGAAGGAAGCATCACAATTATATGCTAAGTCGCTGGAGCAAGCACGGGCAGTGTCACCCCCACTTACATCATCTGGTCAACCTGATGATGATGACGATGAAGGTAGCTTGCATTTACGGGACCCAGATAGGCCGCTTCTTGTAGATGAGTGTGTTCATTCTTTACAAGCAGAAACAACTCGGATTGACTCACAGGAGGTGTTGACCTATAGCTCCCTTTGTCAAGATACATTAGCATCTGCTACGAAATCAGAACTAGAGGAAAACATTGAATGTGAAAGTAAATCTCAAACCACAGATGCTGGCACAGCAGAAATAAAAGAAAAAGGGCCAGCCTCTTCTGCTTTTTCATACACTTCCAGTAAAAAAGAGTATGAATACAGTGAGGCTCCTCTAAAGGAAAGCACAATTTTACCAAAAGAAACCGTCCAGGTCTCTCTAGGGGGATACCATCAGGAGGAGGAGAGTACGCCAGTGAGATATGAGGAACCACCCACCTTCAGGCAAACATACTACAATGAAGAGAACGGTTCAAAGAAACCTTTTTGTACTTTTGAATTATATTCCCCTGAGAAAGAGCTTTGTGAATCCAAGGAAGGAGGCGCAATGGAACATCACAAAGATAGAGAACCTACCCCATATCCGGATGACAAAACATTTCAGTATGCTGATGTTTATAAGAAAGTTGCACTAACTGGATCCATTACGGAAGAAGTAGAGCCACAAAGCATACTGTACATTGACAAGGGTCGGTCAGATATCACTAGTGATGTTTCAGATGAAACAAGCTGGCTAGAGAAAACGCAAATGTCAAACGATGAGCTGCTTTATCACTTCTCCACAAAAGAAGAAGAGTCTTGCCTCTATACCTCTGCTGAAAAGGAGCTCTCGTCCCCTGTTTCTCCCAAAGACAAAGGCGATTTGACAGCTTTTGAGTATACAGACATTCATGAAAAACGTTCAGCTACTCCAAGTAAAGAAGCCGCAACCATTGATTTAACTCTAAAAGAAGTGAATGACATGCAGGGCGAGTTGACCCTAGATAGTATAAAAGTAGGTATATCTGATGCAGCAACACATCAGTCACCCACAAGCAGCAGCAAAGAGCTTTCACCACAAACTGACCATGACAGCATTGTTGATCAAGGACACTCAATTCCACTCACTGAAGCAGTCCATCGGGATGAAAATATAGTTTTAAGCAGTCATGAGCATGTCTCTTTGTCACCAAAAGATCCTGAGTCCAAAGACCTGTACTATGAGAAAACAGAGACAGTGGAAGAAAGTGCAAGTGACTCTGAATTAGAAAAAGGTGCCAAGGAGCAATCTGAGAAGGAATCCAAGTCTCCGGTTTTGTGTTCGGCAATTGAAAAACCTGGTGAACGGTATGTATACACAGATGTCTTGGAGATGGAGAAAGCAGATCTCTCAGAGTTTACTCTTCTTGCTGAACCTAAAGATTTTGGGTTGATGTGTTTAACTGGTGATGCTGACTATGCCCCTAGGAAAGTGCCAACATTTTCCAATGAAAGTGTCACAGAGATTACTGGTGTAGCTGTTTTAAGAGACATCTGTGCATCTGAAAATGAGCAAAGTTCCGATGAGGAGAGGGCAGATTATGGACAGTACTTGCAAGGTGACCATACTGAAACAAGGGACTACCAGGAGAAAGAGACAATTTTAGAGTGTCACAGGGATACTAGCTTAAAATTCGCAATTAAAGATGATCTTGAAGACAAGCAGTCACCCTCAGCAATATGGGATGCTGCAAGACAATCTGGATCAGGGTATGAATTCTCAATATTAGAAAGGCAGGTAGAGGCACCTATGCCCATTGATATTTCCTGTCACCAGAAACCTGGAGGTCACCAGATTGAATCACTGACAAGTGGACATGATGATAAGCCTCTAAGCTCACCAACATTTGATGCTTCTTCTTCTGACAGATGTAAATCAGATGATTACTTAGAGGTGACTGAAAAGGTTAGCAGTTTAGAGGCCTCCTTAACCAGCTTTTCACCACTGAGCTCTAGTGCGGAGGATAAGGTTTCCATGCTTCCAGCCAGGGATATATCATATCTGAAAGATGTGCATGTGGATGAACCAAACAGTTTTTCAGAGGAGTCCACTGAAAACACCACCACTGTGACACAGAGCACAGCAGAGGGATTATACTCTCACATGGTTTCCTCTTACTCAACTGCCCCTGCAACAGATACAGACCTACCTGCTCGGAGTCTGTGGGACGTGTCTCCATTGATTCCTGCCGACTCGGTCAAGTGCTCAGCTGAGACCGAAGAGGACACATCTTTCGATGAACATGATTCCACGTGCACGTATAACATGGATGACGGCACCTTACCTTGTAGGATTGAATGCAGTCGTACAACACCTACTGCGATGGCAGGTGAAACTCTAAGACAGACCTGTACAGCAAGCTTAGAGCAAATGCCATTTTCTGACAAGCTTATGGCAGTGACATCTTTGCCTGATGTGCTGACATCTTTCCCCCCCCATCAGCAGGAAGAAGCAGCAACAGAAAATGGTCCCACTGAAGTGAACACAAGTTCACCACAACAGCAGACCACTCAGTGCACAGAACAGGAGGGTTTTCATGCTGCAGAAGGAACATACAAAAACATCTCTCCAGACTCAGAAAGGCAAACATCTCCTTTTTTTGAAGAGGAAGATAATGGAAAGTGCAGCCGTCCTTCATCCCTTGTGTCCCCTGAGCATGAATTTCAGTCCTATAGAAATGAAGACCATGGTGATGCTTCTTGTGAAATGGAACCATGTTTGGATGCCTCACGTGAACATGATGAAAGGTTTTCATCATGTGAATATAAGCATAGGAAGGGTGAGCTATCTCCATCCTTCATCAATCCGAGCCCTCATGACATTTCAGAAGACAGTGATGACTCACAAGAGGAAGGGCACCCATCAGTAAAGAGAAGAGTCCACCACACCAGTAGCAGTCGACCACAAGCAGTGACAGTTGAAGAAACACCTCCAACATCTGTCAGTGACTCTGGATCATCCCAGTCTGATTCAGATGTCCCTCCAGGAACAGAAGAGTGTCCATCAATCACAGCAGATGCTGTGATGGACTCTGATGAAGATGCAGATTTCCTCCCCGTGGACAAAGCTTTAGGTAGCTCACACCACAGTAGCGCTAGACAAGGTCATGATCCTCAGCCTGCTCCATTGATGGATCCTTATCCTCACCCTCCTCACCCAGATGTGTGTATGGTTGACCCAGAGATATTACTACAGGAGCAAAATCTGAGCAAAGGGGACAAAATATCCAAAAAAGACATTAAAGAGAAAAGTAAAGGGCTGAGAAAGCCTTTGAACAAACCTAAGTCCGCATCTCCAGCTCGGAAGACCGATATCAAAGGTAAACGTTCACCCACACTTGCAAAGCAGACATCTAGAGACACGAGTGAAAAGTCTCCAAAAAGTACAACTTTGAGGAAAGAAAGGGATGCAGTAGACAAGCAGTCCAAGCTTCGCAGTTCATTGGTACAATCGTCACGAGGAGATGAAAAGGATGAGATCTCCAGGAGCAGTCATAGCAATGTTGGGAAGTCTTTGGTGAATGGGATCAAGACATCTCCAGGTAAGACATGTAGTAATGTGTTGAATTTGGGTCTTTATATAGCACTCTTCAGTGCCTAGAGAGATGGACCAGGGTGAACAGGAATAAGGTATGAAAGTTATTACTGAGACAGACAAAAGGTTTGGGGTGGATGAATGGAACTAAAGTGAGAAGGGTGATGATATTGCAAATGAGGCATGGGTGTGAAACAGGGAGAGAGGAAAGAAGGAGGGAAAAAAGAATAATAATATGGATGGGGAGAGCAGGAGGAGAGGGACCAAGAAAAAGAATGGAAGAATGCATCAAGGATTTGGCCTGAGGATCTGAGAGCAGGCAGAAGCGAGTGTCTGGAGGATTGAAAAATGAGAAAGAGGACCAAAGATGATATGAAGCCTCAGCACTTTGAAAAATGAAGAGGTCATTTTTTCAGTGTTACCTTTGCTTTGCACGGTAGTTTCAATTATTTTGTTTAAAGTTAAAATGCAGATAGGAGTTGTTTATGTCATTTTATTCATATGAAATCTGAATGTATTTTGTTTCCAACTTACTCCTATTGTTGAGCATTCCTGAAGTTAAATTAGGTAGATAAATGGTTTAAACTAGATCAACAATAACTCAGCAGTTTAATTAGAACAAGTATTTCAGAGGTTCACTATTATTTGGAAATCTTGAAACGCGGAGATAGAATGAGCTGAAAGCAGAGTGGGTGGAAGTAGAAGGGAAGTGTGCAGCAATGGAGCAAGACATGAGTGAGAAATCTCAGAGGTGGACACTCTAGACGTTTCTGTTGTGGAGCAGCAGAGTACCATGGGATGACATAAGATACGGTGAGACTTAAGAGAGCATACACCCAGGCCAGGGCTTGCATGACTGGGAAGATGAAGGAGCAAAAAGGTAATTGAGAGAAAGAAGCATGTGGTGAAGAAAGTGAGGGGAGCTGCCAATGAACAAGCAAGGGAAAGAATGTGAGAAAAGTGAGAACAATACAAATGGAGTGGCTTCTTTATTAGTTGAGCAAGAGTAACTGCAGGGTACTTGTTGGTGTCATAAAACATTGTCACAATGGTATTTCTGTCCGTAATAAGTCAGTCATGTGGTTAAGGACTTTCCTAGCCGGTGGCAGTGCTATTTAGCGCCAGATCTGCTCCCAGTGTCTCTATTTAAAAAACTGTTATGGGGTGGGCCTGCTGACCCGCGTGTAGACAATCACTGCATTTGAAGGGAAACAAAGGAAAGACAAGGTGTATTTTGTGAAGAAGTGAAGTGGATAGAATACTTAGTTATTTTGAAAATGAATCTTGATCTGCGAGCAATGCCTCCGACAAAGGTGATGATGGAGGACGAATTGGGTAGGGTTACAAGAAAACTTCAAAAGTTGTGTTGAGTTCAAAGTTGGGGCAATAAAATGTTTCCAATGTCACATTGTTTAGAAGGCAAACACTATGTGTGGGACACAAATTGTAAAATGTGCCATCATCCAACAATTAGAAATTAGCTCAACCTCTGGGTTGGGGCAGAGGTCGGGTCAGAGTCGGATGCTGAGTTGAAGAACCTGACGTTACCAGTGGCTCTGTGAGTATGGCTGGTTTGCGATATTGTGTATAGCAACATTCAATGCTCTCCCTATCCAATTACCATTGTCTCTTTTAACTGTTATTTTACGTAAGACTACTAGAAATGGGTGTCAAATCCATTTTCTCTATAGTACATAGGTGAAATTAAGCATTGCCTATGATCTGTTGTCCTGTCTGTTGGAACATTGCCTGTTCGGTGATAGGATTTCTTTTTTCCACAGACTCTGTTGCATCAGAATCTATAAATTGCAGCACCCCAAAGACAGCATTCTTTCTGATCTAATGACAGGTGCTGGGCATACAGTGCCTGAGTTAGGGCTAGGCGCATGGAGTATAGTATATCAGGTTGGTGGATGAAATTACCTTTGCGACCCTGACTGAGTATCGGCTGCCAAATTTACAGATGACTGCCAGGCCAGCCATCATCTCAATACATTAAAAGGAATCGCGGTGACAGCGGTTCCATTCAATGTACTAAAAGTCTGGTGGCTGGCTGTCACTGGTTTTGATGGCTATCTGCCAAACTTAAAAAAAAAAGTAATCACAAAAACAAAAAAAAAGGAATGATCACCACACCTGGAGATATTAGATTTTTCCTGGATGTGTCGAGCAGATAAAAAAATACTTTACACCATCCGCCCAATATAGCTCTAGTGATGTAATGCCCTATCTTCGATGGACCCTGCTCTGTTGGGCCATCAGAGGAAGCATTCATCTGCAGAGCTAATGGGGGCTCACTTGATGGAATACTTAGAATCAGTCTGTCTCTAAATGAGGCAGTGGGAGGGAAGGTTTGGCGGGCAGGGTCCCTGTGTCATTTTCAATGGAGTACCATGTCTCCCAAACTCTATTTATTTATTTATTTATAAAGTTTTATATAGCGCGAACAGGATCCCAAAGGATATCAGAGCGCTTTACAATAGGTTAGAAGAGGACAAAAATGAAATGTACACAGCAATTGTAAAAATACAATAAACACTAAACAGTATATAATATTATGCAGAAGAGACGATCCGTGACTGTTAGTTGTGCCATGGAGATAGAACCCAAGAACAACCGCCTTATGAGAACCTCCACCTCTTATGGTAAGAATTTGCTCATTAGGAATCTTTTGGCTTCCAGTTTGAAAGCCGTCATCGAGGAGAGTCTGCATACATCCGGAGGAAGAGAGTTACTGGGCTCTGAGTATTCATCCCAGCTTCCATCATCCCATACAGATAAGTTGAAGACAAAATATTTCCTGTCAAAATAATTGGGATCATCAGTATTTGATTTGGGTTCCACTTATGACATTATTGCCTGGAAGAGGTTATTGGTATACATAGTATGAATCCCCACTGGAATCCTCCCATACAGATAAGTTGATGAAAGAGATTCCCTGTACAAAATAATTCGGGTCATCAGAATTTGATTTGTCTACCATTTATAACATTGTCGTGAAGATGTTATTGGTCTCTGTCAAAGTCATCCCAGCTTCCATCATCCCATACTGATAAGTTGAAGACAAAATATTTCCTGTACAAAATAATTGGGATCATCAGTATTTGATTTGGGTTCCATTTATGACATTATTGCCTGGAAGAGGTTATTGGTATTCATAGTATTAATCCCCACTGGAATCCTCCCATACAGATAAGTTAATAAAAGAGATTCTCTGTACAAAATAATTCGGGTCATCATTATTTGATTTGTATTCCATTTATAACATAGTTGTGAAGATGTTATTGATCTCTGTCAAAGTCCATGATTTACCCACACTGTCTCTTTTATAAATAATATGGCTTATGCAAGGTATTTTTTCTTATTGGTCAGAAGAAAACAAAAGGAGTCCCTAGATTTCATTAACAGGAATCCCATGTCGATAGACTTGTTGAAAGGTTTTCTTGTATCACTATTGATGTATGAGGCCATTCCAATTGGGTGTTATTCTCTCTGCTGCACTGTAAGTGGTTTACTGCCTTGAACCAAGACATAAATCATTATGCATTTGGCATACTTGTGCCCTACAGGTTATCTCTTCGGATGTTATCAACCAGTTTGTAATGGATACATTACAGAAAAATGCGGCCAATAATTTATCGGGTTTAAAAAATAACACATGGACATCCTTTGCCCGTGGGTGGGACTTGCCTGGGCTAGTGGTTGGTTCTTAGAATCAGACATGTGGTTATCCTCTGGAAAATTGTCTCTCCAATATCTACCAAGTTTTTCAAGCATCATGAGCAATATATTTGAAGGCTCATTGCAAAGAAGAAATGAGGAGGGATAAATAGATCCCATGCATTTGAAGACAGATACATTTTTTAGTGAACAGATCAGAGAAGTCAGCATCCCAGGACCAGCCAAAGAGGCCTACAAACATGGCATGCAAGTCCCTCTCAAATAAAACTCTACTTTGGTGGAGTGCTCCTACTCAAAAACTTTGACTAATGGAGGATTTTTGATGCTATCCAGTAAGCATATCCCCATCCACAACTGCACTTTACAAGAATCAATGTTTCTCTCTTTTTCAGAGACAGGCTGCTGACCCTCATCAGCCAAGGAACCACTGATATAAAAGTCATTTTCAAGCCCATGAGGGAAAGTAATCAAAGTTATGAGTACCTAAAAGCTGTTCAAGATGTAAGCACAAACAGGGCTGGGAAGACATTCTAATCAAGATGTGTCATTTGGCCAAGACTAATTATGGGCAAAGCCAGTCAAGGCAAAGAAATGTGGTTGCAATTGATGATATCCATGAAGAATCTAAGTGATTTGTTGAATTTCATTTCAGCCAGGTACACTGAGATAGAGGTACAGCCAGGATGAGCAGGAATGGGGAACATCTCGGAGAGTTCCACATGCTGTTCAGTGTAGGGCTGACCAGCAAGTTAGCTAGAGCTATCATCAAATATCCTAAGGATTTCACTCGCTTCTGAGTAGGACCTTTTGGACGATCACCTTGTTGCTGGATAGAAACAGTGTAAAAGAATTCTCCCACACACAGTCATTGACATTATCATCTTTAGTAAAGGAGAATAGACATGAAGAAATATTGGCTTTTAAACCTAATGGACTATCTCTGAATTGATCCTCTTTCACTTGATCAATTACCAAAGGAGATCAGACTTGCACTCCTTTAGCAGGCAAATGCCCTCATGCCAAGAGCAGGCTAGCATGTGACAGTGATCATGGATTGCAACATTTATAAACCTAATTAGTTCTATTCTGTTCATAGTGTTCCAAACGTCATAGAGAGGTTTTACTGTAGTTAATTTCTTCACTTCAGAACTTATTATGAACCTAATTTCTTAAGAAATGTAACCCTGAGGTGTACAGGAATTCAAGCACAGTGAATCTGACTCTCAAAAAATGAGAAAACCTAGAGAATTCCAAGTGATTTATATTTTCACATTCTTTAAATTGTAGATTTACTCATGTTGGGATTTTATAAAAGCATCCTGGGTTACACCTGGAAACCTTTGACAGTTTCATGTTGCCAAAGAACATCCTGGAAACCCTTTGTGAATTATTAGTTGTGACAATGCAGGGGAAGCAAGGTATGTGCAGCAGTTAATAGTTTCCAACCATACATTTGGAACAGCATTTGTAATATAAAACATTTCCACAGGAGAACCATTTTTCCGTCTGGACAAACCCTTCCCGGTAAATCCCCACCAGTCAAGGGTGTGTTTATTCTGATTCCCCCTCAGGCAATGGAAAGATGTTTAGGGCCTGATATAGATCTTGGCGGATGGGTTACTCCTTCACAATGAAGAAGGATATCCTGTCTGCCGAAATATAAATTCCATTATATCCTATGGGGTTTATTTTTCTGCGGACAAGTTATCCGTCACCGCTGTGACAGAGTAACTCATTAGCGAGATCTAAACCAGGCCCTTCCTCCTGCTCTTACCATATTATAGGTGCTCACAAACTCACAGGGCATTCCAACACTGTAACACACACTACCATGGCTAGTTATATATTTACTCAGATAAACAAAGGTCGACTGAGTAAAACCCATTTATGCGTGGGGTTGTATAGTGGCAAAATAGTTATTGGCAGGTTAGTAGTCACCCTGTGCGAGTTGTCTGTTTCCATTGCAGATGGACAATGAGGGAAGAGGTGGCGGTATTTCCAGCCTAGCTGACCTGATTTGTTCTTTAGGGATAGTGCGGTGAGCTCGTTGTGATTGCATAGCTTGTTCATGAAGAGAGGAGATTTCAGTAGTTTTTACCACGTGAATAGATATCATTTAAGAGCCATTCATTCACCGGCTATTCAAAAGGAAAGTCTTTCGAAGCTGCAAAGTTTGGGCTTTGACATTTCTGTTTGAACTTGTTTGCCATGGTTAGGCGATGTTTTTCTAAGCAGTGTTAGTTAAGCGGCTGAGTCAGTGAGTTTCAGTGCTTTGTTTGTGATACAGCAGTGTCTACATTTGCCCACAGGACAAAGGGGAGCAGTTGTGTGTAGTTTATATTAGATGTGATTGTGAGGCTTCAAGCTATCCATAAGCTAGACAGATTTGCCTTTAAACCAGTTGATAAGTTCTTAACAGCTTTTCACTCACTGCCACGAATAGTGAGTTGCAATCCAACCACCAGGCTGGGCTGGGATGGCAAGAGGTGCGAAGTAATAATGTAAACTTGCTAAGAAAGTGTAAAGTGCCAATAGATGTTTTGGTAGGACTTTGTTACGTATGTAGCACATTTGTGTGTGAAGCGTCTTTACTATAGCCTTATAGCCCGCCGTAGAGGGCTATACCGGCTATTAAAGGCCCTCTCCAGTGTGAAGGCCCCGAGCCGAAGGCGAGGGCCTTTAACAAGGGAGAGGGACTTTAATAGCGGTATAGCCCATCTACGAAGGGCTATAAGGCTATTAGAACATTCTGTCACTAGAGGGCAGAATGTTCTAACAAAAAAATCAAAGCCTTTTGGGAGCGTGAGGGGATGGGAATCCCCTCAGGTTCCCTGAAGCCTTTGTTCACAGCCAGAGCTGTGAACAAAGAAACATTGGAATGTTGGAGCTCCAGGCTCATACCAGCCATTATAAGCCCGGAGCACTCCATTGTTTTCAATGGAGCTCCCAACATTCCAATGTTCTAATGAGCTATCATATAGTCCATGTTCTTAAGACATCTTCTGTGGCCCTAATGGAGCTGAATAAATCCACAAATTGCTGTCAAGAGAAGCCCACCAAGAGTGGTAGAATGCAAGAAAGTATGATATGTTGTTAGGATTATCTCATTTGGGCGGCTAGTTGATATACATCTTCTATATGGGCTCCGTAGTTTATGGGGGCTACAAGAGATCATTTAATAGCAGGCATCTACATAAGCTGTTGCAATTCTCTGTTATTGGAACTGTCCAGTTTGATGAAGGTGAATGGATCAAATGAGGAATTTGATGAGGCTTTCGGTTTGTTGGAGGAAAATGTGACTTTAGCACAAAAGGAAATTAAACAGTACCCTTTTTATTATATATGTATGGACAGCCTTGGTATTTTAGCATTAGTGCATCCATAGCTTAGTATTGTTTTACTTGCAGAGCTGTTCGGTTCCTTGTATCTTAAATGTTCTTAGGTGAAAGCAGTTAAAGGTGGGCAAAGGATTGATCCTCAGATTTTCCGTTGAGGAGTTTAGTAGTACAGCTAGGGTTATGAGCTATTTGTTCGTTCATGAATCCAGTTGAAGGAGAGTGGTGTCTATTACGCGCATTCCTGCCATATGGTTTCAATTATCGTGCCCAGACACGGGCGCGATAATTGAAACCATATGGCGCTGGCGCGCGCACCACTCGCAGCTTTCTATGTTTCTGAAAGCGATCACTTTCAGTTTCGCGATCGCTTTACTTTTTTTTTTTTTAAACATTTTGTGTAAGGCTTTGCCATTTCATTACCATAATGTAATTGCGCATCAAAGTTTGTGTGCGCTTAAGAAATAATGTTTATTGTTTTTGCCACTGGTTGCCCACAAACTTTCCTACGGTGTACATCCAAACCGTTGCATTTGTGCGGTGCTTCTTACTCTTTCTTTTATGTATGCATATTCATATTGTACGAAAATGTCGAGTCCATAGAAACCATATGTACGTAACATCTATATAACCCTGATAATCAAGGCAAAGCTGGTTACCCAGGACACTTGTCTGTAAATTCTGTACTTCTAAAATGCCTAACAACCAATCACATAACTGGTCATATTCTGGGAGTCATCTCTGAGTGAAAGTGGCATAATAAGCGTAAAGTCACCTACGAATGGCACAATTGGCAGGATTGCAGCCAATCCTAGTACGCTGTATAGAATTGTGAAGTACTGATTGGCTGTGGAGTCCTCACCTGCCTCTGTGTTGTGTAAACACTGTCTGGCCATGTTCCGACTCGACCTCGGTGCTGGATGCTCAAAAGTGAGTCAGACACGGACCAGGCACTAATCTGAAGCTGGGCTGTGAGTCACTCCGGGCCCAGTAATCCCTTGTTACTGCTGTCATTCACATTCTGGGAGTGAAGAGTGGGGGCGGTTCGGAGGCAGTTGCACTTTACAGCATGGCTGACCTCATGTGGTGAGAGTGAATGATGGAAAGACCCGGGCAGGTGTACTTGTGGATTTCTGTCAGCCGTCCTGTTCCAAATACTGCCTGCAATGCTGCTCATGGTTAGTGAGCTCTGCCTGAATTGGTGTCTGTTTTACTAAGCATGGCTTTGATCGCAGCATGGTATGGGGCAGCAGCACTCTGAGGCATGCGCAGGAGCGGTGTTTGTGGTGGTACACTTCAGAGTCAGTCGGCTGGACAACCTGTCTGGTCGGATGGTCTCAGGCGGGTGACAGGTAGGGGGCGATACATTGCAGGTCTGAGTTTGTATTGGCTGGTATGCAAGACCTGTAGCAGTGGCCATTGCGGTTTCTGGTGACCTAACCTGCTTGGTTCAAACTCCTGGATTCTGCTGCAGCAACTCACTCCTCTTCCCCAGATGTCTCCTGCAGGCTGTTATCGGCTTATTGGTGAAAGAGCTCGAGTTCAGGGCGAACGGTGACTCAGCAGGATGTGGGTTGTGTGAGTAGAGGGTGAGCATGCAGTGTCAGTATAGAGTGAGTGATGTATTCTTGCAAGGTGAGGGTGCGCCAGTGAAGGGTGAGTGGTGCAGCAGTGCTGGGTGAGTGTCGAAGTGCAAAGTCAGTGGCTTGTGAGTTGAAGATGAGTAGTGTGAGTGAGTGCATGGTGAGAGTTGTCCGGGCAGTGTGTGAGTGCAGGGTGGTTAGTGGTGAGTTAAGAGTGAGTGGTACATGAAGGTGAGAGGTGTGTGTGCAAGAGGAAAGGTGCAGGAGTGAGCAGTCTGTGAGGGGCGAGTTAGATGGTTTATGTGACTAGTGTGTGAGTGTACTTTAAGAGCTCTGAGTGCAGGGTGGCGGGTGTGTGAGTAGTGTGAGCAGTGTGCTAGTGCAGGGTGAATAGTGCATATACAGGATGAGTGATGTAAGTGTAGAGGTTTGTGAAAATCACATAATTTGCTTTTATGCAGTAGCCTCAAGCTATAATCATGGTTCCCTTGACAGACAAGCATTTGCAATGCAATAGGTCTCGCAGTTACGGAAGTTTAAGCTATTGGCATTGTAAATGACAATACCTTTTATTTATAGTTTTAAAACGAATGTGCGGCCTAGGGATCACTTGAAATAGATATACAGCCCTGTAAAAGAACCATCACCCCTACCTTTTTGGTCCCAGTTCCTCGAATGCCTTTGTTTTGGGTTACAACTTAGCGCTATATAAAAACAAGCATTTGCAATGCAATAGGTCTCGCATTATTAAAGTTTGAACTTTTGGTGTTGCAATATTTAGCAATGCTAATAGCTCAAACTTCAATAATGCGAGACCTATTGCATTGCAAATGCTTGTAATATATAGGGCTCCCGGTTTTATGGTATTTATTTTTTTGACATTTCCGTATGTATTTATGCATATTTATTTTTTGTCAACTTTATCTGTATTTATCCATATTTATTATAGGTTTTGTGAGAAAAATAAAGCAGAAACTGGTATATTTCCACATTTATTTTACCAATAAATATATGCAGTCATGCTTGAATGCCTGCCTGGTTTCAGTGATATGAATACCCACTGAAGATAAATCAATGCGCTTATATGAAAATATGCACATTTCAGTATCAGCCTTGTGCATATCTACTGCTGTTTAAGCCTCTTTATTAAAATTCAGTTTTTTAATCCCCTTAACTATCAATTTACACAGTAATTGGCCTGGCAGTTATGGCAAAGTGTATCTAGGATCACTCAAAAAGCAACCAATTTCCGTTTTTATCCACATTTAAAAATAAATACAGACAAGAAAATAAATGGTTTTCTGTTTGTATTTATCTGTAAAAATCAGTAAAAATGGAAAACAGGGTGCCTCATTTTTAATCAACAATGCAGTGCCAGAGGGATTTAAAGGCTTGTATACATGAGTACCTCACATGTTTCATTGTGTGTACGTGTGGCATACCAGTTTACAGAGTGACCAGTGAGGATGGACTTGTGTGGTGTGTAGTGTCCGGGTTAGGTTGTCGTATTTCATGATGGTGGGTTTCTGATGCCTAGATGACTGGCTACACTAATTGTGCATTGACTGGTTTGGCATGCTGTGCCGTGCGCTGGGTATAGGTTTGTTGAAGCTTCGTTTTCTTTACATTGTGTTTTATTACAGTTAGTGTTATGAATAAGATGTATTGACCAGTCGCGGCTCCTGCAGGCAAGTGCGGTGGGGCAGGGCAGGGAGGATGTCGACAGCCGACGGAATAGGATTTATTTATTTATTTCATTTTCCCTATTCCGTCGTCTGTCAAATTGCCAACACCGCGCTTACCTGCAGAAGCAGCAGGTGATATTAACTACTGGAGGTGGATTAAGCCGGAGGTTATAATGACATGCATTTTACGATCTGATAAATAATTTTCATGACTGTTTAACTATGTCTTGATATGCAAAAAGATAAATGATAAAAAAGAGAGGCACAGAAAATCAAAATCCAAGACTTGTTTAGTCTTAGCATCCCAAATGGCCAGATTGTGGCAAGATGGGGGGGGGGGGGGGTGCAGAGCCCCCAACGGGAAGCATATTAGAAACAGTACAGTCAATGCTGAATCTCCTTTTGGAAACTTGAGGGCAGGAAGTCGCATGCCAATCAGCAAAATGCAACTTCCTAAAACAGGATCAGGAGTTCTCAGAGAATGTAGGCATTTCTGTGGAATCATTAAAGATAAATAGGGGTAATTGTTTCTGCACATACCTTCTTCATTCTGGAGTGAAACACGTTACAGAGCTCCAAGATTGCTGTGCCATGTTTAGATGCACCAAGAGAATGTTGTTTTTCTATTTAAAAAAAAATATTGCAGTAATACATAGTCTGGCAGCATCTTATGTTAAACAGTGAAAACTATTTTTCAGAGTTGCAATTTTCGATCATTTGTCTTTGATTTGTTTCATTCAAAGGAATTCGTTAATTTAGTGTAGAAAGAGACGTCATGAATTCTAATCTTGGGGATATTTTCTTTGAAACTGATGCAAGTGTTAAAAACTTGCATCATATAATGTATTAATTGTAAGTGTTAGCTTCCGATGAAAAAAAGGATGATTAGACTATGGAAGCACCACTCTTTGCGGTCTCCCCAAATACAAGTTCCGCTGAGGGCATCACTTAATGCTGCGGCTAGACTGGTATCAGGAACTAAAAGAAATAGCCACATCTCTCCGACCCTGAAAGCCCTGAACTGGCTGCCTTACGAGGCAAGAATACACCTAAAGGTTGCCTGCATGACCCATAAAGCACTACATAACAGTACACCCAGTTACTTAACTCTAAAGCTAGAAAGGTCGGGAGGTTGCAGACAACTTTGAAGTGTGAGTACTTTACTTCCGAAACCACAATATTTCCATAAAAAGAGAACTGGTTGCAAAGCTTTCTCAGGGATTGCACCAAAGATTTGGACCTCCTTAGCACCAATGGTACGTGGAATCTCTTCCTTTACCGCATTAAAAAAAGAAGTAAAAATACTACTAATGAACAAATTCACGTCCAAAAGTCTTAATTCTAGCCGGACACCGAGTCACCTATACGATTCACATATCATTGCCTGCCTCCGGTGGAATAAATTAGATTATTATATGTATGTTTATTACCACAGCCACTTATTTTCTCAATAACTGTATTTAGTATAAAGCTCAGTTGGCCACAGGTCTCCTATATTATCCATGTACCTCATACCCATGGTGAATCGAAGGAGAATATTATATGTATGTTTAGTAGCACAACCACCTAATGCTCAATAACTGTATGTTTTGCAATGTCCTGCTGATTACGGGTCAACTATGTTATCCATATACTATATATCTCTTTTGTACGTAATGACAAATTTCAAATGCTTGTATACTACCTCATCCGTTTATGTTTTATACTGTATACTGTAAAGAGCTCTGATACCCTCGTGGGTCATGTTCGCGCTATATAAAACTTTATGAATAAATAAAATAAATAAATAAATACCACAACCTTCCTAGTAAGGAATCAATCTCTACCCGGAAGCATTACTTAAAAGGAGCTACAGATTAATCAAAAGTATGAATGAATGACTGAATTAATTAATTGAGGGAATGACTGGATGAATGAAAGAAATTTCTAAAGCACAATGCTACCACAAGAAGAGGCGTCCTGACGCTGACTAATGTGAAAGAGCCAGATGGCTACATTTGTTAAAACATCTAATTTTTTTTTTTTTTTTTTTAAATATATTTTTATTGCAGGAATCAGTAAATCAATACAGTAGCGACCAGCATTGTATCATAAGCAACATGTACAGAATAAAGCCCACCGACCCCCCTCCGTAAAGTCTGTACACAGCCAACTAGCCCATAACCCTCGGGTTGGGCGGCGAAATGCAACGGGGGTCAGTAGAATGCTGGAGCTGGTCCGGATAACACACTGTCCGTCATCTGCTTTTCTAAACAAACCCAAAACCCCCAAAATAAACCCCCCCCTCGAAATACCCGTTTAACTGTGAAACCCCCCCTCCCCCCCTCCCCCCCACCATCAGCGCCAGGGAGCTTATCAACAGAGGATCCACTACTTGACCCACGGGGAAGGTAATAGTACTGTCATTGCTGACGTTCATCGGGACTCGGGGCGAGTCGCTTCTTCACTTTCGGAGTCGCTGGGGGCACAATAATCCCTGAGGGCCTGTACCAGCGTTTCCCACTCCAACGCGGCCTCCTGCGCCTTCTCATTACCCTGCCTCCAAGCCAGTTGGTATCTCAGCGCGCTCTCACCTGCCGCCCATTTCAAAAGCTCACTGTGCCATCTGCTACCTGCCGGACCAGCTCGTGCCTTCCAGTTCCTGGTCACCTCTCGCTTAGCGAGTAGGAGCCCCAGGTCGATAAATTTACTGGAGATTTTATTCCGGGGGGTGTGGGGGAACCAGTGCAGGAGCCCCACCGCCACATCGAATGATAAGTGCCTCCCCGTCACCTCCTCCAGAGTCGTCGCTACCTCCTGCCAGTAGGACGTCAGTCCCGGACAGGCCCATAACATGTGTAGGAGGTCCGCCTCCTGAGCCGGGCACCTAGGACATTCCGCTGAAGCCGTGGCAAAATAACGCCTGATCTTTACCGGGGTCAGGTACGCTCTATGGAGAACATAATAGTGGACCAGTTGGAAACGGGCGCTACGTGTACCCTTCCAGGCACGTCTCACCAATTGGGCCCAGGTCGTCTCCGGGATCTCCCTACCAATGTCCTCTTCCCAGCGGGACTTCAATGTGGTGAGAGGAACCAACCCCTCGGTAATCAACCTGCCGTAGAGGCAAGTGACCGCCTTCACCGTGCCCGCCGACATCATCACGTACTGGCACACCTGAGACAATTGGGGTTCCTCCAGCCCGTTCTGCCAGTGCGCCTGAATCGCTCGCACAATGGCCGAGTGCAGCAGAAAGTCGCCCCGGGGGATTCCAAAGCGGTCAATGAGATCCTGAAAGGACAGGAGCGCTCCGTCCTCGTACAGGTCCCCGACGAGCTGTAAACCGGAATCCTCCCAGTCCGCCAACCGTGACCAATCCCCTCCGTGGGGGAGGGCCGTCAGCATCCCCAACGGTATTTCAGGCGCATATGGCGTCCGTAGGCGGCCTCTGGCGTGAGCCCGGTTCCAACATAGTCGGATAGTCCGCTCCTCCATCGACAAGTCCCGTAGGACCAAGCGTTGTCGCAGCGCGATAAAGGAGAGAACGTGCCTGGCCATACCCGTCCCTCTACCGTCTTCCGGGCCTCTGAATTCCCTGGCTATCTCCTGGGCGAAGGTCTGGAGTTGCGCCGCCAGATAGTACTTCTCGAAGTCCGGCACAGCAAGCCCCCCCTCGTCCTTCGGCCTCATCAGGGTATTGAGGGCCACCCGCCGCCGGCCCGTTCCCCAGAGGAACCCGACCACCATAGAACGTAAGCGACGAAACGTGGCCGGTGGGACCCAGATCGGCAAAGTTCGGAAGTAATACAATAGCCGGGGGAGCGCCACCATTTTGAGCAGGGCGATACGTCCCGCCACTGAGAGCGGCAGCGTGGCCCAAAAGTCCATGCAACCTCGAAGTGCTCGAATACAACGGGCAATGTTCCCATCTAGGAGGTCGGGTTGGTCGTGGTAAACAAATACCCCAAGGTATTTAAAGCAGTCGGGCTCCCATCTGATCTCCCTACTTAGCGCAGGGGCGGGGGTACCCCTGCGCATCGGGAAGAGGCAGGTCTTAGACCAATTCACTCGGAGGCCTGAAACCGCTCCGAACTCCGTTAGCGCCAATTCCGCTCCCCGCAAAGCGTCGACCGGATCCCCCAGGAAGAGCAACAGGTCGTCCGCATATAGCGAAACATGATGCGGGCCCGCTGCCGTCCATAAGCCCGTATAGTGGGCTCCCGAGCGAAGGTGCATCGCCAGTGGCTCCACCGCTAGTGCAAAAAGAAGCGGGGATAAGGAGCACCCCTGCCGCGTGCCACGTTCCACCGGATATCGCGATGAAATCAAAGGGCCCGATCTAACCCTGGCCGAAGCGGAAGCATAAAGGACCGCAGTCCATTTGACAAATCCCTCCCCGAGGCCGAATCTTCGTAACACCGTGCATAGGTAGTCCCACTCTAGGCTATCAAAAGCCTTCTCCAGGTCCACCGACAAGACTACCGGGGACGGGGCATCTACAAGTGGTTCCCCAAGCAATCGGAACAACCTTCGGATGTTCATTGTCGTATTCCGCCGTGGGATGAAGCCGGCCTGGTCCTCATGTACTAGGGAACTCATATGTCCCAGCAGCCTCGAGGCCAAGATGCTGCTCAATATTTTGTAGTCTACCGTCAGCATTGATAAGGGACGGTAGGACCCCGGGTCAGAGGAGTCTCGGCCCGGTTTGAGGAGAGGAACCACTAACGCTTCACACATCGAGCCAGGTAGTCGACCCAACCTCTTCGCCTCCCTGTAGACCACCAGTAACCGAGGGGCCAAGAGGTCAGCGTAAGCTGCATAGAACTCCACCGGAAGGCCATCTAGGCCCGGGGTCTTGTTCCTCGCCATCCGTTTGATGGCCCCGCGGATCTCCCCCAAGTTGATATCAGAGCCCAGGGTTTCCGCTACTTCCTGTCCTACTGTGCGGAGCTCCAGTGGGCGAAGATAGTTATCAAGCCGGTCTGGGTCACGTGCGGAGCGACTGCGGTATAAACTTTCGTAGTAATGCCGGAAGCAACTAAGAATCTCCGGTTGGGTGCATACCTCGGTCCCATCTGCCCTACGCATATTCGTCGTCGTCTGGGACTGGCGCGTAGGGTTGGCCAACCACGCCAGCAACGCACTCGACCTGTCTCCCTCCGCAATGGACCGGACCGTATAGGCCTTATAATCAAAACAGCGGAGCCGCTCGACCTCCACCGCTACCCTCTCCCTCGCCTCTACCGTTTGTGTTTGCAATTCCGGGTGTCCGGGGCGGCTAACTTCAAGCTCGCGGAGTGCCCGGTCCGCTGTGTCTAAATCAGCCAGGATAACACGCCTCATGCCCACCTTCTTAGAGATACAGTAGCCCCTCACCACTACCTTAAAAGCGTCCCATTCGAACGCCCTAGTACTCGCGGAACCGCCGTTGGACGCAAAATAATCCGAGATTCTCTCCCCTAGGTCCGCCTTGAAGACACTGTCCTCGAGGATCTCGGGGCGCATCTTCCAGGTGGGTACCGCCGGCGTCCCAGAAAACCAGCGAATGTCCAGCAGGAGGGGGTTATGGTCCGAGATGGTCCTCGATAAGTACTCTGAACGGACCGCTGCCGAAACTAGTTCGGGCGAACCAAGAAAGCCATCTAGCCTGACATGCAGCTCATGGAGGCTCGAGAAGTATGAATAATCCCTAGACGCGGGGTGATGCGCCCTCCAAACGTCCGTCAGACCCCAGCGGGTCTGCCAATCTTGACGACCCTTAGCCGTGCGACGGACCGGGGAATCGGGGAGCGGGGGATGCGAGCGGTCCAAGTCCACATCCACTACGGAGTTAAAGTCTCCCCCCAGCAGGAGGGGCCCGGCGAAAAAGTGGGCCAACGAGCCCGATAACCTGGAGAGGAAGGCAGTCTGGTCTACATTAGGAGCGTACACACAGCAAACGTTCAGGTCCCTCCCTCCTAGAGTGCCTGAAATGGCCACAAAACGCCCCTCTGGGTCCAACACTGTCCTCGTGACCTGGAAGGGGACCCCTGCCCTGATCCATATTAGCGCCCCCCTGGCATAAGCAGAGTACGCCGTGGAAAAGACCTGCCCTCGCCATCTACGCTGAAGCGCCGCCCCTTCCGCCTTGTTCAGATGCGTTTCCTGCAGCAGCGCCATTTGCACTCCCCTACGCACTAAATAAGCATGGACCTTGTGACGCCTGGACATAGTGTGAAGCCCCCTCACGTTCCAAGTAACACATTTCAAGTTAGCAACATCAGCCATTGTCCCAGAGTGTTCTTGCACAGACTCCCCGTTCGGGTCCCCACAAAGAAGAAGCATCAATCCTCCCAGCGCTGATGGCGGCCATTTTCCCCAACCAAAACCAAACTACCCAAAAACCAACAAAGCCCCCCCCCAACCACCCCAGAACAGGACCCAAACTGCGCCATCTAGATCCCATCCAAACCTCGACGTATATCAACCCCAGAACCCCCACTAGTCCTACGGTCGCCACCGTAGGAAGGCCTTATGGGCCAGGTGCGGGCTGGGCGGAGGCAGCGGGCCCTCGTCGCCCAGGCTACCAGGACTATAGCAAGCCCCCCCCAGTGTCAAAACCTTCCGGGGCAAAAGCAGAGGCCCCCCAACCCTCTCTCCTTCATTGTCAGCAATAAAGGACGGCAACCGCCTCCCCCCTGCCGGGCCCCCACCCAAAACAAGGCAGCATACCCCGTTACCCTTGTCCATCCAGAAGGTCCTCCACCGATTTCGGTGTGATCACCGGTGTATGGGTACTGTCTGCCACTGAATCCTCCGAGTCCGATGGTGCCCCCTGAGCACCCGGGTTTTCTTCCTCCTCGATGGCTTCGTCTCTAGCTCCCGACAGTTCCGACAGAACTTCCAACACTCCTCTCCGTTCCGATGATGTCTCCGCAGTCGAGGGCCCTCCTGTGCGGCCGCGGCGATTCCTGACCCTCTTGGATCGCCTCCGTTGTTCCGGCTCATCCGCCTGTTGGGTCGAGGAGCCAAAACCATCTTTCCCTGTCCGGTACAGTTCGAGCCAGTCACAGACCTCCTCCGGGGTGTCGAAGAACTGGGTTTTGTCGTCGACAATGACGCGGAGCTTTGCAGGATATAGGAGTGAATATTGAATGCCCTCACTCCTGAGTTCACGCTTAACCGCTAGGAAGGAGAACCGCTTGCGCTGCGTCTCGTAGGTGTAGTCAGGGAAGATGTTCACCTGACTGTTCGCAACGTGGAACGGGCCATTGTGCCTGGCGGCATTGAGGATCAAGTCCCTGTCCCGAAAATGTAGCAGCCGCGCCACCACCGGCCTCGGGGTACGTCCCTGCTGTAGGGGCCGTGCTGGGACTCTGTGGGCCCGTTCTAGAGTGTAGAAGGAGGACAGACCCTCCGGGACCACCGTGTCTCGGAGCCAGGTCTCCAAGTATCGCACCATATCGCCATCCTCGATTTTTTCCGGCAGGCCCACCACTCGGATGTTATTCCTCCTGTTGCGGCCTTCCGCATCCTCCGCCCTCCGTTCGAGGGTCTCGATTCGGGATAAGGCGTCCTTTATCGTCGCAGCCAAGGTTCTCTGCGCCGGTTCCAAAGTTTTCACCGTGCTCTCCACCTCCTTGACCCGGTCTGAGAGTTTGCCATGGTCCGCTCTAAGGAGGCCCAGGCCCGTCGCCACCTGAGCAATGTCCTGTTGGAGGGCCGACCGCGTAGCCTCTATCGCCTCCAGTACCCGGTCGAACTGTTGCTGCAGTGGTGCGCTACCAGATCTTTTCGGGTCCCCATGCTCTTCCTTGTCCTGGGCTTCAGAGTCCGAGGTGGTCTGGTTGGATCCCTTGGCTCCTTTAGGTTTCCCCATGCTGCCAGGGGCTCTCCGTGAGGGTCCCGGGGTAGGCGTCTCCGTGTACAGGTGTCGATCACGACCTTCCCAGGTGTTCGTTCTCACGTCGGGTATGGGCGATCTCCTTCTCCAGAGCCTGTGGAGACTCCGCCGCTTCGGCTCACGCCACCGCCACGGCGTCCGAGGGCACCGATGAGGGGGCGGAGACAACCGTCGCCGGGTCGGGCAGACCCGTTCACCCACTATAGCTCCGGGGTGAGGGCCACCAACTCCCTCGGTTGATCTGTGGCGCCAGAGTGTCGCGCCTCCCATGTAGTTGGACTGGCCAGAAGATCGTAGCTAGTTGCGGAGTCGCGATGTGGTCCACCGCCTGGATCAGAGGGCACCCGCACCCGGTGCCCTCCAGTGCGCGGGCACCCGTCCGGCCGTCCAACCAAGTATGAGCCCGATGCAAAAGGCCCAATCCTGTGAATGTCCAATGTCCAGAACAACCGAGGATGGTGAAGCCGGGCGCTAGTCGACACCCGCGACACCTCTTCAACTCAGTAGTTTCGATCAAGGGGACAAAGGAGTCCGGGCGCCATGTTGGGTCGCACTCCGCAACTCCGCAAACTTCGGCATTTCTTCGGAGCAACCCTCGTCCAAACTCCACCAAGGCCCCCGGCAGGGTGTCGTCGCCTCGCTCAACCGAATGCGGGGTCTGGGGTGCCCCGCAGCCTCCGATTTTCAGGATAATCTCGGGCTTAGTCCCGGAGCCGAGCTCTCAGGCGACCATCGCCATCGGCGCCCAAGCCACGCCTTCCCTTGTTAAAACATCTAATGTTTGAAACCCTTCCTAAAAAACAAATGATCTGGTGCAAACCTAAGAGAGGGGAAGCCAATTCCATAGATTAGCACTGCAGTAAGAGAAAGAGCAGTCATCAATCTGACTTCTCCATACTTTTGGAACCTGCAAGAGCATAGTCCCAAGAGAAGCAGAGAGCCCAAATCAAGCTACATATGCACGTTTCTGGACAGATGGGTCAAATGCCCTTGCAAAGTGCTTTAAAAGTCAAACAGAGGGTTTTAAAAAAACATCTCTGCTCAATGGTCAACCAGTAGAGTGAGGGTAGGAGACCAGAGTCTTGCAAGAGAGATGAAGAACACCCTGGGCCAACGCATTTTGATCAAACTGGAGTCTAGTCAACAGATAAATAGGAAGCCCTGAGTTGAGGGAATTGGCATAATCAAGATGAGAGGTAAGAATAGCTGAATCCCTGGCACATATCGAGCTCCCACAGTTCTTGCTTTTTCTCTTGCGGTCCATGGCACATGCCTGTGGGTGCCCCTCATTTAACTTGGGTTTTTGGATATTTATTTATTTATAAAGTTTGTATAGCACGAACATGACCCGTGAGGGTATCAGAGCACTTTACATATGATCAGAATGGAGAACAAGAAAAGCAAACAACAACATAAGACAGGTACAGACTGTGTAAGCTCACAAATTAAGGAGAGTTACCTCCGTAGGACCAAGCCGATATGACAATAGACATGATCCAAAATTGGAATAAATCTCATGGGTGTAGATACTGAGTCACATTGTGAGACCTAGAGCAGAAATGTGTTCATAACTAATATTCTAAACTCTTTTTTGAATGATGCAGTTAACGGGATCAGTCTGATTTCAGGTGGTAGGTAGGTCTAAATTCTCAGGGCAATACTGAGAAGACTCTGTTGCAAGTTTTCTTTTTATGGAATTTCTGTGGTTTCATCAACAAGGTGCTGGTGCTAATCTAGAGGATTTGTATACACCAGATGATTATAGTTTTTATACCAAGCACCTTTGGGTCTTGTAATGTAATGTTTTATGGGTCATGCAGGCAATTTTCAACTGTCTCCTTGCCTCAAATGGGAACCAATTCAGGGATTTTAAATCTGGAGTGATGTGTTTGTTTCTTTTTGTTCCTGTGATGAGCCAAGCACCAGCGTTAAGAAAAGCCCTTGAGGCGCCAACTGGGAACTAGAAAGGCCATATACAGTCGAGCTTCCGGAGTCCAGCCTGGGAATAACTAGGGCTTGAACTGCTGCCTTGAAGTTGTCATGGGGGACAAAGGGTCCTACTTTTCTTAAAATGTTTATTTAGCACTTTGCTCCTTTGGTAGCAGTACTGATGTGCTCCTGCATGTTCAGGTTATTCCCAGAGATCTCGTGGAATTGATAATGCTTGGTGAGCAGTTATATGCTTCATCCATAATTTGATTTCTGAAGAATGTTTGGGTGGGACGATTAGTCGAAATTCCATTTTGAGGGCATTCAGTTTGAGGTGGCTGTGAGTTAGCTAGTTTTAGGTTTTTTGTAAAGTTGTGTTGAGGAACCTAATATTTTCTGGGAAGGAGATTTTTTAGTACAATTGTTTTTCATCAGTATATATGTGATAATAAATGTTGGAATATTTCGAAATTTCAGTTAGAGGCTCCATGCATATGTTGAAGAGAGTAGGCGAAAGAGAGGACCCCCGTGGGACCCCTAGCGTGACCAGTGTGGGTTGGATTTCTCTCACATTGGTGCTTGCTCCACTGGCCATTAGTGGCCTCTACGTGTAGTGCTATCAGTCGGCATAGCCAATGCAGCTGGAGACATCCATGTCTGTTTTGCTGCTCAGGGAGGGGTAGCGGTGGTTGTGAAGGGGGAGTACTGCTGAGATGCCGGCTGCAGCTCCCCTCGCAGCTCTACTCATAGTGTCCAATGCCTGGAATGGTGGGGAGGCAGTGAGATGGTGGTGCAGGAAACTTACCGCCTTGCTAGTTCCCCCCCCACAAGTTGAAGTGTGGGACTGTGTTCAATTGCCCTTACTCAGGTTAGATTACTGTGGGCTAGTCTTCATCCGGCTCTGGTATCCCAGGTTGCCCCCATCTTTAAGTCCACAGAGAATGAGTTTAACCTCTGAAAATGGGAAGCCTTTGCTGTGTCCCCTGTGATTGCACAGAGGGCCAGTATATTGTGACTTGAGTGTTTTATGCAGCACCTCCACACTGCCCTGTGGATAACGTCTCTCTGGAGGTATTAGAGGAAGCAGTCACTGAGGAAGCTTTCCCGAGAGAAAAGGTGGTATCTACCATTATACAGGAAATGGTGAGTAGAGCCTTTGGTAATTGTAGAGCCTTTTAAGAACTTGTACGCTGAGAGGATTAAAGAAGCGAGATGTAAAGGGGAAACTCCAACAGAAAATGCGTATGTTTACAGACAACGTTTATCATGAAAGTAATTCTGCAACCAATAAATCTCATCAATTGGGACCTCTATGTTGGATGTCTTATTTTTCATTCAGGAAACACTACACAACATTTTTGAATTGGTGGTGCTATCAACAAAACATATCTGGTTTTTAAAAACATCTTAATGGAGTGCAAACCAGTCAATGCATGTATGACGTCCTTAGTCCATCTTGTGGAGCCTGTTTCTGACAATGATAAAGAAGGAACTAGTGCTGTAGATCAGTGTAAAGAGGTGGATGTAGTTTCTGATACATTTATTTCCGAGATCCCTATGCTAGTTTAAAAAAAGAGGGAATTATGTATTTTAAAATGACATACTCTGACCCGTAGAGCTAACAGAAGGGAAAGAAAGAGAATAATTAAATCATTTTCCATACAAATCCTTTGTGTTTGTGGGGAAACGAGACAGGAGCGAATGGTAAGTGCTCCAAAGTAGCTGTACAGTCTAAGACCAGTATCCTTTCAATGGTTTATATGACCCCAGAACAACTGGTAGGAACATCAAAAGTGAGAAAGGGGGTCTCTTCTTCAGAAGTGAAGCATCTCATTTTCTCCCAAGTTACAATACCCAAGGAAGAGAGTAAGCCAAACAGGATTACCAAAGCATTACTAATTAAGAAATGGCTACACCTAAAAGAATCCTCCTCGGAAGATGGTTAAGTTCACAAAAGGCCCAAAATTGCATGTTGACCCCCTACTATTATATTTTGATATTCTTACTAAAAGGAGGGAAAACAAGGAGGACGATGAAACTATTAAACAGATCTAAATTGTTGTGGACATTTACATTTGTCCCTCCCTAAAAGGTATTGACCCAAGCAATCGGCCAGTGAAATAACTAAGGTTACACTGTACTCTCAGGCGGTGAAGAGAATCATCTTAGCTGCTAAAAAAGAGCTATCTTCATTCAACTATCTATCAATCGCATAAGTCCGGCCCCAGCGCTCAAGCCCCTTTCTAAACTTTCACACAGGGCTGGGGTTAAGACAAATAATTCTCCACTTGTGAGAATCAAGTAGGAGTAATTTATATAGGTCAGTGGGCCATGACAAGGATAATTTATAAATGATTGTTACAGTAAGTGAATTCAGAGGGTCAGGCATGGCAGTTCAGTAGACTAAGTGATCCAGATAAGGATAAGTCCCCCATACCCCCTTGAGAGTCTCTCACTGGTTGTATGGAATGTTCATGGTTTAAATCGTTTGTTACAATCAGAAGCTCTGAAAAAATTGCTGGGTGAGAATGATGTTTTATCTTTCAAGAAAGCTTGGCTCCGGGGGATAAAACAACCATATTTATTCAGATCTGTTCTGATGCAGTTCAGGGTACAACTCAGGTGGGTACATTTTCTTAGTATTAACCCTAATTGCTAAAGAGGTCTTTCAAACATTCACAAAAGGTGAGTGGTTACATGCCATTAAGATTGTTCTGTTTCACAGTTAGGCAGCATTAGAGAGTATTATAACTCTCAATCTTAAGGACATCCCCAATAACTCTAATCAATTGTCATTCTTTAGAGGACATTAAAATTAGATTTGTTCACTGCTTTCTAATGCTATGATCATAATATTGGGCAACTTCAACATGTTTCTGAACCCCTCCCAGGAATAAGCCCATTTTGGTGACCTTCTGAGTATTTACTCAATCCAGTTGACAATTTTTCCCAAGTGCCAAAATTCAAGGATAGCCTAGACAGAACAAAAATACCACGAGAGTTGCCTTTTTTTTTCTTTGAATGGATGTTCCCAATTCGATTCCCCAACAACACAGACATTCAAACTTGAAAACCTAAAAAGTCTGGTTGATTATATCTTCAGTCAGGTGTGACATTTCCCTTTAATTTGTGACTATCAGTATTTTGTACTGCTAGGAAATGGTGATTTTCCTTTAAGGGCTCGATTGTAGTTGGAAATGCTGACCAGAGATCAAGTTCTGCCCATAAATACTGAATACCTAAGATGTCTTTTATGCTGAAATGCGTTGTGTAATAAACTGCTACTATTACACTTTGGACTCGCTTGTCTCTTTCCTGAGAGCGCAACGTTAACCTGTTTTCCTTGGAATCATTTGAATTACCGGACTGCTTCGCCGGCATTTGCGCCAACTCCCACGGGTCCCAGCACTCCAGAAGAAGCGTCTTTTGGTCCTCCATATATATATATATATATATATATATATATATATATATATATATATATATATATATATATATATAATATTTCTGTTTCCAATATTGAGTCTAAGCATCCTCACTTATTGCTAGTAGTCATATTGTGAAATATTTCAGAAATATAAAGCAAGGATAAAGCAGAATATAGTTTTATTTATAAAAGGAATTGAGATGAAATGATGGCAGTAATAGCTACATATGAGATTCCTAAATTCTCTAAACTTATCTGATTCGGGGTTCATGGTAGGAACACAAGAACAGGAAGTATGGTGTCTGGAGAGGGATTGGTCGAGCATTTATTGTTAATGTATGCAGGAAAAGAGGATGATGTATGCAAAAAGGTTTCCTCAACCAGTATTGAGTTTCTTTCCCTATTCTCTGATTCAGCAGAAGACCACATGACTTGCTGTCAGTTATAACAAAATCCAACTTAAACTGGTGGGCAAAATGACTCGCGGGAGGGGTTCAAGCAGTTTAAATGAGCTTGGACTTACCCAGAGAATTAGAAAGAAGCCATTATAAAACCTATCCACAAAAAAGGCAGAGCCTAACAATTACCGGCTTATCAGCTTAATCGATGTGGGTGCAAAGGTTTACGCAAAAATATTATTACAAGCACTTTGCATAAAAACCTATAAAAGTTGGGGGCTCCCTATATACATGTTTTGTGGATTTCTGAGCCACCTTTGATTTGGTGGAACGTTCAATCTGTGGACCAAATATGAATCCATGGGGATTCAGGCTCCTCAATTGGGGGATACTAAAAGGAATAACTGGGCCTGAGTGGAATTGGATGCTAGTGGTAGCCTTTCTAAAAAGATAAGTCTTAGGAATGGGTTGAACCAAGGATGTGTATTGGCACCTACTGTCTGAGTGGGTACCTTTTTGAGGTACCCACTCTTTCTCTTCAAAAATGTTGGCCTTTCGCATTTCCTGCCTGCTATATGTGGATGACCTTATAATTATGGATTGGACTCCAGATAGTTTATAAAAAAATGGGCAGAATTCAACAAGTACTGCCATAAGAATAAGTTAAGCTTCAATTTTGGTCAAAATCAAGGCTTTTGGTAGGAAGCCACATAGTTTTGTCTTGTCCGTTGAGCTGACTAGAAATGAGGAAATCTCTGAATATAAGTATTTAGGGATGGTCTTCAATAAATCACTGTTGTGGTCTTCCCGCATTCAATCATTCAAGTCAAAAGCTCTATCAACCACCAGCGACCTGAGAAAATTTAAATGTGCTTACGGTAGCCCATAGCACCATCCAGTCCTAGCAGCTTATGAAACATTGATTCCGCCGCTAGTAATATATGGAGTAGAATTGCTGGGTCTACGTAATGTTCTAGATCGGGATAAGGTAGAAGGTGGCTGTCTAAAAGTGTTTTATCATTCCAGAGGTGTGCAATAGCTCCAACTAACAGGATGGAGGCAGGGCCACAATCCTGGTCCGTTACCACATTGATAAGCACATTGAGGTTCTGGAGCAAACTGATAATATCTGAATTATCTAAAATAACCACTCTATGTAAGGATGAGATAACTACAAGTGATCTCCACTGGGACATAAGGATTAAGAAGTAGATATAGGTGATGGCAGATCAACTGAATATTAATAATTGTAAATTTGGACAACCCTTAACTTAATACTCTTTCTGAGGACAGATTTCTTAAATTACTAACAATGTCGCTCAAATAGAGTACAGAGGGGTTTATGTTGAAATAAACAGCAGGTCAGATAAACTACTGCAGCATCTTATTCTGGCTAGGTTAAATTTCTGTTGGGTTTATTGGTATTCTGGAATCTTAATAACCTTACAGCGAGCACCGGGCGAAATTGAAATTGCTCTTGTGAAATTTATGAATTCCTGAATTTTGTTTAACATAAAAGTCTAAAAATATTTCACTACACATTTTCCAGAGACTGTATCATGCAGAAATGTCTCACCAAGAACCATTTTGTGCTTGAATCAAACTCCTGCTGGTATCTTGCATGATTTTGTTTTGTGTGTAACATACCCTTGATATTGCCATTCCACTTTCTGCACTAAACACATACCTTTCTGTAATTTCATACAAATTTCCAACATTTTACACAAAAAAACTAATTTCACACTTCTCTACTTAAAGTTCATGCAATGTTTAGTTCTGGAGAACAAAATATAAAAATGTGTTATTAGTATGTTCTATATGTGACCTTTCTCGCTGAATCAAGGGATCAGTGAGAGCAGCCAAAGATAAGAGAGTAAGTTGAGTATGAAACACATATTTTGATGGGGCATTTAACCATTCGAGAATGATTATAACACACACGCACACACACACACACACAGAGGTATATCTGGCTTTTGGTCCTGTGATACAGTACAGCTGAACCATGATTAAAAAAATAATCAAACCTGATTGGTCTGGGAGCCTTTTCACACCAGCAGGCAATTTTGGTACCACAGGACTGGTCCTGGTCCCACAATATTGAAACAATCTAATTGGGTGCGGCCAAACCCCCACTGCACACAGGCTAAGGCTATGCACAGTACTGGTGTTGGCCTTAGATTCCCAAAGGGGCTGGGTGTATGCTCAATTTTGAATATGATTTTTTTAAACTGAAATTCATGGGCAAAACAAAGGTTAAAGTGACTTTATAATTGTGCTTTGAAATGATAAAAGAACTAACAATTAGAATCCAACAAAAAATGATATTTGCCAATTACAGATTAGTGAACTAACTATACCTTGCAACCCCACCATGCACTGCTTATGATCTCACATATTACATCACTGATGACATGTTAAATGACAAAATAAAAAAAACTACTTGAACCTGATTAGTTGAGTAGCTTTTCTTTCTGTTAGCCATTTCGGTACAGCATGACCAATCCCATACTTGATTCTTGCCACATCTCCAGCACCAGGACTCATCCAAAACCTGAAGATATGTAAGCTGGCATTTGAGAGGAACCACGTGTTGGCCCCAGGGACCACTCCTAAATTAGGGGGTTAGGGACTCAGCCACTAGCCCAATACCATTCCTACCCTTACCCACAACACATTCACTTCTACTACCACTGTTCCACAACTTCCCCACACCTCCCCGACAGGACTCCTGTGATGAGTTCTTGAGAATCTTTGGAGGGAGATGATCCTTAGAGGACTTGTAGCTAACCATCCGGAGGATAATGACCTCGAACCTTACCCTGACAAACAATCACCACCCTACAAAACTAGCATTTTCCATACGGTAATACAGTAGGCCGAACAGCACGTCAGGTAAAGATGCATATCGGCCAGAAAGAAGACGACTTATTGGGCAAGACCCTGTCCAAGACAGAATACACAGTGCATTACCTTCCCATGCTAAAGGAAATGCTCAGGTTGGCCACTGACATCTTCAAGGAGCATGTGAAGGCCAGAGTGGTCACACCTAGACTAGAAAAAAGTATAAGCTAGCCCCAATAACCCAGCTTCTATTTGTGGACAATTTGACCCGACTCCCTAGTTGTCCACCCTGCCCAAATGAGATAATCTGCACAGGTAACAGAGGATGTCCTGCCACCTGATATGGAATACAAGCACATTGGTGTGGCATAGAAGTGGGTAAAGCATGGTGTAGCTACTCATTGGCCCATTTCAAATTCAATGAATCTGCTTTTAGGGTACTACTAGGAGGAAATGGAGGATCTGGTGAAGCATCTCCTAAACGCAGACCTTTTCTACTTGTTGGGGATAAAACCTCCCGCAATGCCAACATTAGATATGTCCTTGACGTAGCAGAGACTGCGGTGACAGGATCAACACCAGCATCCTCCACGGCATGCCTGCCTGGCTTAGGAAGTCAGGATTTAGACCCGATGTGCAGTAGCATTTACTGAATGTCCCTTTTGATGGCGAGCATCTGTTCTGCCCCCAAATGAACCAGATGCTCAAAGAAATCAAGAATGACGTGGACGTTCCTGCAGTTCCTCAGTCCCAGATCTACATTTTGTAGGCAGTAGGTTGATAAACTGACGGGCTCAGGCCAGAGACCCCGCACCAGCAGCCCTTGCAGGATCCTCGACAAACCAAGACCTTTCAGAGGGGGACATTTAGGTGAAACCATCATGGAAGGTAGCCCAGCTAGGGGTGCCACTGTGGAAGAGCAGTGACTCCCCATCCCTTACACCGATCACACTAGACACTTGTCAGGGGAAGAATGAGGCACCTCAGTAGAAGGACATATCCTGAGATCAGTGGGTCCTCTTCATTGTACGAGAAGGGTACTGCAGCAAATCGCACACCATATGTCCCAACTCTTACCCTGTTGCCAACCCCAAAACTTAGATCACTGCCACCTTCTAGAGGGAGAGGTTCAATCACTTCTCACAAAGGATGCCTTCAAACCAGTGCCTGCACAACAACATGGGGAAGGGATGTACTCCCTCTGCTTTCTAATCCCCAAGAAAGGTTGAGTCACTGAAGCCAGTCCTAGACCTCCGGCCATTGAACAGGTTTATTGTCTCTTAACACTTTCACATTGTTTCCCTGAAGGACGTCATCCTGATGCTCTGCCATGCCTACTTAGCAGGCTAGGTTTCAATAGCAGTGAAAACATTTCAGACCTTCATCTGCTGGAGATCCAGGCCTTAATGGGCCCTTTTCAAAATGCTGGAACAGCACAGTCCAACAAAAAGAGGGTGATGACATTCCAGCAGCTGCTGCCCTTTTTCTTTCAAACACACTGTCCCATCACTCTCCATACTGTGATGAAACTTTTGTGGATGATAACTTAAGCATTGTGATTGTGTCATACACCAGGTTACACATGCATCTGCTCCACGTTTGCCTCTTGAGCCAATGGGCACAAGCGGAAAAACATTGGGAGAATCTAGTGTTGGTAATGACCAGAGTTTCGGTGGAACAGTCACAACCTGTTGCTCAGCAGGCACTTTCTAGGCCCCCTTTTTCAAATTACAAACACGAGGGATTCACCTCTCGTGGGACGGTGTACTCACCTCCACGAGATGACTTCTCCCTCAGCACTCAGGGCGCCACATAAACTACGTAGAGCTGTTGGCCATCAGGCTACCTCTCAGGCATTCTTTAAACTTATTTGGGGCAAGACCTCCCTGATAAAGATGGACAATATAACAACCATGTCCTTCATACACAAGAAGCAGAAACAGGGTGGCACCAATTCTCCCCTCTCTCCACACTAGCTCATCAGATTTGGCACTGGCCAACCTGCAATAACATTTACCTTTTGGTAGAGCATCTGCTAGGAGTCTATAACTACTCTGCAGCCCTGTTCAACAGAATGCATAAACAAGTCCAGAGGTTGAAATGCCACCCCTAAATCCGTCACAAGTACTTTCAGTGGTGGGGTACACTATCCATAGACCTGTTCACCACTTCAGAAAATGGAAAATGTCAAAACCTCACCTCCAGGTACCCACACTGACAGCCCATGGGCAAAGCACAATGGATGAATTGGTCAAGGATATTTACCTTCACTTTTCTGGCTCGCTCCCTCATGCCGTGCGTAATGAGGAAGTTGGGGCAGGTATCAATGCTCCTCCTCCTAGTGACACCAACCTGGGCAATACTGTCCTAGTATTCAATGTTCCTAGATATGTCAGTGAATCTGCACTAAAAGGTTCTGATGAATCCAGACCTTCTCACTCAGCATCACAGTCAGCCCAGACACTCAGATCCCAGACAGCTGAACCTTATGATATAGTACAGGTTTTCCTAAAATGTGGCTTTCTCAAACGTCAGGAGGAATGCATACTTTTCCTGCAAAAGGCATGTAAGCCCACTATTTAAGCCTTTTATGCTGCTAAGTGGAAAAAGTTCATGAAGTACTGCCTCTCTAAAGAGGTAAAGGCCTTTAAGTTTTCTGTTCAGTAGCTTATCTCACTACCTTCAACAACTATAAAAGGCAGCCCTTGCCTAAAATTCCATATGTTTACACTTAACCAACGTTGCAGCAAACTTTCAAAATAGACTACAATCATCTCTATTTACTATGTCAGTCATTCAATAAAAGGCTGATAACTCTGAAGATGCCCACTGTACCTGTGAACTTGTTATTAAGGTTCACGAAGTAGTTCTTTCCAACCCTAAATTCCTGCCCATAACTATCTCATCTTTTCACATGAATCAGACTGTACAGCTGCCTGTCTTTTCCCGGCAACTCTGTTGTAGTAAGACCATTTCACACTCTGGGGAAGGCGTTTATATATATATTTTTTTTGTAATGCTATACAAAATAAAGCCCAAGATTAGGTTTTCTATACCCTCTGGCGAAAGAGGAGGCTTGATACTAACTTACCAACTTGAAACAGTAAACCTGGTGGACTACAACTCATGAATCACATGTGCATTTCATGAGAATGGTGCGTTCTGGAACAACAATAAGCCCTGGAAAGGATTATTTGTTGTTAAATGGTTCCATGTCTCTTTTCACCATGAATAGGCACACTCACGAAACACACTAGAAACATATTTTTAATATTATCAAGAATAGCAACTTTCTAAAGGTATTGCAGAAATTGCTTGCATGGAAAGATGGAACCATTCTCCGTTCTCCAACCCCTCACTTCATGGCTGTAGCTAAGCTGTCCTAGCACCAATAGGGCCTATAAGAGCTTCTAATATGGACTCTCACCTGCATACCTTAGCAGAATAACAGATGAGTTTGATCTGTATTGAGAAGGTTGGTCTCTTTATCTGTTTCCAAGATGTTATGTCTCTGGGAAACCGACTTGTGGCCTTCATGACATATGTTTACAGTTGTGCTTGCTCCAACCGAGTCTTCCAGCAATTAAAAGTTTTCCTCTGTGCCTATTAAACTATACTAAATGCAAAAATACAGTTAAAAATGAGTTATAAGTTACAGTGCAGGCCCAGACACACAAAACCAATGAAATTGCAAGTTATGCTAACCAATGGACACAATGCATGCCACTACTAACATTTCCCTCCAGGGTTTGCTTTTGGTAGTTTATTTTTCATGTACCTTTTTAAAATGTGTAATATGTGTTTGTGTTTTCTACATGACATACAACATGGGTATGGCATGTGTTTGTGTACATTGCATATTATAACTAGTGTGTTTTGTGCTTTTGAGCTAAAACCATGACAATATTTCTAACTGTGTTTTTCTGTGATTTCTATTTACCCTCTGCAGGTGGCCACCCCATACTGCACATACCCTTGGGTCATTTGTAGCAATGTTTTGCAGCAGGCCCTAGACAGCACCCAAGCTTTGTGCCCAAACTGTCATGGGAGGCCATCCCTCCCATTTGCACAGTGTAAGTGGTCGACAGAGTGTGGCACATGGCCAGGCTCTGCACCCAACACCCCACAGGCTACAAACCCCACACTCAGCTTGATGAGAGCAATCAGCACAGTAGGCCCAACCACACAAATGGATACCATTTTTATAAGGGGAGAAGTGGGAACATTGAGTGGTAGGAATGTTGGGGATCTCCACAGATTCTGGAACTTTCCCTCACAGAAATATGAGGAAAATATGTGATTTTGACCAAGGTTTAAGGTTTGGAGGGCATTTGGGTTAAGCAAACCAGGATCCCCAACAATTCAGTCCACCCAAGACTTCCCTGTGCGTATAGTTTTCAGAAATATCTGTGTTCGGTTGGTTTCCCTGGGTGGCAGTGGAGCCCTAGCCAAAATAACCCTGCTACCCTCATCGCCTAAATGAGTTATTTTTCATAGTGAAAAATGTATGTTGCCACGCTGTGATTTGGGGCCTTTCCTGTTGCAGGCAATATGCCCACCCACACAAAATAAGAAAGAGATAATTAATGGTATATTTTTTCCTAGTTGTTTATATTATTGATCCCTAGGCATCATTTTATTTTGTATTCTGCATTATTACCCAGATGCCGTCGGGTTACTTGGGTTTCCCCTGTATTATTATGTTTTGATAACACTTTTTTAAGTGTTAGGGTTCTTGTTTATATAGACATTGAATTTTTTCATTTACATAAATTTTGAATATTTATTTTTCCTTTGCCTATTGGCAATCCAATATTAAGAATACCAGCTTAGAAAGGATACACTGGGACCATATATACACATTTGTTCTGAAAAAACAATTTTTCCAAAGACATCTTTCTAAAACACAGTTTCTCTATAACTTTGTTTAAAATACAGTTTCTCTATAACACTTTCCTTGAGATGTTAGAACCAGGTACATTATTTTAATTAATACTATCCTTAATATGTCAGAACCAGTTACAGTCAGTTACAGTGAGGAAGAAATCAGTGTCCTTCTGTCTAAAACTCCATCTTTGAGTGGTGATAAACCGGTGACGCACATTGCTAATGTAGATACAATTTCGAAATTAAAACAACTAAAAAAGAAAAGTATAAGAACGCAGGTACATGCACAAGTTTTGTCAGAACATCTAAAAAACAATACAATTCCCGTAGCACTACAAGTAAAAAATATTCCTGTGATTTTTATCACAGATAAAACATATTTGAATAGATTTGGGGGAGTCGGTACAAAATGTTCCATAGATTGGATGGCACTCTCTGTGGAAACAGCTCTTAGACTCAATGAAGAAGAATTGAGAGAAATTGAGGCTTTAGAACAGGAAATTTTAGGAGATACTACCATCACAGACTCCAAAAAACTGTTGGAAGCAGCAGAGAAAACTATTGCTGACTTCACTACCCATAATACTAACTTGAAAATTACAAAAGTAGGGAGAGATATAAAAAACTTTAAGTTGGAAGAGGTATATCCGTTTTTGAAAGAAGACTTTTATTTATACAATAACCCCAGTTCATTAAACCTACAATACAGGGGTAGATCGCAGAATAAATTCATCACCTTTTCTGACACCTCTTTCGATTCAGACCAAGGTCATATAGTGGTTTCCAATCCTACCCTCAATATTTAAGAACTAGACCACCTTTTTTAGGCAGAGGCAGGTTTCGAACAAGAGGAGGTGGATCACGATGGAGAGGTTACAACCAACAGGAGGGCATGTATCCACCACAGAGCCTGTATCCTCAACAGGGTGTGTATCATCAATCAGAACCAGGAACCAGAGACCTTCCATACCCGGAAAAAAAACGTACAGACGTTAGACAACTACCCCAAGGGGATTGTCAAATACAGCTGAAACGATACCCATTTATAATTTATCCAACGACTTTCTTACAGATTCTGAACTGTCACTTTTATCAAAAGGAGTCACATTTGTGCCTTCCTCAATACAAAATCCAATAGATATAAAAACGGAAATTCTGTACTTCCTCAGAAAAGTAGGGTTAAAAGAGTTCTTTTTGGAATGTGAAGGTAAAGAACAGATCAATACTAGTGGTCTAAAAAATAAATCCAAATTTATACCGGAAAGCATACTTCTACCACCAGAGATATTAATCTTTGAAGACCTAGTACTACGGGAATTTGATGACCTACACACTGAAAAGATCTTCTACAAAAACAACTGTAGTAAATCGGAAATGCTAGCCTTAAAAAACTTGTCTACCAATCCTGCAGTGACAATAAAACCGGGGGACAAAGGGGGTGGAATTGTCCTGTGGGATACTTCTAAATATGATCAGGAAGTAATGGGCCAATTATCCAATTGATTACATTATAGACCTTTGGAAGACAACCCAACATTAAGGTTAAAAGGGGAAATCTTTGCTATAACAAAAAATGGCCTGGATGAAGGATGGCTATGCAAAAATGAATTTGATTACTTGAACAGTGAACAGAATAAAATTCCCCACATTTATGTTCTTCCAAAAGTACATAAATCTTTGACTAATCCACCTGGTATGCCTATTGTAGCTGCATGTGGTTCGATAATTGAACCACTTGCCAAATATGTTGATACATTTTTAATTCCATTGGTGAAAAATACTAAAGCATTGGTGAGAGATACGATGGATTTGATATCGAAGGTAGAAGGTTTATTGTATACTCCAGAGAAACAACTACTAGCTACCTTCGATATCGAATCCCTTTATACAAATATACCCCAAGATGAATCTTTGGTAGTGAACGGCCATGTTTTAGACTTACGGGAACGCCCACATCAGGTTTCGACGGAATTTATAACCTCACTGGCTTCACTTTGCCTAAAGAATAATTTCTTCTCTTTTAAAGAAAATCTTTATTTACAAATATCAGGAGTGGCCATGGGCTGTAGCTTTTCTACCAAAATAGCTAATTTAGTGATGTCTGAATTTGAGCAAAGATGGATATATAGCGACACTAACCCCTTTAAGATCCAGGTGGAGTTTTGGTGTCGCTATATAGAGGATTTTTTTTTGATTTGGACGGAGATAAAGAACTTTTAACAAATTTTCATAATTGGTTAAATTGTAGGACTCAAGAATTTAATTTCACACTGTCAAATGATCGAAATAAAATACATTTTTTGGATTTCTATGTCCAACATGAAAATGGACAATTACAACTTAGTCTGTATACCAAACCAACAAACCAAAATACATTACTACATTTCACCAGTAGCCATCCGAGGACATTAATAGAAAACCTGCCATACAGGCAATTCCTCCGAGTTAGGAGAAATTGTAGTAATAAAGATGATTACTTCTCTAATGCTGAAAAACTGAAGGAGAAACTACTAGCACGGGGATATCCTAAAAGACTGATAAAAGTGGCTCTTAAAAGAGCGTGGTATACCCTGAGAGAAACTCTACTAGTCCCCAAATCTCAAGACAAAGATACACCGCTTACATGTGTCATCACATATGACCCCAGAGCAATCAAAGTCAAAAAGTTGATTAAAAAAAATTGGAAGATAATCGAACATTTGGGGATTCCAAAACCGCTGTTCGCTTTTAAAAAAAGGCAAAAATGTTCACCAACGATTGGAGAAAGCAGCAGCAAAATTAGAACCCCCCAAAAAGACTTGGAGAATTATTAAGGTTACCTCCGATAATCGGGCACTATCGATGTCAGAATTGCTTGGCATGTAATCTGACTAAAGATTCCAAAGAGGTACATATAAACGATCATATACATCATCAAAGAATTTTTCTAATTGCAATTCTAGAAACAAAGGGGCAGATTTATGTTAACTGGCGCATCCCCAGGGATGCGCCAGTTAACATGCGCCACAGTGCGCCACAGCTCCGCCAGCCATGGTGCGCCGCATTTATAATGCGGCGCACCATGGTGCAAAAACGGCTCAGATGCGTGACGCATCTGTGCCGGAAATGTGGCGCATTGCTGGAGTTGCGTCGCAAGCGCGACGCAGCTCCAGCAAGGCTCGGGGGTGCCCCATTTTAACAATGCTGCGTCAAGACCTACGCCTGCTTCAAGCAGGCGCAGGCTTTTGACGCAGCATTGGCTTAAAAGTGAGTGAGTGAAATCTCATAGATTTCACTCAGCCACTTTTGCGAGGCGCACCTGCCCCGGAACGCCCACCCTGCACCGGAACGCCCACAAGCGGCGCAGGGCTTTACAACGTGACGCATCTGCCTAGATGCGTCACGTTGTAAATCGTTCGAAGGGATGCGCCACGTTTACGCCGCCTTGCGTGACGCAACAGCGGCGTAAACGTGGCGCAAGGGCCTCATAAATCTGCCCCATAGTGTATTTCATCAGATGTCCCTGCAATAAGTTTTACATAGGTCAAACAACCCAAGTCATCAAAAAGCGAATTTTGCAACATAAATCGCGGGTTAAATGTCAAGTGCAGGGTGCTCCGTTGGTGAATCACTTTCTATCAGCTAACCACACTGAAAAAGATATAGAATGGTCAGTTCTATGAACAGTAGGCATGTCTAATGGAGAGGAATAGAGACAAAACTGAATCGGCTGGAATCTAGATTAATTGAAAAATATCAAACTGCTAGGACAGGTCTCAATGACATAGATGAAATTTGGGCTCTTTTACAATAAGTCAATGTATCTGATGTTTATTTTCTGAAACTGTATAGATTGCGAGGAGTGGCGGCATAACACTGGGCTATAAGGTTTTTCTTTATAATCTTTTTGTAAGACTGGTGGAGCTGATTTTTGAGCAATATTTGTCTTATTTGTCTTATTTCAATTTGTCTATCATATATATTTGTTTGTAAGCTTTCCTCCAATGAGGATTACTTGTGGGTACGTGTTGATAATAATATTTTCTTCCTATATGGAAATCATGTGATCAGCTATTTATTGGATTTAGAGGACTTTACTTATGGTAACAAGGTGTCTTGTTCCTCGTTCCATATTGGGGATTGTACAACTTGTGGCTCCCATTTACTAATTCATAATTTGGTCATGTGTTTTAGTCATCCGGTCCTTTTTCTGTAATTATCCTCGTTGTATAAGCTTGGTTCTTATTCGTACCCTTTGTAACTAAAATTAGAATCGCCTGGCCTTTTAATGGCGATCAGTTATGACTTGAAACACTATGGAGATTGGACATAGTCCCTTCTCTACATCGCTACCACGATAGTATATTTCCCTAACTTCCGCGCACGTGACATGTGATTCTACTGGGATCACTATGGCGGCTCATTCGAATGCGGATTGACTACGCGGAGATCATGTAATTCAGAGTAAGTGTTTTCCTGTGTATTTCTAGGGCTAGATAGTTAACTCCAAGTCGGTTTTGGACTAGGTGTTGACAGTCTGTCATATATATATATATATATTTTTTTAGACTTACGGCAATACATGACTTGTCCATACTTTGAATACGAGAGGATATTTATATACAAAGAGGGCTCGCAATGGCCATGAAAGCAAATGGATATTTATACTCCAAGAGGGCTCGCATTTACTAGGTAAGCATCTTAGACTTCAGGCCCTCGTTTGTTTTCCGCTTACACGATGCATTGGTGTTAATGAGCGTATTTATATTGTGTTTTGTCCCCTGATTAGTATTGAACGTTGGAGAGTGGATCAACTGATAGACAGTCCATCGTCATAGCCGTTTCTCAAGAACTTAGATTGGTATTGATGGTTTGTTGCGTTCGTACCCTTGCGCACCAGTAGAACCACGCTACTCTTACTTACAATTATAGTATATAGAGGATTTTGATTGCTTACTAATTCACAGACAACTGACACTATTAGTTTACTCAATACATTGGATATCCTTTTACAAGCTTTTTCCTTTATTTAGTTTTCTAAATCTGGTACATGGGTGTGTAAATATAACTGGTATGCCTTGTCACTCCGAGAAGATTTGCAATACAATTCATAGATAAATGTTTATATAGATTAGCTAATAGTCCTTGTTGTATATAGTTTGTATATATGGTAATTGGCAATTTGATTGTGTTTGATTCTTCAAGCGGAACCTCGAGCGCCATAGTCCTGATGAGGCCTGAAAATTGAATAGGCTGAAACGCGTCGACATTTTTTTGTTTCAAAGGCACCAGCAATACATTTTGGAACATCTAAAGGAATCTAATAGGGAGTATATAAAACATATTAGAGATTTATGGATATATCTCTTATAGTCCCCTTTTATGAATGGTGACCTTTACATATAATGAATGCCTTTGTTTATAATATGGTTGGAAGCATCCATTTGTGAAATATATTAAGGGCGAAGAATCTTGAAGGTTCAAAAATACCAAAAATATATGTTTGTTATTAGGTGTTGGAATTGAATATACTGTGTGTATGTACATAAAGTTTTTCATGTGTATATTGTATATATATATGTATATATGTAATAATGTTGTGTATATGTATATATGTGCTTTCAAAATAGTGACAAAAAACTATATATTGCTGAAAAAAAAGAAGGTTAAATAAATAAAACAAATATTCAACTAATTTGAAAAATTCTTTTCTGGCAGCCATTGGTTAAAGAGGTTAAAAATATAGATTCACCTCATTAGTGTAATAACACATTAGAAAGAGATAATTAATGGTATCTTAGTCCCTAGTTGATTAGATTATTGATCCCTAGGCATCATTTTGTTTTGTATTCTGCACCCACACAAGTGGGGCACAGCATTTATCTGGAGAACTGTGGGAATGCAGAATAGTATAACATTCATTATTAGCAATTGAATTTCTCTCCATTTTTGGCTTTCAATCGTTAGCAGTTGTGCAAGAAAGAACACTTTGCAAAATGCCCTCTGAATCGCATGATAGTCTGGGTAACTACAAACTCAAAGCTGTACAAATAACCACTATTCCTAAATTAAGTATATTGTGTGCATTTCACAAATGCATAGATTTCGTTTGAACCCATTTTTCATTCATTAGATGTTACCAAATGAATTGAAGCACAGACTATACACAATAAAAAATCATTATAAGGTGCAACTCAGTTGTTGGCTCTGGGTATTACAATCGACAAATGATGTGAGAAGAAAGGTCTGACAGAAGTAAAGGTATATCACTTTTGTAAATTGGCAAAGCAAAATAATTACAGATGGAAACCTTGCCCCCTATTTGTTTTCCATTGTAGTTTCATTATTTGACCCCCTCACTGATTTGGAAAGGACCTCTTACTGGATTTGGAAGTTTGCCTAGTCTTCAGAAATGTATATGTTTCTGGGAAAAATCCGCTCCTTCTTTCTGGGAAAAATCAGCTCCCACTTATAAAAATGCAAAACTGTCATAAAAAATATTTTTTTACAACTCTGTTGTTCCTGAAACTCGGAAAGATTGTGATCATAGCACAGAAAGCCTATTGCTGATGTCATTTTACAAAAATACACTTTTGTTGCAGATTTTCTTTTATCTACCATGCTTTTAATTTCAGAGTATAACACAGTCCAATTTCCGGAGGGCAGTGGTGCAAGTGAGCTCATTCACACAGCACAAGAACACAGTACCATTTGAGTAGCCTGTTTGAAACAAATGTGTTTGCCTTTCTATATTGCAATGCTAAGATGCAAAGCCCACTTATTTCTCTCACCCACGTCGTTCATCTGTGCATGGTACAGTCTGAGTCCTAGGAGTTTCTCTTGCTTTAGAGAAGCAACCATCTGTTTGTTTTGGAAGAGCGCATTCCCTCTGACCTTCACAAGTGCTTAACTTAACCGCTGAATGAAAAACACAAGTCACCTTGTAGATAAGCACTGTTAAGAACTAATGGCTGATCCAGCCAACAAAAGCAGGTAGCAGATAGAAAAATCACTTTGCTAAAGTGCAATTTACTTGCAAAATAACATACTTTGAAAATGCATGTTAAAATATGGGAGGAAACGTATTAAAATGCGGTACAATAAACAGTGCAGAAAACACTTAGAATTAAAATACAGAAATGTATTCTAAATAAATTTTTTAATACGTAAAGTCAAGTAAATATATGTTTGTCAGGCAACCATGTATTACATACTTTCAATACCTGGAAGGCAATCTCTGATTTTTAAACAGGATTGTGTGTCCGTTTTTAAAAAATCACTGCTCTTCATTTTACCTTTCTATTCTAACCTAGTAAATCAAATCATAAACACAATGGATATTACCAGTTTAGAACATTCTCTTTAAATTAGAGCACTAAAATTCAAGAAAAATCTCATTCAGTATAAAAAAAGACATAACAAGTACTGTGTAATATGGTCCTAAATTGTCAACTCAGGGTTCTTCCGGTAACATTTACAAACCACCCGGCCTTTTTGGTGACACTAGAACCTCTTGATGGCAATATTTGACCATATTACGAAGGTACCCCACCATTAAATGTTATTTCTAATGAAAGTCACCAGCTGTGGAATGCAGGGAACAACATAGCACATGTCCACCAGCATGATCGGAACACCTAGTTCTTCAAGAATATAAAAAAGGACTGCCTATCAACAGCAAATATGGTGAGTGCAGGAGTTATGGTGGTCATTGTGTGGTGCGTACCATAACTTGCCATTTTCATTGTTTTGTCCTCTATGGACAATAGTTAGCATTGAGATGGGATTTTTTGCCAGGGAAATTCTGGGTTTTTCTTTTATATTATGCTGCATTCACCTGCCATGTGCCCATTTTGCATTGTATACAGCCTTTGGCCATGGACAGCAGGATTTGGTCAAAATGCCAGGCACAGCTGCCATCAGTTTATGCATACGAAATGGGCCTTCATCCAACCATACCCTTGATTGTGCTAGGCCTTTTTTCTAACAATCAATATTGTTGAAAATTGTGAGCTTGGGAAAAAGTATGCCTGTTACCAAATGCAAAATTGCAGCTGACTGTTGGCAATTTCCATCACAATAGGGTTTTCATCAAATTTTCACTTTTACAGTAGCAAATGTGTTATTTTTCTGTTTTATACTCCCATTTTCTATGCCTCTCAGTGCCTCCTCGTGCTCCCCTGAGGTAGAGTTTGGGCATCTATTGTAATGTCTCCCCTTTCCTGTGGATTGTTCCATGACACTAATGTTGCGATTTTGCTTATTTTGCTCGAAATGGCTCAAAAAGCATTTTGATCCCCTTCATCACCCAGTTGCATATCATGAAACATTCAAATGCCATTGACACAATCTGTGGGTTTTCGAATTTGCAATTTAACAGAAAATATATACAACAGTGTTAAACCTTTCAGGTCCGCCCAATGCTTTTTTGTAACTCTAATTTCACAAAAGCTTCAGGACCCTGTATACACCAAACAATGAAAAGCTTGCTTTCTGAATACTACATTCATACCAAATTTGATGTAAAATCCATTCAAGCTGTTTTTGGTTTTGCAGTGAGCAAAATTTCCTATGGGAGCTAAAATAGACATCTTTTTTGACCCCATCCCGTAACTCTTTCCCCCGTCATTGAACTGCAAACACATTGGCATGCCGGTCCATTGCTATATGCACTAAATGCGTGCTAAATTTGATGACGATCCACCTTGAGGACCAGAGATTCCAGCCACATCAAAAAATGCGCTTTCTATGGAAAGTTATCTGAACCATAACCACACTGTGTTTTAATATATTGTCACTGGAAAAACAAAATCATGCAAACACAAAACTGAAAAAGCCCTGAAATTTACCAGTTTACAGTGCTGCACACCAGATTTCATGACAACGGCTTTTCGTTTTACACACCATCGATCAGTGAAGGGGTGTACTGAGCATGGCAGGGCAGGATTTATGGTGTACACTGTGTGTTGCACACAATAACTGGTACATTTCAGAGCTTTTTCAATTTTGTGTTAAACCACATAACTGTGGATTTTTGCAGTGAAGTTCATGTTTTTTTCGCTGTACTGCATTCACCTGCCATGTACTCTTTCTGCAAAACAATAAAACAATTATCAAAACAAATGTGTTTTCAATGTTCGATCTATATCCAATGTGTTGGACCCCTCAGCTGTCACACCTCCATTTACAGCTGGCTTGGGCACCTCACCACGTCGTGTGGATGGTCTGTAAGTCACCCCTCGTCAACCACCAGGTTCTATCACAGTCAACTCTGGGGTCGCCAAATTTACCAATAATCCTCCAGTCTGTATGGCTGGTACTTCATCACGACGCGAGGTGCACAACCCAGCAGTAAAGGGAGATGTGACAGCTGAGGGGTCCAATACATTGGATATAGATCGACCTATCCCTCTCTCCCTGACATCTGCCGCGCCCAATGAACATCCAGCACTGGCATTTAAGGCACTGATCCGCACACGCTGTGTGTAGTACACACAAGCTGGAAGAAGGCAGAACGCCGACACGCGTCCTCCCTCGAAACTTGTGTACTTTTAATAAAGGATTGAATTCACCCCGCGAGTGCAGTGTATTTTATTATTATTATTATTATTATTATTTGGAGACTTATAGAGCACACCATTAACCGGAGCTGTCCTTGTGCTAGTTACTTCTCCCTCATGAAGAGCTGGAAAAACAGAGAGTTTATTTAGCAAAGAGCCAGGTCTTCAACCCTTTCCTGAAAGCTAGAAGATTGGTGGCATTTCTTAGATGGAATGGCAGGTCATTCCAGGCTTTTGCTGCGCATGACGAGAAGCTTCTGCCACCCCACTGAGCTTTTTTTGTTGGTGGAACTATGACCAGTTTGGCTCCCGGTGATCTAAGCGTTCTTGTCGGTATATACCATTGAAACAGGCGTCATAGATGATCTGGTCACAAGCCTTGAAGTGCTTTAAAAACCATACAGAGAGATTTAAAGTGGGCCCGGTTCCTCACCGGGAGCCAGTGCAATTTTTTTTTATCTCTTTGGAAATTGAGGAGAACTTGGATGTGCCCATAATTAATCTGTCCGAGGCATTTTGTAGCAGCTGGACTTTATGCAGGAGTTTTTGTTGTATGTTTAGATAGAGGCTGTTACAGTAGTCTAGCCTCGACAAGACCAATGCTGTAACCACTACTTGCCGGCTCCCCAAAGGTGGATGCCGCAATACCTTTTTAACAGTTCTCAGGACATGTGCTGTTGTTGAAGCTACTGCAGTAACTTGGGCCCGAAGTGCATCCTCGAAACTTGTGTACTTTTAATAAGGGATTGAATTCACCCCGCGAGTGCAGTGTATTTTAGGACACTGGAGCTAATATAATTAAGAGTGGACCCACCGCCACTATTTCTGCACCCGTCAGAAGAGTGCGGCGAACGCTAAGGTGGCCTGTGGAGTGAAGATAATATGGCGTCTCACACTGCCACTGGGCGTCGCAGCATAAGCTTTGTGATGAAGAGCCAGCCATACAAACTGGAGGAGTATCGGATATATGCCGACCCCTGCGCTGACTGTGACGGAACCTGGTGGTTGATGAGGGGTGCCTTACAGACCATCCACACGACGTGGTGAGGTGCCTTAGCAAGCAATAAAGGGAGGTGCGACAGCTGAGGTGTTCAATACATTGTCTATAGATCGACCATTCCCTCACTCCCTGACATCTGCCGCGCCCAATGAGCATCCAGCTCTGATATTTAAGCCACTGACCCGCACACACTGTGTGTATTACACGCAAGCTGGAAGAAGGCAGATCGCCCAAGTGCATCCCCGAAACTTGTGTACTTTTAATAAAGGATTTAATTCACCCCGCGAGTGCAGTGTGTTTTAGGACACCAGAGCTAATATAATTAAGAGTGGACCCACCTACACTATTTCTGCACACCCGTCAGAAGAGTGCGGCGAACACCAAGGTGGACTGTGAAGCAAATATATATACAGTCCGCATTGACTGCCCCTGCTCATTGGATTCATCGCGTGCGGTCTCTGGTTGCAGCAGTACGAGGGACCAGGAACAGGCGGCCGTGGATATTCTCAGGCTATGGATGCGCGCCTACCACCACCTTCCTGCATCCAGCATAAGCCTACCGTGCATCCTACTCCCCCACGCCACCCACCCGGATTAGCCGCCACAGTGCATTCTGGGTGTTGTGGTTCAAGACTTTCATGAACTGCTGAGGGTGAGCCGACTGCTTCAAGGGGGAGGGGACTCACACGCTGGAGGATATTTCTAACAGGAAGATGACCATTGGGGGAGGACATGCCACAGTGATTGGGCACTGAGGAAGGCCACCAGAGCCGAAATGCATTCGCCGCCACTGCTTACCTGTGAATAAAAACGAGCTGTTTGTCCTGCAATCCCTCTGGCCTCTGAGTTCTTCATTTTTGGAGTGCTTCTTCGTCATATTTTCTGCGCCTGCCTGACGACGCAGTACAGTTGGCCCGCTGCACCCAAGTGTCTCATCAGCAAGTCTGGCAACACGCTGCTTGCAGTAATTTATTCATCGAGGGATCAATAGCTGTTGGGACTGCCAGAAACACACGCAGCACCAGTGGGGAGTGTCTGGTATTTTACCGATGTGGGATCACAGTCCGCATTGACTGCCCCTGCTCATTGGATTCATCGCGTGCGGTCTCTGGTTGCAGCGGTACGAGGGACCAGGAACAGGCGGCCGTGGATATTCTCAGGCTATGGATGCGCGCCTACCACCACCTTCCTGCATCCAGCATAAGCCTACCGCGCATCCTACTCCCCCACGCCACCCACCCGGATTAGCCGCCACAGTGCATTCTGGGTGTTGTGGTTCAAGACTTTCATGAACTGCTGAGGGTGAGCCGACTGCTTCAAGGGGGAGGGGACTCACACGCTGGAGGATATTTCAAACAGGAAGATGACCATTGGGGGAGGACATGCCACAGTGATTGGGCGCTGAGGAAGGCCACCAGAGCCGAAATGCATTCGCCGCCACTGCTTACCTGTGAATAAAAACGAGCTGTTTGTCCTGCAATCCCTCTGGCCTCTGAGTTCTTCACTTTTGGAGTGCTTCTTCGTCATATATATATATATATATATATATATATATATATATATATATATATATATATATATATACATATATATACAACAGGATCCCAGGGGTACAATCTTCCAAATGAGCAGCGCTACACCAGGAAACAGACTCCGCAGGCAAATTTTTAAGAATAATGATGAGTTATTATAGCATTAAGTGTCCCAATGACGCGTTTCGGCCACCAGACATGCGGCCTTGATCACATAGCGCTGGAATTGTGAATGAGTGGTATATCTACATAGGTGTAAGTGGCAGTGTTTCTACTATGTTCATCAAAGTGACTCCACTGTTTTGCAACGTGTGGTAAAACAACTGGATGACATCACAGATTTTACTGCAGTGCATCAAGACAGTGTAAAAGGACTATTTAAATCACATGTGTCAGTCAAAGCTGGTGATAGCCCAAGTCGTGCTGCTGGATGCAACTTGTCAGCCTTTGCAAGTAAATCCGGAGTTGACAGATTTCAGCCCACCGCCCCTCGAGTACATGTAGCCCTGATCATTATGTCATGCGCAGGCTATCATATGTGTATAATAGAGGCGGCTGTGATAAAGCCTGTACTATAGGGGTATTGCCCCAAAGAGAGTGTGCGGCTAATAACAAGCCTCCACTCCCAACTTCTCTCAATGGTGGCGTGTCGCGCACACAGCACCGTCTAATATTCCTAATAGATCATGGCCTGCGATACACTATGCACGTTCAGCCCTAGACTGTTGTTGTTGCAAAATAAAATATCTAACATCATAAATGCTGTCTGTCTGCCACTCATAATACAAATAATGGAAGGGGTGAGCGAGGGTTGCGTGAGCTCGTGGGCGTGTATGTACAAAGTGAGGAAGGCGTGCAAGTGCAATTGAGGAAATATACAGTGTGTATTTAAATGTGGTGAAATTTCCTCCTCATGAACATTTAAGTGACATATAAATGCATAATGTGATATGTAGAGAAATATATAAATATATAGATATATATGACACAGTGTTGTTAATACCTTTGCTGCCGTTTGATGAATCTCCACAAAACGTTCCAAAAAAGTACTACTTCTACTTTATGACTAGTTGTAGCATGGAAAGGTTTGAGGTATATCTATCAAGCGGAGGATGAGAAAAAAGGGGGGATCCCAAAACCGTTTGACCATCCATTTTTCATATGAACTTTAGACACAGCTAAAGGTCAAACCGCGGAACAGATTTACACCAAATTTGGCAGAAAGCTAGACCTATATCTAGAAAGAATGCTCTTTGTGTTTAGGTGTAAATTCGTTGAGTAGTTAAAAAAAATTAAGGCAAAAACTATTTTATATATCACACCGTGGTGGATCCAGTAGAGCCGACAGATCTCATCCTGAGATCTGATGCCACCACATCAAGCAGGAAGTGGTGGCAGCCAACTAAGGACTGGACACAATCTTAAAAAAACCTGCTAAAAAAGACATTTTAGGTTGAAAGGTAGGGATGCCCTGACCGCTCGGTCTGGTGGTGGCCTGGTGTGAAAAACATTTTTGTCTTAGTTTTGCCACAAATTGATGGTAAAAGTTTTTTAAAAAGGGGAGAGGAGAGTGTGGCACCCCTTTCCAAGCTTCCAAGAGGCCCTGGGAAACACATGCCTCTGGTTGATAATTTAAATCAGGGGTCTCCAAACCGGTCCTTGAGGGCCGGATCCATGCCAGATTTTTTGGATATCCCTATTGAGATACATGTAGTTATTTTAAAAATCTGGCATGGATCCGGCCCTCCAGGACCGGTTTGGAGACCCCTGATTTAAATAAAGGGTCCCTCAGTCTCTAGGCCAGTAATTTAAATACAGGGGAGGGGCCTCAAGGCCCCCTTCCCCAATCCAGGCTGGTCTCCCTAGACCACATCCCCGTGGTCATATTTCAAATAATGGGGAGGAAGCCACGTGGGCCGTTTCCCTGGCCAAACAAAGGCCCCAGGTACCTCATCCTCAGGATCTGACTCAGTAACAGTATCCCGGGGTCCCTAGGACACCATCCTAGGACACCATCTATTTCCTTTGCCAGCGGGCAGGGATAATTCAAAGTTCTGCCACCGGGTAAGAGCACGGTGTTAGAAGAAAATATTTTCCTGCCTGCGATCTCGGGCAGGGAAATACATTGAATTTCTCCCACCATGCGGGAGCAAAAGAAACTGCTCCCGTGGGGTTGGAGCAATGCCGGGCCCGCTGCATCCACGATGGGCAGCAGCAGAGGGGCACCCCACTTAAAGAAAAACATGAAAACTCCTACAGGGAGCTGACTCAGCAGTGGGGCGCTGGGCACATCCCCGTAGCCCCCAAGATGGTACTAGATGTGGCGTGCCACAGATGGGCACCATGCCACACTAAAAAAAGAGAAATGAGAATGCCAGCTCCTGCAAGGAGCCAGCAATGCTGCAGGGGCCCTGGGGTTCTCCCTGCAGCCCCATATACAAAAAACAGTGGGTGTCCCAGGTGGGACCAGGACTGCCAGATTTTATTTTTGTTACAAAAACAAAAAGTCACAGCTGCTTATTTATTATTCACTGCTCCTTAAAGGAGCACTCCATAATGCCCTGAGAGGGCTATTTACATATATTCTGTTTTTGATGGTGTCCCTAGAAGGGGCTGGGGCATCATCCAAAAACTATTTTTTAATGTTGTGTGTGTGGGGCAGGGTTTTTTGTAGCCCCACCCCCCCCCCCAGCAACCCTAAGAAAAAAACTTTAGTCTCCTGGGTCATTGAAACCATGACCCCAGGAGAACTTACCATATGTTTTTTTAATGCATTCCCAAGGCTGAAGCTTTTGCTCTACAGCTGGGACTGCAGTGCCACCTAGGGGTCGATTGTATGGTTGAATTATTACATAAAATGCAAGGTCTTTCTGTTATTTATGATTGTATTTTTGGGGGTGTAAAATATTAAATTTAGATAAAGAGATGTTTGTTACATTATTTTTCTTAAAGAAGAACGATATTTCTCTGTCTATTTATTTTCTTTTTTTTAAAAAAGATTTTTATTGTTATTGCAAGAAGAGCATCATCGTTAAAGTTACATAATAAACATAGAAAAACAAAAATATAGATTACCATGTTGTACATAAAACAGAGGGCGACAATACAAAGTTTCAGAATATATTTTGACAAATACAAATTCAAGTTTTGGCTGGTCTTATCACATATCTACATCCCATATTTCATAAATTAAATGAACGTTCCCCAGATTTTTTCCCTCCCTTTCAGAGCCCTGGGGCCTCTTAGTTTTGCTAATGCTAGTTCCATTGTGTAGATTTCATTAATCAAGTTCCACCACTCCATTACGTTTGTAGATTCCTTAGAGATCCAGTATCTATCTATAACTAGCCTTGCACAAGCATATACTATAGTTATCAGGTCTTTATGATGACAATGGACGTCTTGGATGTCTAATAGGATCAAATGCGCAGAGAGCGGCGGAGTTATAATTTGTTTATAGCTTAAAGCATCCGTTATTCCCTTCCAAAATAGGGTTAGCTCCGGACAAGAAAAAAGCATATGCTCAATACCTGCTGCTTCAAGATTACATTTCGGACATTTGGTTCGATCATTTGATTGGTTTCCTGATAGCCAACTAGTAATTCTTTGTGGTGTATAATAAAGTTGACTAATAGTTCTATATAACTGAAGCCTTAAGTTGGATGATTGGACTACCTGATTAATTTGGCAAAGTGAAGATGAAATTTGATTAGGGCTAATGTTTATTCCTAACCTGTTCGACCATTTAGCTGCTATTTTGCCACAGTCGCCTATCTTACCTAAAATTAGATAGCTGTAACTCTTACTTATGAGCAACTTTGTTCTGTCCGAGTACAAACATTTTAAAGTATCTGAATGAACTACTTCTTCAATTTTCATTTTTCGAACAAGAAAATCTCGGATCTGAATATATTTAGAATACATACCATTGTTTAATTTAAATAAGAGTTTTAGTGTAGCAAAGCTTAAGAAGCCACTTGAACCATAGAAATCCCCCAATGTATTAATACCGTGCCCTGCCCATAAGGTCCCTACTCCATTCGAGAAGATACCGGGTAATCCTGGGTTTCCCCAAGGTTTAAGTTCAGCATTATAAAAGGAAATCTTATCTAGAGTCATAATCTGATCCCAAATTTTCTTGATATGCGTGGCAGTCTTGAATTTCACTCTTTTGAAGTAATTTGTATTGTGAACTCGAAATAAAAATTGATTACAATCGAGTTCCAACATAAATTGATGAAAAAATAACGAACTTTCGTTTTTCAGGAGACTACGTATACGACGAAAGAAGGTAGCATAAAAGTATAACCTAAAATCAGGAAAAGTTAAACCTCCCTTTTCAATTGGTAACTTCAAAAGCCTAATTGTTCTACTCTCTTTTTTATATCCCCACACAAAACTGCTACAGATACCATCCAATTTAAAAAAATATATATTATTAAGTTGCAGTGGAATGGATCTAAATAAATATAGAAATTTAGGCACAATCTTCATTTTTATTAGATTTATGCGCCCCACTAGGCTAAGTGGTATCTTATGGCAGTTTTTAAAAATAAGGGTTACTTCCTTCAGCAGCGAATCATAGTTCAATGTTATTACCTTATCCACATCAGCCGCTATCCTTATTCCTAGATATATTGCATTTTAACAGAGAGCCAAAATCAGTTCTGTCGGTTTGTAATTGGCAATAACCTGAGTTTTACTCACGTTCAATTTGTAACCTGACACGTCTCAAAAGTTTGCCACTTCTTTAATTATCTCTGGAATGGCTTTTACAAGATCGGTAGTAAAAATCACTATATCGTCTGCAAAAGCGGTTATTTTTAGACTCTTCCCACCATGTTGCGCAGGGATAATATTGTCTTGAGCCACCAATGAATTTAAAAACGGCTCCAGAGAGAGGGCAAAAAGCAAGGGTGACAGAGGGCAACCCTGCCTAGTTCCCCTCTCTATCAAGATGTTCGCCGAATCTGTTCCTGCATAGCTGATCTTAGCCGTTGGATGGTCGTATAACGAGCGGACCCATCCGAGATATTGTCCATAGATACCGTACATCCTCAATGCCGCCCACAAGTACTCCCACCCCACTCGGTCAAATGCTTTTTCCGCATCCAACATAACCATTCCAAGTGGGGTGAGATTAGTCGAAGCGTCATCGAACGCTGTGATGGCCATATTAATATGGGCAGTGGTGTCTCTCCCCATCACAAACCCATGTTGTTGGATGTTAACTAATGCAGCCATAATAGGAGCCAGACGATTCGCCAATATTTTTGCGAAAGCTTTAGCGTCCGCGTTGATCAAAGAGATCGGCCGGTATGAGCCACATTCTTCTGGCGGTTTATTTTTTTTATGGAAAAAAACAATTTTAGCAGTTTTCCATGATGTGGGGGCCTTCCCTGATTCACCAATAGAATCTATTACTAACTCTAGGAGCGGGAGTAGTTCCTGAGAGCATATTTTATAGAGATCTATGGGTAGGCAATCCTCTCCTGCTGCCTTTCCGGAGTGTAGGGCTAAGATAGCCGATTTTATTTCAATTGTTTTTATTTTAGAGCTAAGATGCTTAACAGCTTCATTTTCTTGTTGAATAGGCATATGTTTATTGAGGTATTGAGAGATATTATCTATAGTAGGAGTTATTTCTGGGGTATATAAATTCTGATAATATTTTGCAAATTGATCTAGAATCTGATCTGGTTGATTATAGCTACAAGAATCAGAACCTTTAATTATTTTAATAATTGTTCTAGCTTTCTTGTCTGCTACTTTGTATGCTAAGACTTTACCAATTCTATCCCCTCCTTCATATTGTGCTAGCTGGTATTTATGAATTTTTGCACTATATCTCTCCCTTAGCGTCTTTTTTACTGATGATTGTAATTTTGATAATTCAATTCTCAGCTCCTCCACATTACCCTTCCCTTGCGAAAGAGCCTCGACTATTTGTTGTTCCACTAGTAAAATGTTAAAGGTAGTTAATTTTATATCTCTCCGATTTTTAGCATTCTTTTTTAAGATATATTGTTGGACGAAGCCCCTCATGCTACATTTACAAGCATCCCACACTATATTAATCATTGCAGAGTTAGTATTCAATTCTATAAATTCTTTTATATGTTCTTTTAGTTGTGCAACAAAATGAAGATCTGTAAATAAGTATCTGGGGAATGTAAATTGTCGGACCGTTTGCCTCCGGTCAGTGATATCAAATTCTAACAGTATTTATTTATTTTTAAAGTTTTATATAGCGCGAACAAGATCTTTGCAGATATCAGAGCGCTTTACAGAAACAGTAGGTAGGATAAACAAGACTCTTGAATCAATATGAGATTCCGTAGACAGTGAGTTGCAAAAATAGGGTATCAATCATACAAGAGTATACAGAGTAATAACAATCAAGAAACAATAATAATATGGAAGCAGTACAATGTCTAAACGGATAAGATTATAGCACCCCAGAGGGTGAGTAAACACAATGTTGGAAGCAGAGTAGTAGTCAGTAGTGGGTGCGTTGCAGGTTATTGAGGCACTCAAGTCCTAGTGTACAACCCAATAAACAAGTTGGAAATCAATAGTATAGCATCTAGTAGTATAGGGTTGTGGTCCGATGTGACTCTCGGGCAAAGTTCTATATTACAGTTCTCCATGATTCGATCAGTTGCCCACACCATATCTATTCGGGAGCAAGATTTGTGAGGCACAGAGTAGTACGTGTACCCTGCTATGCTAGGGTGTTTAAAACGCCAAACATCCTTCAAATCATGTAGCCTACCGAGTTCTACAATTGCAGCCCTAACTTTGCGCATCCTAATTGAAGTACCTTGCCTCGTAGAGTCAATCTTATAGTACATAACACAATTAAAATCCTCCATAACCAATAATTCCCCCTCCCATTCCAATAATTCTATACTTAGCTGTTCATATAGCTTAGGTTCATTGATATTAGGCCCATATATCAAACAGAAAACATATTTCCTGTGTTCAAATTGCACCTGAGCGATTGCCCACCTCCCCTGTGTATCAGGTGCAGTTTTTGTAATTTCCATCATTAAATGTTTCTGCTTTAAAATAGCCACCCCCCGGATAGATGCCCCTAGAGTTGAACAGACCACGAACTCGTAACCCATTTGAGCCAGAAGCTTTCCATCTTGGTTCCCAATATGAGTTTTTGAGATTAACGCTAAGTGAGGTTTATACATGTTTAATTCTTCCTGTACAAGTCTCCTATTCTGTTTACTATTGAGACCAGCGACGTTCCAGACTATACATCTAATCAAAAACATATCTTATCGTCATATATTTAGCTTTCCTCTGTGTGTAACAAATATAAAAAAAAATTGACTTAATGTTGTCAGAATTAACCATTGTTCCTTCTTGCAATAAAATGTTCCCCCTTTTTAACCCACCCCTGACCACAACCCCTCCCACCCTAGAGTCACTGAAGGGAGAACACCCCTCTATACCCTGCTGCTGCTGGAATAGCAGCATAGCAAAGTAGCAGGCAGAGAGGCTGCCACCAACCACCTCCATAACGAAACATAACCAACATTTTTCTTTATGAGGAAAAGATGAGTAAGCAAATACCCATAACAAAAACCCGTTCACACAGCTTAAGATTCTTTTGCTATTCACACTTTACTAATTATTATATACTAAAGCGCCACATAGCAGCACGGAAGTCACAATTTATAACCAACATTTCTGCCTCATTTTCTCTTTTTCAGGTGCTAAGTTTAACTAAAGCCTGCTCCGCCTCTTTTACATCCGTAAAGAAATATACTTGGCCATTTTTAATCACCTTAAGGCGGGCTGGCTCTTGTAAGTATACTGTACTTCCAATAGCTTTGAAAGAGTCAATCGTCTTGTGAAGCTCCCAGCGTCTGTCCATAGTGCCTTTGCTCAAATCTGAGCGTACAAAGAATGTAAGATTGTCAACAGTTACAGGTTTGTTAGGCTTAGCTTTCAGAGACACTGCTTGTCTCAGCAAAAAGTTTCCAAAATTGATCAGAAGAGGTCTTGGATATCTATTATCTTTATTCTTTTGGAATTGAGGCAGTCGATGGACTCGTTGTAGTAGGGAGTCTCAGTCCCAATCCGACAGATCTACAAATGCTTTCTTGAATAGTTTCACTACATAGGACCTAGGATCTGCCCCTTCTGCCCCCTCGGTGATCCCAAAAAGTATGAGATTAAGTCTTCGCGCCCTATTCTCCATATCCTCCACTTTTGCTTCTAATTTGGATATTCGTGCAGTATGAGAGTTAGTTAGCGATTCGGATCTATTGACACCTTCTTCAACCTCCACTACTTTCTGTTTTAACTCTTCTATCTTCTGTGTTACCCCTCCTAATTTGCTGGACACTTCAACCATAAATGTCTGCAGTTTAGTGTTGTCCTCTCGCAACTGCAGAAAGAATTGTTGCCCTTCTTGGTGTAGGAAGGTTGCTACCTGACTAGGGTTACCCCAGATTTTTTGCCTTGTGTTTAGCTGGTTTTCGACTTAGTTGGCCCGGTTCCCTGCTAATCAGGGCCGCAGGCTATCTGCTCTCCCTGTAAAATGGATTCCATGTACCCTAGGTGCATAACTAGATTGGCTTGGGTCACCTTATCAGCCCCTGTACAGAGCACTATAGGTGCCCAGGGCATAGGTGCATCCAAGGCCTACCAGGGGCTGCAGCATGACTTTTTCCACCCCTGGCTGGCTATCTAAGATTGACACAACTGGCTGATCACTCAGCTGGGGCAAGGTGGTGTAATCACCCCTTGCTTAGATATAGTATGCCTATATCTAAACCTATCTGGACACATACATACCTATCAGTCACTCCTATGGCAGGCCTTAACAATCCTGGAGGCAGAGTGCTTGGTTTTATGTGAGATGGTGCTCTAGCATGAGCTGAGCCTGTCTGCAGCTGTCGGGACCAATTCCCTAAACTGTTTCGGGATTAAGTGCATTATAATCCTTGCGTTATATGTTAACTTTGGTTTGGCTTTATCAAAACATGTCGTGTAAGGTATCATACGAATTGGAATACTACCCCCTCGCCAGTCCTGGTGACGGGGGTAGCATTCTACCCCTCTAGAGGGAGACGACATGTAACTTTGCTAAAACACGGTTGATTTTAAAAAGAGCCTCAGATCCACAAAATGGATGCTTCTGCCACAGACACGAGTCTGACCTCCTGCTGATGACCGAAACTCAGCAGAGGAGGACTGGACAAAGGCTTTCCTGTCGCAGGGAGGTGTTACACCACCCCAGACAGGAGATAGTGGATTGTAGCAGGGAGGTTTGAAAGAAACCAGACACTGCCTGGGGAGCACAAGGCTTCCCCTTGCATAATCCGGCCAAACCGGTTCTGGGGCCCACCAGCCCCAGTCCCAGCGTGGCCTGGATCAAAGGGAAAGGGGTGTATCCACCCCCTTCCTGGATCCCACCCATAGGAGGGGACCTAGCAGGTAATCCAGCCCCCTAGATTGGTATAAGAATGGGAGCAGTGCCAACGCACTCAGATTATCCTGATGAAACATTTGAAACAAAACTCTGGACCCTTCGACATCCTACTCAACGTAGAAGATTGAAGAATCTCCCTTGTGGTCAAGGAGTGATCACCCTGTGCAAACAGGCACCATCCAGCACCTCGACGTCTGCTTTGTTGCAGTTCCCGCCGGAACTCGAGCGACAAAGATCAACGAGATCAAGCTTGCCTGCCTTCTTACAGCCCGATCCACAGTCCCTGCAGAGCTGAGACCCGTGGAGGCGACCGGAAGCGTGGGGACGCCATCTTGAAAAGACTACGAGACGCTGACCGTGCAGCCCACGAGTGACCCTCGAAGCTGTACATCGGGGTTTGAGAAGCCCCAACCCTGAGCCACTCTTGAACCGAAGCTCATCCCTCTACACTCGACGAGTGCTGCGTGGGGCCCTTCTGCTTTCTTTGGCTCAACGCATTGGCCCGGTCACTTGCCAGCTGGCTTGTGGACCGTGTCAACGAAAACCTAAAACCGACTTGCGATTCTGGTTGCTCCAGACTTGCACCAGCTCCTCTGAAAAGGAGCACCCGCTCTGACCCTCCTGGTCCGAGTGAGAAGCAATCTTCCGGTTGGGTGTGGATTGCTCTTGCCAAGTGTTGTTTGCTCCAATCTTGAAACCGACTGCGCCGACAGTGAGAACCTGCGTGGGACAGATCGTGACCCACTCCTGGATGTCGCAGATGCCCCAGAGCCTACGTGACAGCGGAGAGAAGCTCCTCGACAACCACCTGATTGCGCCCGACATTGCCTGGTTCCGTGCTGGTTCCACCCTGGTCACTGCTGAGTGACCCAGACTCTGTCCCCTCTGCTTTCAGGTACTTTACGACTCTGATCCACCCTTGGATCACACCGGACACTTCTCCTTCACATCGCCTGCAGCATTTTCAGCTTCAAGCACCAAGAACCCGCGTGACAAAACCCGACGCCACTTCGACCCTATGCACCCGCTTCCTGTGGGTGAGGTAACATTGCAACGCCGGTGTTCCCACACTGGTACACACCTCTAGGGTCTGTGTCTAAAGTTTGGTCCTTTTAGGTTCAGCGGAAGTATCCTTAAACTCTATTTGTATAACTTTTACGCACCATTGACATTGCATTGGTGCAAGCCACGCTTTAAGCGCTGCACCCGAATCCCACGGGCTTTTCCCGACTTCAGCATTGCTAGTCCCGACTGCTCCCAGTGATTCCCTAGGCCCTAGGCCTAAACACTGTTCGATTGGTATCTCTTATACCACTTTTTTAATATATGGTTTGAGTGGCCACCCGCCCTCATCCATAATTGTGTAACTTTGTATGTTATACTGTGCTTTTGATTTAACGCTTGTGCCCCTTTGCTCATAAAGAGTACTGAGGATTATTTTAGAAATAAACACATATATTTTTATAATATATACTTGTGTGGTGTCCTTTCATTTGATATTACAGGATTGTAATTGGTAAAACAGCTCTCTTAACACGACCTCTTGAGTTAAGCCTTTAAGGCTGCTTAGTCTATGCTACCCTTAAGATAGCTTGTCTAATTAGGTTGACTTACAACCAGACACCATAAGGGATTGTTTGGACTGATACAAGGTGGTTCCAGAATTGGAAACATCAAATATCAGGCCAACTTCTCACATTTGGGCCATTAAAGTCTGCATGATCAAATCAAAAGAAGAGGCCATTGGGTGGACTTCCCCATCTGTTTCTACCAACACCGGTCGCTCTTTAACACCATCGCTGCTAGGGAGATTTTCCTCATGTGCTGATTTTACATTTTTCCCATTGTTCATGACGAGCTCAGCTCGTCATGAGCACACGACCAGTGTACTGCATGACGAGCTGAGCTCGTCATGAGCAGCGAAGGGGTTAAACGAACAGGATGGTGTGTTGAGATCAGAGACTAAAGTCGAAGAGTTGGCAAGAGGAGAATTGCTATTAGTATTGGCAGTACCAAAAGTAACTGCTGCCGGGATATCCAACAGTCTAATGTCTACAGATGTGTACGTCGCCACTGAACTTAAGCTTGAGGTACCTGGTTGCGAACTGGTGGAAATGTTAGTAGCGAGTACAGTAGCTATAGACGTACAACTAATGGGGTCCAAGATATTGGTATTCATAGTGGTAGCTATATCTGTAGCTATAGGCCCAGCAGCCACGGCCAATGTTGTTACATCCGGGCAGATTGTAGCAGGCTCTAAGGTAGGTGAACTAAAATTCCCAGATATCAAAGATGCAGCCACTTTACCTCTGGAGTTGGAGTCTTCCTCAGGGCTTGTTCCTGATAGTCTCTTAGCCATGTTCTTGACACCACCCTTTGCTTGCATCCATTTTCTTAAAGGACTCTCATCCCTATTCACTTTTCTCCCCACATTAATTGTAGAAGGGTCTTTAATCACGGAATTGCTAACAACGTTCTTCAGTTTAGCTTTGGCTTTCATTTTCCCCTTTTTTAAACCTGGTGGTTTGATATTATTTGTCTTATTATGTATAGTTTCCGTTTCCTCTCCATCTAGTATCTCTTCATATTCAGCATTTAAACATTCTTCTGCATCCTCTAACTCTTCTGTGAGGGCACAAACTGAATCTAAAGCTTCAGGTGTTGTACAAGCATGTTTCTCTGACCCAGACCCTGATTGAACTGAATTTGATATTGTCAGAATTTCTTTTGATGTATCTAGAAAAGCTACATTATTACCAATAGTGTGAGTAGGATCATGAATATCTAGTGTTGGAGCGATAGTAAAGTCTTCATCACTTCTAGCTTCACCTTCATTGTTTATAGTACTTTCCCCATCTTCTCTATAGATGCCTTTTCCATTTGAAATCTCCATAGTGGCAGCTGCTTCAGTTTCATCAAAATTCTCAGTCACATTAGATACCTCCGTCCCTTCTTCGAGGGCCACCTGAGAGATATGTATGCTTTGATCAATGTCTTTGCTATAGAAATTCTCTGTCGATATTATGACTTCTTTAGATTGTATAGTTGCTTTCTCCTTTATCTGTGCCTCAGTTAGCCCTGATTGGAGTTCGCCAGCACTATCTGCCTCCTCAGTGCAAGACCCAGATGATATTCTATTACTGCCATGAATATCACTGCTTTTCAATTCCGTGGAAAATAGAGGGACGTATCAGCTGTTTAGTTACTGCCTGAACATTTGCCCCCTTTAACGGGGGTCCCCCAGGCACTTTAACCCCATTGTTTATGCCAAAGGTATCTCCAATCGTTACCTTTGAGATTATAGTTGTGGCTGTCGTGGGGGAATCTATTTTTGCAGTCTTGCCGGCCCGAGTCGACCGGGTGTTCAATTTCGGGGCAATCGTCTCGTTGTCCTGCCTGTACTCCGATTTCCCATTCAGCAGTCGCTTCTCCGTTGGACAAACACAGAATTGTGCCGAGAGTAAGGCGAGGCCCACCCAGCTGGTCCCACGAGCACCAAGCAGACGAATCCGCAAGAATCTCCACACTGGCAGCATTTGCCACCCCCAGCGGCAGTAAATCTGGAGTATCAGCATCGGCGTTTTCAGAACGCGTAGTCGTCTTCGAAAACTGGCTGCTCCTCCACAAGACGGCACTCCCAAGCGAGGTACACTTAATTTTCTACCTCATTGACTTTGTGTCGTTTAATTCCCTTTCGCATCAGGGTTTCATCGGGTTTCCCTTGTAAAACACCACATTTCCTTTTACAACGCCGGAGTAATCAGGAGCCTCTCTGCGCTGCTTCCTTCGCACGGCGACATCAACCCGCCATCTTGGCTCCTCATCTCCTTTGCACGGCGGCATCAACCCGCCATCTTGACTCCTCGTCCTGGCTATTTATATTCACATCGCATTTTTCACCCCAAAATGTAATAAGAAAAACTGTAAAAAGAAAGTCATAGACTTTCATGTTACACTTTATTACTATTTTCTTAGAAATATTAGTAACAAACAATTCATTGTGTGCATTATTGAAATATACATATGATTAAAGTTATTAGTAATCTTTGTACAAAGTTGGACAAAGAGGATGGTTCTGCTTTTGGAGGTTGGGTGTGCAGTGCAGTGCAGTGTGGGGGAGGGGAAGAGTCTGACAACCTGAGGAGAGAGGTTGGCCGCAGTGTCTGGGCACAGGCCAGGCCTTGTGACCAACACCCTTCCAAGCATGGCCACAGTCTGCACACAGCGTGGGGGTTTGCTGCCTGCGAGGGGGGGTACAGGGCCATGGGTTGGCTTTACTTATGGTGATAAAATATAACTTTATGTTAAAATCAACCATAGCAATTCACTAAAGAAAAACAAAGATTGAAGCAACATTATAGTTAGGTGAAATGTTAAGTAGCAACGTAACATTTTAAACTCTAAAAATCATGGAAAGTCCCAAGTAATAGTTATAGTTATCTCAAGTAACTATAACTCGTGCCCTAAGGTAACTATAGCTCCCGCCCTCACCATGCACTGCTAATTAGAGCATATATATAGATAGATATATCTATCTAGATATATCTATCTAGATATATATATGTATATATATATATATCCATATATATATATATAGACATATATATATATATATATATATAGATATATATATCTAGATAAATATATATTGATATATATAGATATAGCTTAATAGCTTAATAATTATTTATTCAGCAGGGAAACAAGGCACGTTTCGACCTCACACGGGGTCTTGGTCACACAACCTTCTGCTACAGCTGTGGTCTTTTAAACCCATCCAACATGACAGAATAATCAATAGACATAGTTCCAGAGTACTTGCTTCTCCCACCAGCCTACAAGAAGTTTGGCACAGCTGGGGGCGAAGCAAGTACCCATGGAAGTTCCTTGTATCTGTCAATAATGTTGTTGATTAAACAAAAATACATTTTCAGTGGGGCAGATCTCAATCATTTGTAAGTTCATATGGATGTGTTCTAACTGATGAATACTTCTGTCTGTAGAAAGTGTTTTCATGCCATCAAGCCATCATAGTGTCTGATGCTAGTATATAAACTTTCTACATCTAATGTTACTAGCAATGAGTTGTTGCCCCTAAACACATTTTCAATTTTCTGCAAGAAATCCTTTGTGTCCCTGACACATGTATTCAACGTTTTAACAAAGGTAAACAAAAAATTATCAACATACACAGAAGTATTTTCAAAAATGCTATTCTTTGAAGATGCAATAGGACGCCCTGGTGGTTCACTGGGGTTCTTATGGATCTTGGGTAGGAGGTAAAGTGTGGGTATTACTTGTGTCTCATTTTTAAGGAATTGGAACTCGTCCCAATTAAGTAATATTTGTTCATGCCCATTGCACAGCATATTTGTGTACCTCTCTTGTAGTGTCTTTGTGTATGTTGGATCTACTCTTACTTAGCAGGTTTTTTTCATTCAATTGGTGAAGTGCCTCATTGACATTACTGCTTCTTTGCCACAGAACAATGTTACCTCCTTTATCAGAAGGTTTTATAATTACATTGTCATCTTTTTGCATTTACTGCTTCCCATTGTTCTTTGGACAGGTTCCTGCTTTTGCATGGTTGTTGTGATAGGGTCAATATATCTTGTGTTACCATATCGTTAAAGATGTCTATGTTGTCTCTCGCTATTTGGGGTACATATTTGGAGGGTGCCCTGAACTTGGTATCTCCCATCTCCCCTGTGTAAATTCTAAACAGAGTTGGTATCTCTTTACGGATTTGGGAGTCAAAAGGGTCCCTCACCAATTTCGATCAGCGTATGTAAGGTGTCTATATCTGATATGGGTAGTGGCGATCTGGATATGTTTTGGTCAGTTAATACTGCTTTTTCTATGTGTTTCTGTCAGAGTGCATGTACCTTATGTAGTTTTAGTTTGCGTATGAACTTGTACAAATCAACACTTGTTTGTGCATCATCAAGTTTGGTTTCAGGACAGAATGTTAAACCTAATTTCAATACTTGTTCTTTGATTGGGGAAATCTCTCTATCAGATAGATTGATTACTGTGAACTGTTGATTTTCATTCTTCATTTTTTTTGCTTGGTCGTCTGGCCTCTGGTTCCCACCTCAGACTTGTTGTTTCTTTCTTCGCTCTCACCTTCTTTTGCTTTTGCCTCGGCGTCTCTGGCGCCTCCGATACTTCCTCTCTGTTTGGCTTTACCATATGTTTTCACAATGAATAAACAACGCTTACTGGTTTTGTAACAGCTTTTCATAAAAAAACTGCCCAGACCTATAGCATCAGGCATAATATTTCCTTGCACACCAATCAAGCCTATAGCTATTATTTTTGCCACCATAACCAGTTCAGGCCTACTGTAATTAGTGTAAGCTTTTCCACAAGTAAAGCAAAATAGTATCTCTCCTTACAGTGCTTAACAAGGATTCTCACAAGGCAAATCTTCAATTCTCATGGGTTGACACCAAAATCACTTCTCTACTAAGGTACTCTATGAGATCACGTGTAACAAAAACGCATCTGTATGCTTTAATTTAGAGTTGTAAAAATCCACCCTTAAATGCCTATTGACTTTACCATATGCTTTCCACAATCAATATGTCAGGCCTACTGCCTTTATCATAATTTTTTATATGTAGAAAAATACAGCTTGTAAAACAATATACATCCCCGCTCAACAGTGCCTAATAGGAATTATCACAGAGAACCCCCCTTCCCAAGTGATCAGAGTGTGTGGCTAACATTAAAATACTTGCCTACTTATCTATTATCTAAGATCTATGTACCAAAATATCTATCTGTAAGCTTTAACGCAGAGTAATAAATGTGTGCCTAAATGCCTATCAACTTTAACATATGTTTTTCAGAGAAAATACATCAGGCGTAGTGCCTTTATATTAACATTTCAAGAACAGTTGTAGAGCCATGATCATTGGCTTGCAGCCATAGCCAATCGAGTTCTGCCACATCGAGTACAAACTTTGCTGTAAGCTAAAAAGTGCAATTCATGTACTCCTTATAGGGGTGGCCCACATAATCGGCCTCATCAAATACTGGGACCAACATGTGGGTGGAGCCTAAATATCTCTCTCAGTAGGACTTTGAAAACTATTTTTTGTTGATCTCAGGTCTCAATTGCGCTGTCAAGCAAGACCTAAAAGTCCATGTCTGCCCTTCTACCATCTGTGCTGCTGCCAGATAAAACAACATGAAAGATTTTGTTATCTAAGACACTTTAATAGGATTACAATGTCATGTGCAACCCTGAAAATTCAAGTTCAGGCAGCTTGATAAATAAACAAAATGATCACAGATGCATGGAGGGCAAGCACTTTTTTGTGAAAGCATACAACGTCTGCACAATCGAAACATGCACTCCTGACTCCCAACTTGTGGACAAAGCCCCTCACCTGGTGATTCTTACATAAATGTCTATTGACAGCTGCACTGTGAACCCAGGCCAAAAAAGGCGTTAGTCAAGAACGCCTTTAGTCCACCAGCAGTATTGTTTCTGCTTTAGCAGTGTTCGTGATTATGTGGATTCTCTGTACTTGATTATGTACTGAATTTTTAATGATGTAAATTATTAAATGGTCTTGCTTCAGGGACTTGATATACTAGGGATGTCCGTAACATGTTCATTGGGCTTAACCATGCAAGCTAACATTATTTCTAAACGTTTTAAAACGTTTCATTGCTTTGCATATCAACAGCGTCGGATTGGTAACGTGGGCACTCGGGCAATGCCCGAGGGGCCGGCGTCTGAGCTGCAGCTGTGGGCTGCTTTCTTGGGCAGCCTGGGGTCGATTTAGGCGGTTTCTGTGTTGTTAGGATGCCGCCAGCAGCCCAGCGGGTGCCGGAGTGGCCTTTGTGGAGGCAGATGGGTGTGCAATCCATTACCTCCCTTGCATCAACGGGCAGAGGTGTCACTCCCGTTCTATACCTGGGCCGGCCGATTAATATATGCTGATTGAGCAGGGGCAGGGGGACTGAGGAATAGTTGCCTCACTTGTTTCAGGTGTGGTTCAACAGTGTAAACTAATCCGTGCTTTTTTTGTAACCCCTCCCAACCCCTCTTTTTATAAAAGTTCGCAGAAGCAGTGTTGTAGTGAAAGGCAATATGTAAATGTGGGCCACTTTTTTTTTGCGTGCTCTGGCCGATTTTGAATCCCAATCCAACCCTGCATATCAACCTTCAAGTTGCCATCTAACACCTTGACCATGTTTAGCATTGTAGAAGAATGTAGTCTGAGACAGAATATGAAGTTCATCATTTTTCATCATTTCCAGACTTTCAAAAGTCTTTCTCGAGGCAGAGGGGAAGCAGTGATAGGCTACTCAGAATTTACCCTTGCGTATGAAGGCATGTCTGTCGCATTTCAGGATATCTGTGTTTACAGCTTATATTTCCTTTGCCAGTGACAGTGTGGTTTTGATGTTTTAGTTACTACTCTGTCAAAATGTTTGGAGAAATAACCTACTAAAGCAATTAACGACATAAATGGAGGAATGGAGAATCCAGTTTGTTGTGCCATTCTATATATTCCACGGTCTCACTTAATTCACTTCTCACCAAGGTCCCCTGACGTACCATTTTACCCCTTCTGTGGTCTCCATACATCCTATTCCCTCACTTATACCTGGACCGCTCACCACATCCATTCTCTATACCTCTCTTTTGATACAGTGGTTTCAGGCATGATGCTCTCTCATCCACTTCCCATCACTGTTGACAGCATTTCCCCTTGCCCGTCTTGCTCTCACACAGTTCTACCTCTCTCCTTTGCCCACCCATGCTTGTTTTAGCTCCCCACCTGTTCCTTTTCCAACTCCACTCCTCAGCTTTGTTCTCTGCCCCTTACCCTTGCTGATCTCCCCCCCCAATCACACACCATCTGTCCCTCCAACATTCCCCTCCTGCTCTGGGCACACTTCTTGGTTCCTCCTCTCTGCAGATCCCTACCCCTTTTCTATCTCTTACAAGCCCAGTGCGGTAGGTAGAAGACAGGTGCAGGGGTGTCAAGGACGATGTTGAATGGTGGTGCAAAGAGGTGCTCTGTGGGCTGGTCTTTCATCTAGGCATGCCCGGCGTACTAGAAATCTGCATTCTACTAACAGTCACACATGGGATATAAGAGTCTGAGTACATGGTCCTATTTCACGCGATTCTGAATTTGGCCCCAGTCCCGGTGTGGAGTCCTTTGAATCTTTTCTGGTTGCACATATTCATTTTTCTCTTTTTTTTGTTTTGTTAATCAGAGGGAAGCCATTTCCAACATCTGCCCATGTACCTCCCATGCCAGTTGACCTTTCTATATAAATATAAACAAAAAAGTGAAAATAATAGGAACAATACAAGCAAACTAACAACAAATCTAATGCGGGGGTATTAATGAAAGATAGGTGCAAAAACACCTCGGACACCAAATAGCACAAAACAACAGACAACACAATAATATGGGATTACAAAGAAGTAACCTGGTCACCCATTAAATATGTTAGGTAATTTGCATTAATTGCAAATCAAACCTGTGACTACATCCAAGTAATCAAAACTAATATGATTATTAGGAAGTAAAAGGTAAACCTAAAAGAGCCATTCATTGTCGGGGAAGTAAAAAACTAAATGAAAAAGCAAGACCTCTTTAGCGGCAAAGCGGAATGATTAGATGATAAGCATAAAACAAAAGCTCCTTGCATAGGACAATGACTTTACTGATCTATGATTTTGATTTGTTGCCCAGCATGTTACAGAAAAGAAAAAAACAATGAGGTCGACTGCCAATAAAATCTAGCAGAACAAAATACATTTGGGGAACATCGGCAAAAGACCAATCCAAGGGGCACTATTATTTTGATTGGCAATGCTGGGCGAGGAGCTACAAGAGTGCTGTCTGAGATTACCCTTGGCAGAGGCATGGAGAATGCATAGGTCTAGTTCAGGAAAAAAACCACTCAGAGGCTCCAGTTGAGTTAGGCTCTCCAGAAATGCTTGTAGGTGGCACATGTACCTGATCTGAGTGATGAGCAGTGATGCTGCTTGGTGGATCCAGCTTTACCCCAAGGACATGAAGACAGTGTAAGTTGTTGAAGGATGTGAAGGTTGAAAAGTGGTGTTGAAGTAGGAATTAACGCATATATAGCTGTGTCTTGGACCCCGAAAAACACCAAAGTGGTAGAGGATGGTCTTGGAAAATCTTGGGGATATGTAAGGATCCAAAAGAAGTACCCTACAAATGAACTTGGTACTGCTGTGGTGTAGTAAACAACTAGGAGTCCACACAAAATAGAGCATTCCCCCTCAAGCCAAGGAGAAAGAGTTGTATAAAGCAAACTACTAAATACTCCAGTGAGTGAATATTAAAACATAACATCATCAACACTCCACTGCCACTCAATCTCTCCTCAATCATATACACGAGCCCATTGGCAACGTTGCACCTTGGTTCTCCAAATGAAATACAACCAGATTATTTAAAAAAAAAACACTAGAATTAAAATAAGCTCTCTGTGCTGTTCACACGATGCCAAATAACTGGATTTGCAATCCGAAAACAGACAATCGCCTGAACAGTGGCAGGTAATACAGCTCAGTCCCTAATTCATTTAATAGTAAAGGAAATATAAAAATTCCCTGTAGGGCTGGTAACCAATGCCAGTGGGTCAGAAAGGAGACAGAATCTCTAAGGTTTGTTGCCTGAACAATATAATGTGTTTACAAACAGAAAAATAACAAAGGGGTTACACGGCCAAAGGTATATTGTCTTCAGAAAATACCAGTTAGAGGTAAAACAGGCAACATTTGAACAAAACACTAAAAGTCTCTATTTTCTTTGCTAAACATATTCAAGCTTCCACAATTAATGCAGTACGGAACAGAATTCTGGAAGAAATACCAAATTAAATATCCATAAAAAGAACTTTTTATAGACCCTAACTTAAACAATATTTTAGCCATGTATGTGTGAGGAGTAACATGTGATTAAGCCAGCAAACAAAACGAGGACCAGAATTACAAGCATTCCAAGAACCACAGACTGTCCAAGCTGATAGACAAAGGAACTCAAAAGCTGTTTGATGAGTTTATAATGCAGGCAAAAGTGGCAGTCACACAGCCGGAGAAACATCAGGCTAGAGCACTAAATCCAAGACTTGCTTAAAGAGCTTCTACAATATCCTACTAAACCTGAGGGCATTCTTGAGAACATCTATTGTGAATTTACTTGAAGAAGAAAAGATTCGTCCCAGATTTGTTGAGGGCATTTATTTGGTTTAAAGTAACAAATTAAACAGAAAGCAAGAAGCAGAAAAGTGTTTCTGTCTGGAGAGAGCATTGAGTTATCAAGGTTTAAGCCTGTTGTATGCTAAACAAATGAAGGTATCTGGGAAACAGTAGCATTTGTCTTCAAAAAGATATTACATTAGGGCAAGGCTATTTCTTCTCGATAACATTTACATTTAAAGAGGAGCTATTCGCATTGATATTGAAAAAAGAAAGAAGAGGGATGCTGGCTCTTCGTGAAAATGAAGTAGCTGGTGATTCGCAGTCGCATGATCAATGTAAATGTCTAGTATTTGTAAAGCACAAACAATTACCTGAAGGGGGGACGTCGGGAAGATTAAGTGAGCTATTGCCCAGAGTCACATGGTGCTGGGCTGATCTGCCGCCGGTGATTGAAACGGGGACCCCCGGAGTCAGTCGCCCTGGCCGTTGCGCCACACCTCTTCCACTCCAAATCAATGTGCATTGGGATGGGTTAGACCCAAATACAGCACAGAGGAACAGAAAGTTACAAGACCAACTTAGGGTAAAATTCAATATAGAATGAAAATGGCTCATGGACAATGACAGAAGAGCATCCTCACGTTAAATCTAAAGAGGGCCATTATTGGCTACAGCATCAGCAAAGCACCTTGTTTACCAAGATCAGTATGACATGAGGCTCATGAAACTGTTCTTAGGAAGGAGGGGGTGGCGGCCATAGTCTACTAATTGCTAGGCCTTGAAATAAAGTAAGCATACCAAATTCTGAAAATGCAAATGTTAAAACAATTCCAAAGTAAAAGGGTATTAAATGTGGAACGTTGACATGCTAGTTTTACGTCCGGTATAATGTGAATCCCAAAGTAGAACACTTTGCTAATTTACTGATTTGAAGGACAGGAACCAGAAAGAAAGTACCTGGTGGATGCTGAACTACTCGATCCACTGAAACAACATATGCAAAACGATCAATCAGTATTTTAAAGGAAAAAAGTAAACGAATGCCCCAGATGACTTTCAAGGAATCATCTTTAAAAGTAATTAGGGGAACATAAGAAAACTTGAGTGCAGCCTTGAGAAAACAGAGAGGTTAACAGATTGGAACTACAATCCAAATACCATGAATTGAAAAAAGAGAACTATAGAGGAAAGAATCAAACACCTGCTCCCTCACAACCAAACAATCCTATATGACAAAAGGATCAAAGAAAATGCGTTTTCTGCACATAACCTTAAAATGAGACAAAAAGATCTACACAAGTGTATTACAACTCATGGTGGACAAATTACTTAAAAAAACAACATTTTTGAATGTTAGGCCATCTACCCTAACCTATATTCTAAAGAAAATCCCGTTGAAACATTCTAACAACTCAAAACTGTTGACATCCCCAACTCATATAAAAAATAGTAGTGGAGATAGAGGTTTACACATTAGAGGGACAGTCCATCATTGTAAAGCCCTTACTCTTAAACATATGCCTCGAAACCCAATGGTTTGTTTTTTTATATCGGAATGTTATGAAAGGCCCAGAAAATCATCAAGCAAACTTTAGAAATCATTTCTCTGCTCATTTACATGTATGTAAATAATGCAGAATTACCCTTATCGCGAATTACAAAATCAAGCAAGGATCCACAGGATTATGTTTCAGGTTTTATCAAATTATAGCTTCAAAATGCAATGTAAAATTGCAGCAGAATAGAAAATCTCGGGGGCGTGGCTAGCAGCCGATGATGGCGGCAGCAACCTAGAGAGGCTCCCGTAGCAAGGCGGCTTCCCGCAACAATCCGCATGCCTATCCGCTCAATCTTCGTCCCAGAAGGGGTGTCCTGGGTTCGGTGACCGAACGACGGTCGCAGGAGAAATTTGGGAGCATTTACGCCCCGGGAAGAGGAGGAAGGACCTACTTTGTCTTCCACCGAAGTGCGGCCTGGTGCCACGAGTAAAGCCGCGGTGGTCTAGCCGAGTTCCATCCGGGCGGAAGTGGACCCTCTTCGGCGCGGCTGACAGGAAGTGCCAGCTGCGGACATAGTTCGACACCAACGAACCTCCGGTCCGGCGGGTCTCTACTAAGCACTCAACTTCTAACTCTAACTCTCCGGCGACAAGACGGGACAGTGTTTTGCGACGGCAAACTGCCGCGACTGAAGTTTGAAAATCACTGCGTGTTCGCCGCCATCTTGCGCCTTGTCGGCCAGAACTGAAGCAGACCCACCGCCGAAGGGACTACAACGCCAGTAGCGGTCACCAAACTGTGCCTAGCTGAGCTCTTCGTCAAGACGCCTCGGCGCCACTGGCAATAGACGGCCAGCTTCCCCTATCACCGAGAGTGCCCCGCCGTCGAGCCAAGATGGCGGGGAAGGGACCCCGACAAACTGCCGCTCAGGCGAAGCTTGGCAAATTCGCCTACGATAACCAGGCACTTCCCCAGTCTGAGCAACGCAAGTCTCTGGGCAAAGGTACGGACAGTGACGGGGCTAAAAAGGCTACCTTGGATGATGTCCTACACACCCTGGAGCAAGTTCAGGCGACGGTGGGCTCGACTGCTACCGAGGTGACCCTGATAAGAGCCGACCTCCAAAAGATGAGCGAGATAGTGAAGCAAGTGGAGGTGGTAGCCAAATCGCTCGTGGAAGATGTCTCGGATCTACAGGTGGCAATGGAAAAGTTGCAGGCTGACAATAAACTCCTGAAAGACAAGCTGGATGATCACGAGGGGCGCTCCAGGCGGAACAACGTCCGCATTTTGGGGGTCCCGGAATCTGAGACGAAAGGGGCCATGGACCTGTACGTGGAGGACTTAATCAAGAATCAGCTGGCCCCTAAGGGGCTCTCCAACTTTTTTACTGTAGAGCGAGCTCATAGGGCACCCGGCGGAACACCTAAACCGGGGGCTTCCCCTCGTCCCATCCTGGCGAGACTTTTCAACTTCAGGGATCGGGACACGATCCTCCAAGCAGCCAGGGTGGCACCACCTATCCAGATTCAAAACTCACGCATCTCCTTCTTCCCGGATTATACAGCGGAGGTCCCACGAAGGAGGAGAACCTTCCTGGAAGTAAAGAAGACGCTCCGCGAACAAGAATTGCCGTACTCCATGCTATTCCCGGCCCAGCTACGAGTGGTAGCCGACAAGAAGGTCTGGTTTTTCGACTCCCCGGAGACAGCAAGAGATTGGCTGGAGGGATGGCGCACGGTGGACCGCACGTCTGGCCGTCAACGCAACAGGCCCCAAAACGATAGCCGGCCCGGCTCACAGACATCGGCTAGAAGGAGTGCGAGTGCATCGCCATCGCAAGATCGATCCGGAGCTGCCGGGGGCGAATGAGATTCACAGGCAATGGATTGGTTGAACTCTGATTTTCTCCCACAAGGATTGCTCTACTTCGTCGTTATTGGACTCCGGCCTGGATATCCCGAGGGCGGCAAGGGGGCCGCCTGCTTTGGGGGACACTCTCCCCTGACGCGCAAGTACTCTGTTTGTGGTATGGGTTAAGCGCTCTGCTGAGTTGGGGTGGTGGGCAGTTGTAGGTCCGTTAAGCAGGGAGGCAGGGTGGGAAGGGGTGGGGGGGATTGGTTCTTTTTCATGTGAAATCCACTAAGTCGATCAAGAACTGTACAGTGTGTCATTACTAGAATTGTGTTATTGCAGGTGCGGATGATTCTTTCTCGTCATATTATGTGTTTGTTGATTGGTGATGGCGGGTGAACGACTCAATGCCGTGAGGGTGGACGGGGCGCAGACTAGTGGCTCCGCCCTCCGGCTCTTTTCCTGGAACATGCGGGGCCTAGTGGATAAGGTGAAGCGTGGCCTAGTGTTGTCTGAATTGAAGCGCCATAAGCCAGACTTAGCACTCCTGCAGGAGACTCATTTGATGGGTGGAGCTATCAAGGCCCTGGACAGGAGGGGGTATAGAATGCTGGTACATTCCGAATTTTCCGCTGGTTCACGGGGCACAGGTATCCTGATCAAAAAATCCTCTAACTTCATCACACTGAGCACTAAATCCGACAATCAGGGGTGCTTTGCAGCGGTAGCGGGGCAGTGGGACGGTCGCCCGTTAACGGTGGTCTCTGTATATATTCCGCCTTCCCTACACTCGGTGATGCTTCCAGCCCTGGGCGACTTCCTGCTATCCCTCCCGGACGGTGACGTGATCTTGGGTGGGGACTTCAATGCAGCTGCAGACCCGCAGCTCGACAGATTCCCGATGGCTGCTTTGCCGGGGTGACCCTCCCGGTTTCGGCGGTTCCTAGCGGCACTGGGGCTGATAGATATTTGGCGCCATGTTCACCCCCTGGTCAAACAATACATGTTTCACTCCACAGTCCACAACAGTCTCTCCCGCATTGATTACTTCTTAGCGTTGGGGGACGGGATACAGCGCGTAGATGAGGTAGGCATACACCCCCGAGGCATCTCCGACCATTCCCCGTTGACACTCACCATTACCTCCCGGACACAGTCTCGTCGCCGCATATACCCTATTCAGGCCTCCTACCTTAAAGTCCCGAAAATCAGGAGGGCTCTTCAGAGGGCCACGGAGCAATACTTTGTGGAAAACGAACCGACTGCGGCTTCCGCCGAGATTCTCTGGGAGGCCTATAAAACAGTGTTGCGGGGACAGGCTATAGGCTCAATAGCGGCGCATAGGAAGGAACGAACAGCTGAACACTCTGCTCTCGAGCTCCAACTGCGCGAAGCCACGACCACCCACGAAGCTGACCCCACAGAAGACACAGCACACACCCTTGCACCCCAACAGCAATTATACACGGACCACGCACGCCTCACAGTACAGGGACATATCACTGAGACACAGAACCGGGTGTATGATGTAGGGGACAAGGTGGGGAAGATGCTGGCCTGGCTTGATAGGAGAGGGGGTAGCTCCAGGGGGATCCAGCAGGTGAGGGACGATAATGGCACGATGCTAACTGACCCCGACCGAGTGCTGGAGGCGCTGGCGTCCCACTTCGAAAAGGTGTATACTCCCGAAAGGGAGGTGACTGTGATTGCGGCCCAGTGTGCACTGAGCAACGTAGATATCCCATCGCTGCAACCGGAGGCTGTGGCCGACCTAGATGCGGCACTGACTACTGACGAACTTCGGTTAGCCATAGGGGCGATTAAACCCGTTAAGGCGCTTGGTCCGAACGGCATTCCGGTCGAATGGTTCCACGCACGCTCTGAAGACCTTTGCCCCTACTTACTTAAGATGTACGAAGAATGTCGGGAGAAGGGACAGCTCCCGCTGGACCAACGGACGGCCACAATCGTGGCTATACCAAAGCCCGGCAAGCCTCCGGAGGAGTGCTCGTCCTACCGTCCCATCTCTCTGCTGAATGCGGAAAGTAAAATTCTAGCGAAGCTTCTGGCCAACCGCCTGCTGCCTCACCTGCCTGATCTTATCCACCCAGATCAATCGGGGTTCATGCCTCACAGAAACACTGCACTTAATTTTCGCAGGGTACATGGGGTGCTGGCGAGGGCGGACCAACTTAGCGATAGTGTAGTTATACTGGCCCTGGACGCGAAGATGGCTTTTGACTTGGTGGAGTGGACCTACCTTTTCGAAATCCTGTCTCACATGGGCTTCGGCCCGAACTTCATATCTTGGGTAAAGCTACTATACACAGCACCAGTGGCGCACGTGGTGGCGAATGGCCACATATCACGCACGTTTCCGCTTGGACGAGGCACCCGGCAGGGCTGCCCTCTATCTCCCCTGCTCTTTGCGCTCACCCTGGAGCCTCTGGCTATTCGCATCAGACAAACTCCCTTACTCAAAGGAATTCAATGGAAAGAGGGATGGGAAGACCGCTTATCCCTCTATGCGGACGACATGCTGGTGTATCTGACAGATCCCGAGCGTGGAGTTCCGGCCCTTTTACGCTTGTGTGACGAACATGGTGAGGCTTCTGGTTACACCATTAACTGGAACAAGTCGTAGATGTATGTGCTGGCGGGTCGCACCCCAACACTCGGGCCAGACTGCCCTCTGAGACTGGCTGGTTCCTCCTTTAAATACTTAGGTGTCCATGTCACGAGGGACCCATCTGAATACAGGAAGCTAAATTTGATGCCACCACTGGATCGCCTCAAACAAGACGCAGGCTTCTGGGCAGGGTTGCCGTTAACAATGTTGGGGAAAGCTGCGTTGTACAAAATGAAATCGCTGCCCCGCTTTCTGTACATTCTGGATAACACACCATTCCCGGTGGCAGCGGGATACTTCAGGAAGGTAGCAGCGGTGGTTTCCGGGCTGTTGTGGGGCAATCGCCCTGCGCGCATAGCCCAGGCTAAACTCTGCAGAGGCTGGTATGATGATGGCATTGCACTTCCTAATCTGCATTTGTATTACTGGGCAGCGCAACTTAGGCCCATCAATCAATGGCTTCATGCCCCACAGTCTGACCCGGCATTCCAAGCGGACAGGGCACAGTTGGGCACCAATACCATGCTTGCCCCACTTTACGATCGGAGGAAGCTGAGACTGCTCACAGGACCCACTAAACTCACTGTGGACACCTGGCACGCGGCGACAGCTGCGCTAGGATGGAAGGGTACGCTTACTAAACTCACCCCGCTCTGGGACACGCGCGCTTTGGGCAATTTGAGGACCAGTAAGGGGTTTTCCCACTGGGACTCCATTGGCATCTCCACAGTGGGGGATATGTGGGAGCAGGGCGAGGTTATTTCATTCGCCCGCCTGAGAGAAATATATAATCTCGGACCGCACGAATCATATCGATACGTGCAGATCCGCCATGCTCTGCTCTCAGCCATCCCTTCCGGATCGACTCTCCCTGAGTCATCCCCGCTGGAAGATCGCCTCCTGACCGACTTCATGGTAGAGAGAGCAACCTCCCTGACATACCGTAAGCTCCTAAATAATTCACCAGATCCTCTGACACCCCTCAAGGAAAGATGGGAGCGGGAGGTGGGCGCCCTAGATGAGTACGAGTGGAATGAGGCTCTAGCTTCCCCCAAAGAGGCGGGCATATCGGCCAGGATGAGGCTGGTCCAGCTAAAGGTCCTTCACAGGGTATATTACACAAGAACACTGCTACACCGCATACACAGAACTCCACACCCCTTTTGCTTGCGTGGCTGCGGGGATGAGGGTACCTTCTTTCACACGTTCTGGGACTGCCCACGCATACAAAACTACTGGCGTCAAGTTTTGCGCACTATATCCCAGGTGCTGGAGGTCTCGGTCCTTCCGGAGCCACGGCGGTGTCTCCTCAATATATGGGAACCGACGGACCTGTCTCGGTATGGACGACTTTGGGTGACACTGGGAATGATGGTGGCGAAGCGGGACATTGCGCAGCGTTGGGGGGTGGCAGACCTTCCAACAACCTCACAATGGTGCATGAATATGGACAGAACGATGGTGACTGAAAGGGCGGTGTACCTGAGTCGGGCCTGTCCTGGCAAGTGGAACAAGGTCTGGTCCCCATGGAACGTATACCGGGGCGACATTTTCGATCCTCTGCCAGAGGACGATCCGCTAGACTCAGATGATGAGGAGGGGATGGAATGAGGGGGAGTGGTTGAGGGGGGGGGGGTCCTTCGGGAGGGCAGTGGGGGGGTGGTAATCTCTACACTCTCCACATTGGTTCCTAGATAACACGGCGCTTTATCCTGCCCCGGGGTTACTCCTATAACTATCCTGCAATATACATTCTCAATGATCGCACTGTGATTTCCCGATGTTCTTTTGTTCCTTTTGTTCTTTTCCTTCAAAAAATAGAAAATGAAAACCTCATCTACTCTGCATGAACAGTGTGCTAGCGCCCTTCATTCATTTTTGTGGCGAGCCTTTCACTACAATGACTTTTTCATCACATGGACTGTAACTTCACGAGGCTGTCATTGCAATTTTCTTCCTTCATTTAGCGGCCGGCCCCTCGGGGTTGTAGGCGACGTGCTGTGTAACAGTATGAAGGTGCAATAAAGGTTTTTCAAAAAAAAAAAAAAAAGAATAGAAAATCTCCTCCAGAACCATCACTTGACAATCTATCCCTCCCTTTCCCTAGAATTAGAACAAATTAACACGAGGGCCACACCAGTGTTCGACGCTGTGTCCAGAGGTCACCCGTAGAGAACAAAAACACAAAGTAGCACATTTGATAAAATATATCATATTAACAAAAACTATTAATTAATATAGTTTTGCAAAGTGCACTTCTCAGGAATGCCACATGAAACTGAGTGAAGAAGATCTCACAGCACAAAGAAATCCGTAGATCATAAAAGGGCTAAGTAACAAACAAGGTACAGGGGGGATATGTACAATGAAGTGGTGGAGCGTGTAGTTAGCCTCCTTGGTTTAACGACACGCTCCGTCACTTCAGAAACGCAAGGCTGCACCATATCTACAAGAATATGGTGCAGCCTTGCGTTTCCCCCTGTGATGGCACTGAGTTTAACAACTTAAGCGCCAACGCAGGCACCCTTGCACCAGAGTGTAAGGGTGTCTGCGTGCAGGAAGGTGTCCCTTCCTGCACATAAACAACCCTAAAATACCATTTTGTAACTTTCATGTGTGCTGCTTCATGCAGCACACATGAAAGTTACAAAATGGCATGTTTTAAAAAGGTTTTATATACAGGAAGGGCACCTTCCTGTACATAAACAAACCATAACATTTAGCTTTTTCCATGTGTGCTGCTCAAGGCAGCACACATGGAAAAAGCAAAAACGAGGAGAAATAATGCGTTTCTCCTAATTTCGCCAACTTAAGACCAGGATTTTCTTGGTCTTAATTTTGGTACTGCCTCCTATGTACACCACCCTTGTACATAGGGGGCAGCATCAAATACAATGGGTGTTGCGGTGGAACACCCACCACAACACCTACTGCACACCCCTTCCACGCTAAACAAAGCATGAAAGGGTGCCTTATGTACAAGGCAGCATTAAGACACCTTAAGTGGCTTAACACTGCCTTGTACATTAGGTAAGGCCCCTACCGCCACTGGAACGTCACAGAAACTGATGTTCCTGTGGCGATAGGGGTTTGTACATATGCCCCTTGGTACCTTGAAAGAAAAGTCGAAACAGGAGGCAAAGTTGTAGAAAAGGATTGAAATTGGAATTTGCAAGGCAAGAAATAGAATAGGGCTTGAGAGAAGGAGAGGCATGTGATGATCAGGAGGTGATGCGGAGAGAGTAGTTTACTATGAGAGAGGGAGAAGGGAAGACATATACAAGGGAAGAGTTACTGTGAGGAGATAAAGAGGGGAAAGGTAGATAAGAGAGGGGAGCGATGAAGGAGAAAAGAGGGAACAGGACAGATATTTTGAAATTATCCAGATCATAAGGAGCTAACCAAATAGCATATGTTTGATGAGTAATGCAACAGGTGCATTGCTGTACAGCAGCATGGAGTGTCATGGTCCTTGGCCTGTTCTTACCAGTATGTGTGCACTGAGATGAGGATGTCAGCGGTATGCACTGTTTGGTATGAGGCTTTGTGACTGCAGTACTTACACTATGCAAAATGCACAAGTAGGGTCACAGAGAACTCTCAGGAGACTTGAAATGGTGGCAGCCAACTTGCAGTCACATAATATCAGCTCTCTTGTTTCAGAGCATTTCTTACTAAACAGTTGATATAATGATATTGTTTTAGCTGGATCATCATTGTGAGGAGATTGGAAATCATTGCACTTGTATGTGGACTTACTGGATACAAAGACGAATTCAAAGATTTAAACTTTGATGTTCCCACTCGTTCTGGAGCCATCCTTTCCAAGGATTACAAACTCTATTGCATTCACTATTTCACTAGAGGAACAAGAGGAATACAATACTTGTACAGATCTTGTTTATGTTACCTTTGACTCACATATGGTATGGCGGCATTGCCAGTGGCGAGGAAGTGAATCTATGTAGTCCGGCAAAAAAGGACACAGTATTGAATATTCATTATGTTACAGCTGAGGAACATGTTATATTGACAATAATTCAGGTCATGAACTTGATTTACAAATCACTGAGACAACTTCTCTATAAAAAATGTTAAAATACCAAAGAGGTATATATAGTAGATAGCAACGCTTCTGCTGTGCAGAATGATGTCAGTTTTAAGAACAACTAGAGTCAAGATATCCAGTGCCTCTGTTTCTCCCTCTCTGGTCCCATTCTATGTTCTACGAGGTCTGTGTATTGAGTTCCTCTCTCTTGGTCATTCTATCTGTTTTTGTGGTTCCCTCTCCTTTTGGGTGTCCGTTATATTTTCATTGGTGTACAGGTATCTTATATCATAAAGCAGTGTTTCTATCAGAAATCGAGAAAGACCCGAAGCTACGACGAAAGCGGCCACTCACCAGAACATATCCAGTTCTAGGAGCCAGCTGATTAATTCAACATACAGCCCATATGATTATTGAAAAATTCGGGTGATAGAAACACTGCTTTATGATATAAGATACCCAACCACGACCCTCGTATGAGGGGACACCACAAATAACATCCGGCAAGAACAGCTTTAGAGGACATCAAAGCTTACAGCGATAATGATATGAACATCTAAGAAGGATTCCAGTTACAGGAAATTGATGACCCCGCTTAAATCTGTCCTGAGGAAGGTGTGACCATATCTACGGCATAAACACCGAAAAGCGTCGACGCACTGTGCATTAGAGAATCCAAGTAAAGCCTAGAGGGTTCCAGCTATATGTCAAATCAGGAACTTTGGTGCCCACACATTAATTATCTAAAGGCTTTTGGATCCAATTAATTTGTAGAAATATCATTCGATTTATCTGTTTACAGGGGCTTTTGTTCGTTTTTCACTATTAGTAATGAATTCTGTTATGAAATGTATCTTTTAGACTAGTGTGCTTTTTTACGTATTGCATTTATAAAGTTTTGATGTATTTTTTTTTAATGTATGAGATGTCCTTACATTGTATGCTTTCAGAATACTTGTTTTTTCTGAAATTTTAACAAAGAATGATCAGATTGTATTTTAATAAAAGAGTGTAAACATCACATTTTAGTTTTTGGCCTGATTCCAAAGAGCACACGCATGGATGAGATGTGATTTGAGTGATAGTACCATATAAACTTCTGTTCATAAGTCAGTCCAGGGATATTCCTTAGACTTACATTGTTGTTTAGTACCCTGTTCCCTGGAACACGTGGGGTCTTCTCTCTTACCTTGACCATAAACTTGATCTACAAATCACTGAGACAACTTATCTTTATAAAAAATGTTAAAATACCAAAGAGGTATATATAGTAGATAGCAACACTTCTGCTGTGCAGAGTGATGTCAGTTTTAAGAACAAGTAGAGTCAAGATATCCAGTGCCTCTGTTTCTCCTTCTCTAGTCTCATTCTATGTTCCCTGTGTCTAATGCAAACCAGGAAAAATATGGTTTGCAATGTTATCAATGGTCTTAAGTAACTGTGGCTACTAGCATTACTACTGTTGGGTCCATATTAACAGGTTAGTGCAAACTTGACATAAAGCAGTCCTTTGCCTGCAACTGATGCCTTTTAGGGATGTCTAGCTCTGGCACTTCTCTGTCCTCCTACAAAATAACTTTCTCAGACAACTCACTAAATTATACAGTAGGCCGGTATGATGGCATCAGCATGAAATATATGTTAATTGATAAAGTAACACAATTTCAAATTAGGTTTCTACACAGATTACTGAATGTATTAGCGACCTTATGTAATAGAAGCCTTTCATACCAAACTCTGACCCATGATTCATGAAAAAAAACATTTTTTAAACTGGAAGAGGGGTAAACTTCAAAGTGTATATCATATACACTCAATGAAACCAAAAGTATAATATTGCAGAAACTAATGGATATCAATATATATTCAATTGCACCATGGGGCACCCCAGTCTGCTATCAGATAAAGGAAGATCAGAACAAAAACAGGGCTTCAGATAAATAGACATATACAATAATTTCTCTAGAAGACATTATAAAGGAAGAGCAGCATAAGAATTGTTGCCATATGATTAAAGTAAGGAAGATATTACAGAAAGAGGAGATTTTAGAAATGGCATCTTTGGCATGGTTTTCCCCCATCTTTTTTCTCTGCCTCTTGTATTTTTGCTGTGTGCTGGATTTCGTTTTTGCTGGTCTAGATGCTCTGGACACTTTGCCACTGCTGATCAGTGCCAACGTGCAAGTGCTCCCTCTCTAAATAGGGAATATGGATTGGTATTTCCATGATAGGCTAGTTTGACTTACTACTAAGTCCCTAGTGCAGTACACTGTGTGTGCCCAGGGCTTGTAAGTCAACTGCTGCTAGTGGCACAGCAGCACTGATTGTGCCACCCACACAAGCAGACTTTCAAAGGGGTCTCAGACATGCCACTGCAGTGTCTGCGCACAGTCTCTACTGCCATGTCGACCTGGCAAGTGCACCCACTTGCCAGGCACTCACATTCGCTTTTATTGCATGTGAGTCACCCCTAAGGTTGTCCCAAGGTACCCCTGTGGGCAGGGTGCAGTGTGTGTGAATAGTAGGACATGTACTGATGTGTGTGGCATATCCTGATAATGAAATACAGTGTATTTCGTGTTTCCCTATTGTAAGGCTATCTGTCCCATATGATAGAATGGGAATTGATTTAGAAGCTCTTATAAATATAATTTCCCACTAGGACAAGGTAGAAAGATGGGGTTTATTTTGCCTGAACTCAGAATATAAAAATGCATCTGTTAGTAAGGAGGTTTTTATATTGTGTTTTTGAAAATACCACTTTTAGAACTTGAGTATATCTTCTTGCTTAGCCATCCACTGTGACTCTGCTGGTTTTTAGATTGACGGTCTTACTTTGGAGTGACAGGGGCTTGGGATGTGCATTCACTGTAGACAGTGACTGGTGGGGTTGAGGTGTGTCCTGCCTTTCCTGGATGAGTCAGGGCTGGGCTAAATAGACATGGGCTGCATTTAGGGTAGTGGGAGTAGATTTCCTTGCCCCTGAATGGCCCTGGTCTGCCTTACACAATGCTGTCTACACCTCCTGCCGGGAAGCTGGACCAGAGAGGACAGAACTGGTTTGGAATAAGCATAGGGACTCTCTGACACCAGAGAACAAAGTAAAATGCTGTATAAAGACCCCAGACCCCATAACTTTAGATTACTCCTGGACTCAAGAGAAGCCTCTTCCAAGGAGAAGAGCTGGGACAACTGAAGGATGAATACTGCCCCTTTGCTGTGTGCTGTGTGTGGTTGGCTTGCAGTGGCTGTGTCTTCCAAGGAGAAGACCAAGACTTTGCGGTGTGCTGTGTATCCTGCTTGAAGAAGATCTCCAACTGCTTGGTGTAGAGCTTGCTTTCTGTTCTTAAGTCTCAGGGACAAAAAGATTTCATTTCCTTGCCCTCCTCCACCTGAAACTGCTGTTTCAGCAGCCACTGAGGGAAATTACAAAACCGACGCTGGCAAGCGATGCCATGACATGCAACAAAGCCGTGGGCCCCACTCGTGAAGTTCACGATGTACCGCCCCTACTTACACCACAGCCCGACGCCTGCTTATGCTGGACTGAACCGATTCTGATACCGTCACAAAGGCCACTGCCTGTACCGGAGCCGAGGGCACCGCTCATGCACAACTAGGCACCGCAGCCCCGACCTCACCGATGCCGGTGCTTCATCATCGTGTAGTCAATACCTGACGTGGGTGACCTCCCAAATCCATCGACCACACCTCGTCTGCAACAGTAAGGAACCAGTGCCTCACCTCGCCAGCATTGCATTAAGGAACAAATGTCTCACCTCCCCTGTGGTCGGAAGGAACCAACACCACCAGGCGCCATTGAAACATCACCTCCCCAATGCCGTGCACCGTCTTTGTTTTCTTCGTTTGCCAAGGTACTATTCTTTGGGGTCCATGTGACTATGGGGCTCGATGCTGCTCACCTTGCGATCGAAACTATACTTTGAGACATTTATCTGTCACAACATCGTAATAGCCCCAGGTGGAGCACATCTTGACATATGTATGGTGGACTTTGTTGTTTTGGTCTTGTTTTGTTTAGATAAAGATTATGTATTTTTCTGAAATGGTGTGGTGTCCATTTGTAGTGCTTTCACTGTATTACTGTATGTGTGCACACATGCTTTACACACCGCCTTTGAGATAAGCCTTTCTGCTTGTGGCAAGTTACCAAGATGGTGACCAGGAGTTATCTAAGGGCATAACTCCCTTACCCTGACCAGAGGCAAGGGTCCCTTCTCGGACAAAGGTGCAAACGATTGCCAAGTAGAGACCCCCATTTCTAACAGGCGCCAATAGCATTGTGAAATAAAATAAGATCTGTGCTTACAGATTTTGCATCTCAAAACTGCTCTAGAAAACACCCAAAAAATGTGTTAGAGGTGATAACTCACCCCACTTAGGTTAAATTACACTTATGTATGGCTTTCGGGAAATTGTAAGAGGGATTGTGGCCCATGATGGGGGCATGTTGCATTTGTTTTTTGTTTTTTCCAGAGTTTTATATAGCGCGAATTAGACCCGAACCAATCGGGTATAAGAGTTCTTTACATAGCATCAGTTACGTTACATGAGGACACACATTCATTATAGGCACGGGGAGATTAAATGATTTTCCCAGAATCACAGGAGGTTTTGGCGTCGTTACCGAGACTCGAACCCAGTTCCCCAGGTCCGAGGTCAAGCGCCCTGCTGTTAGGCCAGCTCCTCTCCATGGACGTGTATATGAAATCCAGATCTTTTATGGTGAAGACCTCAGAGGTCATACATCGAGAAACACAAGAAACACAAAGTAGCAAAGCTGATAAATTAATTTATATTGATTACCTAACAAATTGGTTAATTTATATAGTTTTGTAACTTATCTCCGGGATGTCAGTGCGATGTACATGAAACTGAGTGAAGAAGACATGGCAATGCAAAGAAATCAGTAGAACATAAAGGGGCCAAATAACAAATAAGGTATATGGTACAATACCAACTTAAAAAAGAAAAGCAGAGAAAGGAGGCCATTTTCATTGACCCCAGCTCAATCAAAATGGTGACAACCTTGCAGCTTCTATTGGACTCATCAGTTGTCCTACTTGAGACTATGGATGAGGCCTGAATCTATGCAATGAATTCCGGGATGGGCAAATGATAACTGTTAGACCTGTCAGCTTTAGAGTGGTCTTCCCCCAAACCTTTTGATTCTCTTTCTCCATTTTGCAGAACTTATTTGTGTTGGCCTTAGGACTCTGTGTACTTTACCACTGCTAACCAGTGTTAAATAGCTTTTACCCATTTGGCATATTTAATTTACTTATACGTCTCTTGTAAAATGTTATACTATATATAGGCCTGCAAAATAAATGCTACTATCGGGACTGTAGCACATATTTTGCCACCTACTTAAGTTGCAGTTTAAAACATGCCCCAGGCCTGCGACTCAGCATCAATGCAGTTTTAAACTGCTATGTTGACTTTACGTTAACATTCATTTGCCAAGCCTTAAAATCCCTTTTTATTACATATAAAACCCCAAGAACAGGGTTCTGTGTAAATAAAAGTTTGGACATATACTTACATTTTACATGTTCTGATAGTGAAAAACTCCTAAATTTGTTTTTCACTACTATGAGGCCCCCCTCTCCCATAGAGGATTCATTATGATATTTAATAATCAGTCATTTCCAATTGGGAGCAGGTAGCTATGTCATCTTTGATGTCTTTTGAATTGTAAAACAACTCTATGGTTACAAAAGTATTTAAATGAAAGTGCACTCCTTCCCTTTCAAGTAGTCCATTTTTTTCATATTGTGACTTGCGTGCGCAACCGATTAGTGACCCTTCCCCGGTCACGCTTTCAAAATGAGAATCCAAAAGGCGCGTGGCTGTGTATTGGAAAGGGAAAAGCTCACAGTCAACGCAGTGCGCTCGATTGGTGCGACAGCCACGCGCCTTTTATATTCTCACTTTCAGAAAGTTGGTATTTTTCTGCCCTAGCTCTTTTATGTCTGTAGCGTATCTTGGGGGCAAATGATTGGGTGTAACTGAAAGTTAGACTTTGTGAATTCATCCTAGACAGTCACACAATAGAGGGATTAGATATGCCTGGATTTGCCATCTTCTGGCAGGTTGAGAGGGCATAGCTGAGCGTAGCCCCACTTACAACTGAATAGGGAGTGCTCTCATTTCTTGTTTAGGCACATTGTGGACCATGCGTATGAAATGCCAGTGTGGGATTAGTTCCAGGCTCAATTCTAAAATGGTATCACTGTATCTGTCGGATCTCAAAACCTTAGAATACAAAGCAAAGCCATAGGTAGGAAAATTGTCCTTGTGCTGGTCTCTTACCCCTCTTATTTTCCATATATAACTCATAAAGCAAAGAGTTTATTATTCTTAATTAGGGAATATAAAATATGCGATTGCTGTCTTTTTTTAATGAAACCATGGTTACAGTCCTATGGCATGTGCCCCCCTCTACAGGATCACCAGTGAAATTGTTTGGTTACAAAACATTCCCCACTTCATCTTGATAGGTATCATCCTGCTCAATATCTAGGAAAACAAATAATACTTTCAAAATGGAAATACATTTCATGGACCAGCTCAAACCATGAGTTCTATAGCTATTAACATGGCTACTATGCAGCTGTCACCTCACAATAACCATCGTGGGTTGTAATGAAAGAGTAATGGATGAAACTGTTTCGGGGCAACAGGTACCTTCTCAAAATGTGTCTTCCAATTCATTTTATAGTGCATGGAAAAAGTAAGACGTTTAGAGCAATTTAGGGAGTGGGTCAGTAGGTATTCAGCAAAATAAAATTGTAACAGAACCCACAACAAACACCTGATTTGGTTTGGAAAAGGGAAATGTATCATTTGGAATGCTGTATTTTAAGACCACCAACAATGCACATACATACAGGAAAAGAAAACATTTTGTAATCTAAACAGCGGGTTTGTTGTATGCATTCCTTTACATATCCCTTATCACATATTTCAGTATCAGAGTTTCTGTGTATCAGTCCTAAGCACAAAATTTTGAGACATGCCTAATACACTCAGGGGCATATTATCAAGGGGGTTTATCTCCGCTTTTTTGGCTTTAAAGGCCAAGAAAGCGGAGATAAAATTATCTCCCTATTACCTAGCTGTCGCTAACACCAGTTAGCGACAGCTAGTAGGAGATAGCGACCATCGTGGGCCCCACTTTGCATGTCAGTGATATTTATCACTAATGACATGCAAAGTGGGCGTGCCAAGATGTTAGCGACTGGAAACAGTCGCTAACATCGCTATCTCCTATTACTAACTAAGCGCGAATATCTCCAAAAGCTAACACCTGCCCTGAGCAGTTCTTAGCCATGTTATCCAATGGGAGGTGGATACCATGGCTAAGAGCATTAGCTCGGTAATGCATGAATATCGCTGACTTTTCAACGATATTCATGCATTGCGGCCGATTTTTATCGCATTTGCGATAAACCTTGGTAATACCAAGGTTTATCTGCGATAAAAATCGCCGCAGCTTAGCAGTAAATTTTTGTCTCTAACCAAGCAATATCGATAATTATCGCTATTGCTTGGTAATATGCCCCACAGTTCCTCAATATGAGTTGGGTTATTTCACCTAGAGAGACACCATGGCCCATATCTATGACCCACCTTTCGTTGCTCCTGCACCGTGCAAGAGCGACGTAAACCGTAAGTCATATTTTTGAAGCCACTCAAAGCCACTTTGCGTGACTCCAAAAATATGGAGTGACGCAACGCAGCACAATTCGCTGCATTGCGTTACTCTACCCATGGGTGTTTCGTGGGTTTTCCCACACAACTCTTATGGTTTTTGATGCATTATCAGATTTACAAGACCTTGTAAACCTGGGAATACGGCAAGAAAATATGCCTCCACATTCTGCAGCACATATAAAAAGAGGAATTGTTTTTGTGCAGGAAGGTGCGCCTTCTTGCACAAAAACAACCCTGCCTACAACACAGGCACCCTTGCACCAATGTGCAAGTGTGCCTGCATTGGCTCTAGGCTGCCAAAACAGCGCCAGCGCAAGGGAAAAGGACGGGAATGCACTGCATTGGATAAATACAACGCATTCCTGCCCTTTCCCTTAGACACAGGGCACCGCAGCAAGGTGACGTGGTGCGTTGCCCTGCACCACTAAAGTTGTAAATATGGCACCCAGGTCTGTAAGACTTGCTACGGGGCAGGACTGCGGGAAACTGCATTACCTGGCATCTTCCCATCCCCTGCAGGTGCCCAGACCCCTAGCAACCACCCGGTGGCATAAAGAAGCTAGAGGGGGCCCCCTGAAAAGGAGCCCCCCCACCCAGCCTGGCCTACCATTTTGGACCCAGACCAAGTGTACTGTGGTGAGGGGGCCCCCTGGAACTCAGGGCCAACCTGCACCTTGGGGGCTGCAGGGGCTAATTTTACACCACTGCACCCTCCACCCAACCGACCAATACCCAACTGGCAGCCCAGCAGCCACTTTCCGCCTACTCAGAGCAGTTGGAAAGATGCCAGCGTTTTTTTTGCCAAAATGGTAAAAAATGGCCAGGTAAACTACCTAGTAAAGTCGGGTCCGAGTACTTATTCCCCACTTCATGGGAAAAAACTCACAATGGCTGGAATTTGCTTTGGAGATACCAGACGGTAATTTAAATTCTAGCCCTCTGGCAAGTCTGGCCTTATTTTCAACCACAATCGTGTTAAAAAATTGCTTACTTAATCTCTCTGGAACAACATTGTAATGGAATCATTCAGTGACGGGCCATGTAGCGATCTCACATTGTCATCAACAAGCACTGGCAAAGCCAATAGATTTTATGCGAGTGGCACGCTGCTGGCTTTTCCAGTGATTATGATTTTTTTTTTAAAGAAAAGAAAAAACAGTTTCCAAAAGGCCTCTGCCCGAAATATGGACAAATATATTGCATGCCATTTGTGGACAAGCCATGGGTAGGGTTATTCTCAGGAAACAAGTATTGACAATGCCAGTAGGTCTTTTGACTGCACTGTCAACCTGAACTAAAAATCCATGTGCGTTGACTTCCCTCTTCCAATCTGTGCTACTGCTTGAGAGAAACGCCATACATTTATCTAGATATCTAAAACACTTAAATATATTGGAAAAGTGTGTGTGTCCCTAAAAGGTCAGGCACAGGCAGTTGGATAAATAAGCAAAATTATCACAGCTAGGTGAAGGGCACGCACTTTTTTTGTGGAAGCACACAACTTCGGCCCAAGCAAAACAGGCGCTCCTAGCTCCCAACATGTGGGTGGAGCCAAAGCCCCTCTTGTGGTGCCACTTCACATAATTGTGTGATGACAGCTGAGCTGTCAAGCCAGACCATAAATAGCTGCTACGCTCTCCTGCAGAAGAGAGTCTCTTGTGAGGAGATCGCTGGTGCCATTTTATATAAATTGTGCATTGACTGCCCTCCTCCAATCTCTGCTGCTGCTTGAGAGAAACACCACATTCAGTTATTATCATTTTTTTTTTTTTTTAAATATATTTTTATTGCAGGAATCAGTAAATCAGTACAGTAACGACCAGCATGGTATCATAAGCAATAGTAACAGAATAAAGCCCTCTGGCCCCTCTCCATAAAGTCTGTACACAGCCAACCAGCCCACAACCCTGGGGTCGGGCGGCGAATCGCAATGGGGGTCAGTAGGATGCTGGAGCTGGTCCGGATAATGCACTGTCCTTCATCTGCTTTTCCAAACAAGCCTAAAACCCCCAAAATAAACCCCCTCCCCATAAATGTCTACTAACTAAGAGAACCCCCCCCCCCCCCCCCACCACCAGCGCCGGGGAGCTATCAACATAGGATCTGCTATCGGACCCACGGGGAAGGCAATAGGACTGTCAGTACTAACGTTCACCGGGACTCGGGTGAGTCGCTTCTTCACTTTCAGAGTCGCTAGGGGCACTATAATCCCTGAGGGCCTGCACCAATATCTCCCACTCCAACGCGGCCTCCTGCGCCTTCTCATTACCCTGCCTCCAAGCCAGTTGATATCTCAGTGCGCTCTCTCCCGCCGCCCACTTCACAAGCTCACTGTGCCATCTGCTGCCCGCCGGACCAGCTCGTGCCTTCCAGTTCCTAGTCACCTCTCGTTTAGCAAGGAGGAGCCCCAGATCGATAAACTTACTAGAAATTTTATTCCTGGGGGTATGGGGAAACCAGTGTAGGAGCCCCACCGCCGCATCCAATGATAAGAGTCTCCCTGTCACCTCCTCCAGGGTCGTCGCTACCTCCTGCCAGTAGGATGTCAGTCCTGGACAGGCCCATAACATGTGTAGGAGGTCCGCCTCCTGAGCCGGGCATCTAGGGCATTCCGCCGAGGCCGTGGCAAAATAACGCCTGATTTTCACCGGGGTCAGGTACGCTCTATGGAGAACATAATAGTGGACCAGTTGGAAACGGGCGTTGCGTGTGCCCTTCCAGGCCCGTCTCACCAACTGGGACCAGGTCGTTTCCGGGATCTCCCTACCAATGTCCTCCTCCCAGCGGGTCCTCAAAGTGGTGAGAGGAGCCAATCCCTCGGAAATCAACCTGCCGTATAGGCAAGTGACCGCCTTCACCGTGCCCGCCGACATCATTACGTACTGGCACACCTGAGATAAGTGGGGTTCCTCCTGCCCGTTCTTCCAGTATGCCTGGATCGCTCGTACAATGGCCGAGTGCAGCAGAAAGTCACCTCGGGAGATCCCGAAGCGGTCAATGAGATCCTGAAAGGACAAGAGCGCGCCGTCCTCGTACATATCACCAACGAGCTGTAAACCGGAATCCTCCCAGGCCGCCAAGCGTGACCAATCCCCTCCGTGGGGGAGGGCCGTCAGCATCCCCAACGGTATTTCTGGCGCATATGGTGTTCTCAGTTGGCCTCGGGCGTGGGCCCGATTCCAACACAGGCGGACAGTCCGCTCCTCCATCGACAAGTCCCGCAGGACTAAGCGTTGTCGCAGCGCTATAAAGGAGAGAACATGCCTGGCCATACCTGTCCCTCTTCCGTCTTCCGGGCCCCGGAATTCCCTGGCGATCTCCTGGGTAAAGGTCTGGAGCTGTGCCGCCAGATAATACTTTTCGAAGTCCGGCACAGCGAGCCCCCCCTCGTCTTTCGGCCTCATCATGGTATTGAGGGCCACCCGCCGCCGGCCCGTTCCCCAGAGGAATCCGACCACCATAGAGCGTAATCGACGGAACGAGGCCGGTGGGACCCAGATCGGCAAAGTCCGGAAGTAATATAACAACCGGGGAAGCGCCACCATTTTGAGCAGGGCGATACGTCCCGCCACTGAGAGCGGCAGCGTGGCCCAAAAGTCCATGCAACCTCGGAGTGCTCGAATGCAGCGGGCAATGTTTCCATCTAGGAGGTCGGGTTGTTCGTGGTAAACGAATACCCCAAGGTACTTAAAGCAGTCGGGCTCCCATCTAATCTCCCTACTCAGCGCAGGGGCGGGGGTACCCCTGCGTACCGGAAAAAGACAGGTCTTAGACCAATTCACTCGGAGGCCCGAGATCTCTCCGAACTCCGTGAGCGCCAATTCCGCTCCCCGTAAAGCGTCGACCGGGTCCTCTAGGAAGAGCAACAGGTCGTCCGCATAAAGCGAAACATAATGCGGGCCCGCAGACGTCCATAAGCCCGTATAGTGGGCTCCCGAGCGAAGGTGCAGCGCCAGTGGCTCCACCGCCAGCGCAAAAAGAAGCGGGGACAAGGAGCACCCTTGCCGCGTGCCTCGTTCCACCGGATACCGCGATGAAATCAATGGGCCCGCTCGGACCCTGGCCGAAGCAGAAGCATAAAGAACCGTGGTCCATCGGACAAATCCCTCCCCTAGGCCGAGTCTCCGTAACACCGTGCAGAGGTAGTCCCACTCTAGGCTATCAAAAGCCTTCTCCAGGTCCACCGATAAGACTACCGGGGACGGGGCATCCACAAATGGTTCCCCTAGCAAACGGAACAACCTACGAATATTCATAGTCGTGTTCCGCCGTGGGATGAAACCGGCCTGGTCCTCATGCACCAGAGAACTCATGTGTCCCAGCAATCTCGAGGCCAAGATGCTGCTCAGTATTTTGTAGTCCACCGTCAACATCGATAGGGGACGGTAGGACCCCGGGTCGGATGAGTCTCGGCCCGGTTTGAGGAGAGGAACCACCAGCGCCTCACACATCGAGCTCGGGAGTCGCCCCAGCCTCTTCGCCTCCCTGTAGACCACCAGTAATCGAGGGGCTAGTAGGTCAGCGTAAGCTGCATAAAACTCCACTGGTAGGCCATCGAGGCCCGGGGTCTTGTTTCTCGCCATCCGTTTAATGGCCCCGCGGATCTCCCCCAATTCAATGTCGGAACCCAAAGTTTTCGCCACTTCCTGCTCCACCGTGCGGAGCTCCAGTGGGCGAAGGTAATTATCAAGCCGGTCTGGGTCACGTGCGGAGCGACTGCGGTATAAACCTTCATAATAATGCCGGAAGCAACTAAGAATCTCCGGTTGGGTGCATACCTCGGTTCCGTCTACCCCACGCATATTTGTCGTCGTTTTGGACTGGCGCGTAGGGTTGGCCAACCACGCTAACAACGCACTCGCCCTGTCCCCCTCCGCGATAGACCGGACCGTATAGGCCTTATAATCAAAACAGCGGAGCCGTTCGACCTCCACTGCCACCTTCTCCCTCGCCTCCGCCGTTTGTGTTTGCAATTCCGGGTGTCCGGGGCGTCGAATCTCAAACTCGCGGAGTTCCCGGTCCGCTGTGTCTAGGTCAGCCAGGATGACGCGCCTCATGCCCACCTTCTTGGAGATACAGTAGCCCCTCACCACTACCTTAAAAGCGTCCCATTCTAACGCCCTAGTACTCGCGGAGCCGCCGTTGGACGCAAAATAATCCGATATCCTCTCCCCCAAGTCCGCCTTGAAGACACTGTCCTCGAGGATTTCGGGTCGCAATTTCCAGGTGGGCACCGCCGGCGTCCCCGGAAACCAGCGAAGGTCCAGTAGGAGGGGGTTATGGTCCGAGATGGTCCTCGATAAGTACTCCGATCGGACCGCTGCCGAAACCAGTTCGGGCGATCCAAGAAATCCATCTAGTCTGACATGCAACTCATGGAGGCTTGAGAAATATGAATAATCCCTAGTTGCGGGGTGATGCGCCCTCCAAATGTCCGTCAAACCCCAGCGGGTCTGCCAATCCTGACGACCCTTAGCCGTGCGACGGACCGGGGAATCGGGAAGCGGGGGATGCGAGCGGTCTATGTCCACATCCACTACGGAGTTAAAGTCTCCCCCCAGCAGGAGGGGCCCGGCGAAAAAGTGGGCCAACGAGCCCGATAACCTGGAAAGGAAGGCAGTCTGGTCTACGTTAGGAGCGTATACACAGCAAACGTTCAGGTCCCTCCCCCCTAGAGTGCCCGAGATGGCCACGAACCGCCCCTCTGGATCCAGTACTGTCCTCGTGACTTGGAAGGGGACCCCTGCCCTGATCCATATTAGCGCCCCCCTGGCATAAGCAGAGTACGACGTGGAGAAGACCTGCCCCCGCCACCTACGCTGAAGCGCCGCCCCTTCCGCCTTGTTCAGATGAGTTTCCTGTAGCAGCGCCATTTGCACTCCCCTACGCACTAAATAAGCGTGGACCTTGTGGCGCCTGGACATAGTGTGAAGCCCCCTTACGTTCCAAGTAACACATTTCAAGTTAGCAACATCAGCCATTGTCCCAGATTGTTCTTGCACAGTCCCCCCATCCGGGTCCCGTCAAAGAAAAGACATCAATCCTCCCAGCGCTGATGGCGGCCATTTTCCCCAACCCAAACCAAGCAACCCAAAAACCAACCAAACTCCCCTCCACCCACCCCAGAACAGGACCCAAACTGCACCATCTAGATCCCATCCAAACCTCGTCCTCCACCAAACCCAGAGCCCCCTCTAATCCTACGGTCGCCACCGTAGGAAGGCCTTATGGGCCAGGTGCGGGCTGGGCGGAGGCAGTGGGCCCTCGTCGCCCAGGCCACCAGGACTATAACAAGCCCCAAACAGTGCTAAGACCTCCCGGGGCAAAAGCAGAGGCCCCCCAACCCTCTCCCCCTCGCTATCAGCAGTAAGGAACGGCAACCGCCTCCCCCCTGCCGGGCCCCCACCCAAAACAAAGCAGTATACCCCGTTACCCTTGTCCATCCAAAAGGTCCTCCACCGATTTCGGTGTGATCACCGGTGTATGGGCACTATCTGCTACTGAACCCTCCGAGTCCGATGGTGCTCCCTCATCACCCGGGTTTTCTTCCTCCTCGATGACTTCCTCCCTTGCTCCCGACAACTCCGACAACACTTCCAGCACTCCCCTCCGTTCCGATGATGTCTCCGCAGTCGAGGGCCCTCCCGTGCGGCCGCGGCGATTCCTGACCCTCTTGGATCGCCGCCTTTGTTCCGGCTCGTCTGCTTGTTGGGACGAGGAGCCAAAGCCATCTTTCCCTGTCCTGTACAGGTCGAGCCAGACACAGACATCCTCCGGGGTGTCAAAGAACTGGGTTTTGTCATCGACAATGATGCGGAGCCTTGCAGGGTATAGGAGTGAATACTGAATGCCCTCGCTCCTGAGCTCGCGCTTGACCACCAGGAAGGAGAACCGCTTGCGCTGCGTCTCGTAGGTGTAATCTGGGAAAATGTTCACCTGACTGTTCGCTACTTTGAACGGGCCATTGTGCCTGGCGGTATTGAGGATTAAGTCCCTGTCTCGGAAATGCAGCAACCGCGCCACCACCGGCCTCGGGGTGCGTCTTTGCTGTAGGGGCCGTGCTGGGACTCTGTGGGCCCGTTCCAGAGTGTAGAAGGAGGACAGTCCCTCCGGGACCACCGTGTCTCGGATCCAGGCCTCCAAGTATTGCACCATGTCGCCATCCTCGATCTTCTCCGGCAGGCCCACCACTCGGATGTTGTTCCTCCTGTTGCGGCCTTCCGCATCCTCCGCCCTCCGTTCCAGGGTCTCAATTCGGGATAGGGCATCCTTCATCGTCGCAGCCAAGGTTCGCTGCGCCGGCTCCAAGGTTTTCACCGTGCCCTCCACCTCCTTGACCCGGTCTGAAAGTTTGCCATGGTCCGCCCTGAGGAGGCCCAGGCTCGTCGCCACCTGAGCAATGTCCTGTTGGAGGGCTGATCTCGTAGTCTCTATCGCCTCCAGGACACGGTCGAACTGTTGCTGCATCGGCGCGCCACCAGAACTTTTTGGGTCCCCATGCTCCTCTTTGTCCTGGGCTTCAGAGTCCGAGGCGGTCTGGGTGGATCCCTTGGCTCCCCTGGGTTTCCCCATGCCTCCAGGGGCACTCCGTGAGGGTCCCGTAGTAGGCGTCTCCGAGTGCGGGTGTCGACCACGACCTTCCCGGGTGCTTGTCCTCAATTCGGGTCCGGGCGACCTCCTTCTCCAGAGCCTGTGGAGACTCCGCCGCTTCGGCTCACGCCATCGCCACGGCGTCCGAGGGCACCGATGAGGGGGCGGAGACAGCCGTCGTCGAGTCGGGCAGACCCGTTCACCCACTATAACCCCGGGGTGAGGGCCACCTACTCCCTCGGGTGATCTGTGGCGCCAGAGTGTCTCGCCTCCCATGTAGGTGGACTGGCCAGGAAGACGTAGCTAGTCGCGGAGTCGCGAAGCGAGCCACCGCTTGGACCACAGGGCGTCCGCTCCCGGTGCCCTCCACTGCGTGGGCATCCGCCTGGCCGTCCAACCGAGTGTAAATCCTTTGCAAGAGGTCCAATCCAGTAATGTCCAATGTCCAGAACAGCCGGGGAAGGCGAAGCAGAGCGCCAGTCGCCACCCGCGGCACCTCTGCAACTCAGTAGTTCCGAATAGGGGGACAAAGGGGTCCGGGCGCCATGTTGGGTCGCACTCCGCAACTCCGCAAACTTCGGTTTTACTCCGAAACTACCCTCGTCCGAGCTTCACCAGGGGCCCCGGCAGGTTTCCGTTGGCACGCTCAGCAGAATGCGGGGTCTGGGGTGCCCCGCAGCCTCCGATTTTCAGGATAATTCCGGGCTTAGTCCCGAAGCCGAGCACTCAGGCGACCATCGCCATCGGCGCCCAAGCCACGCCCCCCACATTCAGTTATTATCATTTTATTTTTCCTTTAGTTACACTACTTAAAAGCAGTGGGATGATACTCCTCTGCCTTAGTGGAGGAGCCGCCACTGAAGGGAGGGAAGAACAGATAGTTGAGGGGGTATGAGAAAAGCGATGTGGTCACATACAAATTTTAAAAATGCCTTAAAGCTGCCCAGAAGTAAACCTGAAAACATCTGCGAGCAAGGAGAAGGGAGTGGAGAATAACATAGAAGTTGTACATAATAAACAATGAACTTGGGGCCAGATGTAAGAAGCATGCATTTTGCGACCTGCACATTGCGTCGCTTTGCGACTCGTAGTTTGCGACTCGCAAAATGCAATGTACAACAGTGTCTCAGACACTGTTTGCAATTCCCAATGGGGTCGCAAATTTCATGCCTCATCAATATTGATGAGGCAAGCGCAATTTGAGACCCCATTGGGAATAGCTAGCACTCACAGAGATGGTGGCCTGCTGTAATGCAGGTCACCATGTCTGTGACTGCTTTTTTAATAAGAATTACAGATTAGTGGCTGGGTTAATTTTGCGCAACACCACCTTCTTCAGTATTTTTTCTCAAATCAGTGGCTCAAGGGAACAAGGGAAAAACGGCCACTAACGTCCCCAGGATTTCTCTGTAGAAACAGAGAATACAACAGAATAGGAGTTGTCCCCAGGCACAATTCTGCAAATAACAATGTTTTTTAAAGAAAAAAGAAGAAAAACCAAATCAGAATCTTTGCTTTCACAGTTCTTTAACAGTCTTTTTTATTTTCTTTTTCTTTTTTCTCTCTTTCTTCAAGTTGTTACAAGATCATTATTCCATATTTCATAAAGCACACAGTACACAACAAGCGTAGTCAATAAACAATGCCAACACGTGTTTCGTCACAGGTACAATCACCCAATGACTTCTTCAGGGCAATAGAAAGAATTGTTTCACAAATATATCAATGTCATTCCGGATTATTTCCAAATTCATGTAGTTTTTAGACCACTCAAAAAGACTCCATAAACCAAGATTTTCACAGAAGGAATTAAAATTTATATCGGGAGAGTGCTCCCATCCTCTTCACGTTGGGTTCGTAAGGTGTAATCACACCTGTTGGCATTGTTTATTGGCTACGCTCGTTGTGTACTGTGTGATATATGAAATATGGAATAATGATCTTCTAACAATTTGAAGAAAGAGAGAAAAAAGAAAATAAAAAAGAACGTTAAAGAACTGTGAAAGCAAAGATTCTGAAAAACATTGTTATTTGTAGAATTGTGCTCGGGAACAACTCCTATTCTGCTTTTTGAATAAAGCATTTTTTTTTTAAATGCAACCCTTTTTCCTTAAAGGGAAATGTAACTTTTCAGTTTCATTTTTTAAGGGCAGGCAGTGGTCCATGACACCACTGCCTGCTCTTAAAAAATATTTTCGCACCCATTCACCAAGGGGAATGGGTCCCCTGGGGGCCTTCCCGTTTGCAAATGGTTACCACCCTTTTGAAAAGGGTGGTAAACAGTGAGTGTTTTGTGACCACAAATGCTGTCGTAAAACAATAGTACATGCCAATTGCACTCACTATAAGGAAGGGACACCCTTGGCATGCTCTTCCTAATAGCGAGTCGCAAACCATATTTTGCGAGTCGCTAATAGGTCAGTGACTCCCAAAATTTGGTTTGTACAAGGGGCTGACCTTTTTTGCGGTCGCAAAACGGGCCGTATTCCCGTTTGCAACCACAAAAAAAGGTTGTACATCTGCCCCCTGGTGACTTAAAAAGCACTCAATGTGAAAACAGTCATCAGTAGGAAGCAGCAGATACATTATTTGCTAGACAATGAACGAAGGCAGTGAAAAATAGGGACAAAATATATTAAAACTAATTACACAGGAGGAAGAGTAGAAAAACCACATGTAGACCCCAGGCTTTGCTGAGACACAAAGCAAAAAGTGGTTCCCTGAAGTAGGATACAAGTGATCCAATCAACAGAATAAAAAAGTGGAAATTCTTCAGGGGAGAGAAAAACACAAGATGGAGCAAGAAAAGCCTACAACAAGCTTTTCGCAACCAGAAAATTGTACTTTTTGGGAGGCTTGAGCTAAAAATGAGATGTCTCGCTAGCCAGGGCTTTCTCAGTGTGTGAGTTTTTCCTATATTTCTGACTAGTATTCTCTGTCATGTAAGAGAATGTTGTTAGCGTTGGTTGAAAAGCCCTCATTTCGTGTGTGATTAGGCATAGACATAGCATTTTAATCAGGTTACTTAATTAAAATTATATAGAAAATATTCATTTGATATGGGGTGAAGAATATTTTGTCTGTCGTACTGCATCACAGAAAAGAAAAAATGTTTTAGCGGGTAATCATCAGTTAGCTTAAATCACAAAGTAGATGAAGCTATGATATAGTTTTTTTTATTCTGATTAGATTTGATAGTCATAGTGACAGAGCTAGTTCATTCATAAATGCCATTTTTAGATATATCATACATGCCAATAGATTCTATTCAGGCAGGAGACTTGATTTTTTTTAGGCCAAATGGCGTTTTGTTGCCGGTTTCTACCCTGAAATTTCCTTGCTTCAATGGAAGTTAATGGGGTAAACACTTTCTCCAATTACCCGACCTGAAATTTCCCTGCTTCAAATAGAAGTTAATGGGGTAAATATATTCTCCCAATTACTTTTTAAATTTCCCACATTCCACTTTTAAACTGTTGGCATGTATAATATAGCATACATACATAGAGGACTGCATGCATGGTTAGCAACACAAACCCACCTTTATATTTTTTACGGCATTTAGTAACAGACACTTTCAATTTCTTGACACTTGAATAAATTAGTGTCAGGGTTCACAGGAGGTTTCCTCCGCGTTACCCTGAAGTCACTACTATCAGTGCCGTTTGCCCTGCAAAATTTTAAAAGAGAACTTAGGGGTCTCTAGCTGGCAAATGTGTTGGCGCCACTGGACTTTAAGCATGGCTGCCGACGCATTCGCGGCTCGGCGTTCTAGTTCTTACTAACTTCTACTGGAGAAGGTGAAGCTCGTTTGCCAACATTCTAAGGCGCACTTCACCAGAGAATTTAGCCTGACAACACCTACCTAACTCTCGTCATCAAAGTTAGGGTAGGTCTCTATAATGTTCTCTCCTTGCCCCCACACTCACTACTATGAGCCACTGTAGGTGTAGAACTTCTTTATTTGTAATTAACAAAGCTATTCCAAGCATAAAGCGCCAAGCGTCTTATTAGTGTGAGCTCCGGTCGCCAACTGCCGAATTCCCGTTTCGCGCCTTCGCTACAGTCCCTTCTGCGCATGCGCGCGCCTTCCGCTCTCGTCTACGGCGTGACGCGTCATCGCGTTCACGCTCGTAGACTAGAGCGCACACCACATATCTCCCCCCTTTAATACTAACAAAGATAACAATATCAGTCCCAGTTCTAATGTCCACTCATTTCAAAGTCTCTATATCTGGAGGGCACTGTGACTGCCCTGCCGCTGCGGGTGTACCTTACCGGCATATTCTCTTCCACCTCTCTCTCTCCAAGTAATCTCTCACCGTCTCTCTGATCTGCTCTCTGTACTTCACCAGCAGGTGTATAGTCCCTGTTGGTAGGCTCTGCGGTAGGAGTTTCCATTTCTCTGTCCTCTCCTTCTCCTTCCGCAGGTTCGATTGCATCATGCACCAAGGGAGGCCTTATTTCTTCGGACCCCACTTGTATCTCCTCCTCCTCTGACTTGGGCCACGTTACAATCTTGTTGACTCTGGCCATGCGGTCTTGGGACCACACTTTGCCGTCGCTGAGGAGAGCCGCCCTGCCTCGCACTTCTTTGACCTGTAAGGGTTGACTATACTTGCTTTCTCCTTTCTTTTGTAGGGTGGGAAGCTTGACCCTGACCCATTCTCCTTCTTCCAGCTCTGTTTCCTTCGTGTTGCGTCGTTTGTCGTAATGGGCAGCATAAATCTTCTGGGCCTTCTCAAGGTTGTGCTGAACCACCGCTGGGGACCACTTGCTGGTGATGGTTTTCTCCCTCCACACCACGTTGTCCCGGGTGAACGGAAGTCGGCCTCTCAACACTTGGAAGGGGCTGTAACCCACCACCGTGGGGGTGATCCTGTAAGCCCATAGCATGCTCATTACTTCGGTCTCCCAGTCTTTTCCTTGCGAGATGGCTGCTTGTATGGAGCCCATTAGCACGCGGTTAAACCGCTCTACTTGGCCGTTACATGCTGGGTGGTAGATGGCCGTGTGTTTCGACTCAATCCCGTTCCTCTTCATGAATCGCGTCCACTTGTCCGAGACGAATTGCGGTCCGTTATCACTAAGTATGGATTTGGGTATTCCTTCTCTTTAGAACAAGGACGTCAAAAACTTCAGCACTGTGTCTGTGTCCATGGATTCTTGTATATCGACTTCAGGCCATTTCGAATACTTGTCTATGACTACACACAGAAATTTGTTCACTCCTCTGCTATCCAGGACGGGCCCGAGTATGTCAATGGCCACGTTCTCCCAGGGGTTTTGTGGGTTCTCAAACTTTTCCAAGGCAGGTCTGAGGGGTCGTAGTATTTTGTCCGCTCCTTGGCACTGTCCACATTCTCTCACTTTCCTTTCTATTTGGGCATCCATGCCTGGCCACCAATACATTTGCTTGACTCGTGCCTTGGTCTTTACGATGCCCAGATGTCCTTCATGTAGTTGTTTCAATAATCTGGGTATCAGGACTTCCGGTGGTACTACCCTTTCACCTCTGTATAGAAAGACCCCTGAATCACTCAAAGACAGTTCCTCTCTCATCTCGTAGAACTTCCGCACTCCCTCTGTGAGCTTCTTCTTGTCCGGCCATCCAGACGTGAGGTGTCGTTTTATCTCCACTTTCTCCACATCTTGCTCGTAGGCAGCCGCCCATTCTTGACGGCTAATCGTCACCTCATGGTCTTCCATGCTGGCTACCATCTCCTCATTGTCCGGGGCCGTCTCCTGCGCTTTCTCCATAGCTGAAGCTCGGCTGAGGTAATCTGCCACCCTGTTTTGAGTTCCTGGCAGATATTCCACGTCATACGTGTAATCTAGTAGTTTTAGTGTCATTTTTGCTATTCTTGGGGTAGCTGTGTCGTGGCCCGAAGACGTCAGGACCTTGACCAGGGGCTTGTGATCCGTTTGGAGCTTGAACCTGGTTCCCCAGATGAACTGCCGAAATTTGCCCATGGCCCAAGTGACTGCCAGCATCTCTTTTTCAATGACACTGTACCTTTGTTCCGTCGGGGAGAGAGCACGTGAAGCGAAACTGATGGTTTCCATGGATCCATCTTCCCTCTCCTGTGCCAACACTGCCCCTAAGCCTTTGTCGCTTGCATCAGTCGTCAGGATGGTGTTGCCTGAGGGGACGTATCCTTGCAAGGGAACGGCTTGGCTGATGCAGTCCTTTACCATCTCAAATTCGTTTTGCGCTTCCGTGTCCCATTCAAACTTCGACTTGTCTCTGATGAGTTGTCTCATTCTGTACGTTTTGGTGGCAAAGTGTCTCACGAACTTACTATAGTACTCGGCCATTCCGAGGAATGACCGCACTTCCTCCTTGGTACTCGGGGCCTTGGCATCCTTGATGGCTTTCACATTTTGTTCCTTCGGGGAAATTCCATGCGTTCCAATCTCGTGTCCCAAGTACGTGACTGAGGGCATCCCAATCTTACATTTGCTCCACTCAGCAGTTAAGCCTTTGTTTTGTAATACTTCGAGGACTCTGGTTAGTTTGCTGTCATGATCCCCTTTGGTGGAGCCCATTACCAGTATGTCATCCTGGAAGTACTGCACTCCTGAGATGTCCTTAAACAATCGATGCATCAACTTTTGAAATACCGCCGCTGCGGACGCCAGTCCAAAGGGCATCCTGCGGAATTGATAACACCCGAAGGGCGTGATGAAGGAGGTTGTTATGGCTGGATTTTCTGTTTAGATGGGATCAGCCCCCAGGGGCCCCTATGACCCAGCCAAAACGTACTCACCTTCCCTCCTCAGATCGTATTCATAATGGATAGATTTACAGATATATATACAGGTCGCACCTAAGGATGGGGAATGATAATATACATATATAGGAATTTTCTACAATATCTTATTCACATCAGTTGGTCTCGCGGCCACCCCGACCCAGACCGGTCTACCCTAGGGCAGATATTGCGCACAATCCGGTGCGACTACACATGGGCCTGCAGAACCCAATGCTCCCGTTTCCAAACGACCAACAATCCTGTCGATCTACACGCTAGTTCGACCCCCTAGCGCCCTCACTTATTCAAGCCACAATCCTGTGGGTATCGGCACTGGTAGTCCTCCCCAGTGTTCTCACTAACGCCGTATATCAACGACGACCACATTCCTATGAACAGTTATCGGGACCAAGTCTCAGTTACCTACCCGGGGTAAAACTATAATAATAATAACTTTGAATATAGTTCCAAATCGTATAGTGTACTCCCTGCTCTTGACATCACAGGTCCACTCACTCCCTCTTTATTTGATCACCATTTACCTGATCGGGATTTCTCATCCGTTCACATAAACAACTCTCAACTAGGAATGCAGTTTACCAGGATTGAACATGAACACCAGGTACACAATAATTCTATAAGAATTAGGGTATTTATTAACAATAGACACCGATCACATTACTATGCAACAGACATTCTGCAAAGAAAAGGTAAAGATTAGAGTGCACATTCTATTAAAGTTTAGACAGAGGTCACCTTATTAGTGGGAAGTCTGGACTCGGCAGTCATCTAGGTTCCCTTCTCGTCTCTGTATCCTGGCTCGCCTTGCAGTCACACCCCAGCCGTCACAAGTACACGTCTGCACCGCTAGGCTCAACCTCGTCTGCTTCCCTTCAGGACACCGGAACCTTGCTGATTATTAGCTACCGTCTCTCTCTCTCTCTCTGTCAGTGCGCTCCGCGCTGCTTCTCGTTCAGTCTTTCTCAGAGAGTTTCGGTCTTAAATCTTTCTCCGACTTCAAAGATGGCGACTTGTCCACCATGAGATGAATAATGGCAGAGATGCTAACGGCTAGATGCCGCCTACGGACTAACTGACAAACTGACTAACACCTTCACTAATATCAAAGCCCGTTCCTTCATGGAAATTCACGGCCAGTAACCTGCCGCCCACCAAATTCTTGTACCTCCCCGTACCAAGGACACTTTCCCAGCCGGCCGGCCTGAAGTTGTGTCTTCGGAGTGGAGAAAAATACATTCCTTCGATAAGGGTCAGCCTGAACCGGTTCTCTCCAAGCGAACAACAGCTTGAAACTAAAACATTACACTTCACCTAGAAAGCCTTCTCGAGCTACCGGGCAGAAAGCAAAATGGAGTCTGTCTCGTTTAAAGGCCTACGGAGCCCACAATATGCATAGCTCCATAGATAATAGCCCAGCATGTTAGTAAATGAGCAAATCATAACTAATACTTATATATCTATCCCCTAACTTAAATTCATAAGCCTTACTTTAAGGAAAATGGTACGAAAATGCCCTAATATATGTAAGAAAGGGTCCCTGTCTATCGGCCTAATCCCTATGCTATGGGGGTGATAGGCTGGAGTCACTCTCCATCATTCTCCTTCTCCAAAGAGCTAGCAAAAAGGCAGCCATTACATTACACCCCTTGACTCCAGTCTATTAACCACAAACTAAATGGAACTAACATCGGTAGAAGAATAATATGAAACAAAACTAACTGATCTACGACATTTACTAAGCCTAAAGAATTGCAGCAGGGAAGGGATGCACTGAATCAAGCAACAAATAGCTATTAGGACACAAATAGCGACAATAATCCCCCCTAAAATCTGTCGTAAGGAATGCATGTCAGGGAGCCAATTAAAAAGCCAGTCAAAGAAACCCTGATCTATATGTTGTCTAATTTCTGCAGTCAAGTCATGGAGTTTGTCAATATGGGATTGGATAGCTTTAGAATGGTCAGACAAATTAAAACAGCATAGACCTTCAAAATCAGAACATTCATGTCCATGTTTCAACAAGAGATAATCAATAGCGGCCCTATTCTGCAAAATAGCTCGACGTTCACCTTGGGCGTCTAATAAGAGATCAGATAAAACAGTAGACGTTTGGTTAATGGACTTAACCATCCAGCAGGCCATTTTGCCGATTGTTTTGGCATTATAAACGGCCAATGCAGGCACTCCAATAATAGAAAAAGCTAAACCAAGGTACTCTGATCTAGAATAGAGATGAACAGAGGAATCACAATCTTCATGCAATGACATTGAATCACGTACAATACGGGAATGTGAAGTAGGATGTGAGGAAAACATTAACAAACTCAATCTAGTGATGGCACATGGGCCACCAGAAATATTCGCAGGAATATAGGGCCAAGATGAATTCCCACAGGAAAAGAGCCATCCAGCTGGCAATAGCATTGAACGATAATGGCTAGTGGCTACTAATAATCGTTTACATGTCATATTATTTTTAACTGAAAGACATGAATTCGGAAGTCTCTTTGAACATAACAAACGTTGATGAGCTGAAAAGGAAGTAGCGGCTCGGAGCTTAAGCTTCAAGCACTCAGTAATAGCTTTTGGGTCGCAAGTCATGATAAAGCATAGGTCTCCAGGGGTAATATTAAAAGTAGTAATACGGGAATGAATAGGGACATCAAGGTCTGGAAGAGCAGTACATGAGGGACAAAATTCGTGGGCCGCGAAGTCGCCCAGAATAACATTAGGTCGAGCATTAGATATATTAAAAATGTGACGTAGAGTTTCAGTGGATGCAGGGACAGCAACCAAACAGGTCGCTAAAATGTCAGTGACGGACTTCATGGGGGTAAGGCAGAAATGTGGAGAGTTCGTCACCCGCTTTGCGAGTGTAATCCAAAAGTTTGATGACTTTGCCCACGCAGACCGCGGGGCTCGAATTATCCCATCAACCGGCGTCGGTGGATCCTTCCCTCTCCCGGCGTAACAAGCCAAAAGGAGTCCAGCGCCGACACATCCTGCAGCAGCAATCCAAAGAATGATCTGAAACAATACAAACACAGGCCTTAATCATTCTCGTAAGTAACATTTATCAGCTGGGACAGCCTCCCAGCCATCTTTCCCTGGCTTCATCACCAAAACGGTGTTGTCATGACCGGTCGCAATAATATCAGCCTGTTCAGGAGGATTTTTAGGCGATTGCACCCATATCTTAGCTCCAGGAAGATCAGACGATCCGAAGCCTTTTTGTCCTCGCACAGTTAGCAACGTTGGGGCAGAGCCTTTTTTGATCTCACCACTGAAGACAGGCATAATCAGTAACTGAGCAACACGGTCAGACTTTTTGATGAACAAATCCGTCTCACTGCTATTAAGCAGGAGAACCTTAATCTCTCCCTGATAATCACTGTCAATTACTCCTCCGAGCACTTGTACACCTTTCAGGGCCAGGCCAGATCTAGGGGCAATTAATCCAAAGCTACCGGCAGGTATACAGACACCAATGCCAGTTTCAACAATGATTCGATCCTTTCCTGGGAATTTAGCATCATTTAAAGCATGCAGGTCGAGGCCTGCAGAACCAGGGGTAGCTCTACATGGAGCCAGAGCACCGGGGGTAATTTCCCAATACATAACAGTATTTGATATAGAATTCGGTTTCGCATCAACATGTGGAGGAAACAAACGCATTAAAGGAGATTCAGCATGCAACAAAGGACGATTATTTAAAATTAACAAAGCTTGAAGTAGGACATCTCTCCACTGGCTGTAACGGTCATCAGTCAACTTGCGCAACTGTTCTTTCAACAAGCCATTCATTCTCTCAATCAATCCTGAAGCTTGTGGGTAATATGGAATATGAAACACCCAATCAATATTATTTTCCGTACAGAATTCTTGCACCAATCTTCCACGAAAGTGGGATGCGTTATCTGATTGAATCTGGAATGGGACACCATAGTACAGAATAATTAGCTCCAGGGTTTTAATTGTATTCACTTGAGTAGCGTTTTTGCAAGGGAAAGCGACCAAAAGGCCACTATAAGTATCAACCACTGTGCAAATATATTGACAATTTCTGCTCATAGGGAGCGGACCAATGTAATCAATCTGCCAAATTTGGGCGGGCAATTTACCTCGATGTAAGTGACCTCGAACAATCTGAGGCACCTCTTTTTTCCTAGAATGCTGACAAATGGGACAATGTAGAATGACATCTTTTATTAAAGAAAAAGGGATATGAATCCCTCTATCGGCAGCCCACCTGCTAGTGGCTTTCTCTCCAAAATGTCCTGCTTTCTGATGGGCCCACTTCGCCAATCCCGCCAAATCAGAATCCTGCATGTCAACCACTGCCTCAGAAATTTTAGACTGCTCATCTGCAATATTATGGAAAAATTTGTCAAGGGAGTCAATAGGAGTATGAGCATCCACGTGAAAGATTGTTACAGTACTCTGCGGGAGCAATTCCCAAATTTCTTGCCACAGCTCCTTGCCCCACAGTTCCTTCGAATGCAATTCCCAATTATGAGAATGCCAAGTTGGCAACCACACCGCTAGTCCATTTGCAGTGGACCAGGAATCAGTGAAAATATGACATGTACCAGGTAGTTCCTGTTTCAAAACTTGGTAAACTGCATAGAGTTCTGCATATTGACTACTCTTACCGTCTCCAGTTGTGCTCAATAATTTCTGTGTGGTCGGGTTATAAGAGACAGCTTTCCAATGTCTTTTGTCACCAATGAATTTCGCAGAACCGTCCGTAAACCACACATGTTTCTATCCTCCGCGGACAGATCATCAAATGATTTACCCCACGTCACGGGAGACTCCTGCACTACGGGCACCGAACACTCACTTTCAATCTCATTGGAGGGCGCCTGCGCCACTCGCTCATGTAAAACCGCCACACCTTTCGGACCCACACGTGCCCTGTCCTGAATGTACCATTTCCATTTAATCACACTAGCCTCCTGAGCATGTCCAATTCGATGGGATTTAGGTGAACTCAAAACCCACTGCATAATGGGAATTTCAGCCTTAAAATCACAGCATGGCCTAAGGTCAATTGCTCGGTATCCACCAGAGCCCAATAACAAGCAAGCAACTGTTTTTCAAAAGGTGAGTAACGCTCACCAGCCTCAGGTAACTTTTTAGTCCAAAAACCCAATGGCACTTTATGTCTGCCCTGCTTTTGCCACAAGCTCCAATTGGCATACAGGCCTTCCACAGACACATTCAAATCCACATCACCTTTACTCACAGGCCACAAATCCAGAGCATACTGAATAGCTTCTTTAGCCGAATTAAAAGCAGTCTGTTGAGGTTCACCCCATTCAAACGCATTCTTCTTACGAGTGACTCGATACAGTGGAGCTAAAATTTGACTCAAATGGGGAATATGCTGACGCCAAAATCCAAACAAACCAATAAAGCATTGAGCTTCTTTCCTGTTTCTGGGAACAGCAAAATCAAGTATTTCTCGTTTAACCTGTGGAATCACCTCTCTGTGACCCTCATGCCAATTAATTCCCAAAAATTTCACAGCTTGGGATGGAGTTTGTAATTTGTCAGGATTAATTTCCCAGCTTTTCGCTCGCAAACAGTCAATAATCTGATCTAAATGGGACTGCACCTGGTCTTGCGTTTCACCTTGAATCAAAATGTTGTCAATATAATGACAAACCTGAACTTGTGCATTCGTGGGCACTTCAGACAAATGTTCCGCCACCAGCCGGTGACAGATCGTAGGACTATGTACATAGCCTTGAGGAAGACTCCGGAACGTCATTTGACGTCCATTCCATGTGAAACTGAATTGTTCTTGACATTCGGGGGCAATCGGAATTGAAAAGAATGCATTAGCAATATCAATGGAAGCATACCACGTACCTGGATGCTTTTGAATTCTCTCAATCAGTGTGACGATGTCAGGCACTGCAACAGTCAATTTAGGCGTATTTTTATTCAATTCCCGATAATCAACAGTCATGCGCCAAGAATTATCACTTTTGCGCACGGGCCAAACGGGATTATTCCAAGCAGATGTGACCGGAGTAATGACTCCTGCGTCAACCAAATCCTGAATCGTAGCGGTAATTTCTTCATGACCACCTGGGATGCGATATTGCTTTTGAGAAATCACTTTCGTTGCTAAAGGTATTTTAATAGGTGGCATACGTAAACGGCCAACCCGTACGGGTCTGGTCGAAATGTACTGTCGTGTACCAAATTGATAGTATCCATCAGCCAAATGCAAAGTCATACCTTTCAAAATGTCAATTCCAATAATGTATTCCAAAAGTGGCACAACCAACACAGAGTATTCTCTACGAGGGATTCTACCAATTTTAATTTCGAGTGCAGTCTGAACCGCGGGTGTTTCTTTACCACCCAGACCAGTAATCGTAAAGGACTGTCCATGAAACTTTCTCGATTTACCATGAATTAAAGTGGCCTCCGCCCCAGTATCAACTAACGCTCGGGCCCTTTGGATATTACGATGTTTCCAAAAAATCTCAATATCTACATAGGGTCTGTAATCTCTGTGGGCCCACTTGCGTACCGGAGCTTGACCTATTTCCTAGTCATTTTTCCTGCGCTCTGTCAACCAAGACAAATCAGGGTAAATACTCTCGGTTTTCTTTGGTATTAGAATGTCTTGTTCATATCCGTCTCCAGTACGAAACGGATTAGTGTCAGGCTCAAAAAGATGTGAATTACGGTCAGAGAGTCTGTTACGATCCTCCCTCTTTCGTACGTCAGGGGAATAACTCCTTGCATCTCGTCGTCTGTTAGAAACACGATCATCTCCTCCTCTTTCACGATCATCCTCTCTCCCCCTCCCATCATTACGACGAGGGGATCCATCACGTTCATAGCGCCGATCATCACGGCGATCAGAATTCACACGTCGTCTCTCATCACCACTGTCATCCGAACCACGATCATACTCATTCTTACGCACACGACGGGCACCCTCCTTTCGATCCAGACCACGCTTACGAAACATGTCCCATAAGCGATTATTAGGTTCACCATCAATGTCTTCCTTTTTGACACCATCAGCAATGAGAGCAAGGAACATGTCACGTCTAGAGAACTTGTAGTCACCACCAGTACGACCCTCAGGCCGAGATTGTCTTTCAGGTTTAAACCATTCACCCAGCTCACCAAGCTGACGAACAGATTCAAGCACAACAGACAAAGGGTTGCCAGTTTGGTTAATCAATAATGTCATCATGACCTGCTTGTAAGCAACAGGAGAAGAACGTATAATGCGATTACGCACAGAAGATGTTAAAAGAGCATCCAAAAGTTTATCAGCAGTACTAAGAAAGATAGCCGTTTTCATGACCTCCTCTTTTAAACGTTGCGACGCATCGCGCAGAGTGTACCACGGTTTCTCATCAGTAGGCCAATCAGATTCAGTTGGATATTTATGATTACAGCCGTCGGACGCAAGCTGGAGCAAAGAAATTTGACCAGCACCATTATAATTCCGAAAATGATCCTGAATCGTAGAATCAGAACTCAAAGAGCAAAATCGTAAGCAATCAACAGCATCGAGCATAATACCGGCAGCGCCAAGTTCATAAAGACGCACCATCCAGGTAAGCAAGGCCTCACCAGGCCGTTGTCGAAATCGTTGCAAAATGTCACTAACCTCCTGTTGAGTAAAGTCTTCAATACAATCAAGAGCAATACCACCCGGATTACCAGGGGCCTGTTGTAACTTTCGTCGAAAAATCGGGTGAGCAGAAACTGCAGGAAGAGCTTCCGAGGAAGCCCGCATCTTAGATTTAGTAGCACAATCAGTGCAAGCCACGTCATCCGAACGGGAAGAACGAGCGCGGTCGGTGTCGGGACCCATATCAGTACACGAAGCAGATTTACAATCACGTCCGGAGCGAGAAGACTCGTGCTTATCACCCTCCTCTGCCGAGGAGTCAGAAGTATGAGAATCCCAGATATTACCGTCCCACTCATCGGGGTTCCAATCCATTCCAGCTTTCGCTACAACCATACGCACTTTGCGTGTAGATACACGACCACGACGATGTTTATACTTATATCGTGCAATACGGACCGCAGCTCTTTCAGCAATGGTCTGATATGTCTCAAGTTTGTCGGCAAGCAATTTATTTTGACAACGCAACAGAGTATGTGCATTTTGTAATTCAACACACTGTCCTTCCATATCTTTAAACCGCTTCTGTAGCTGAACAAACTTCTCATGCAATATTCTGTATGCATTAAGAACAATCCACCCTCTGCGTCCTAAAATAGGAAGCTCATCACCCTTCACTACTGGCGCTTTCTGCAAGCACGATACCACATCGGCAGGCTCCGCCTGCTCCAAGCATGAAGACCAATTTTCACTCAAACCAGTAGAATCAGCCCACTCACGGGCCAAGGCCTCGTAAGGGGTACATTCCCAGCCGGGAATCTGAATCGGTAATTTGAAAACCGACGACGATTTTTTCGCAAACATAATGACACACAAAAAAAAAAAATTATATACACAATTATAAACAAAATTAATACGTACAAGCCGAGCGCAAACCAACAAGATTAAAACAACACAATGCACACAGGCTTCGTAAACAGTTCGTGACGCCAGATGTTATGGCTGGATTTTCTGTTTAGATGGGATCAGCCCCCAGGGGCCCCTATGACCCAGCCAAAACGTACTCACCTTCCCTCCTCAGATCGTATTCATAATGGATAGATTTACAGATATATATACAGGTCGCACCTAAGGATGGGGAATGATAATATACATATATAGGAATTTTCTACAATATCTTATTCACATCAGTTGGTCTCGCGGCCACCCCGACCCAGACCGGTCTACCCTAGGGCAGATATTGCGCACAATCCGGTGCGACTACACATGGGCCTGCAGAACCCAATGCTCCCGTTTCCAAACGACCAACAATCCTGTCGATCTACACGCTAGTTCGACCCCCTAGCGCCCTCACTTATTCAAGCCACAATCCTGTGGGTATCGGCACTGGTAGTCCTCCCCAGTGTTCTCACTAACGCCGTATATCAACGACGAGCACATTCCTATGAACAGTTATCGGGACCAAGTCTCAGTTACCTACCCGGGGTAAAACTATAATAATAATAACTTTGAATATAGTTCCAAATCGTATAGTGTACTCCCTGCTCTTGACATCACAGGTCCACTCACTCCCTCTTTATTTGATCACCATTTACCTGATCGGGATTTCTCATCCGTTCACATAAACAACTCTCAACTAGGAATGCAGTTTACCAGGATTGAACATGAACACCAGGTACACAATAATTCTATAAGAATTAGGGTATTTATTAACAATAGACACCGATCACATTACTATGCAACAGACATTCTGCAAAGAAAAGGTAAAGATTAGAGTGCACATTCTATTAAAGTTTTGACAGAGGTCACCTTATTAGTGGGAAGTCTGGACTCGGCAGTCATCTAGGTTCCCTTCTCGTCTCTGTATCCTGGCTCGCCTTGCAGTCACACCCCAGCCGTCACAAGTACACGTCTGCACCGCTAGGCTCAACCTCGTCTGCTTCCCTTCAGGACACCGGAACCTTGCTGATTATTAGCTACCGTCTCTCTCTCTCTCTCTGTCAGTGCGCTCCGCGCTGCTTCTCGTTCAGTCTTTCTCAGAGAGTTTCGGTCTTAAATCTTTCTCCGACTTCAAAGATGGCGACTTGTCCACCATGAGATGAATAATGGCAGAGATGCTAACGGCTAGATGCCGCCTACGGACTAACTGACAAACTGACTAACACCTTCGCTAATATCAAAGCCCGTTCCTTCATGGAAATTCACGGCCAGTAACCTGCCGCCCACCAAATTCTTGTACCTCCCCGTACCAAGGACACTTTCCCAGCCGGCCGGCCTGAAGTTGTGTCTTCGGAGTGGAGAAAAATACATTCCTTCGATAAGGGTCAGCCTGAACCGGTTCTCTCCAAGCGAACAACAGCTTGAAACTAAAACATTACACTTCACCTAGAAAGCCTTCTCGAGCTACCGGGCAGAAAGCAAAATGGAGTCTGTCTCGTTTAAGGCCTACGGAGCCCACAATATGCATAGCTCCATAGATAATAGCCCAGCATGTTAGTAAATGAGCAAATCATAACTAATACTTATATATCTATCCCCTAACTTAAATTCATAAGCCTTACTTTAAGGAAAATGGTACGAAAATGCCCTAATATATGTAAGAAAGGGTCCCTGTCTATCGGCCTAATCCCTATGCTATGGGGGTGATAGGCTGGAGTCACTCTCCATCATTCTCCTTCTCCAAAGAGCTAGCAAAAAGGCAGCCATTACAGAGGTGTACTTTCTACTCGTCGGATGCAGTTCAATTTGATGATATGCTGACGTGAGATCTATGGTGGAGAAGTGGGAGATACCTTTTGTTCTTGCCAGCATCTCCTCAATTCTGGGCAGGGGAAACTTCTCAACAACGAGGCATTTGTTGAGCTCGCGGAGGTCCACGCAGAGACGAACCTTCCCATTTGGTTTCTTGGCCACCACCAAGGGGGACAACCACTCCGAACTGTCCACTGGCTCTATGATGCCTTGTTTCTCCAGTCTCTGAAGTTCCTGTTGCACCGCTTCGCTGGTGGATATGGGGATGTTCCTGACTTTGTGCGTCACTGGTATTGCCCCCTCCTTGAGGACCATTTTGTGGACAAATTTGTCCAGTTTTCCCACTGTACCCTCGAACACCTTGGGGTAGGCAGATTTCCAATCTTCTCCTTTGGTGAGGGGCCATTCGTCCGTTAAGAGTATCTGTTCTTTCCCACCAGGGTTGAGTATGATCCCTAGATCTCCTGCGTCTCTCCATCCGAGTCCCGACGGCCCCTTCTCTGCAACGTACAACGTGCAGGTGGCTGACCTCCCTCTAAATTCGAACGTGAAGTCTCTGCAGCCCACCAAGGGAATGGCGTTCTCTGTGTATGAGATGGGCCGGATGTCCGGCGGAAGTAGATCTGGTCCAACTACTGGTGCGAAATCTTCGTCCCAAATGGATCTTTGTACTATTGTCCAAGGAGAGCCTGAGTCGACTGCCACGTGTACCTTCACTCCCCCTATGAGCATGTCCGTGCGGGGCTTATCTCTGCGTTTTCCTGTCACCTCCAATACTTGATCCTCTATACACAGTACCATTTCTCCGTCTTCCTGGTCGTCTTCCTCGCTGACTTCCGACGTCGCTGATTCCACACACTTGACAGTGGTCTTCTTTCCCTTTTTGCGGCACACTTTTTCAAAATGGCCGACCAGGCCGCAGAATGCGCATCTGGCGCGAAACGCAGGACATCGTTTATCCTGAGCAGAGTGCGCTGCGCTGCCACATCTATAACAAGAGAATTTGCTGTCTGTGCTGGGGCGGGCCGTCTGTTTCCCGGCCCATTTGGTCTCCTTCCTCTGTTCTCCGTAAGATCCTTTTTGTTTGTTGGATGTTGAGGCCTCATCTATCTTGTTAATCATCTGCTTCTGCGTGCTTTCTCTTTTGGCCGCGTCTGCGCAGCGTTTCGACATTTCTGCCTTTTTCACCATTGCTATGACTTCCTTGAGTGAGGTCTCATTCTGTGCCCATAGTTTGTCCTGGACGGACCTGTTGGTGGTATGCATTACTATCTGGTCTTTAATGTACTCATCCTGTAGAGCACCATATTGGCACGTGATGGCCAGACGTCGGAGCGCAGCCACGTAGTCGTCTATGGACTCGCCAGCTTCTTGCTTCCTTTGTTGGAAATTGTAACGGTCTATGGAAACACACACTGCAGGGCGGTAGTGGTTGTCCAGGTCTTCCAGCGCATTTTTGAAGACATCCGTCTCTGTTGCACCCCTTTCCTTGGGCACGATGTTTGCGAACACCCTCACCCCCTCCGGGCCTAGATTGTGGAGTAACAATCTATTTTTTCTTGCTGGGGTGTATTCCTCTCCATTTTCGTCCTCTAGTGCCTCTATGTAGTTCTTAAAGTACTCTCTCCAATCCTCCCATTTTAACTGGGGTTCCCCTGGTCTGGGTAGGAAGGGGATGGGGGCCCTCAGGGCTGAAGCTTGGTTTGCCATCTTGGCCTCGCCTCTGGGATCTACTGCTTGGGCTCTGGGTTCGTCGGGCACGCTGGATGCTCCTGTACTCCCTGCGGTGTCACTTTGACCTCTGGGACTACCTGGAGTATTATCCCTTGTTGCCTGCATGGGGTTGTCTGTTTGCACCCCCTCCTCTGGCTGTGGGATGGTGCCTTTGGTTGCCAGGGTGCTGGGTTATAGGCTCTTGTCCCTTGGGCAGCACTGACCTGATTCCTTGTGGCTTGTATCCTGGTAGTGGTACTGTTGCGCTGCTGCCACGCTCTATGCTTGTGCTGGTTGCAGATTGCTGTTCTGTCCTACTGGCTGGTGGAGGGCTGGTGGAGGGTGATTGTTCCTTACCACTGTGCTCGGTTGGTGTTCGTGTCTCAGCCTCGTCGCCAATATAATGTTCTCTCCTTGCCCCCACACTCACTACTATGAGCCACTGTAGGTGTAGAACTTCTTTATTTGTAATTAACAAAGCTATTCCAAGCATAAAGCGCCGAGCGTCTTATTAGTGTGAGCTCCGGTCGCCAACTGCCGAATTCCCGTTTCGCGCCTTCGCTACAGTCCCTTCTGCGCATGCGCGCGCCTTCCGCTCTCGTCTACGGCGTGACGCGGCATCGCGTTCACGCTCGTAGACTCGAGCGCACACCACAGTCTCGTCCTTGTTCTGTTCGTGTTCTGTTCTGTTCCGACGGTCCACTGACTTCTTCGTCCTGCAGGTTAGTGTTGACAGTTGCGGTTAAGGTAGTAGTGTCGGGGGCGTGGCCAAGATGGCGGCGGAGTAGGACGCCTTTCCGAGCCGCTCCGGCGCTGATCCAGCAAAGCATCTAAAAGCACGAACTTGGGGGAGCCCACACGCCCCGAAAGCGGCGGGGAAGACCGCCTGACGGAGCGGCAGGCTTTGGTGGGGTCGCCGAGGCGGTGTGCCCCCGGGAGCGCCTCTGAGATCGAACGCATCCTGCGGCCTGTGCGACCCCGGGTTCTCCGGACATCGAGGCCCGGCGCGGTCGAAGGGCGGGGCCCTAGATCTGCCTGCAGGCATTGGGGTAGACGGAAGGCTGAACGGAGCTGCACTTGGGCGACGGGTGTCCTGACGGCGGGGCCCAGACCGTACCCCACTACACCTGGGGGAGGTGGAGGGCCGGCCCCTGGCACTGCAGTGGCACTCGGACGAGCAGCAACATTCTACTATCTGCACCGCCAGTCACTACCCTCGCGGAGCCAGGCGCGGCTGGCGTCTGCGGCCTGAACGGACTCTCGAGGCTCGCCATCACGTCTATCCACGAGGCGCGGGGCCTGGGTGCTGTGCAAGGCCGTGACTGCTACGGGGCAAAGGAGTGGTTCTCCCACTGGCTGGTGGCGCAACACGTGTTGGGTGGAGGCACGGAGGGCAAAGGCATACAGCCACCGGCTCTCGGGCTTCCCGTCTTGGGCACCGGAGACTCCCACGGATCGAGTGGCTGTGTGCGGGGGGCTGGACATATTCGGTGACGCCAGTGAGCGCACTCCCGAGCACTTGGACCGCCTGAGGGCCCCGCTACTTTCCACAGCCACGTGGCGCCGGCACAGGGCGCTGTGAGCCGCCATGTCTACTATGCCGCGCAAACGGGGCCAGGGGAAGGACAACGCCCCGAAATCCTCTCAACAACCGGCCTCCCCTGGGGCGAGTGGATCGTCAAAGCACTCGGATGAAGACGCCCCAGCGACGAAGGCTTTCATGTCGGAGTTGTTTGCCTCAATCAAGGAGGACATATCCGAGCTCAGGGCGCAACTCGCCTCCGACTTGAGGGAGGTGAGGAGAGACGTGGACGGCATAGGCGAAAGGGTGGCGACCCTGGAAGACAGAGATCTGAGTGTGGCTACCGACGTTCATATGCTCCAACAAGACATCATCCGCCTCACCGAGCGAAATTTGGACCTACAACTACATACGGAAGACCTTGAAAACCGCTCCCGTAGAAACAACATCCGAATACGGGCGGTGCCGTGGGACGGTGAGGCTGGGGACCTGCGGGGGTACGTCCAGGAGCTGTTTCTCCAGGTCCTTGATGAGGCAGACACGAAGGAGATACAGATGGACAGGGTGCACCGGGTGGGATTGCCACGGCGCGGGGGGGGACCTCCCCCTGACATTCTGGTGTGTGTCCACGATTTCCAGCTTAAGGAAAGGATTCTCCGGAAAGCCCGGACCATCGACTCGCTGCAATTCCGGGGTCATCGACCACAGCTATATCAGGACTTGGCTGCATCTACCTTGCAAAAGCGGAGGGAATTCCGACCTGTTACATCGTTTCTGAGAGAGAGGGGCATTGCCTACTCCTGGGGACACCCTTTCAGGATCATCTTTAGGTGGCAGAATCGCCTAGCTCAAATCCGCACGCTTCAGGCGGCAAAAGAGCTTTTGGGAATGGAGGATGTGCCGTCCTCACAGGCCGCGGCGGCCTCCCCGTCTCGGCGGCGCCGCAGTTCGAACTCATGGCACAGGGTGGGGCGCTCTCCCATCAGTTCCCCTGCCAGACAACGCCCAGACCTTTCTGCCAGCCTGCAGGAACGGGGAGCAGCAGTCGCTTCGGTGGCATCGGCCACGCTGGCCGACTCACAGCATAGCTCTGGGGCGGCGTGATCCCCGAGGAATGGCGGATCGGCGCCGGAGAGGCTCGGGCCATCTGATCGAGGGTTCTGGAAGTACTCTTGTGGGAGACGACCTCGATTGTGGCCAAGGGGAATAGTGTTTTCATTCCTCCGGCCTGTCTCTTGAGTGGGGGCCGCCTACGGACTTCGGCCTACTGATCTCGATGAGTATGGTTACTGCACTTTTTTTTCTGATTTTGTACAATGTTGAGTTTACATATCGTTTAGGGGGGGGTTTGGTTGGGGGTTCTTGGGGATGGGGGGGGGACCCGTGACGGGAGACCATTGAGGGAGACTGTGGTGTGTGTGTGGATGAGTGTGTACTTTGCTACAGTGGGGGTGGTTCAGCGACTATTCTGGAAACGTTTGGGTGTATTTTGAGGGGGGGTGGGGAGGAATGCGGGATGGGTGCCAATTGTATTACTGAAAGCGGGGTCTGTGGTTTGTGCTTGCCATGCCAATTAGTATAGGGACATGGAATGTCAAGGGCATGAACTCTCCTCAGAAGCGACAGAAGGTTCTGCAATATGTGGTAGACCATCACATTGATGTGGTAGGGTTGCAAGAAACTCACTTGGCGCGAAAGGATGAGATGCGGCTCCGCCATAGGGTGTACCCCATTGTGTACAGGTCCTCAGCTGTCACGAAGCATCGGGGGGTGGCGTTACTGTTCAGGGCAGCGTTGCACTTTCAACCAGTGGGGGTTCGCAGCGACAAGGAGGGACGGTGGCTGATGGTCAAGGGGCACATTCAGGGTAGGTTGTGTACATTTGTTGTGCTCTACCTGCCCAATGCAGGCCAGAATAAGTTCCTGCAGGAGTTACTGGTTAAGGTGGGGGACTTTGCAGAAGGCCTCGTGTTCCTGTTGGGTGATTATAATTTGGTTTGGGACAGAGATAAGGATAGCTCGGGGGGGCGGAGGGCGGACACAGGGGTCTTTTCTGATGCTACGCAGCGTGGGGTGGAGGAGATGGGTCTAGTTGATGGATGGAGGTTTTTTCACCCTGATGTGAAGGACTATACGTTCTTTTCCCATGTGCACCACTCCTACTCCCGTTTGGATCACATCTTCCTTAGTCAATCCCTTAGAGGGAACATTCTTGATGCCGCCATTCTCCCGATATCTATGTCGGACCACAGCCTCGTGGTGCTCACGCTCCGTTGGTCGCCACCTGACACCGCGAACCGGAAGTGGTACTTCCCTGCTTCGGTAGTCAGGGACGAAGTATCCAATCAAGCCTTACGTTTGGCCATACGTGAATTTTTCGATTGCAATCCCCCGTCGGACACTTCTCTGATGACCACGTGGGACGCCTTCAAGGCAACGATCAGGGGGACATGCCTGGGCCTCAATTCGCAATTGAACGCTCTACGCAGGAGGCAGAGGGAGGCGCTAGAGGCCGAGGTGCTCACGCTTGAGAGGGCACACAAAGCTAACCCCTCGAGAATAACCCTGCGTCCCCTGACGGCGGTTAGGGGCAAGCTGAAGGCACACTATACAAATAGGGCCGAGCTCACCCTCCTGCGGCTGGGACGGCACTCCTACTCCAGTGGTAACAAGATTGGCAGGCACTTGGCCCGACAACTGAGGGACAAGAGGGAGCGTGAGTACATAGGTGGGATTAGAGACTCCGCGGGAGCGCTCCACCATTGTGACGGGGCGAAGGCGGACGTCTTTGGCCGCTTCTATGCCGCTTTATACAAGGGTGAAGAGCTGGATACTGCTAAACAGCGGGAGTTCCTGCAGCGCTTATCGCTTCCGCAGGTCTCCGGGGCCTGGAATGATTTACTCGACGCTCCGATCACGAGGGAGGAGGTCCTCTCTGCCATCAAAAACTTGAAATTGCACAAAGCCCCCGGGCCCGATGGGTTCACTGCAGTTTTCTATCAGACCTATGCGACTGAGGTGTGTGACTTCCTGGTCGCCCTCTTTAACGACATGGTTGGACCTGGGGTGAATTCCGGGACCCTCGCGGAGGCAGTGATTACAGTCCTGCCAAAGCCGGGGAAGGATCCGGAGCAGTGTGCCTCATACCGCCCCATAGCCTTACTCAATATCGACGCAAAGCTATACTCGGCAATTTTGGCGAGTCGTCTCCAGGATCTGCTGCCGACGATTATCCACGCAGATCAATCCGGCTTCATCAAAGGCCGCCAGACGCACGATAATACTCGGAGGGTGATCCACCTTATTGAGAAAGCGAACAAGTTCCGCATCCCGGCGGTCCTGGTGGGTCTGGACGCGGAGAAGGCTTTCGACCGAGTGGACTGGGGCTTTTTATTCCACACGTTACAGGCGTTTGGTTTCTCCGACAGATTCATCGCTATGGTGAGAGCCAACTTCTGCAGCCCACGCTCGAGGGTAGCGGTGAACGGCCACCTGTCGGCCTTCTTCCGGCACTCACGGGGCACCAGACAGGGGTGCCCCCTTTCACCCTTGTTGTTTGCGCTCAGCATTGAGCCCCTGGCGATGGCGGTCCGGGGGCATGAGGGGGTAAAGGGCATCCCATTCACAGGGGAACAGCACAAGATCTCCCTTTTTGCAGATGACGTTTTGCTTTCAGTGGCCGACCCTGCTAACTCTCTTCCGTGTGTTCGAGATATCTTGCTGGAATTTGAAGCAGTGGCCGGCTTCAAGGTTAATTACGGCAAGTCTTATGTCCTGAACCTGACTCTGTCTCAGGCCGAGGTGGCACAGGTGAGAGCGAAGACGCCTCTGGCCTGGGCCTCGGGCTCCATTCTATACTTGGGAGTTCACCTCACCCCTACGGTGGGCGGTTTATTCGCAGCCAACTTCCCGCCCCTCTTGGCCAAGTCGCGGGCAGAACTGGAGAAATGGAAACCAAAATTCCTATCCTGGCTGGGCCGGGTGCACGCTGTCAAAATGGTCCTTCTCCCTAAGTATCTGTACCTGTTCCAGGCCCTACCGATCCCACTGAGCTCCTCCTTTTTTAGCCACCTTAAATCGATGATTTTGAAATTTGTTTGGCAGGGTGGTCGGGCGCGTCTTTCGTTTGCACTCCTGCGACGTCTGCGGACTGACGGGGGGTCGGCCTTCCGGATTTCCACCTCTATTACAAAGCGGCCCAACTTAGGGTCATGGTGGAATGGTCACAGCAATTTTCCGACAAACACTGGCTGCATATGGACCGGAGTGTGGCGGGCCGGTCCATCTGGGACCTGGCATGGAAGCCGAGGCGGGACCGCCCAGCAAACGCGTATATTAGTACCCCCACGGGGACTACGCTGAAAGTCTGGGATACCCTGGCGGGTGATGAGAGGTGGACGACCTTTCCGTCCCCGTTCACTCCTTTGCACTTCAACCCGGAGTTTCCACCGGCACTCACCGAGGGTCCCTTTGACGCCTGGAGGGAGGGGGGTGCCGGGCGCTACTCGACCTGTTCCACGGCCCTGACCCCCTGACGTTTGGGAACTGCATGCGGGACTACCAAGTGCAGCCGGTGGAACGATACAGGCATTTACAATTACTCCACTGGGCCACGTCACCCGGTGTGCGGGAGGCTGCGACGAGACCTCCATCCGACTTTGAGGCCTTCCTCCTGAAGACATCCACCATGAAGGGGGCCATCTCCTTTCTCTACCAACTGCTGCTTCGTTCAGCCCTTTCCCCTAGACCGCGCTACATGGAGCAATGGGAGGAGATGGTAGGGAGGGATATCACCGACGGAGAATGGTCAGCTCTTTGGAAGGACATGACGCAATTTAATCACTCCATACTCCTGAGGGAGGCGCATTTAAAAACCCTTACGCAGTGGTACATGGTCCCGGCTCGACTTCATCGCATTTATCCGGCTGTCACGGACAGGTGGTGGAGGGGCTGCGGCCTCCTGGGGGACTTCCGCCACATTTGGTGGGACTGCCCGATCATCAAACCCTTCTGGGTCGAGATCTTATCCCATATTAAAGACATCCTGAAGTACCCTGTCGACGACTCCCCGGAGTTCGTGCTACTGGGTTTGAGAGACCCTGGCCTTGAGCACCAGACACGAGCTGACAAAAAGATCCTTTGGCTATGTCTCGGCGCGGCCAAACTCACGTTGGCATCAGCCTGGAAGCGGAAAGAGGCCCCGGCGATCTCCCTTTGGCATGCTAGACTGTGGAGGCTCCTGAGTCTCGAGAGAATGGCGGACATATTCCTGGGCAACTACAAAAACTTCAAACACGTGTGGGGCCCCTTGGTGTCCTTTCTCTCTACTGGTTTGCCTTCAGCAGTTTGCCCGGCATCACTGAGGAATTTACATTTATTTCAGCTCTAAAGTATGCCTGTTGAATGACTGGGGGATGTGAGCGGCACCGTCACGGGAGGGGGGGGGGAGTTGTGGGGGGCTGGGGTTGGGTGCTACTTTGGGACAATTATGTCGATAAGACGAGGCTCACCTTCTGGACTTCCTATCGGCTGCACTAACTGAGCAGCCTCATGTTGGGGGATATGAGCAGGACTGCCGACACTTACAGCTGGCGAAGCCTCTAGTCCACTGACTTTCTTGTGTTGCAGCATTGCCTAGTCTTACTCTAACGCTTTCCCACTGTGTGGGATCATCTGTGCGCCTTATGTGGTACCTTTTGTTAGATGTTTTATTCTTTCTGTCTGCAAAATAAAAAATGTTACAAAAAAAAAAGGTAGTAGTGTCTCAGACAAATGCGTGCATGAGCACAAGATTAGCATATTTCAGAATCCCGTCTCAGACACGGAAGAAAGTGGCCTGAGTTTCTAATCACTTCAGAGCGAGTAGCGTACTTCAGTACATGCTCATTTAGATGATAAATAGTGTTCAAAGCTTATTCACAGAATTCAATAGAGATTTCTTAGTTCAGTTTAGAACGAGTGCGTACATCTTCCTCGCGCTGTTCTGACTAACACTTACTCATCGTAATTGTGAGGGCAGGATTAGAATCCGTACAGGATAAAATAAAATACTTAAAAAAGACTATTTACGTTAAAAGACAATTCCTTTGCAAATACTAAAAAGAAGAACGATACACAGAGCTCAGGCCCTAGAACTCAGTAAGTTTTAGTAAAATATTTGTCCTAGTTAAAATAAATACAGAGTTCACAAAATACTTACCTTATGATTCTAATTCCAAGACCACTTGGGTATTTATTTCATATAAATTAAAAATAAGGTTGTTAACAATTTCAGTTTGACCTGATACAAAACAATTTTAAAAACATTTAAAAAAGATACATTGAATAAAAATAATCACTCCGAGAAAATTAATCACTTTGAAAATACTTACAGCAAAAATATGAACAGTTCCATATTGCATACATAATCCAAGAGTTTCAAATTATTGGACTAATTGCAGAAAGAAATAAAAGCCCATAGTTGCCTGATCTATGCATATCTAACATTCACAAACAATATACATTTTAAAATATTTATTTAATGAATGATATCAACTGAGATATTTAGATCTATTCGGATAGCGTTCACCGTATGGGCCTTTAAGGACTTCAGTTCGAATTCTTGGTCTATTTCTTATTTGGTGGAATTCCATACTTCTTGATGACTAACTGGTATGATATAATGGTTAGGATGATGGCAATTCAGTATGAAAAAGACAAAATGTTCCTTTTAGATACTCTCGACTTCGACAACAATCCGTAGGCTTGGATGTCAAATTTCAATAAGGGCTATAAACAGAAGAACTCAAAAAGAATTAATCACTGTTTAGTCAAGAAGCAAAAATAAATGCCATTGTAACCTATCTAAATATGATCTGCATTTCTTTGAAGATGTCAGCTTTTTCCAAACACATGAAGATATTACTGGAATGGTTTAGCAGTTGCATAAATTCCTGCACTTTGAAAGTGGCCCCACATAAAACTCACTGTACCCTATCCAGGATTGAGTGAGCAGTGAGGGAAATAGAACAGCACATTTGTTCACTAATTAGACCTTCCTGAGGAAGGAGGATTATATCTGTCCCATTTAATGTGAAGGGCGGAAGAACCATTAAGGACCATTAAGAGTTGACTTGTATGCATTCATCCACCACTATATACATGCCATCACTATTAGCTATTCAAGCGTCACGCTTAGAGCACACAGACAGGCATAGGCATGGTTGGAGGCATAACTTACCCTCACACAAGCATCCCTATTGTCCTTTTTGAGAGTGGTGTGATCAGCTATATTGAAGTTTGGTGTTTAGTAATCCCCTTGGCAAGTCCCCAGAGGCCACACTGCTGTTTTTGGCCATTTCTTCATTGGGAATGGTTGAATGAGCATAGTTTGCATTCCAGTGGACTTTTTTCGTCATATGCATATTGTTTCTTCTCCTTTGCTGTATACGTCTTAAAGAATCTGTCAATCTTCCTTACAGAAGTTATTCTCTAGGTCCTGGGTTTTTAACAACTAGCACTTACAATGTATTGTATACCTTAGTGCTCTTTCATTGAAGTCCACAGGATACTGTTCCGTCATGTTGGAAGCAAGCAAAACTCCTGCCGCTTCTAAACAAGACCGGATTGGATCCGGCCGCTCCATCCAGCTATCGGCCTATCTCACTGTTGCCAGCCTTGGCTAAAGTATGTGAAAAGATTGCTTTCAGACAGTTAGACCATTTTATTGAGGCATCTCAGGCTTTACACCCGGCTCAATCAGGGTTCCATGCTGCCTATAGCACCGAAACGGCGCTGGTTGAGATGTCCGAGGCGATTCGGGAGTGCTTAGATGGAGGTGGCAGAGCGGTTCTGATTTTACTAGACCTCTCTGCCGCCTTCGATATGGTGGCCCATACCCTACTCCTTACCAGATTGGCTGCCGTTGGCATCTCTGGGTTAGCTCTTAATTGGCTGACGTCATTCTTGGATGACAGGACGCAACAGGTCTGGATGCCACCCCATGCCTCCTTGCCTAAGAAACTCACAACAGGTGTCCCACAGGGGTCTACTCTGAGCCCCCTACTTTTTAGGTCTTGTAGCGAAAACAGCGCGTAAGCGCTGTGTCTCGCCAGAGATCTTTTGTTGCTGACTCTGCTTCCCAGGAGACAGCACCTGGCCGCGCGCATCTCGCAAAAGGCGATCGGCGCAGGCCACGCGCGCGCACGCCACGCGCGCGCACGCCGTGGCTGTCTCCTGGGAAGCATACATACACAGGCACACCTCCCCCTGCATGCATGTGCACACAGCACCACACACATACACAAGCGCACATACAAGCACGGGGAGATGTCCCCCCCACCCCTCCACCGTCGCACACACACTTGCACACATACAGGCATTCCCCCCTTCCCCTGAGGGGGTCACATAGCTCCCCCCAGCTCCCACAGTGCCCCGCGCGCTGCCTCAGCTCACCCCGGCTGTCTCCCATCCCTGGGGGGGCGGGGTCGCTTGCTGGTGCCGGGTTCCCCCCTCCCCGGTGTGAGCCGCTCCTTGCGGGCTGCCGCCGGGTCCTCCGCAGTCTTTTCCACCTACTATCTCCCAGGGCTCCGTCAGCCGGGGCCCGCAGCCGCCCCCGCGATCCCAGCCTGCACCACGCGCGGCCGGAGGGAGGACCTCCAGCGCTCCCATCGACCAGCGCGCAGCGGGGACTCCGCCTATCACTTTGTTGTGCTTAAGAAATTCTGTATTCCATGGCATTGGGGAGAAGGGGGCATATCAAATCAAGGAATATGTGTGCCAAGTAATGAAAAACACGTAGGCCAATGGTCTAAAGCAACTTGTCTGTTCAGACATCTCATTGTATCTTGATTGTCTGTGAAATTCGGCTGTACACACTGAATTGTTTATGTGCGCTCTACTTGCTGGCTGTGCATGTTCGTTTACTTTTGGTGCACAGTCGTTTGTCAATTTTAATTACAACAGCAAGTGAGGCCTTTTGTTCCAATATTTTTTCTAAATAGCACCTTCTACCATACGGAGAGGCGTTTCGATTGCACCGTTTCTTGTTTAATTGGATCATGGCTTTTCTCCTGGATCTCTTCAACCCCCCTCGCCCCCACACCCCCCGTGAGAGCGATTAGGGGTGGGAATGTTTACTAGGAGAGTGAGGTTACTGCTTCGGTCGAGTGGTCTGAGTGAAACTCTTGACTGTCCCCTACTCTCACTACCCGCACGCCTCCTCTCCCGGGAAGGGGGGGCGTGCACATACCTGGGGGTTGCGGCGAGCAGGGAGTCCGGGATGCCCCCGCGCATATCTGCACATAACATACACAGAACGATGTCACGTTGTCGTAACTTCCTCTGCTCGATGTGGGCACCCAGAGACTTAATCAGCAGTATTTACCGACACTATTGCACATACTGTGGGCGCAGCCTTGATTCTGGCAACCGTTTGCCGCCACTGTATTTATTTAAAAGGAATCTGTGTGCACACAAACACCACATACTCACGAACATGCATGTGATGTATGCAGATGCCCAGAGTGCACAGTGCTGTTTATTACCGTTACTGAGTGCGAAGACGGACACGGGGAGTTTCCAGGGATGCTATACCTGTCCCTCAACGCCTTGTAAACAGCGTATTCCTCTTTGCGGAAGAGCGCACGTCGGATTCGTGCCATGGGGATTCTGAGCACCAGCGGTTAAGTGATCACACGAGTGAAATTAAATATCTCATTTAATGGGCCTCTTACAAGACGATTAGTTAGCATGTGCCGTGCTAACACCATTCATTTCACAATTGCACTAATACCCTTGTACATATGGTTATTAGCAGATGTCATCAGTAACATTTAATTGGTTCACAATTATTATCATGGCATGTCACATGTATAGCACACGTAAAGCACTTCAGTATGTGCTTAGATGGAACGCATGTTTCAGTGCAGACCGGTTAGCGCTTTAACTCCCCCACCTCTCACGGTTGCCCCGTGATCTTGCACCAACTAATCCTCAACCCATGCACAGGATATGTAGGCTACAGAAGCGGCAGTATAAGCTGCGCAGCAGCCGCATGGCCGTCTGTTTACATTCCTGCAGGTGAAGGTGATGTGCTTAACTTGCACCCTAGCACTGTTCTTTGGAACTTCACCAACACGTTTCAAAATGTATTGAACTAATGTAACCCCTTGCAAAATTCGCAGAGGGCACGGTGATCTTGTTTACTCCTGTACAATCCCGCCATTTATGTCACGTTTTTAACCCCCGCTACGACCCCAAAGGAGGGTGTAATGATGCATCATTAGAGCTGTGTGAATAATAACAGCTGTGAGCAACAGCATACTCTTGCACACACTCAAACTGCTCACCAATTCAAAGTTTACTAAAACATTTATGCAACGCATTGTCATACACAATGCCAATAACTCAAACGTTAATGCTGCGAGACCTATTGCACTGCAAATGCTTGTTAATGTTTATCTGACGCCTCTGATTCATCTGGCCGAACAGTTGGGGGCAAAAATAATGGCTTACGCCGACGACACCCAAATTTTGTTCACTTGTCCAAAGGATAACTCGGACACGTCGATTTTTCGGCTTTGTCTTTCATCTGTTGTTCATTGGCTAGCACTTGCTCAGCTCAAGTGCAACGAAGACAAGTCCGAGGTTCTCTTTTATGGTTCCTTTCCGGATAATTTTATGAACCACCTTTGGCCACCAGATCTGCCCTGCCCCAAGTCCATAGGTGGCCCTGCTAAGAACTTGGGGGTCTGGTTTGGAAGCGATCTCAAGTTTGAGGACCACATCAAAAAACTCACGTGTGTGTGCTTTGCTACTCTCAAAGTCCTATGTAGGTTTTTCTCATTGCTTCCGAAAGAGGCCAAGGAGACTGTATTGCGTGCTTTAATCCTTTCTAGGCTTGACTATGCGAATGCCCTGTTTAGTGGCTTATCTGCGTATTTGATCCAACGGCTTCAGGTTATTCAAAATGCGGCTGTGCGACTTTTGTTTAATCTGCCAAGGTGGTCTAGCGTTCGCTCTCACTTACGCAGCCTCCATTGGCTTCCGGTGGCTCACCGGATTATGTTTAAAATGCTGGTTTTTTTTCCTACCGAGCGATCCATCAGCTCGGACCTGAGTATTTGAGGAAGCGGTTTACCCTGTATGTTCCGAAGCACTGCCTCCATTTGGCTAATCAGTGCCAAATGACAGTACCTAGATTTAAGCTTTCCAGAGTTGGAGGCCAGTCCATTTCAGTCAGGGCTGCCAGGGCCTGGATCGCTCTTCCGTTACATCTCAAGGCTGCTCAATCCATCGCTGCCTTTAATAACGGGCTGAAAACCCATCTGTTTAATATGAACCTGTAACCCCCTCGCTATGTTTGCCTTCCCTTCTCCACGCCAGGATACTTTTTTAGTAAGAGAGCGCGCTATAAAAGCTTTTATAACATAACATTTATAACATAACATTCAAAATACATACCTCCCTTTTCCGATCTTTTAATAATGTGATTAGCCCTCCTCCTGTTGCCTCAACATTTGAATGGCCAAATCAATCACTCCTAATCCAGGGCCCTCAACACCACATCCTGTGCATCAGTCCGGGTACTAAACCTTTCTGCAATGCCAACTCACTTGCTACTACAAGAAGATATTTGAATACCTAATGTGGCTAAAACCTTACGGGGTGCACCAGTATTATGGCTTACTTTTACATGTTTCTCTTGGATATTTTCAAAGTTTTTACTGGTGAAACTGCTTCAAGACTAATTACTATATAAAGAGCATTAAAAATATTGTTTTCTGGGTGACTGGTTCTGCTTTTCGACATTTTCGGTGCAGAGGTAAGAGGTTGCATCATAAATGACAGAAAGTATTGAAAGCACTACAGAAACAGTCAGGGCAGGCTGCAGTACATTTGACATGAGACATATGTCAAGAGAAAGATTAATCATTCAGTATTGAGAGTCAAAGGGTCCAGGTTAATTGGCATTGTACTTCTAGCAAGGAGTATCGAAGAAGACAATTCATTACTGATAACAAATGTAGCCCAATTATCATGCAATGTTTTGGGGGAATCACCAATCTACTTTTTTTAAAGTCATATGTGCTCGAAGTGAGAGAAGAAGGATCAAATGGAATTTTCTGTTCTGCTAAATCAATCAAGTTAACAGATAAACAAGTGTTGTCACTAGTCGAAGCTTTACAAAACTATACTGATAATCCGATATGACTGTCTGCTTTCTAGAATATAAATAAGCAACCAAGAATTTAGTAACAGTTTGACATCTTGATTCAACAAAATTATTGGCCTACAAGAACTGCACTTAGTAGGACATTTCCCCAACTTTAGTTACATGGTAAATATAGATTCCGAATTATAGTCCCTAACTGTACGTGAATAAGAAAATACATAAACACTTTATAAGGAGGGCATAGTAACAAATCTTGAAAAGGTTTATAAAAAGAGACAAGAAATCTGTCTGGGTGAGGAGTCTGACTACTTGTTAAACCTTCCCTAATTCTCTCTTTTGAAACATGTTTCTAAAAAATTAATAATCTTTTAAGGATCAATCTTAGGTGATATTAGATCTCAAAGGTAATGCATTTGTTTTGTATAATGCAAATCGTGAGCCCAATAAAACGATGGGACACACCTTGCAAATTGCAGCAGTGGTATCATGTATCTCCTTTCTTATGAGTGATATTGGTAATGTAATTCTAAGTTTGGACTTTTCTCATAATTTGTTTAGTTGGCCAGTGACATTTCTCTAGCTGCCTTCTAAATCTATTGTTGTTCTAGGTCCGTCCAACTCTTTCCAGGACAATCATCCTTATGTTGGATTTCTAATGTAGAGATTTTGTTTTTGACTTGATCACTGTTAGTTGAGGCAAATCTCATAAACAAAATTATGTCAATAATTGATGCACCTTTAAAAAACATTTCAGCTTGTCCCAAAGTGTACCCTAAAATACCTGACCAATATCATTTTCTTTGAAGTAACAATCTTTGGTTTCTCTAATTAAGGCTGTCAGGACAAGGTCGCAGAAAGCGATTTCATTAAATTTGCCCGGTCTAGAGCGAAGTTTATGGCGTGAGTAATTCAGAGTGTAAAAGTGATGGGCACATGACAGAATTGTGGTCAGATAGAACCTCTTCCTCCATACTATATTCCACAATATGTTAAATGGAGCACTATTTTTACTAAATAGCTATTCTGGTGTGCTTAGTCAAAGAATTGATTGACAAAGATTTTGTTGAAGGTGCTGTTTTCTAATTGTATTCAGAACTTTCGGCTATATTGTACTGATCATTCTTCTTTGACCAGTTTCAGCATTTGTTGCAAAAGTATTTCAGTATGCATTAACATTTTATCTTTTTTTTACTTTTCAAAGTTTCCAGTAGTACCAAATCTGGCTCTGCAGTTCCACCTGGACCCCCAGTCTATGTGGATCTGGCCTACATCCCTAACCACTGCAGTGGCAAGAATGCAGACCTGGAGTTCTTCAAGAGGGTTCGAGCTTCATACTACGTTGTAAGTGGGAATGATCCAGCCAATGGAGAACCAAGTCGAGGGGTTTTGGATGCACTACTTGAAGGAAAATCTCAATGGGGAGAAAACCTGCAGGTGAGAAAAATGACTGTACCCTCTTCTAAATTCAACCCTTTCACATTCCACAACTTTCAGTTTTATTGTTCCATCTTAAGAAGCACTCCCTTTTCTATTTCCTCTTCTCCCTATGAAATATGGTAATTTGACTCGGTTTAAATGACCGCTTTCTCTTACTGTAAACCTTGATGTATACCATGCACAATAACTATTAGGTATGCATTTCAACAGTTATTACCTTCCAAAGCTAAAAGCTACTCTTCTTCATTAGATATCTCTCCTCTATCTGCTTTAGATTCCATACACATGATATGCCTAAAGTGATCCTGTGAGTTGTTCACTCTATGTCCTTCAAGTACTCTCCTCATGGTCATGATAATGAGTTGGGTAGCAAGAAGCCATAACCTATTACTTTTCAGATACCTGTACCATTGATTTCAGACTGGATGCCTAACAGGATGACAACTATGTGAATGGTGGTTGACTCCACTCTACTTAACCACTTAATTGGCATCGTAGCAGGGAGACAAATAGGATTTGTGATTCACAGATGTTCGTATTGAACTGCGGACAATAATTTTTATTATGTTTGTAAATGTTTTTGACAAAGATGATAGGCACAAGACTTTCTCTTGGGTGAATACTCATTTGTTCTTGGTGTCCTAATGTAAAGCTATGGCTCTCATAAGTGGGAAGTTTCTCTGAGAATTTCAGTGCATGGGTGTGATGTGTTTGGGTGTGTGTGTGTGCATGTGTGTGTGTGTCTGCTTATTGTGCCTTTCCAGTCCAGGGTTACAGCCCACACCATAGTAGACATATGAGGTGCCATTTGATTTAGACTTTGACGTATCAAGAACAACTACAGATATTTACATTTTATTATGTAATACTCTTAAGTATTATTTTTTACATAGTGTTTATATTTATTGTTCTTATGTAATTTTATCAATGATTGTAAAATGTTTATAGCTTGATGAACGAAATAAAGTTATTACTACTACAGCCCACACCTTTTAACATGGCGTCCCGAGCGAAGCGGCCATTTTGGGGGTAGAAGTGGATGCCTGGCGGCGCCATTTTTGTTAGCAGGCTAGCTGTCAACAGGACAGGCTAGACCTGCATTTAAGGCGGGCATTCTAGGCGGGCTCCCTTTAATCAGATAATTTGCGCGACGCTTGTGTGCAGGCAGGCGCTTTCATGTCTCTTCATAGAATCTACGCGATAGCGCTTTTAAATTACCTTTCTGTGTATTTAGGTTAATTTTACTTTGAATTGTATCCCCTGGTTTTAAATTGCCCAACACTTGCACTATAATTGGCTACTCACCGCCCTTGGCGGGTCCCCGACATCGCGTCCCGAGCGAAGCGGCCATTTTGGAGGTAGAAGTGGATGCCTGGCGGCGCCATTTTTGTTAGCAGGCTAGCTGTCAACAGGACAGGCTAGACCTGCATTTAAGGCGGGCATTCTAGGCGGGCTCCATTTAATCAGATAATTTGCGCGACGCTTGTGTGCAGGCAGGCGCTTTCAGGTCTCTTCATAGAATCTACGCGATAGCGCTTTTAAATTACCTTTCTGTGTAGACCACTCCGGCCCGGACCTGGTGACTGCGACACCGGAGGAATATGCGCTGGCTAGGCTGGATAGGGTGGGGCGTAGAGGAGGGGGACTAGGAATTCTTTATAAGACCCATATTCCTGTCGCATCTCTGAACTGTCCGGTCCTTCTGACCCCTTCCAAGCCCTTCACTTCTCAATTGGTCTCTCCTTGGCCACCCCTTTTGTGGCGGTACTGATTTATAGGCCCCCTGGTCCTAGGACCGATTTCACTCAGTCCTTGCTTCACATCTTGGAACCCTATTTTGGTTGCGCCCAACTAATGATCCTGGGTGACCTGAATTTCCATTTGGATAATGTTACTTCCAGTGACTCGTGTACTCTCCTGGACTCTTTATCCGCTTATGGTCTTCAGCAGTTGGTCAAATCCCCCACCCATCAGGCATATCCTTGACGGGGTTTTCTCCAACGATCCTGGGCGGCTCCTGATAGGCATACCAATTCCACTGAGCTGGTCAGACCATTTGGCTGTTCCTCTGGAACGTCAGGAGGTTCTCGTTAACTCTAAGTGGACACGTCCCAGTAAATTGGTACCCAGAAGAGACTTTAGGAAGGTCTCTAATGCCTCTCTTGCCCCTCTGATTCACATTTCTGCCATTAGCTCATCCAAGGATGTTAACGTAGCCACTGCTGAATTGACGACTGCTGACACGGCAGCAGTGGATCTGTTGGCCCCTGTAACCTTGCGTTTCTCCGCCAGGCAGAGACCCTCAGCCCCGTGGTTTTCGGAGCCTCTAAGACTCCTGAGGCAGGAGTGCAGGAGGCATGAAAGGCTCTGGCGGACGAGATGGGATCCCCTAGAGAGGGAGAAACACAAGTCCCTCCTTAAGGAATACAAGATGGAGGTGATCAGGGTGAAACAAGAGTATTTCGCTTATCTCACGACCACTCTCACCTCCCCGCGAGATCTTTTTAAGATTGTCGACTCCCTCTGTACATTGCAGATGCCCGACCCCACAGTATGTTCCCAAGTCCTCTGTGATCAAATCGCAGGATTCTTTCATAAGAAAATTGCAGACATTAACTCGGCCCTTGACTCACAAAAGGCTGTAACTCTTCCTGTTTCTCCTGATGTCGTCCTCCCCTCTCTCGAAGTTGATGTCCCCGCCATCACTGAGAGCCTGTCTGTCTTCCCTCCGCTCTCCCTCCAGGACATTGACTTGCTACTAACCAATCTGAGGTCAGGGTCTCCCTTAGATCCCTGTCCCCTTAAAGTCCTGAAGGAGTGCAGAGACACCCTATTGCCTCCGCTCTTAGACATCATGAATAGAGCAATGAGGGATGGTATCTTTCCCGACCAATGGAAGAGTGCTGTAGGTAAGCCCCTCCTTAAGAAGCCCACTCTAGACCCAGAGGTACTCAAGAACGTCCGCCCTATCTCCTTGCTCCTGCCAAGATGCTGGAGTCTCATCTAAACAAGCATCTGGCGGCGTTCTTGGACAACTCGGGACAGTTAGATCAATCCCAACACGGCTTCAGGAGGGCTCACAGCACGGAGACGGCCCTGACGATTGTGCTTGATGACATCCGCACTGTGGTCGATCAGGGCCATACCTCCCTGTTGATTCTTTTAGATCTGACAGCCGCCTTCGATACCCTGTGTCCCTCGGTTCTTACATCTCGTCTAAGGGAGATAGGGGTAGATGGCGTGGCCTTGAGCCTTCTGGCCTCTTTCTTGAATCAGAGGGAGCAAAGGGTTAAGCTGGGAGACTTTCTATCTCCTCCCACACCTGTGCAATGTGGGGTCGCCCAAGGGTCGGCCTAAAGTCCGACCCTATTTAACATCTACGTGGCCCCACTTGCCAGGTTGGTGAGATCATATGGGATGGAGATAGTCTCCTATGCTGATGACACACAGATCTTGGTGTCCCTCCCTCGGTCGGTGCACGCCCCTATACATCTCTTTTAGAAGTTGTATGGAGGCGGTCGCTGAGTGGATGATTAACATCTCACTCAAACTGAATGGGGAGAAGACAGAAGTTCTGGTGTTTGGTGGCAATGTCAACATCTGGACGGCCGAATGGTGGCCTCCTTCGTTGGGAACCTGTCCTACTCCTACAGAGTCTGCTAAGAGCCTGGGAGTAATCATGGACCGGGACCTCTCAAGGACACTGCAGGTAAATAGAACAGTAGCTACCTGTTGGGGCATCATGAAAGTACTCCGCAAAATCAAGCACTACCTCTCTCCGCAGGCTCGTAAGCAGGTCTTCGTTGCATTAGTGGCCTCGCGGCTTGATTACTGTAATGTCCTTTATGCTGGAGCGAATAAAGGTCTCTTGCAGCGCCTTCAGACAGTACAGAACGTGGCAGCCAAATTTGTGCTGGATGCTCCTAGACTATCCTCCGCCACGGCGGCCAGGAAATCCCTACACTGGCTCCCTATTGAGTCTATGATTGCCTTTAAGACCCTCTGTCTGACCTACGGGGCGCTCGCTGGTAAGGGGGCTGAGGGCGTGAGGAAAGTGCTGCATCCTTACGCTCCGGAGAGAGCTCTCCGATCCTCAACCAAGAATCTGCTGGTGGTTCCCCGCGCTCGTAAAACCAAATGGGGTGGGAGGGCTTTTTCAGCTGTAGCCCCTAAATTGTGGAACAGTCTGCTTTTTGCAATTAAAACACAGCCAACGGTCCAGAACTTTCGGAAAGCCCTGAAAACGTGGCTGTTCACCAAGGCCTATCCGTAATGCTTGTTATCTGTCCATTTTTATGATATTATTTTTTAGGTGCCTTGATGACTCCGGGCTCAGTTGCGCATTATAAGATCCATACCATTACCATTATACTGCTACAGCTCACGACTCAGACCCTCTCTCTCACTGTGCCAGCACATGGATCAAGCACAAATGTAAGACAACTGAAACAGAATGACAGTTTTTAATTTAGGATACATGCAATAGTGCAGTGAACAAGGAAAAGTGCTTCATCAATAAACTAGAAAAAATAAGAAACAATGTTAGTAGTTAGGATATCAAAATCATTATGGTATTGGAGAGTGGATTGCTTAATATTAGAAAGAGAGATCAATACAAGAAAAGAGAAAAAAAAAGGAATGAGAAAAGACAATAGAAAAGTTTCAATATGTATTTAAAAGGGGATTACTTTTTTAATAGAGATAATTGGCAGAATAATGTTGCCAATGTATCAGAAACCAAATGTGTTATATAACTAGCAATGTTTAAAAATATAAAATCAATAACAAGGAAACTAAAAAATGTGTGCAATTTGCACCAGTAGATCTTATAGAATTTTAACGTGGTTTTACTTCTTTTTCCTGACAAACAAAATAATTACTTCAGCATGACAGCTTGCCAAATAATGTAGTAATGGTAACCAAAGTAAATCTCTCTTAATATTTTGTGTAACTCTGAGGTCATATGCTCTATCAGGTTAATCCATTGCTCTACAGCAATGGTACACAACTGTTAGTTGTCTCTGAAATATGCATGCCAGTGACCCCAACTGTGCCTTAATGAAAATAATCATTTCTTTTTTTCTTTCCATCAAGAGTTACTCTGCTGAAAAGCCATCAAAATAAATCTATTATTTTATGATTCTCTTTCAATAAACTAAATGGAATGGATAACGATCCCAGAAAACTACTAAGGAAGAATGTAATTAACCATACCTCAAACATTTACAGAGAACACTTGTAATTTACACAACAGAGAAGTATGTGTATTAAATGCACTGTTTTATCATGACAAGACCAACACATAACGTCATTTCATTCATTAATATTATTAACTGGGATGAACTAAGCTCTAGTCTATTGTTTATAAAAATAAAGTTTTTATTAATACTTTCAGATCTTGAGTCTAACCTATATCTCGAATATAATCCAAATCATGTTTTCTATTTAGGTAGTCCAATGCACACTCATCTCATCTTCCCATTATGATTTAATTGTAGACAGCCATAATATATCATTATAAGAAAATGGATTAATAATGAGGGTAGTTGACTATCCACCTCAAGAAATAATCATATACTTGTAAAGGGAACCCTTAAAGTCATTAAGTTCACTTGAACTCAACCACATGGTAGCTATCCCACAGAGCAGACAGGCTTAAGTTAGGGCAATGTGTAAAGTATTCACACAGTACCAAAACAGTAAAGAATGAAAACCACCAAACAATTAAAACTCAAGGCAGCACAGAAACATTTCTCCTGGTTGCGCTGCTTTAATACCAGGTTTTCCCAGGTCTTAATGTTGATGCTGCCCCATATTTACACTGCCCTTGTAAATATGGGGCAGCGTCAAAATCAATGGGTGTTGCGGTGGAATGCCCACCGCAACATCCATTGCCCGCCCTTTTCACACTAAGTATAGCGTGAAAGCGGGCCTTATTTACAAGGCAGCGTTAAGGCATGTGAAGTGAGGGTGCTCCTTTGAATTCTTTGTTTGCCTTATGTTCCAATAATAAATTAAATATGACGTACAAGCACAAAAAAAATTGGTTAGTGTGATTTAACTTCTTTAACTAATAGGTGTGTTCCCCCCAAAAAAGAATTAATATGAGTAACAATACAATGGTAAGTAACTGTACTTAATTCCAAGTGACACGTCTTCATAGGAAATTCTTAATTTTCATACAGGTGGTCACCCCCAAATATACAATAGCAAGTGATACAACCATACATATTTTTTAGGCTTGGGGAAAAAGTCTAGTACGGCTGTGTAATTAGCATCATTTGGGGAATTTTTGCATTACTCATGTTATTCGAAATTCCCAATATTACTCCATTATGCCACATTGTGTAATTATGCACCATTTGTGGTAAAAAATTTACTGCAAACACAAGGCAACAATGCAAATGACATAGAGTGAGTGGATGATATGTGTGGTAATTTTGTTGTTTTGCTTAGCACAATTCTTTGTTAGTGTGAAACGCATTCTTTCATATAAAGTGGACATAGGGACACATTTCGCACCAAAATATAACACCAAATGCCAGTTGTGCATTTTTCAGAACTACAGGTAATGTTGCTCAGCTGAAATTTTGCATACTTACACAAAAAGCAAATTTCACACATGATATCCGCGCCCTCGTAGTTTCTCATGCCATCATAATATCTCTATGACATCACAGGAACATTACATACCATTACCTGTTAGGTGATATAACATTATCTACAATCATCCTTTAAATGTTGATGCTGCACTCCCCCCCCCTCTCCTCTCAGGTATATTGGCAACAGTTTCATGGTCAGACCTAAAAGTTATCCGGAATCGGAAAAACAGTGTTTAACAGATACATCAGACGTAGTTATGTTCTCTCTGCGAATTGACCAAACCCCCAAAAAGATCCCATAATGAATGCGTTGGGTGATATTATATTATTAAAAAATAACAGATACATCAGACGTAGTTATGTTCTCTCTGCGAATTGACCAAACCCCCAAAAAGATCCCATAATGAATGCGTTGGGTGATATCATATTATTAAAAAAGAGCGGGGGATATGTACAAAGAAGTGGTGGAGCGTGGGATTAGCTTCCTTGGCATAACGCCAATGACAGAGCGTGGGTGGATAATATGTGTGGTACTTTTGTTGTTATGTTTAGCACTATTCTTTGTTAGTGTGAAACGCATCCTTGCATACAAAGTAGACATAGAGACACATTTTGCATAATGGCAAGCTCCGCCGCTTCTGAAACGCAAGGATGCACCATATTTACATGAATGTGGTACAGCCTTGCAATGGTGTCTGCGTGCAGGGGAGGATTGTTTATGTGTAGGAAGGTGTCCCTTCCAGCACATAAACAGTCCAAAAATGCCATTCTGTCACTTTCATGTTTGCTGCTTCAAGCAGCACACATGAAAGTGACAGAATGGCATTTTTTAAAGGTTTGTTTATGTACAGGAAGGGACACCTTCCTGTACATAAACAAACCAAGGTATTTTGCTTTTTCCATGTGTGCTGCACAAGGCAGCACTCATGGAAAAAGCAAAAAGGAGGAGAAATAATGCATTACTCCTCTTTTCACCAACTTTCGACCAGGATTTACCTGGTCTAAATTTTGGAGCTGCCTCCTATGTACGCCACCCTTGTAGATAGGAGGCAGCGTCAATATGAATGGGTGTAGCAGTGGAACGCCCCCTGCAATACCCACTGCCCACACCTTTCACGCTATCCATAACGTGAAAGGGGGCCTTATGTACAAGTCAGCATTAAGCCACGTTAAGTGGCTTAACACTGCCTTGTGCATAAGGAGCAGTCCCTATCGCCACCATAACGTCGGTAAAAGTGACGTTGTGGTGGCAATAGGGGCTTGTACATATTCCCCGGTCTGTCTTACCTTTCAGACTATGCAACGCTATTGTTTGCAGAACTTGTAATTCCACCAGGTCACCTCTATATTAAACCTGATGTTTGCGCTATTAAAGTTCCTCAAGGTTTGTGTATAAATCAGCACATGTTGTATAGCAGGAGACTGCCTCTCCTCTTAACAGTGCTGTGCGTAAATTAGCACAGCAGTGTGACCAGTGCATAGCTCCCCTCTGTAATTTAGCCATTTATTAGAGAGGATGGATAGATGGCTTACTGTTCCATGGAGTAGTAGCCATACCACGGTAGTGTGTAATTTGAAACACATTAAAATTCCCACACTATGCTTACATTTTTGGAGGCAAAAAAACGGACTGGTGCTCCAATTTAGCAAGGGAAACACTTGGACCGGTATAATTTTTCTGTAAATTATCTTGCAGATTGTTTATTTGCCCAATGTTATAGCAAAGTATGCAAATGTATTCAAATTCATCTGCTTGCACACAATGTGATGTTTATGCAAAGACTGATTGAAGTGATGAGCCCTGACGGCTCAGAGTTGTCTTCATGCCAGCCGATGTGTTTAATTGCTCTCCATTGTCTCTCCGTTCAGTTAGCCTTATTTATTGTGACAGTGCATTATTAAACACGACTCCCCAAAACACCTGATGAGGTGGACACGTGACTGCTTCACACAGTCAGTAAATCATTCTTGTCAGCTCTCCCCTCTGATCTGATGCCTTCACCTTTGACAATTTTTCCCAAATGTGTATTTAATTTGACTTTCACCATATTAAAAATGCAACTCATTCACTGATTCCTCACTGGAAAATAAAAAAGATCCAGAAAATAAGAAATGAAGGGAAGCTGAAGAAGGACTTGCTTCTGACTGGCGCTGCAGTTTCGTTGTAACGCTCTAAATTAAACCTCTTTATTCTGCGGCACAAACACGCAGCAACGGATTTTCCTGATCGCTCAAAGTGCATCACATAGTTTGACCTGCTTTAATAATTAGATTTGATTCCAGTCGTTTATATGTTGTACATAGAGACTCATTACTTTAGCCATCACATTCATCGCATTACTTTATAGACTAAAACCTAAGACTATGGTTGAAATCCGTTAATGTGGATTTACGTGCATATCGCTCACAATAAAAATATTTTAATGCTAGGCCATGTTCATGCGTGGGGATGCATAAACAACAAGCCAAAAAAGAAATTGGGAAACTAAAAATTAAATTTAGCCAAACACTATATTTTTTGGGGAAGTCTTGCCGCAAATTTAGGCACCAAACCGGTCATTTTAAAGGTTGATAAAGGGGGAGACTGTTGTGACACTGCCACACTTCTCAAAATGACTGAGCTTGGAAAGGGGCGACCACTCGGTCCCCCCCGAACGTATGGTCGGGTGCCCTGATCCCCCCGGGAAGCCATTTTGGGCGGGAGGCGTGTCACGGCTGGTATGCCCGAAGCGGCGTAGCCGGGGCGCGCCTTTTCCCGCCCAAGAGGGGTTGTCCTAGACACCTACACCGTTGGCCACGCCCTGTAGGCGGTCGGAGGAGGGTCCACGCCCCCCCGGAGAAGAATAAATGGAGCAGCAATCCAAGGAAGCATCCTCTTGTTCCTGTGCTTGGAAGCTGCACCTCCTCGTTGCACGTGAGCCCTTGACGGAACAAGAGCCAATTTTGAGAACTTTTAATTTTGTGTTTCTTCTTTCAGCGATTTCGAAGCTTCTTGACCTAGGACCTCGAGGAATATCCGTGAACGATGCCTGGCAAGAAGGTCGGAAAGAAAGTTGGAACCGACCAGATGCTTTGTATGCTGGTGAAGGACATGGCGGACATGAAGAAGCAAATGGCGGCAATGAATGGTGCGGGTGGACCAAAGAGAGTCATCGGACCAGCATTGCCGGGGGTAATCCCTAACGGGAGAGGTAGAAGGGCCAGAAAGGGGGCATCAGGAGGGGAGGCTCCGGTTCCCGAATCACCTCCAGCGAGCCCGGTCACTCCGATCGAGGCCCCAGTTCCAGTCCCGAACGCGGGACAACCGATCCCTGTGGTGGTCACTCCTGTGAACGAGGGGGATATGCCTCCTGAGCTGGCTGCCCAGTTGGCGGCGTGGTTGGGCAGAGAGAACGAGGGGGCCACGGCTGATGAAGCCAGGTCGATAATGAAGCAGTTGCGGCAATCGAAAGATGCTGCGAAGGCACCTTGTCCTCTTGTTTCCCCGCAGGTTCCAGTGGAGCAACCAGTATCGGGCGTTGGTTCGGCAGCGACAACGGTCACAGCTACTGGTTCGGGTAAGCAGTCATTGCCGATGGCGGGGGAGGGGCCGTTACCCTCAAGGAGGGAAAAAGTTGTGCAACATATCCCGATGGATGTGAAAGAAAGGATTTGGGCAGATAAATATGTAAACACGTTTTCCTTGTTGACCGATCACTATGAGATTGAGCATGTGAAAAATCAGAAAGAGTTGTTGCATCCTAGTGTATGGCGTGCAAAGATGGCGGGTTTCAGAGTAGATGAAACGATCGCCAATTGGGCCAGGGCGTTTGGAATGTTCACTGCAATTATGGGGGAACGTAGGCCTGAATTATTGTTGGAACTAGCCGTTTATCAGACACGTATCATGGAATTCTATGAATCGTACGGGGGCAATAAATGGTGTTGTTATGATAGCACATTTCGTAAGTCCAAGGAGCACGACTCATCCCTGACGTGGGATTGTTTCGACTCCATTTCCTGGCAGAAACTTGAGAGGTCAAACACGGCGAAGTCGCCTTCTTTGGGCGGGAACGGGGTCGAGCCTTCCCGCCATTCTTTGGGGGCGCCCTTTCGAGCGGGCACAAGCAGTGATCAGAACGCGAAGAATAATGGGAACTCGGGTAGGAAAGGGGTCTGTTGGAACTTTAACAGAGGCAAGTGCACTAGGCCACAGGGGACAAGCAAGTTCAGGCATGAGTGTGCAGGGTGCGGACAGTCCTCACACCCCGAAAGTTCATGCAGAGCCAAGAATGGTGATACGGGAGGTAGAGGAGGCGCCAAACAGGTCTAAAATCGACCGAGGTGCACCATTACCTACTCCTGTTGATATCATGGCACTGATCCCTTGGCTGAACGAATACCCTGATCATATCTCCGCCGGGGTGTTGCGAGACGGTTTCTCATATGGTTTCCGCATCCCGGCGGGGGATTTTCGGGGGGAGGCACAATGTAAGAACCAACTATCGGTTCAACAAAATATGGCGGTGGTGCAGGCAAAGATTGGGAAGGAAGTGGCCCGAGGTCGGGTTGCTGGACCATATGGCATGCCACCAGTTGGCGATTTTGTTTGTTCACCGTTGGGAGTGGTCCCCAAGAAGGACCCAGGTGAGTTCAGGTTAATATACAATTTGTCTGCTCCTAGGGGTCTTTCGGTGAACGATGCGATTGACCCGGGAGTTTGTTCGGTGCGGTACGCTTCCTTTGATGAGGCCATCGCCATTTTGAATCGCCTGGGGCCCGGAGCGCTGATGGCTAAATCAGACATCGAGTCAGCGTTCCGGTTGCTCCCGGTACACCCAGATGATCAGCGACTCCTAGGTTTTATGTTTCAAGGACGCTATTACATGGATAAATGTATGCCAATGGGTTGCTCCATCTCTTGTGCGTATTTTGAAAAATTCTGTAGTTTTTTGCAATGGGCGTTCACAAGGGCCACGGGCTTTACACAGGTTATGCATTACCTTGATGATTTTCTGTTCCTGGGGGCAGCCGGGGACACGGAATGTGCACAGGCTTTGAGGGAATTCTGTACTCTTATGAAGGAATTTGGCGTGCCACTGGCACCAGGTAAGACGGTAGGGCCATCTACTACACTCGAGTTTCTGGGAATTGAGCTCGATTCTGTAGAGGGGTGCTTCCGCTTGCCCAAAGAGAAGATAATGAAATTCAGGGCCTCGCTCGAAATGTGTCTCGGCGAGAGAAAAGTAACTCTACATCAGTTACAACAGGCTGTGGGTCAGCTTAACTTTGCCCTGAGGGTAATACCGATGGCTCGCCCCTTTTCCCGTTCTATCGCACAAGCCATGGTGGCCCTCAAGGAAGGGCACCACCGCACAAGACTGTCAGCAGAGGTTCGCCAGGATATGCTCATATGGCTGGCATTCCTGGCGGATTTCAACGGTCGTGTTGTGTGGACCGAGCCACCAGTTTCCTCGGAGGAACTGGGGATGTGGACCGACTCGGCAGGGAGTGTAGGTTTTGGCGCCATATTTGGCAATCAATGGTCGGCACGAACCTGGCCTGTGTGGTGGCACGATAATGGACTCACTGGTAACATTGGGTTTCTGGAGCTGTTCCCAATTCTGGTGGCCTTGAAAACTTGGCCAGAGGGGTTTCGTGATCGCTCTGTGGTGTTCTGGTCTGATAACATGACCGTGGGTGGCAACGCCTTGAGGGTCGTAGAGGGGATGAGAGGCACCCGATAGGTTTGGAAAGATTGTCCCTTTTAATGTCCGTACTTCCTGCGACATGTTCATCTCAATCCGAGACGGTGCTGTTCCGGGCCGCTTTTGCATTAGCATTCCATGGGGCTATGCGGGTAAGCGAACTGGTAGCGAGGAACAAGCAGGACACGGGGGGAGGACTGTGTCGAGAACACATTCAAATTAAGGGCGAGACAATGGTGATCTCGATAGCCAGGTCCAAGACCGATCAGGGGGCAATCGGGGACAGTGTGGTAGTCCAGCGGATTCCGGGATCTCCCATGTGCCCGGTTAAATGCGTTGAAGAGTACTTAGCGCTGAGGGCGGCGGCATGGGGGGGAAGCTTGCTGAGGCACACCGATGCCACCCCACTGACGAGGTTTCAGTTTCAGCGGGTGTTAACAATGGCAATCGCGGCGGCGGGCTTGAACCCGAGCGATTTTGGGACCCATTCCTTCCGGATAGGGGCTGCTACAGAGGCTACAGCCAGGGGTCTGAGTGTTGAAAAAGTGAAGCGGTTGGGGCGTTGGTCCTCAAACTGTTATAAAAGGTATGTGCGTTTGCACATGTTGTGAAGCTAATGTCATGCACTCACGCTTCTTGTTTTCTGTTTGGTTTGCAGTTTCGCGAGCAGGCTTTGCGGGGCGGACTGTGCAGTTGACCCGACACCTGGGGACCAGCGGTCAAAGATCACCGGCTGAGGAAAGAGTGGTGTGGGTCGTTGGCCACTCATACGTGAGGCGCGCCGCAGACGTATTCAAAGCAGGTGACATGATTCACGTGGCTGGGGAATACGGGTACAGGGTGACCTTCCACGGAAGGGGCAGGCTCTGTATTGACCAGTTTCAAAGTTTCATTGAGGGACTGTTAGGGCGGACGAGGTCACCGCCATCTGTAATCATAGTGCATCTTGGGGGCAATGATTTGGTGACCATTGGTCGACGAGTGCTTCTCGAGTTAATTTTGTCCACAGTAAGTTGGTTGGCAAGAAGGGTTTCGGGGTGCACAATCGCATGGTCACACATGATTCCTCGGAAGATGTGGCGGGGGGCCCTCTCTGTGCCAGCTTTGAACCAGTCAGTAAAGAAGGTTAATAACAAATTGAGTAGGTTGTTCCGTACAGGTAAATTGCAGTGTATTCCACACGGGTGTATCCGGGGGGACCGTATGTATTTGGCGGATGGGTTCCATTTGTCCCGGGAGGGAAATGTCTTACTCATAGGAGACTTCTTAGCTTGGTTAAAGAGTTTACGTAACCATGACCTTTAGTAGGAGCTTTTGTGGGGGGTCCGGATAGCCGGTCAACTATCCGGCCTGTGGCGGTAAGGTCATGATCGGTGAGCAGTAATTGGAAGATCCCTAGAGGTGGGGCGCCACCCATTATGGATGGGAGCGCCCGGGGGGAGGCGGCCATTGGCCCCTCACACGGGGAGGCGGTACCCTTCTAAGGATGGGACCGCCGAAAGGGAAGGCGGTCAAGACCCCTCCCTGGGGAGGAGGGGCTACGGGTCCCCTCCTTGGAATTTCCCGGGGCCAGGACATCCGCGACGGCGGATGTGGTAAGCAGTGTGGGGTGGGAGGGGGGTCTACGCTACCTTCTAGACACCTCACACGAGTCCTCGGACGACCACCAAGATGGCGTCGAGTAAGTATGGGCCCCCGTTAAGACAAGGGAAATTGGAAGTTGGCACAGAGGTACAGTCCTCTGTGCGCCCGCCCCTCACAAGTAAGGGGGGGAGTCTGGTATTAGGGATCTGACACCGGTTACGACCTTGCCGTTGGCCCGTAATGTTAGGATGTACAATTTGAATTTTGAGAAATGCATTTACAGGATGTTTTAGAATCGGCTAGGAGAACCTTTGTATTAGAGATATGTTAAGGTTAGCCAATAAACATCGTAATGTATAAATGAAATTGTACATGATATGAAACTGTTATTTTAATGTTTTAATTTTGTTTCATATTTTAATAAATACGGCCGGGAGGGTAACTCCCTCCCGCCTTCCAAAAGCTCAAGAACTGTATCCGTCTTCCCATTCTTGGGGATTGTGTTGGGAGGGGGTGACAGGTATCCAGGCCATACTATCAAGAGCTGGTCTTCTGGGCAATGCTTGCAGAGTTTTCTTTTTTCGGAGTTAAGGTCATTTACTTCCAGAGGCAGTAGCGGACAGCAGATTGAAACGAGAAATCCGGCCTGCTCCAGAAAATAACCCGGCAGGAAGGTGAAAAACTGTAGACCAGAAAAACCTTCCCACTGATCAAGCTAAACAGAGATACAAGCAGAGAATAGTAACAGGAACTGGTGAGACTCGAGTCCAAAGCATCTAGTGAGCGAGCAAAAATACAGGAACAATTGAAACACAACTGTACTTCCCAATGGAACTCCTTTTATAGGCTGAAAACATTTTTAAAAAATCAGTTCAACCATCTTGGATTGGGATGAAGGGAGGAAACATAATCAGGGGTGAATTGTTCCTAACTAAAAAATCTATAGTAAATGCCCCAACATCAAATTACAACTTTTTCCAGCATGTGCCGTATGCCAGGATCGGGCATGCAGGAAGTTGCCCCATAATCCCCTGTGAGGTCGAAAAAGTAGCCATACGCAATTGATCCTTCAAACAGTCAAAAAGCATGGATCAATATAAAGGACACAAAATATCAATAGTAGCTGATTTTTCATATGAAACAAATGTTGTTGGAAAGAAATTTCTGGCCCTTTGTCCATCTCTGAAATGTTATTTCATCAGATATTGGCGTTTGGACCCAGCTATTATGTTGATCATGGTCAATGGCAAAACATTGGAATATCATGACGGGGTGAACCTTGAACGATTTCGAGAAATAATGGAATATCCGGATCAGGGAATGGAAATTGGACCCACCGCACTCAATGGAGATAAGTTACTAATGATAGACCTGAACTTCATTAAATTGAGCAGTCAATGCCCATACCCTAATCATGAATCCCAATCTCTGAGGAAACATAATGCAGCCATGTGAAGAAGTGGAGGTATCATTTCTTTGGAGCGTGACAAATCCAGAACTCAGCTGAAGGATGCTATGCACCGAGAAGAGGAAATTCACCAGTCAATCTCCTCCATGTAAAATCCTTCCATTACCATGACTGAGTGTGTGTATTTTAACGCATCACTTACACTGTTTCACTGGCACTATCCTTGTCAATGATGATATGACATTTGGCATAGACTGGCTAAGCTTAGCGACGACTCGCCGGTCAAAGTCATTATATTTTCTCCTTCTCTTGCATCACTATTTTAATTAAAGCTTCTCCCTCCTTTGTGAAATACCTTTATCTGTACCCCCATTTACTGTGACCGTACCATTCAATCCCTCACAATACCTTCTGTACTACCTGCTACTACAAGAGATATATCTCTCCCAGCTGGAATCTTCAAAGCTACAAAGAGGCTGGGTTGAGCAGGTGCTGTATGCCTTTGGAATGCAATATAGAAAAGGCGAAGTCAAAATCCTGGTGCATAAGAACTTGACAGCGAAAATTTGCCCATCACAGTTGGATCTCAAGGGCAGATAGGTTTTCATCAAACTATCAGTATAATCTTCATATGTGATACGTGGGTAAATCTATGCCCCATTGGCAGCTAAGCATATTTACTATCTGACCGGTGTAGACTGTCAAAGTCATCATTGGGGGCGACTGTAATATTACTCAGAATCTGCTCATGAATCAATCAGTACCTCTGGAATTTGTCAGACAGGCAGATGGAATTTATTTTTAATTTCTACTAGCTGACCACTTCCTTCTAGATTCCTGGTGCTTGCTGCACTTGAGGGATACACAATATACATGTTTATCATGTGCACATGGGACCGAGACCAGGGTTGAATATATTATGATATCTTACTCAACCTTGTTGAGATTGAAGGACTATGAGATATCGGATAATTGCCTTTCAGATCACTCAGCACTACAATTGACAAATGATTTAGTTCTTCTTACTCTTCCATGCTAGCACTGGAGAATGCCTGGCTTAAAATTCAAGGAACATAGAGAGAAAGAATAACTCCAACAGATGTTAAAGGACTTCATGCATCTCAAAGAGCACACTATGCATCCTCCACACAAACACTTTGGGCCTCATGCAAGGCAAGCAGAAGAGGGCAGATAATGAAGGAATCAGCAATATGCAAACATTAATTGGCCCAGGCTCAAAAACTGTTGAAAGTTCAAGGTACAGAGCTTACTCATATATATATATATATAGAACTTCAACTGCATTTACAATGTTAAAGTCTCTTTTTAAAGATAAATGTTATCTTCATTCTTTGTTCACCCCAAAGACAGAGTGGGCCCTAACCAGACTTAAATTTAAATGATATGAACACAATGAAAAAATGGGAAAACTGCTGGCATTACAATTGAAGCAAGAAGACTCTGCCTGATCAAACCCGGCAATCATCTGCAAACCAGGATCCATGCTCCGCAACCCGTTACAGATTACTTCAGAATTTGCAATCTTTTACAAAATATTATACATCCCAGAATCAACTCGCAGAAGCAAATTTGATGGGGAAGAATTCTTCCATGGTCTGCACCTACTGCAACTTAACAAGGAAGTGGTTATTGAATTGGAGGACTTAACGAAAAAGTAAATTGCAGAAGCCATTTAAAATATGCCAGTGGCTAAGGCCCCTTTAGACGATAACCTTCACTTTGAATTCTTCAAAATCAACACGGAAACACTCTCCTCAACACTGTGCAAAACCTTTAAAGACGTAGATAATAAAGGAGGAGTCCTGCATGAATTAACAGAGCAACCATTTGCCTTCACTAGAAACCAGACAAAGACTCACATCAATATGGCAGCTACAGACTTATCTCCCTAAGAACCACAGATGTAATAATTCTCATAAAAATATTGGTTACAAGATTGCAGAAATTCATCTCTTTGCTTTTACCAGAACCAGGCACAGTTCACACCAGGGAGAACCTCCAATCATCACATGAAGACCATCTTTCACCTAATGTGGCATGAGAGGCATGATCACAATAATAAACTAGCCCGCTACCTGGACATCAAGAAGGTTTTTGATCACATTGTGGTTGTTAGAAACACTTTAGTGTTCATATTCTCTAGATGTGGTGCTGTTTGTTTCCCAAAATGAAAAAATATTTATACCTTACGTGATAGTGAATGTTGACATTAATCAAAGATAATAACGAACAAGACAATTAATAAAATGATCATTAAAAAGATTAATCATTCATTTGCATCAACAGGATAGTTTACCATATTATTTAGATCATACACGATTCGATTGTAGTGTTTACACATAATATGGCTAGTGACACAACATCAGATATTAGCGCTGACAACGTTCATCAGTGTTTGAGAAAGAAACACAAGTGTAAAAATGTTTATGAAAAAATATTTATGATTCTAAGATGCAGTTCCAGTTCCAAAGTTTGGAGATGCAAAGTATAGCAATAGCTATCTTTTTTTTATTTTTTATTTACCTCCATACTGTACTTTAGACACAAGATTAGAGCGGGGGGCTGTGGCACAGTTTTTGGGGACATCAAACGATGTAATACATTTGTAGAAGACTCCACGGAAATCCTTCAAGCTTGGTACCCCTGACCGGAAGTGTAGATGGCGTTTGACCCTGGTGCTTTGGATGTCAAGATGGGGAACTGGAGGGCCTGTGTATTAAAGCTAAAGAGAAGGCTATTAAAATCTAAAATTGTGGGCATCCCAAGCAAATAGTGAGAAACAAATGACATGGGTATTTCATTGCTGGTTCCTAAAATAGTATGACACTTGATGTCTGTAATTCAACGTGGAAGAATAATAAGTGATTTGAGTGAAGATACCTCAGGAAAAGCAAGGAAGAGGGACGTTAACTAGTTCATATCAGTATCTTAATGGTAAAGAGTGAAGGAGGAGGCTGTTGTTATGGTGTGAGGACCAAACTCGGTATGCTTTGTTTTAAGAATTTTGGAATTGGCACACTGATAGCTAAGGCCGGGATATCTTTCCCAATTGGCAGTCCCAGATCTCCGACTGTGTTATTAGTAGAAATGGATCAATCAATGCTTTCATGAAGCGCAGCTTGTCAAATTCGTGACTGAGGCAGAACCCTTCCCTCTATCCGATGAAGCTTCACAGTAAATGTGAAATTCGTCTACCAGGCCCAATGTGCGGCTGCAGTGCACCAGGTACTATTCCATGGCACATCTGTGTTGAGATAATTGTATTTCCATACATCCAGCATGATGTGAAATGTATGGGGGTGGGGTGTACTGTACTTGGCTTCCTTATGATCATACAAATCATGCAGCACATTTTGTATATCTAGTGTATTGGATAGGACCTCCTTGTTCCCATCAGCAGGTTATACATTTTGAATTTAGGCAGCTCATTTAATCATCCTATTAAAGCACAAAATGAGACTTGCTTCTTTTTTCAGTAATAGTGGCTATGATATGTTATTTTGATTTGTAAAGTGTATTAATCACCAGAGAAGGTTTACAGGTGCTTGGGCAGGTGTGTGGTCCCCAAGATGTTTATACGAAAAGCCAGGTATTCAGCTTCTTGTGGAACTCAAGGAGGCTCCGGTGTGGAGAGGGAGGTCGTTGTTGCATGCCTTGGATGCAATGAGCATGATCTTCAGTTTTGCTTTTGTGGATGCAGAGAATGTGTGTGAGTGAGAGTGAGTCAGAGCGTAGGTGACTGGTGGGTTGGTGAAAGTGTATGCAGCTGTTCAGGTATTTTGGTCCTGTGTTGTGTAGGGCTTTGTATGGGCCTGTAAGAAGTTTGAATTAGCTGCGTTTGAGACTCGGGAGCCAGTGAAGCTTCTTGATGGGCAGTATGATGTGAGTGTGGCTTGCGTGGTTGAGTATGAGTCATGCAGCGGTGTTCTGGATTGTCTGTATTCTGTGTAGGAGTTGTTTGGAGATTCCGGTGTACAGTGTTGCGGTAGTCTAGCCTGCTGTTGATGAGTGCTTGCTGGACGGTCCTTCTCATTTTTGGAGACAATCATTTGAAGATCTTTCGCAGCATACATAGGATGTGGAAGCAGGAGGTGAATACTGCGTTGACTTGAGCCGTTATATCGAGCTTATCATCTAGGATGATCGCTAAGTTTCTTGCGTGGTCTGTGGGTTTTGGTCCTAGTTCTGACAGCCACCAGGTGGAGTCCCCTGGGGAGGTCATGTTGCCAAAGACCAGTACTTACATCTTGCAGGAGTTGAGCTGCAGGCCGTTGGTTTGCATCCAGTCTCCTACCATGATCATGCAATTGGTGAAGTTGGTCCTGGTGGTGGTTGTCTTGTCCATCAGGAAGAGGATGAATTGGGTGGCACTGGCGTAGGAGATGACGGTGATATATTGTGATCAGATGATGTTGGCGAGTGGTCTTCTCTATGTGTCGAAAAAGGTGGGGCAGAGGGACGATCCCTGTGGGACTTGGTATATCAATCTCTTGGTAAATTCCTCAGACACATCAACATGGACTAAAATCATTAACTCCTCCCTAACCAGCGGCTCCGTACCCCCTCATCAAAAAACCTGATGCTGGCATGAATTACCTTAATAATTACAGACCTATAACTAACCTTCATCTCATTGCCAAAACTGTTGAAAAATGTGTGCTCTCACCACTTATCCATCCCATTGAAAAATTCAACCTACATGACACCTTCCAATCTGGGTTCAGTAAAGGCTGCAGTACCGAAACTGCCAGCCTGAACATCATTGACAACTTACACAAACTCTGGATGCTGGTGAGGCCTGCCTCATAATCCTCCTAGACCTCTCAGCAGCTGTTGATACAGTCACCCACAACACTCTTTTAAACACCCTCTAACAGCATGCAGGCATCAACTGTACTATTCTTCAGTGGATTGCCTCACAGCTGGACAAAAACTTCAGCATGAAAGACCATATTAACGCTTCAGCAAGAAATACATTCTGCACGCTGAAACACCTAAAAAATAAACTAAAACCCTTCATCCCACTTGAAGACCTAAATACTGTAATACAATCCCTAGTTCTCTCTAAGTTGGACTATGCTAATGCAATGATCACCAGTATTCCAAAATACTACCTTATCCCTATGAAATCCACTTTCAGCACAGCCGCTAGACTTCTCTAGGGAAAGACACTCCAATCACATCACCCCCACACTCAACTGGCTACCACTCGAAGTGAGAAGCATATTCAAAATGTCTGCATTACCCACACAGCTCCCTATACTGAAAAACTGAATATCTCACTAACAAACAATCAAAAACTGTCCAAAAGAGGTCTCTGCTAAGCTCAAACACTCTACTCCTTATTCTGTTTTTTAAGAAAGAAAAATCACTCACCCACTCCTTATCTGGGAATAGGCCCAAAATGTGGAGCGCTCTGCCACAGGATCTACGTGACAATCATTCATTCCTTTACTTCAGTAAAAAACGTACATTATTTATTCTCAGCAAATACTGAACCCACCCTCCTTAAAAAATCATCTTGTTCTAATGGTTTTCCTCCTCAGTCATTAATGAGCTTGACCATAACTACCTCTGGGAAAATCTGTTCCACTATTTTTCTAACTTCTAAAATAACCTTCTATTGCTACATCTGAACTATATCTCTATGTTATATTACCTCCCTGTATGCCTAATATTTTCCTAGTATATTCCCTGTAATTGTTCTTTGTGCAAAGTCTTTAAAGAGCTCTGATACCCTTGGGTCAAGTTTACTCTATATAAACCTCTAAATAAAAAAATAGCGTGGCAGCCTGACCCTTGTAGATACATTTGTGAGCAGATCCTTGTATGTAAGTCTCATGGAGTATTCTGATGAGGGTGTTATTGGAAACAGTGTCGAAGGATGCGGAGAGGTTGAGCAGTATGAGGATCACTGTTTCTCCTTGGTCCAGTCTCCTCTTTTATCTGTGTTGTGTTATTCCGAAATCTGTCCGCCTTACCTAAAGCGCCGGGACACTCTTTTTGAGTAACCGTTGCGCTATACAAAAAGACAAATAACATAACATAACATAACATAACAGGATGATTCGAATGTCATTGTTGAGCTCAATGAGTGCTGTTTCAGTGCTGTGGTTCTTCCTCATTCCTGAGTGTTGTCCAGAAGATGGTGAAGATCAAGGTGGGTTGTGAGTTGCTTGTTGATGGCCGTCTTAGTTACTTTGGCTGGTTAGAGGGGAAGGGAGATAGGTCGGAAGTTGCTCAGTTGATTCAGGTGGCCTGTGGGATTTTTGAGGAGGGCATTGATTTCTATAAGTTTCTATTCATCCGGAAAAGTGGTGGGTCATGATGGAGGTGTTCATGATGTGGGTCAGGGTGTTGCTGATTGGTAATATTCCCAGACTGTAGATCTAATGAGGGCATTGGGGCTCCTGAGTGGAGGGTCCTCATGATTGCAGCTGTGTCGTTTCTGGTAAGAGTCGTCCATTCAGTCAGGTGGCTATCTTGGTTGGTGGTGTATAGGTTGGCAATGAGTTCTCTGGGGTTCGATTGGCGTGCAAAATTGCTAAAGACGTTTGCGATTTTGCTGTGGAAGGAGTTGGATAGGATATCACAGTTGTTTTGGGAGGAAGTGATGTTGTTGACAGTGGCTAAGGGTGAGGTGAAATCCTAACGATTGAGAACATTTCTTTGTAGCTATTGAAGTTTCATACAATGCGGTCCACAAGTGCTTTTTTCTTGGTGTCTTGTATTTACTGATGATAGCGTCTGAGTGCAGCCTTGCAGGTAGTTTGGTCTGTGGTGTCATGGCTGGCTCTCCATTTCCTTTCTAGCTTTTCACAGTGTCGTTTGGTGTATCAGTGGTCTTCTGTTTACGAGCTGGCCACCTGTTTGATCTACTATGCCTGTTGAGTTTGATGGGTGCAAGGGTGTCCTCCCAGTTCTTGATTCAGTTGCTGATGTTATTGATGTCCTTGTCGAAGTTGTCTGTGGGGCTAGGTTGATCTGTGCTGAGGATGCTGAGCCAGTCTTCTGTGGTTTTGCCCCAGCTGCGGCTTGGAATTCAAAACCTGGTAGGGATGTTGACTTGAGGTATGTTGATTTGGAAGTGGATGATGGAGTGGTCGGTCTATGTGAGTAGTGTGGTTGAGTTGTATTTGATGCTGTCGCTTGTGGTGAAGATGGGGCCCACCATGTGTCCTGCGGTGTGTGTTGTTGCTGGGATGAGCTGGGTGAGTCTGATGTTGTTCAAGCATTCATGGAGTGCTGCGGAGCACGGGTTGTTTAGATCTTCCAGGGGATAGTTGAGGTCACTGAGCAGAATATAGGTTCTGGAGTCAATGGTGAGCAGAGCGGTGAAGTTGGTGATGAGGTTGGTAAGGGTAGTTTGGATTCTGGGTGGTTGGTAGGTGAGGCTTCAATTCAGGGTGACGTTTTCTGAGATTTGCAGCTTGAAGTGCAGGTGTTCCATGAATAGGGTGGCATTCTCTGGGGATGTTGTGCATTTGATGGATTTCTTGTAGATAATAGTGAGTCCTCCACCTGGTTTGTGAAAGCTGTTCTGTCAAGCGATCTTGTAGCCCGCTGCGATTGCTGTGGCGATGTCGGGTGCTGATGAGGGGTTGAGCCAGGTTCCTGTGATGAAAGGATGTTGGGTGCGTCGCTGCTCAGCAGGTCCCATATTTCAGTTGTCTGTTTTCTGAGTGATTGTTGAGAAGCATGCATGCGAGCGAGTGTTGACTATAAATTACCTCCTCTTGGGTTGGGCTTGATCACTTCTAATACTGTCCATTTGAGGTCATTTTCACCATGAGCATGTGTAGTGAATTGGTTGACAAGTACGCTTGTAATTCCTTGTACCAAATACAGAATTTATGTTGAATTATCTACTTGCATACTTCATGGTTGGTATAGCTTGTTGCCAGGGCATATGATCCCATACACTATGTTTTTTGTCTTACAGTTTGAGAATTATACATGAGACCATTTTATTGTATTCAAGTAGAATTCAGGGGCGTATTATCAAGCCTGGCCGATAAAATTATCACTGCTTTATCGGCAGGAAACTGCCAATAAAGTGGCGATAATGGGCTTCATAATATGCTCTATGGAATTCCAATCGAAGCTCATGTTAGATGTCCTTCACATTTAACATGAACTTCGATTGGCATTCCATAGAGCATATTATCAAGCCCATTACCGCCACTTTGTCAGCAGTTTCCTGGCGATAATTTTATCGCCCGGGCTTGATAATATGCCCCTCAGTCCCTTATATTGTTTGTTCACAAACAGTACAGGTGCCACACTTATGATGTCCTTGTAGTGGAACATAGTGCCAATGTTCTCCAAGTCTCCTTTTTGCAGACGCTTCTGATGGCAGAAGCGTCTGTACGAGCTCCTTTTCTATGCTGCGATTTTTATTGAGAGCAACTAGTGTTTTGTTTAATTAGCAATCTGATTTTGATAGAATTTGCCAATTTTGGTTGATTACTTTATTTAATTGGGTTGTTTCCATGGGAAATAGGTAGACACATGAACCGCAGCCACCACCTAGGTCTATCTGGGGCCTGTGAGGGACAGGCATCTGCTACCGGGCTGCCAGCGGGGCCCGGCGCTCTGTGCGTAGGCCGCAATCTTCAAACATTGGCATCCCGGGAGCTCAGCCAGGGCATGCTTCAGCTGTTCCAACTGCATTACCTGTGCTTGTGGACTGCAAGGCCACTTCTGTTCCCTTGAGGGGGGCTCAGATGACGAGACCTGCCCGGGTCTTTGACCACTGTTGTGCAGCCGGGCTGGCATCTTGCTGCATCTGAGCCAGACCTCCTACCCTTGCTGCAGTAGCCTGGAGTCTACTGGCTGTGCTCACCCCCGGCGCATGATAATTGTGGGCGTCCTCCTTGCTGCATCCTTGGGTCTCGGGTTCTGCCTTTACCTCGGCCCCATCACCATACACACTGCTTGGACTTGGAGCCCGGGTAACTAACTTCCCCTCCCATTCCACAGAGAAGGACCCTCTGTTGCCTGCTTCACCGTGCAATTTCGACGATCTGACATGGGCCTGGGCCTTTATGTGAACCTGACCTGGGATCAGACGGTGAGTGGGAAGCCGTTGACGCTAAAGCCATTCCCCCCATTTCAGTTGTTGGTCACATTAAACCCTTCGGCCCCTTTGTTAATTACACATTCCCCCTGTGGGAGAAAACACAATTTCTCTTTGGTACCACATCTTGAAGTCTATCTGTTTGCAACTGATCACCCAGCACGAGGTACGGCGTCTTGCAGCCAGCCTTGTCTTTCCTCCATCATGGGAAAAACAGGCAACAAACAGGCAAAGCTTCAATTTGAGCGCCGCAATCTGTGGCTCAGGGTGACGTGCAGGGCACTCGGGTGAACCAATTGCAGCCTTGCTCGAGGAGGTTAAAGATAGTCTGAAATCAATAGATAGAAAAATAGATACCCTTACTTCCAGGCTGAATAGATTCCAGGAGCATATGGATTGGCATGATAGAAGACTGACCGACGTTGAGACCAAAGTCTCGGACTTCAAAGGCATGCAACAGCAACTGAACAAGACCCTGACCATCACCTTACGTAACCTGAAGGCAATTCAGCCCACCATTCTGATAGACAATGATTGCTTATCAGGAAGGGTACATACTATCAAAATGGTAGCGGTGCCAATAGTGAAATAATATTTAACATGCCTCCATTGCAGTTTCCACATTAACTGTTTCAGTACATAGATAAGATGATCAAAGACAGCACAGTTCAAAATTGGAAGGTACTACAACTTCAGGTGGTCTTCGCCTTCTCTCACATCACATGAACATATATAGCTCACCATCTTGCACAGTTAGTAGATTTTCTCCTTGTAAAGCTAGAGACCCCAGACTGGTCCAGAATCACAAGCATGCTGGCTAATCCTAAACCTTGTCAACCGGCAGTCAAGAGCCATGCATTCAACCTTCCTACACCTTGTTTTTGTGTGCAGCTAAAAAAATTGCAATGCATAAGTGTCTCTTGAGTAGTCTCAGAAAAGATATTTGAGTAAAATAGTGAAATGATTTGTCTAGATGCCATCACCTAGTGAATCTGCCATGAAGTTCAAGGAAAAATTCAAATGTCAGTGTTTTTCTGTTCTCTATCCTGTACACCCCACTCCTGCTTCAATTTTAACACATCTGAACTTTTCTTGTAACGATGAAACGATAAAAATATATGTAGAAATGCAATTGCTGTAACACAGCTTACATTGAATTTGCATGTTGCTCATCACACATCTACGAGATATGCTTCACCGCATAAAGGAAAGAAAAAAATAAAGTGCCCTGGACCCAAACCCGCTAAGCCTGCACCCCCGGCATTACCCTTTCTGGGTGTTCTTTAGACTCTGTGAGTGCGGTGTTAGTGGGTATTCTGAGCGGACGTTCCACTGAGAAATTGGTCATTTCCGGGTGTTTCTGAAATTCCAGGTCTGATTCACACTGTAATTCCCCGCAGTTTAGTTACTAGTTTTCGGTTGTGTTGGACAGCGGGGGGAATATAAAGACTCCATTACAAGTTCAGGCTCACTCCTCATGAGATCCTACGTGTTTCAAGTTATTCGCGTTGAGGAAGTAATAGATTTATTTTAAAATACTAAAGAAGCTTTAAAGAAAAGTAAGAAAATGAATAAAATGTTAAAATAGCACAGGAAAAATAATCAGACCAGGAGCACATGTATTTCTTGCTTTTATCACATTTTTAACGGATTGGGTGCACCCGAACTGGGTAGTATTGCACTTTACATTTAGGCATTATCAATACGTTTGCGCGTCTCCGCTATCTATATACAGTGATGTAACTCAAAAGGATGGCGACCAACTGAATGATCCGGCGTGGAGCCCCTGAGACTTCAATTTATCACAAATATTAATAGACCTATGGCTGATAACCGCACACACGAAAGGCTCCTTGCTACTATAAACAGCTACACAATAACCTTCTAAAAGAGTTAAAAGGAAATGTGTATACTGCCTAAAACGCACATTTTCCTAAATTGTAGCCGCAGTGGAACAGTACACTACATTCTCAACTGCTCTGCAGCAAGCCCAACATGGTGTTTCAGTGTTGCAAAACATGGTTTCTTCAGGTCTAAAAATAGCTCTAGAATGGAGAAACTGAGCCGCCGCGCCCCTTGAGAACGCCTTTCTCTGAGTTTGGCTCTTGCCCTTGAAATCAACAAACCGGTGTTTGCATGGCATGCGGTACAGAAAAATATAATATATTCATCGAAACGCATTCAATAATATCCTTTAAAAGGTTCAGTTGGGTGTAACGTGCTTGGAATTCATGTGTGCTTCACTTCAACTAGAAGATTGTATTCTCCAAAGATAAGCAAAGCTAATATATATATTTTTAATGGATGAAAATGATATTGTTTAGGCTCCAGGATAATGCTAACGACGTCATCCATGCCTAGACAGCACCGCAGTGTGATGTATGCGTTTCCTTTGGACTTCCAAGGTTAATCATTGTGATTGCTGGCTGAGCTAGATACAAACTGGAAAAATAAAGCGTTAGACGTGGCTATGATAGTTGCAATGCGGGCTTGAGCGGATTGTTGGCTTATCTAAATCTTTGTCCTTTTTTTGTTTCTAGGTCACGTTAATTCCAACCCATGACACAGAGGTGACGCGCGAGTGGTACCAGCAGACCCATGAGAAACAGCAGCAGCTGAATATTATGGTCCTGGCGAGCAGCAGCACGGTCGTGATGCAGGACGAATCGTTCCCGGCATGCAAGATCGAGTTCTGAGGCGCATTCGCACCCATCAATCTTATCCAGTCCACACGTAGTGCTCTGCATACACCATAGTATCCAGTCATAGTACAGCGCTCCTTTGGTTCGAAACATTACTTCTCGTTGCATCGCGTGCAAGGAATGCCACCTCTTCATCCAGAAAGACCCTGGATATTGAAGAAGACCATGTTGGATTCTTGAGGGAGCTGTGCTGAGATCAAAGACCGCATAATGGGCAGTTATCTTGGAAGGCATTTTTTATTCCTTGGTTATTCTGACTTTCTGTATCATGCTGCATAACTGTCCATTGGTCTGATACAGGAGACCTGCTCTGAATGAGACCCTGATTGCAATGCCATTTTGATTTGTCACATGTCTCTGCACCGATCTGCATGCAGTGCTGAGCATGCATGATGGCGGTTGCATCATTGATGGTGTAAATAGAAGCCTGATGTGGTAAGAGTTTAGGAGTTGGGGATGAGTCATTTGAATGATTCTCATTCCCCATATACCTGGCATATTGTTCAGTGATGATATTTTGGAAACGTGCGACCGTGACCAATGCAAGCTTTCGACAAGTCTCATTTGAAAATCCAACATGAAGAATTTAACTGTGCTTGTCATCTGTTTTGGAAGTTCAAAAAACACTGGCCATGATAAGGTGTGTCCCCCGCTCTATCCGACGGATAGGACAGTGACTTCCGAGGAAGCAAAAGGCCTCATCTTGGGTCACTGAATGCCGGAGCCAGAGACACTGATTATCTTGTACTCCATAGATGAAGTATCATAAATACAAGGTTGGGTTGGTTAAGGATCATGCTGTAAGTTTGAAAGAGCACATTTCTAACCTGCTAACCTGAGCTTTGCACTTGTAGATGCTAATCTTGTACTCTAGTTATAGGATTTCTTTATGGTACCAGTGGACATTTGAATAGAGAAACGCATTAGCTAGGTGTTCAAATGTACACAAGGGGCACTCCCTCCACACGTACAGCTTGAGTACTGTGCACCCTATCATTTTAATTTCGATTGACATATCCTAGGAACCAAAGGATTTCCCTTTGAGGAATGGGGTGGCCAGGGCCAGCTTGTCAGCATTAAAGGTTGTGTGCTATTGTGGTGCTTGATGTGTTGCCTAATGTCCTTCTTTATGATGAAGATTGGTTTTGGAACAATAGTAAAAGATGCTGTAGGTCTCTGTACTGAGAACGCAGCAATAAGAGTAAGACAGGCACCTGACTTTCCAACATTGTGCCTGTGCGCCAATACTGTGGGATTTTAGAGGCAGGCATTGACACAGACATGGGTAAAAAGCACAAGTTGGAGAGTACTGCCCCTTCACCAGTTTCTCCTGGTCCCCATGCCATGAGAACTCATTTGGTGATTGTTATTGTTATATTCCCTTGCCTGTACAATAAGAATGTCTCCTTCGCCAGGGCATAGTTTGCTGGTGTGTTTAGTGGGTAACAGCCCATTTTTGTCCCCTCTTTCTCTTGTATCTTTTTGTAATTTGTTTAAGGAGGCTTACATTTTCTCCACACACATTTTCTTATATTGATGACATGACATGACTCATGGCTACAAAGGGGGACGTGTTGTTTAAGATGCATGAAGAAAACTCAAAACTGAGGTCACGCATGCAAGACTTTATTCACTGGTCTACTTACCCCATGTAACCTTAGCTGGCATCTAGTCACGATTAGTTTTCATAAATCGTGGTACATATTTTTTTTATTGAACACAGGCAAACATCGGATAATGTATTTGCATTCATATCCAGTCTGGACATTGGCAGTCAATTTAACACATCATTCCCAACTTGTCTCTGTAAAGAAAGTTGCCCTATTTCACGGCTGTTAAGGGGTGCCATGCAGATTCCAGAAATATGGGTCCTTGAAGCTAAATTAAAAGCTACTTAACTAGCTGAAATGTTAAAGCTAAATTGCAACCAGTTACTTGTTTTAAATATAGAAAGCCTCTACCTGTTTTTATCAAGATATATCAAGGGGGGCTCACTTCACGTGCGGTCCCCACTACAATTGATATTACACCGAGTGGTGTCACCAAGAGCACATCACAGTCATGGCTCACTACTTCACAGGAAGTTTCAAATCACTGAGGATTTAAAAATCGTAAATAACCTTGTTAGGTCCTGCCATAGGCACTTTTATAACTATATTGATTAATTAACTGATAACAGCAGACGTTCCCCTTTAATGGCATGAGTCACTTGTGTTTAAAAATGTTAAAGCGAATAGCTGTTCTCTAACAGACCCATGCATAGATTAATGCCATGTCTTGTGAGACCTTCCAGCATAAAACCCTCCCAAAGGATCAAAGAGAGCAAGAGAAAGACGTGTGAGAATAAACTGGGGGCTATATGAATGTAACTGTACCTTAAGATGATACACCTCTATGAAGTAAAGCTTCTCGTTTGTACACACCTAGAACTGCAGGCGTCACTCTGGCTTTGGAATACCTTGAGTTATGTCTCAGGTCGGTTTGCAGTGCCTACCTGGGACAGAAAGCTGCTAAACGCTACAGTAGATCGCTCCATTATCAAATTAGTACCGTTCTAAAAGCTGCTGTAAGGGAAAATTGCGCCTTAGAAAACCGAATTGTTAGTGTACTAAACAGATTGTTTATATTTCAGTGTTTATTATGTGCTGTCTAATTTATATATTTATGTTAATGTTCTCCAGAAGCTAAGCTATCTTTTTGTAAAGTTAATATAATTTTTAATTTATCATTTTTAACATTAAGCAGTATAATTTAGTGGTTCTGTTTTCAGACAACATAATTTTATTTGTACATGTTTTAGATGCTGCATTTGTAACGAACAAAACTTCTGAAAAAGTTTATTAAAATGTTTATAGGTTGAAATTTGGTGTTAGTGTTCAGGGCAGCAACACATACCGAATATAGCCTTCTGTGTGTATGACAGAAGAGAGCAGGCACGCCATTACCGATACTGATTTGGTCTCTATTCTCATAAGGTAATGTTTTCATTGTGAAAAAATGTGTCAGAATGGCCAGCAGGAAAGTGTCTGTCATTGCCTTTCATAGCATTACAGGTCGACGGGTGAAATCACTGTTCATTCATGCCTACGGACAGCAAACCCTTGGTAGATCGTTGAATGCTACGTGTGTAAGGGGAGGTATGTTGCAGAGGTCATACATTGGCTTAGTGACCAGAGAAAAGCCTTCTACAGCACTAAAGCCAACAAAGTGGAAAGTACGAGTGGCAAGAGGCAGCCATTGGACACCATTGCAGTAAGCAATGGCCTCTTCAAATTTATGTATTGAGATGTGTATGTATTGTGTCAAATGTATGATTTCAAGATTTGATGTTTTGTTAGGAATGTATAGGGTTCTAAAGCCTAGAGCCAATGTTCTTCGGTTCGTTTGTGTTACTGCACTGCTCCAGCTTTGGTAAGTCCAAAGCATTAAATTCACAAGAGTTTCCGAGCCCTTTGAGCAAACTTATTCCTTAAGTTCAGAACAGATTGCTTGTGTCTGCATGTCAACATTACCGCAACAAGGAATACAGAACAGTGATGAACGAATGTGTGTGCCTCATGCGCATCTCAATTTACTCATGATAAATCATTCCAAAAATGCAGCATGTTCCATTTGTTTGATGTTCCTTACAGTGTTTGGCCTTTGTTACTTTGCTGGGCCTTACGGCCAAGCTTATGTACTGCAGCTCCATTGGCTAATTATCAGCTACTGATGCCTGGAGGCCTAGTGCACTCAAGTTATGGGTCCCCACAAGGAACAAAAGAGTTTGTCCTCCATATCTGTAAGTCTATTTTATCATACGAGTGTCTAGGCAGTAAAGCTAATGCACTAATAAAAAAAATATGAATGTTTCTTTAACCTTAAACTTGAAATACAGTTAACACAAAGAATTATAGGTGTCCATGCTAGTTTGGCACCATTTTGCACCACAAAGGACCATACGAAATGGTGAAATTGTAAGACAGCTACAGGCAAATGTTACAAAAGAATGTAAAGAATTATGACTCTAGATTGTTCTTTGTTGACCAATATGAAAGATCCGTTAAAATGCGAATGCATAAAAGAGTGGGTTCAGAGCTGACCAAATTATTTTTTCCTCCTTCAACATCTTCATAGACTTTTAGAAGATTACGAGCACAACCCGTCCCCTAGCGAATTTCCATGCATCTTCCTTTGCCAATTTGGAAGAGTAAGAAGCTTTTTTTAACATAAAAAAGTAGCTAAACTCTGACCTTAAATGAAAATGGTTTAAAAAATTACAATGGTTTGAATTCACTTGTTGATACATTACTTGAGGAATGTAGGTAAAAACCAAACCAATAACTACCATCAAATTGAAACACTAGGTCATATATATACATATATATATATATATATATAGGTATATGTATGCATATATATATATATATATATATATATATATATATATATATATATATATATATATATATATATACTTGTATATGTACATACATATATGTTTATATATATGTATACATATATTTAAACATTTAATATCAGCGTTTGCTTGTTTCTGCATGTGGACTATAATGCGTTATACTTCTGTATGTAATAGATAAAATGAATACTATTTTAAAATATATATTTAAAGTGAACATGTCTTAATTGTAATGAGATGGCGAATTGTACTCCTGATAGCTTTGTTCTATGCTGGATGTTATATAAGCAGGGCCCTGACATTTATTTCTGTTCTGCATCATGTTACAACAAAACATTACTTCTTGAAGGATTTTTCTACCTTTGGTTACTTTTCCCCTTCTCTGTGTGCAATATTCTGTAACTGAATTACCGTAAAAGGGAAACAGCCCGATACATTAACAATAAAACATACATTAATGGAAAACGTGTGTATAACTCTCTTTCATTGCATGTGTTGATTCCCATAAGGCAAAGAGTATAGTTAAAGTTGCCCCTACAAACACCAAATGTTTCATTTTTTCACAGTTTAAAAACAATAATAGTAAACATTTGAAATGAAAGAAACACTGTCTAGCCTTTTAAAGTAAGCCTCACTCCACCCTATACATATAACCGTAGGTCGTCTTAGACCTAAGAGCTTGCACCCTAGGATGTAACACGACCACATTGATCAATGATATCTCCTGGGTAATTCTGTAGTGTTAATAATCGAGATATTGTGGTCACAAAACCAATGAAGCTGGTTACTAAAGGAAAATGAACTGGGGTCAATGAAAAGTTTAAGAAACCCTGCATTGGAGTCCAGAAGTCTATTCAGGTCGCATATTTAGCTTGCAAACACCTTCCATAGAATACCTAATTCAAGTGACCCATTGCCTGACAATTGAAGGTTTTACGCATGGATCTTAACCATTTGTTCTTCATAAATTCAACATGTTCAACCCCTCTTTCCTAAATGAAGTTTACCAGCCATACCTTAATGTAATCTTGGCAATAAGCCCAAGCACTGCAGAAATACGCTTTTGGGCAGTTACATGTTGCTTAACTACTTCAGAGGAAAGAGCAAACTGTGTTATTAGAGACATGGTAGGGATGAAAAGCAATCTCATTTTCATTAGATGCAAGTGTGTACCATAAAGGATCCTACAGAAAGGTGTCATCTTAACTATGTATTACAAGTGAGTTTTGTCAGTCAAAACTTTATTCGGAGACATGTAAATCATGTCCATAAAAGTACATACATATAATACATGTTAAAACAAAATACACTTTACAATCGCAATCCGCAAAAAAATACAGTATGATACATATAACGATTCCAATAACATACTTAAAAAAGTTTCCAATGAATAAATTATTTTAGAAATTATTTTAAAAATTCATGCTTTTCCTAGAACTAATTGCCTTGAGTAAATAACTAGCCGTATAAAAACAGATGTCAGGGTGATGCAAATTAAAAAGTAATTTCATTGCCGCTTTGATGGTTCTTGCTCCAAATTTAATAAATAAAGGTTTTAAAAAGAATTTAGGATATTCACTATACAGGTTACATATAAGTAGAAAGTGCTCTGTGCTTTGTTCTGAAATGTTGTCGCACCGACATGGACCTGTAGGGCGCATCTTAATCTCAGGGAATGCAACCAATAGGTGGACCGTACCCATCCTCATCCTGGTAAGAACAAACCGATGTTGCCCTTTAGTTACCTGGAAGAGGTAAGGGTGTAGGCCCACAAATTCGTTCAATTGGTTGTAATGTATACAGGTGGAAAGTTTGAGATCATCCGTGGCTCGTCTTTCAGCACAGTGATTTAAAAAGATTAATTTCAAACTGTCTTTAGAAAGATCCGAAGCAGAACAGTGATCTAATGTAACGTTTAACCCAAACACATTAGAGAAGGATTCAATTGTGTATTTAATCCATGGGATTTTGAGAAAATAGTCTAGACGTAAACAATCCTCAATGATAGCCCTATTAAATGAGGTTTCGTCTTTCATCCAGACCGAACGCCATAGTGTCAAAGGTCTCAACAATAATAGGTCATTTAGATGATTTAGTCCTAGTTCTTTGTGGACCAAATTATTAGCAGTGGATGTCGGGAGACACAATAATTTTTTCAGAAATTTATTCTCTTCTACCTGTAAAGGTTCTACCCTGGATACCCCCCATACCCCTGCTCCGTAGAGAGCAGCCGAAAGACACCTAGCTTCAAAGATCTTAAGCATTTCTTTGGGCCTTCTACTACCTAATTTGCTTGCAAAAGCAAATATTCCATTGGCGCTCCTGATCATTTTGTCGCGCACCACCTTATGCTCGACATCCCAGCGACCATTTTTGGAAAAGGTAACCCCCAGGTAGCAGAAATTTTCCACACACTGCACCACTTGACCATCAATAAGAAACCTATAGGGTTTTTTAGTTTTAACATTTCTAGCTCCACACTCCATCACATATGTCTTGCTCTTGTTAATGACCAACTTTCTTTTTTCAATAAAGGCCACAAAGTTGTCCATCAAAAGCTGTAGACCCCGAGGAGTCCTAGAAAGCAACACAGCGTTGTCCGCATAGAGTAACACGGGGATGGTACTTGTGTTTACTCTAGGGGCGTCCGCTGGTGCTTTCTTAAGGATCGAGTCTACTTCATTAATAAACAGAGTGAAAAGCAGGGGTGCCAAAACACACCCTTGTCTGATACCTCTCCTGACCCTGAATTTGTCTGTACATTCGCCCGAAGGCCCGTACCGAACACTCGAGCTAAGCCTCTCGTACAAACGGGCCAGAAAATATATAATTTCCCTAGGTGCTCCCATACAAGTGAGTTAAATATAAAGAGAAGCCGTAAGGTGCTACATATCTCACAGAAATATACATCATGTTAGGTAACTTTACAATATGAAGAGTTGTAATGCAAGGTGGATTTGTAGAGGCTGCTTGTCACACCTTGATTGTATGCAGGCTCTATCTTCAAAAATCTGCAAGTATACTTGCACAAAAATTAGGGTCCAGATCTCTTCATTTGCATATTTCTAGCATGCTGGCTTTTCACATACACTTTATATTTTTTGGGAGAGTTTCGAAACCCTTCCAAGCAAAAGGTTGAATCTAACAATACTGGGTTTCAAAATGCTTTTTTTACATATGTAAGGGAAGCGTTCCAAGCTGCCATCTAACTTTAATTGTCACGTTGGAATATATTTGGTCTGTACCCAAAGAAATCGCTGGAAAGTAGAATGGCAAACTAGTTTGCCCTTTCCTTCTTACTTCATTTGATCACGGATTGTATTATGGATGGCAGAGGCCAAGGTGCCACCATCACCTCTTTTAAATTGATTAAAAAGCTAGCTTAGCAGCTTTATCCAGATGCACGCCTTTAACTCCTTTTATTCGAATGCCCATTCAGTAGCACTGTATGTGGCATCCATGTTTATAGAGAATTGTTTTTTAAAGCTCTGCCCTTTCCGTAATCATCCGACAAATTTCTAAGAAAGCAGCTGCAGTACTTGGGTTAGTGGTATCTGAGACCACAATGCAATTTGGCAAAATGTGGTTATAAATGATTGTGAAAAAGTGTTGAAATAGATAGAATGATGTACTTTTTACACATTCTGGTATTATATGACATCGTGGAAGTGTGTATTTGGAACCAAACATTCATTTAGCACCACATAGTAAGGTTGAGACCAAGTCATTAGCCACACAAAGTAGGCTGTGGAAATGTTGAATCTTGTCACAAGAAAATAAACTTTTAGGTTAAGTACCATCTTTCCTTTGTATTTAATTTGAAGTTTAATCTGGTTTAGCTATGTAAACATTTCATTAAACTATAAACTTATGCAAAAAAATGTAAAAAAAACTGCTAGCAACATTAATCTGTTCTATGAATTTATTGGGTCAGTTAAGTCTTTGTATAATAATCATTCCGCTAGAGTATTGATTAATAACCCTCATTGAAAAGGTCAAAATAAGGAGAGATTTGGGACAGGGGTGCCCTCTTTTGTCCATTCTTTTTGACTTGTTCATTGTGCCCGTAGAACAGGCAATCAGGGCAAACAAGAATATAGCCCGTTTGAATGCCCTGGGTGCATGAAAATATTGCATTATAAGCCAACGATTTATTACTTTTTACTACCCACCCTCAGCTAGCTATCCAGACATTACAGCATCTAGCTGGTCAGTTTGGGTCATTGGCAGGTTATACCATCAATCAAGAGAAGACTGAGATTATGGCTTGGAATACAGAAAGTATCAATAGGCCTGTGTCTCCGCAAATGAGATATCTGGCTGTGGTTATCTATCAGGCTCTGGATTCAGTACCCTAAAAGCATCTGGACAGGGTTGCGCTTGATATTAAGAATTTTTTAAAGAAATGGTCATACCTTTTGTTGGCTATTTTTGGTTACGTTAACTTAGTACAGATCTGTATTCTCCCCAAACTGACCTTTTTATTTAATTGAATCCCGTTAAGTTTTGACTCAGCCTCCCTTCAGAAAATTCAGAGTGGTATCAAAAGTTTTATATGGGCTAGAAAAGGGGTGAGGATAACCTGGAAACAAATTGAGGAATACATTGAAGAAGGGAGGGTTACAGGTTCCAGATGTTCAACTGTGTTGTTTGACTTTTCAGCTGAAAACTAAATGTGAAAGTTGTTTTTGGCATGATTAACGGCCTGAATAGTACCAATGGATTTCTATATAGGTATGACTCTCCTAAATATTTTTTTAAAAGTTAGGCTGAAGGTTTTAAAGGCGGGCCCCAAAGTTTGTATATTGTAACAAGCAAATGGACAATCCCATGTTATTCAAGTCAGACACCGAGATGGGGGTCGGCAGGACTCCTGAATATTTAAAGAGGTTTTAAGTGCTTCTCTTATATCTTCAAAGTGCGTAAAATGGGAATCTAATTAATGTTAATGGCATGAAGTCCTGGAACGAAGTCTCCCGTAGAACACCAGGCAGACATTCTAAGTTCAAATATATAGAGCACCATTCAAGGTTCCTTGCATTAAAAAGAGATGGGAACCCTACGAATTTGAATTCGAAAGTGGAAGGAGACTTACATACAAGCGGAACAATAAAGAAAGAGGTTGCAACTTGCAAGATGGTATGAACTACTATGTGATGCTGAGGAGAAGGGGAAAGGACCAGCTTACCAGAAATGAACTCGATGCTTGCCAAGTGAAGAAGTGGAAACATTAAGGCAAGTATCTTTTGAGCTTTTATATACTATTGTTAGTCCTGCTACTCTCGAAAGAAACCAGCTCTTGACTCTACAAAGGGCCTACTGGAACCCCACCAATAAATGATAAGATGGGCAAGATTCTGAGATAGCACTTGCAAGAAGTTTGGCGCTTTCCAAATGCAGATAATAAACACGTTGGTATCTTACCCGCGCTTGTAGGTTTAATGGGATGATGTAAGTAAAATTATTACTGCAGCTATTCGATCCAAGTTTGAGGTAACCTCAACCATAATCCTTTTTGATGTTGGTGAGAAGGATAAAAGAATATATGATCATAAAAAACTTTAGGGCAGATTTATGTTTCCTGGCGCATCCCTGCAAATCAGCAGGGATGTGCCAGGAAAGATGCGTGATGTACGTTCACCCTTGCGCCACCACAGATGCACTGCATTTACTATGTGGCGCATCATGGGGCAAGGATAGACAGATGCATGTCGCATCTGCCGGCGTAAGGTTGGTGCAGTGCTGGAGTTGTGTCGCGGGTGCGACGCAACTCCACCACTGTTCCAACCTGGCCTATCCTCAACATAGTGCGTCACGCCTTAGGCCTGATTCAAGCAGGCGCAAGGTTTTGACGCAGCGGCGTTTGAAAAGTGACTGAGTGAAATCTTGTAGATTTCACGCAGTCACTTTTCCGAGGCGTTCCTGCAACGGAACCCCCCTCCCGCGCCAGAACTCCCACATGAAACCTGACGCAGGTTTTATGTGGCGCATAGCTTTACAACGTGACACATCTCCCTAGATGTGTCACGTTGCGAATAGGGCGCAACGTGGTGCACGGTTTACGCCACTGCTGCGTCACAGAAGTGACCGAAAAGCGGCGCAATTGTGGCGCACAGGGCTCGTAAATCTGCCTCTAATTTTCTATCTTATGTTGATGGCTGTACATCTGGTATGTAAAAAATGGATCGACACAGCCCCTCCAAATGTTATAGACTGGATCTCACTGAAGGGAAAAATAGCAGCTATGACAGAACAAACTTTTGGCAACCAATAATAGATTGGATAATGAAAGGCAAGGAACATTTTTAAACAATGAGTCTGAAGATTATGCCAGCTAGCTGCGGCATATAGGACCCAGTGCTCCAATTCCGAATGTCCTGGACATTGAGTCATTTCGAAAATTTGAATAAAGATGTTGCTGGAGGTTTGTCAAACTGGTCTCAAGTATGGTGGCCCTAAAAACATCATCACAAGTTCAAGGGTAATGGGGACTGAAGAAAAAAATTATTAATCCTTTCTCAATCGATCGTAACCTTAGCCTGGTAGAATTGATCTGCATGCATATTTTTTCTTTCAAATGTATTATAAATAACAATATTTGAAAATATGTCATTATAAACTTTGTCATTAATATCATTTGTGCCACTCCTGATTTAATATTCATGGTATTTAATATAGAAGATAACAGACTCATCTTATGAGCCTCCACATTACAACAGTGGGATATAGTCAACAGTTGTTTTAGAATGCCACCGTTCTCCTTCTACCTCTTCGACTGCGGTGGGGTGAAATCGAAAGTACATAAAACCTTAAACTCCACTTTGTTCTGAAGCTCTACTAGATCCTTTACTTCTACACAGGTGAATGGAAATGCTAAGATGTTTTCTGTTGGACTAAGCTCTTTTTGGCTAAAGTTCCCTAAACATTTTGCCTTCCTCCTAGACCTTTATTCTGACATGGTGTTGCCAACTTAGATGCTTTACGCACTTTGCCACTGCTGATCAGTGTCAAAGTGCAAGTGCTCCCTGTTAAAGTGTAATGGTAATTGGTTGCCCATGATTGGTATGTTTGCCTTACTAGGAAAGTCCCTAGTAAAGTGCACTATGTGTGCCAGGGCTAGTAATGCAAATGCTACTAGTGGGTCTGCAGCACTAATTGTGCCACCCACACAAGTAGCCTTATAGAGAGAACTCAGGCCTGCCACTGCAGTGCTTGTGCGCAGATTGTTAAACTACCTTGTTGTTCAGACAAGTGCACCTACTTGCCAGGCCTTATCCTTCCCTTTTTATGCACATCAGGCACCCCTATGGTAGGTCCAAGGTACTCACAAGACAACTGGGCCGTGTCTTCGGCCCAAACCAAATGCACTGCGACATATGCCATCTTCGGCGCTGCTTTCTCTCTTTTTTCATTCATTTAAACTTTTGTTCATTTTTATTCTCTTCTGTTTATCGCCATTTTTCATTATAGTTCCCTTAAGACTGGTTTTTTTGCCTTTTTCCCAGGTTTCTAATGTTCTGCCTGTGCCACTCGGGGCCTCTTGAAAGAACACGATTAGTGCAGGGTTTCGTAAAAAGCAGTGTTTAATTAATACCCAATGCATTTCGGGCTGACATTGCCCTTCTTCGGGGGTCACTGTAGATAAACAACAAAATAATATGTATGAAATAACACCATCCCATCTATGTGTTTTGTTTTGCATCTTCAAGTTAAAGTCAACATTAACATTTCTTTGTCTAGCATATTAATCTTTGCTAAAACAGTTTTCTCCTCTCCCTCTCCCCGTTGTCAATACATGCTTTTCCTTAGTATGATAGCTTGCCCTCCCTCTCCTGTTTCAACAGCCAACAGTCAAATATAGCAGTTAAACTCCGTGTTACTCTTTGCTCACTCGCTATCTTTCTCAGCCCACTTCGTGCTTCACATCTTGAAAATGAATTACGTTTCATTATTCACCTTAGTTCATGTAAATCTATATGCACATACCTGCCGAGTAACATTAAAAACCGTCCGTTTTCCTCCGTGCTCACAAACAATTATTTTCCCTCCCACAATCCCTTGCGTTTTTAAACTGCTTCCCGCAAACTATCAGTCTTCCATTACCCTCATTCAGGCAAACTACAACAACGAGTGTAAAACTGCTGATACCATGATGCAACATAATACTAGTCAAATCGATTTAACAATGAACGATGTATTCATATGATTTTCAATGGTTTTCAATGTGTCCACAGTCCCATCATTCAGAGTTCATTTCGTCCAATTTTCCACACTGTTTCAACACGAACCTGATGTTTCAAATGTCTTTTGGGGAACCAATGTAAAGTTTTACTTGTCATTTTTAATTCAGCGGGTGCACTCCCACGGTTGGGCAATTACATCATGTAAGCAATACAGGGGGTGTGTGGGATGCACACCTGTTCACACTTTTTAATGTCAGTTTTTCTTGCGTACTCCGTAATGCGTGCTACTTAGTTATAGTGTCATGCCCATCAGACACTAAAAAAGTTAATCACAAGACAACTGGGCCGTGTCTTCGGCCCAAACCAAATGCACTGCGACATATGCCATCTTCGGCGCTGCTTTCTCTCTTTTTTCATTCATTTAAACTTTTGTTCATTTTTATTCTCTTCTGTTTATCGCCATTTTTCATTATAGTTCCCTTAAGACTGGTTTTTTTGCCTTTTTCCCAGGTTTCTAATGTTCTGCCTGTGCCACTCGGGGCCTCTTGAAAGAACACGATTAGTGCAGGGTTTCGTAAAAAGCAGTGTTTAATTAATACCCAATGCATTTCGGGCTGACATTGCCCTTCTTCGGGGGTCACTGTAGATAAACAACAAAATAATATGTATGAAATAACACCATCCCATCTATGTGTTTTGTTTTGCATCTTCAAGTTAAAGTCAACATTAACATTTCTTTGTCTAGCATATTAATCTTTGCTAAAACAGTTTTCTCCTCTCCCTCTCCCCGTTGTCAATACATGCTTTTCCTTAGTATGATAGCTTGCCCTCCCTCTCCTGTTTCAACAGCCAACAGTCAAATATAGCAGTTAAACTCCGTGTTACTCTTTGCTCACTCGCTATCTTTCTCAGCCCACTTCGTGCTTCACATCTTGAAAATGAATTACGTTTCATTATTCACCTTAGTTCATGTAAATCTATATGCACATACCTGCCGAGTAACATTAAAAACCGTCCGTTTTCCTCCGTGCTCACAAACAATTATTTTCCCTCCCACAATCCCTTGCGTTTTTAAACTGCTTCCCGCAAACTATCAGTCTTCCATTACCCTCATTCAGGCAAACTACAACAACGAGTGTAAAACTGCTGATACCATGATGCAACATAATACTAGTCAAATCGATTTAACAATGAACGATGTATTCATATGATTTTCAATGGTTTTCAATGTGTCCACAGTCCCATCATTCAGAGTTCATTTCGTCCAATTTTCCACACTGTTTCAACACGAACCTGATGTTTCAAATGTCTTTTGGGGAACCAATGTAAAGTTTTACTTGTCATTTTTAATTCAGCGGGTGCACTCCCACGGTTGGGCAATTACATCATGTAAGCAATACAGGGGGTGTGTGGGATGCACACCTGTTCACACTTTTTAATGTCAGTTTTTCTTGCGTACTCCGTAATGCGTGCTACTTAGTTATAGTGTCATGCCCATCAGACACTAAAAAAGTTAATCACAAGACAACTGGGCCGTGTCTTCGGCCCAAACCAAATGCACTGCGACATATGCCATCTTCGGCGCTGCTTTCTCTCTTTTTTCATTCATTTAAACTTTTGTTCATTTTTATTCTCTTCTGTTTATCGCCATTTTTCATTATAGTTCCCTTAAGACTGGTTTTTTTGCCTTTTTCCCAGGTTTCTAATGTTCTGCCTGTGCCACTCGGGGCCTCTTGAAAGAACACGATTAGTGCAGGGTTTCGTAAAAAGCAGTGTTTAATTAATACCCAATGCATTTCGGGCTGACATTGCCCTTCTTCGGGGGTCACTGTAGATAAACAACAAAATAATATGTATGAAATAACACCATCCCATCTATGTGTTTTGTTTTGCATCTTCAAGTTAAAGTCAACATTAACATTTCTTTGTCTAGCATATTAATCTTTGCTAAAACAGTTTTCTCCTCTCCCTCTCCCCGTTGTCAATACATGCTTTTCCTTAGTATGATAGCTTGCCCTCCCTCTCCTGTTTCAACAGCCAACAGTCAAATATAGCAGTTAAACTCCGTGTTACTCTTTGCTCACTCGCTATCTTTCTCAGCCCACTTCGTGCTTCACATCTTGAAAATGAATTACGTTTCATTATTCACCTTAGTTCATGTAAATCTATATGCACATACCTGCCGAGTAACATTAAAAACCGTCCGTTTTCCTCCGTGCTCACAAACAATTATTTTCCCTCCCACAATCCCTTGCGTTTTTAATTGTTGGCCCTATACAGTGGTGACGAAGGGCATGGCCCTATACCTTGGTGACGGAGGGCATGGCCCTATACATTGGTGACGGAGGGCATGACCCTATTCATTAATGACGGAGGGCATGGCCCTATACATTGGTGTCGGAGGGCATGGCCCTATACATTGGTGACGGAGGGCATGGCCCTATATGTGGTGACGGAGAGCATGACCCTATGCAGTGGGACGGAGGGCATGGCCCTGTGGGGAGGGGGAGGACCTGCCGGCAGGTCGGAGGCATGGACCGGACAGCACGTGGCTGGAGTGGGGTCCGCGGCATTCCAGATCGTTCGGGGGTGGTTCTGCCCACGGGGTCATACGGCACGTACCGGTTAAGGGAGGGGTCCTAGGGGGGGGTCGAGGGCCGTTAGCACGTCCCTCGAGTGGCGGTTCTTTCTAATATATGGGGGAAGAGCAGGAGAACTGTTTGGATTATCGGGGGGTAGGTCAAGCACAATAAAGTATTTAGACAGGTAGAGAGGCAAATTGACGTTATGGCAATTGTTACTGTTGTGGATTGTGGTAAGCAGTTAGGGGAGGGGGTGGGGGTGAGGCAGGAAATTACATATTCATGAGGTGTAGATTGTGCGGCGCAGGCCAAGGATGTTATTGTGTAGAATGCACCTGCTTCCAATAAAGCGGCCTTTATCACACTTACATTGAGCCTCGGGTCGGTGCTTTCTTCCCCCCCCCCCCCTTTCGCCAATGGGCCCCAAAAGACATTTGAAACATCAGGTTCGTGTTGAAACAGTGTGGAAAATTGGACGAAATGAACTCTGAATGATGGGACTGTGGACACATTGAAAACCATTGAAAATCATATGAATACATCGTTCATTGTTAAATCGATTTGACTAGTATTATGTTGCATCATGGTATCAGCAGTTTTACACTCGTTGTTGTAGTTTGCCTGAATGAGGGTAATGGAAGACTGATAGTTTGCGGGAAGCAGTTTAAAAACGCAAGGGATTGTGGGAGGGAAAATAATTGTTTGTGAGCACGGAGGAAAACGGACGGTTTTTAATGTTACTCGGCAGGTATGTGCATATAGATTTACATGAACTAAGGTGAATAATGAAACGTAATTCATTTTCAAGATGTGAAGCACGAAGTGGGCTGAGAAAGATAGCGAGTGAGCAAAGAGTAACACGGAGTTTAACTGCTATATTTGACTGTTGGCTGTTGAAACAGGAGAGGGAGGGCAAGCTATCATACTAAGGAAAAGCATGTATTGACAACGGGGAGAGGGAGAGGAGAAAACTGTTTTAGCAAAGATTAATATGCTAGACAAAGAAATGTTAATGTTGACTTTAACTTGAAGATGCAAAACAAAACACATAGATGGGATGGTGTTATTTCATACATATTATTTTGTTGTTTATCTACAGTGACCCCCGAAGAAGGGCAATGTCAGCCCGAAATGCATTGGGTATTAATTAAACACTGCTTTTTACGAAACCCTGCACTAATCGTGTTCTTTCAAGAGGCCCCGAGTGGCACAGGCAGAACATTAGAAACCTGGGAAAAGGCAAAAAAAACAGTCTTAAGGGAACTATAATGAAAAATGGCGATAAACAGAAGAGAATAAAAATGAACAAAAGTTTAAAAGAATGAAAAAAGAGAGAAAGCAGCGCCGAAGATGGCATATGTCGCAGTGCATTTGGTTTGGGCCGAAGACACGGCCCAGTTGTCTTGTGATTAACTTTATTAGTGTCTGATGGGCATGACACTATAACTAAGTAGCACGCATTACGGAGTACGCAAGAAAAACTGACATTAAAAAGTGTGAACAGGTGTGCATCCCACACACCCCCTGTATTGCTTACATGATGTAAAGGTCCAAGGTACTCCCTGGGCAGGGTGCAGTGTTTCCAGCCTATCTTCCCATAGGCTTAAGATGGAGAGGTGAAGTTTAGTGTGCCTCAACTCACAATTTAATAACACATCTTTTTGTGAAGGTGGTTTTTGCATTGTGTGTTTAGAAACCACTCTTTTAGAAGTGGGTGGGTTTTTGTGGTTTAACATTTCTGTGTGTCGCTGCCTGGTTGTGGATTGACTGTCTGGATTTGAAGTGATAGGCTCTGGGGAATGTCTTGACCTAGGGCAGGAGGTGAGACAGCAATAGGCTGACCTGCATCTGGAGTGTAGGGGAGAGGAGTAGCCACTGGGGGTGAAGAGGCCTGGGCTGCTGCCATAAAACAATGTCTCCATCTCCTGCTGAGTGATTAAGGATCGAGACCCCCACTTTCAAAGGGAGAAGGTGTCACTGGCAAGGAGACACTCAGAACTGGTTTGGACAGGGGTCAGTGCCCTTTGAACACAAATACTTCAAAGACATTTAGAGGTATAACTATGAGAGCTGAACCCCCTGGACTTTGGAATTGAATGGAACTGTTCAAGACTGTAAAGGATTGAAACTACTTAGTGTTCAAGAGGAAGGAAAGGGCTGACACTTGCTGTGTGTTCTGGGGCTGGCCTGCAATTTGCTGATTTAACCAAGAAGAGGCTAAAGGGGCTTTGCTGTGTTCTGTGTCCCCCTGCTTGAAAGGACTTTGCTGTGTGATGTGTCCTGAAGTAACGTATCCCTAAGGGCCAGAGGACAGCCTGCTCCCTGTTGTGGAAATTCAGGAACACAAATGTTTCCAGGTGTGTCTGGGTAACGCTTTCTGTGTGTGCTTTTTGCAGCCTGAGACCCTCATAAGGATTGTCCTGTGATCGTGGGTACCAGGAGTCCAAGTGAGTCTCAATGACACTGTGTGCGTGTGCTTCATGCAGCCTAACACCTTAGTGAGGATCGTCCTGTGATTGTGTGCACCTGGAATCCAAGTGAATCTCAGCGACGCTGTGCGCATATGCTTGGTGCAGCGTGAGACCTTAGTGAGGATTGCCCTGTGTTCGTGTGCACCTGGAAATCAAGTGTGTCTCAGCGACACTGTGTGTACTTTTTGCAGCCTGAGACCCTTGTAACAATTACCCTGTGATCGTGGGCACCAGGAGTCCAAGTGAGACTCTGCAACGCTGTTTGCGTGTGCTTCGTGCAGCCTGAGACCTTCGTGAGGATCGTCCTGTGATTGTGCACACCCGGAATCCGAGTGAGTCTTAGCCACACTGTGTGCGTGTGCTTCGTGCAGCCTGAGACATTTGTGAGGATTCCCTGTGAGCGTGTGCACCCGGAACTCAAGGGAGTCTCAGAGACGCTGGGTGCGTGAGCTTCGTGCAGCCTGAGACTTTCGTAAGGATCGCCCTGTGACCGTGCACACCCGGAGCTCAAGTGAGTCACAGCGACGCTGTATGCTTGTGCCCTGTTGCAGCCTGAGATCGTCGTCATTGCCATCGGCCAAGACCGGCAGCCCAAGAGGAGCTGTGCTGCCGCCTGAGCCTGCCTTTGCCAAGGAGGGACCTCGATCCATCCCCGTCGGGGGGGGGGGAGTGGCAGTACCGGGTTCTGAGAGTGGAGCTACACTTTGTTTTACACCATACCAGTATTGGGGGCATATTTTGGCAGTAGCAGATCGCGAGTCAGCAGAAGTGGCTTAGAGACCGTCCCGAGCACCATGATCGGTGCCTGAGTACATTATTTTGGGTATTACGAATTACCTGATTATTGCATTACGCATTACATCATTTTGGTATTACGAACTGCCTGATTGTTGCATTACGCATTGCATTATTTCTGCATAACGAACTACCTGAGTGTTGCATTACGCATTACTTCATTGTGGTATTACGAACTGCCTGATTGTTGTATTACGCCTTGCATTATTTTTGCATAACGAACTGCCTGATTGTTGCATTCTAAATTGCATTATTTTGGCATTACCAACTGCATGATTGTTGCATTCCGAACTGCATTATTCTGACATTACGAAGTGCCTGATTCTTGCAATACGAACTGCATAGCATTGCATTAGAACTGCATTGGATCAAAGAGAATTGCTCATCCATACTGCAAGAACCCACAAGGGCTGGCTGACCTAATAACAGGCCAGGTGAAATATTACAAATATGCATATGATTGATTTTTATTGTGTGGTCTCATCGTATATCTTTTTATATAAACATATACTTGTTTTTTTAAGAAACTCGTGTGGAGTCCATTTGTGGTGTCCTCATTGGGTTGCTGAGAGCGTGGTTGTAAATACTTCACACATTTGCCTTGGAGATAAGCTTGGCTGCTCGTGCGAAGCTACCGAGAGGGTGAGCAGGGGTTAACTGAGAAGGTGTCCTTCCTTTCCCTGACTTAGAAGCAAGGGTCCCTATTTGGCCTAAGGTACCTACCTCAGTCAACTAGAGACCCCCAGTTCTAACATTTTCCAATAAGCATTTTGTTTCAATGAACTGAAGGACATCTATGCATGCATTAACCAATTCTGTGCCTCGGTCGTTAGGTCTTTTAAACTATGCTGTTCTCAGTTCTGAAGCTTGGCTCCCTTCTGCCATGCATAAATATACATCCCTTCATAGACTGATGAAATGAGGCATGAACAGAGATGTATATCACCATGAGTGGTACATAGAATGAATTACCCTGGGTAGATTGGGGCAACATTGGATGACTTTGCAACAAAAGCTATGCTAAGCATGCATTAATGTTCTCATGAGCATAATACATTACATCTGTAAGAAAGTGAGTCCTGACCCATCTACACGCCAGTTTTTTTGGACTACTTGGTTTATTGACTTCTGACTTGAGTCTTGCTATCTGATTGACACCCATTGTAAGCTCTGTGAAAATAGATTGAGGTGACTAACCTCCAGTTTATGTTTATAAGGAAAGGTCCACTGCTGTGCAGCTAGGGTAAGAGTGTCTGCACTGCTTGCATGTGCTTCACACAAGAAAAAGGGGGAGGAGGTCATTACCTTACTTCGACCTCCTCTGGATAAACCTCATCACACGTAAACTAGTAAGGGCATCAGTAGTAAGGACATCAGAGTCGCATTTTTTAAGAAAAGGTTAAGTGCAAAGAGTAGTAAAGTGCAATGCTTTGCAAAAACTGACCTCTACCACAACAAATTGTGGCATGCTTCATCATAGGGCTGCTGTGACACCTCTGCGCAGACCAACGCTAGAGGTAGAGCAATAGTGTGGGGAAGACAATACAAACACAAAGAAAAGGAAAAGGATCCAGAAAATGATAAGTGCAGATAGTTTAAAACTAAGGGATATCCTGATAATTTGATTCCTATATTCTCTTGTTAGGGTTAAAATGTATTTCCCTACCAAAGGATGGTGCTGAGGTAAGTGTATTAAGCACCCATCACCCCTCCGTTCTGCATAATGATCGACATGTTTCTGCTGATTGCGTCTCTCTCCCGGCTTTCATCAGGACCGTTGGATCCCTGTGCTAACTCCCTTTCTTGTCTTAAACAAGTTGTATATCTGATTACTCCACCTGTTTCTTGTCAGCTTGGTAGGTCCTGTAATCACACTCCTAATAGGATCTGTAAGTGAAGAGAATAATAAATACAAGTGACGAGAATACTTGTATTGGTCACAGAAGTGAAAATAAGGTGTATTAAATGTCATAAAATGTGATAGAAAAATCTCTATTTGCTACCTTTGTACTTTTTACAACCCTTTTGGTGCGTAGCGGCCTGTATATCTGTTATTTTATCACTCCTAGTGGGGGCAATGCCCTATATTGCTAGTGAATCTAAATGTGCCTAGCGGATGTAATGGTAAGCTTCAATTCTATTAAGGACACGGAGGCTCAGGTTATGCTTTTCATTCTTCGCTGTTTATTACAGACAAAACTCACAGCAGCCTCGGAAAAGCATTTAATCAATGTTTACAAATCCAAATAGTAAAACATTAATCAAAACCTCATGTGTCATTAGGCAAAAAACCACAATTTCCATGAGTCCATGACGTAGTCCCTCTATTCTTTCCATGGAGGCTAGATATGCAGTCTCTCTTCACTGTTCTCCCTCTTTCTTCTCACAGATTACGCTCACTCTTCATTAGTCTTGTTTGGAACCGTCATCGCCTGACAAAAAAATATGATAGAGTAAGCGTTGTAAAAGAAACCACACTTAGGACAATATAATCAACAGCATCCAGCGTGAAAATCAACATCGTCCAACAGTCAGATTAAAAATCCAATTACTTACTGCCATACGGGTGGGTTCTTACTTGAAGAAGTCCTGGGAGGGATAATCCTTGCCTCCGTGTCCTTAATAGAATTGAAACTTAACGTTACATCCGCTAGGCACATTTCGATTCTATGGTAGGACCGGAGGCTCAGATTATGCTAGTTCAAAGCTTACTCACCACCAACTGAGCAATATCCACCACTGGTTTAAAGTAGAACCTCTTAAAGGTGGAATCAGAGCACCAATCCGCAGCCCGCAGTAAATCCTCTAAACGAGCTCCTGCAGAAAACGCCTTGGAGGCCATGGCCCCTCTGGCTGAATGAGCTCCAAAACTCTTAGTATCAATGCAAACACCTCGCAATAGTGGGGGAGGAGACTGCTTTGTGTGGTTTTCGCAAGGCAATTAACAATTGTCTCTCGCCCGGAGGGCGAAGTTCCAGAGTTACTTCTTCATAGGCTTTCAGACACTGATTCTCTGGTGGTTTGGCTGGAGAGGCGTTGTAGCGAGCACTGAGTTAACGTGCCGCCGACCTTGTTTGGAAGTTGTAGGAAGACTGCGAGACTGGAGCCACTTCAGATATTATTCTCTATCTGGGCGGACACTGTGAAGATATAAAGAGTCTATGGGACTAGAGCCGAGACGGGGGTTCCTACCCCACCCACTAGGGTGGTTGTGGGGGGACCGACAATACCAGCCCGAGGGTTAGCCAGGGCCGTGAAGAATAGAGTACCCATGTCCTGATGAAGCCTATATCATCTGGCTGAAACTCGACCGCGACTGCGTCGACACCTTATGCTTTGAACGGAGTCCCCTGGAAAAACGGTCTCTCCTGACTCCAATCTTGGAGAAAAGCATTGGTTGCCTCCGCCAGAGGATCCGGTCTCCAACTGAAAAAACGTGGAAGCTGATGATCCAAGCGGGACACAAACAGGTCCACTGAGAAAGGACCCCACAGCCCGTTCAGCCACTGGAAGACCTGAACATCCAACATCCATTGACTGGAGTCCCGCAGATACCTGGAATGCCAATCCGCCAGCTGATTGGCTTGCCCCGGTAAGTATTCCGCCGTCACGGATACTTGATGAGCGAGGCAGTAATCCCCGAACTCTTTCGCTAAATTCGCCAGAGCCCGAGACCTCCCAGGTGGCTGGAGTATCGAACCGCTGAGACATTGTCCATCTTCAACAGCACACATGACTTCGCTGAATCTCTGGTCAAGCAGCATACTGCGAAAGACCCTGCCAGAAGCTCCAAACAATTGATGTGTAACTTCTGTTCGTCGGACGACCAGGTGCCACCTGTGGAGAATTCCCCGCAGCGAGCACCCTAACCCGACCTGCTGGCGTCTGATTCTATGACCAGGTCCGGGACTGATCCGAAGATCGCCCGACCGTTTCAGGCTTCCATGTGGGATAGCCACCACGACATTTCCCCCTTTGCTTCGTCCGAGAGAGGCACCACCTGATCGCATGACATGCCCCTCCGGAGATGCTGTGCTTTGAGACGCTGAAGCGCCCTGTAGTGAAGGGGTCCTGGGAATATCACCTGGATGAAGGAGGAGAGAAGGCCCACCACCCTGGCGATCTGCCGCAAGGAGGTCCAATCTTTCTTAATTGTTTGCCGCAAGAGATGCCGAATCTTGGCAATCTTTCGCAACGGCAAGCTGAGAGAGGCTCCTATGGAGTCTATGACAAACCCCAGAAAGGTCATCTTCTGACACGGTACCAAGACTGACTTGTCGCCGTTGATGATAAACCCCAGCCCCTGCAAAAGGGCGACCGTCTGCCGAAGTTGAGAACTCAATTTCTCTGGGCACTGGGCCATCAACAGGATGTCGTCCAAATAGACAATCATCCGAATACCTTGACTTCGCAGGTATTCCACCGCCGGGTGCAACACTTTCGTGAAGCACCAAGGGGTCGAGGAAAGCCCTAATCGAAGGGCGGTGAACTCGAACACGCAACTCCTCCAGAAAAACTGCAGAAAACGGCAGTGGGGAGGATGAATGGGAACCACAAGGTAAGCATCCTTGAGGTCTAACCGCACCATCCAGTCTCGTGGAAGGAGGACATCTCGGAGGAGGTGTATCCCCTCCATTTTGAAGTGCCGGTAAACGAATCACCCGTTGAACTCCTTAAGGTTGATCACCGGTCGCCTGCCCCCATCGGTCTTGTCCACCAGAAAAATGTTGCTGAGGAAACCCGAGGGGTGCCGAGTTGATTGACAAATGGCTCCCTTGCGAAGCAACTCTGAGACCTCTTCGTCTATCAACTGAGCATCGGCCTCTGAAAATACTATGGGGCGCGGGGCACTTACCTGAGTGGGCTGGTCATAAAACTCTATATGGAAACCTCGCACGGTCTGCAAGACCCATGCGTTCGCAGTAAGAGCTACCCACTCCTGGTAAAAGGCCGCTAACCGACACCCAATGCGCACTTGCTCTGCAGGGATGACACTCACTGTTTGAGTTGTTTCCAGCATTCTTTCAGAATCCTCGACCACCAAAACACGTTGCCCACTTGTGGAATACAAATTGGTGAAGTTGGCTGAGGTTTGGTATTGGCCTCGCCCGGAGCCTTGCCCTCGATTACTGGCATTCTATCCGCCACGGCCGGTCGATCCCCCCCACTTCACCCGGCCCCTTGGGAAAAACGTTGTTGGAAAACCCTTTTTATACTGGACTGGGCCTTGTCCAGGAAGGTAAAGGTGGACACAAATTTCCCCAACTCTTTTATGAACGGTTCTCCGAAAAGACCATCTTGGGCCACCGCACCCGCCTCCGAAGAGGCCAAGTCCCCTAATTTTGGATCCAGCTTAATTAAAAGCAATCTCTGACGTTCCGTCAACAGGGCGCAGTTGGTGTTACCTAGAAAAATTACATATGTGAGAAAAACAAGGACCCCCTGGGTACCAATGTAGATTCCTAGGGCAGGGTAAACACCTATGTGGATAAAAAACCTAGGACATCAACAAAATTGAATGACCAATTAACTTAAACCAGTAGGCGTGAAGAATGGACAAAAAAATAAAATTGTATACAACTATATATTTAATAAGTATTGATTAAAAATCATATAGAGAGGCAAACTATATGATCTAAGTAAAAATATAATTCATTAAAAACAAATATAAGTGTCAAAATATAATACATTTCCTAAAAATCATGCACATGGTAGAAAACAATACATTCATATAATTAAATAACATGAGAATACAGTTATGAGGCAACTCGACGCGCGTTTCGGCAGAAAACCGCCTTCTTCAGGAGTCTCTGCTGATAATCTAGAGAAGCAATTGTAAAGAAAAAATATATGTCATATAGGGCTTGGTATTTTTCATATGTCTAACACACTTTTTTAACAAGATCTAAAAAACTGGCATAACTACAAGTTTATAAAACACGAGTACATATTATGCATAATGACTTTGTCCAGCTTCACAACATACTAGATTTAAACATTACAAAATTTTGGTCATCTCATGTCATTTGATTGACAGATATTCACAAACTCATTGTACAGTACTTATCCATCTCGAAATGCTATTGTTCTATACATCAGGATTAATATCACGAAGTTTGACAATGGTTTTATCTAAAACTTTTTTGTAAGAGAATTTATAACACAAAAAGGTTTCTATTGATCAGGGACAGCATTATTACTTATATCAGAAGTATACATTTACATTGATGTATTGTTCTAGACGTTGTAGATGTCTTCATATATATATAGAGTCAGAGCCACTTGATTAAGGCTAATACCTAATCATTGATAATACAATTGGCTGAGAAAGAAGGTGGGACCAATTCGAAATTAAAAAATACCAAAATCACTTTGAACACATGGTGCCATAAAGAACAAATAAGAAATGCATGTTATATATCTTTCCTGATGTTATGTGCTGCCTATTTGGTATATCTCAACTGATGACTTTATGATGCTAAAAAAGAGGTTCTGACTGATAACAAACCCAAGGTATCTCTCTGAACAGAAAAAATAAAATAAATTAAATTACCTTAGATCGTATAGATATCGTCTTATTTTCCCCACTTGATGTTCAATAGTAAAAACCACAAAAGGATAGTTCTGAGGTTCGAGCGATGATCACTGAATCATCTACACACTCCCGGTGCTATATTAATACAAAAAACGAGACACTATGGAATAAGGTGTCCGTCTGGCTACCTAAATAACATGTAAGTATTAGCTCACTGAAGATTAATCGCTGGAAAGAAGGGTAAATGGAAGTTACCTTTAAAATTCTACAGATGGAGCTTCATATTTTGCCGTGGGTGCTGATACTGCCAAATAAAACACCTGATTTATAGCTGTGGAGTTTAAGAGAGAAACCGTAATCGGTAATTGTAAATAGGATTGCAGACACAAAAACGGAGGGAATTTTTAGTCCAGGCTGGGTAGGGTGGCTGTTATCTAGTGGTCTTCGCTATATACAGGGAAAGGCGTACACATACCTTTCGAATTCACAAAGAATATCTCAAACGGGATTCTTAGTCGTAATTGATAAAATTTGGCGATTTGAAGATAGCGGAACCCGGAGAACTGTAAAGATAAAAAGAAAAGTTTCAAGGTGGTTGAAAAACCAAGATTGGTAATTATAAAAGGGTTGCGGATACAAAAGTAGGTGAGTTCCTAGTGAAGGCAGGATAGGGTGGCTATTATCTAATGGTATTCGCTAGATATAAAGAGACGCGAACACATACCTTTGGTATTTCTAAAGAATATATCATACGGGATTCTTGATCATTGTAGATATACTCGGCGCTTTGTAAATCATGAAAATGGTAAAACTGTAAAGATAAACGGAAGGTTTCAGGGTGGTTGTGCTCTATATTTACAGGTTAGTGATAAAAGACCGAACACATACCTTTGGTATTTCTAAAGAATATATCATACGGGATTCTTGATCATTGTAGAGATACTCGGCGCTTTGTAAATGACGAAAATGGTAAAACTGTAAAGATAAACGGAAGGTTTCAGGGTGGTTGTGCTCTATATTTACAGGTTAGTGATAAAAAAGAGGGATCTGGGTATATATCTAGCGGAATACGGGAGTCCTCAAACTATCCTCGCCAATTCTTACCTGTTTCAAGAAATGGATCAAGCGAACAGGAAGATGGTGCTGCTCCAAACAGACGTGGACCGTCACATCGGGTCCTCCAGTCGTAAAAGTGAACTCAGGTCATTTTGGGCTTGCATTTAAAGCCCCGATATTAGCGCGAACCATGCGATGAAGTGGTAAACAAAGAAGATGGACTGTTGACCCCGCAATATAGACAAAACGGACCGTTCTAACATGGCGCTGGAAATCGCCACCACCGTGATGAATTCAGTCACCAAAATGAATCATCATACCGCACAAACCCACAGATGAAAGCCCGAAACCAAATATTCAATAGCTAGACGACATATACACGCGGCAATAACTAAGTGCCGGAGTACGATAGTTAATATGAAATCTATGATAATATCTCAAAAAACGGCTCATTTCAAGATGGCGCTACATATAGCTGCTGGCGTTTACAGATCTAAATGCCGAACTGCAAGAACGAAAACGGGATAAGATTAATACGAGCCAATGTAACAAACGAATTAGTTATTGTGTGAAAAAAGGGGGGTTCCCAATAAGAATATTAGCCAGAAGCTAGGTTCCATCCGTTCTGAAAGGGACCGAAAACCTTTTCAGGGTAACGTTCCTAAATTTAGTTTGTGTAAGATACAGTGTATACAGTCTATAGTATACATACATATCAGTTGATGAACTTGATTACATGGATAGATATCTGTTTCATAACGAAGAAACTATGGTAAATAATAAAAAAATCTTTAGCAGCTAATCAAGATAGAAATTAATAATATAAACAATGATCAATTACGGATAAACCATAATACATGAATCGGCATTTAGATATGCCAATATGTTCATAGATATGTAATAGATGTAAATATACAATTAATAAGCATCGAGGGTTCGTGTCACAAATAGAACACGATAATATATTGTATAGTGAATGGCGATAATTACAAAGAATAAGTCACTAAAAAAGAGTGCATGTAAATAAGTGGCGGTGAGATAGGTTTGGGAGTGCTGGAAAACCAGAACGGTCACTTTCTAGTAAACGTTGTCAATTTAGGTTATAGCATTCTCCCACGGGATTTCAGCATTTAATCCTTTTTTAAAAGTACCCATGGCAAAAATCCAATAGACTTCTCTTTTTCGTCTGACCTTTTCACCACCTTTGTTGTCAGCGAGTCTGATCTTTTCCAGAATCCGCCATTTAAAATCATCTGGTCCATGCTGTTTCTCTTCAAAATGTTTAACAAGGGGTGCCAGTGTTTTATTTGTACGGATGGCAGACCGATGTTCAGTAAGCCTGGTCTGGATGGGTCTAGAGGTTTCACCCACATAGCCCAGATGGCAGGGACACATGATGAAATATATGCAATTGGCTGTTTTGCAGTTCCACATGTCTTTGGCGCTAACTAGGCAGCCATTGTGTTCAAAGGATTCTCCCGTGATAATATTATTGCAGGACTTACAGGATGAGCATTTAACAGTGCCTCTGACTGGAAAATTGTTCGTAAGAGATCTTTGAACAAATTCTGAACAGGTTTTATTATTGGTAAAACGAGAGTGCACAATCAGATCCTTAAGATTTTTGTTCCTACTGTGGGCGAACATGGGTTTATCTAGTTTGCAATTAGTTGGGTTCGAGTTTAAGATGTGCCAGTTAGAGTTCACAATGTGTCGAACCGTGTTGTCAAGAGTAGAGTGTTTCGTGATGCAAACTAACTGTGTGTTCGTATTAGTGGGCTTAGGTCTGAGGAGAGAGTCTCTGTCGTAGAATCTTGCTCTCTTATATGAGTCTCTGACTAGCCTATGAGGATAGCCTCTGTTTAGAAACTTTTGTCGCATAGTATTCGCTTGGATATCAAAGTCAGCTAAGCTGGAGCAGTTCCTTCTGACTCGAAGGAACTGGGAGAAAGGTATACTTTCTCTTTGGCATTGAGGGTGGAAACTTTTGAAATGAAGAAGAGTATTCCTTGCAGTGGATTTTACGAAGAGATCAACAATTAGTTTGTTATTCCAATGTTTTATAATTATGTCCAAAAATTCAATCTGACTATTGTTGTATTGTGATGTGAATCTAAGATTATCATCTGCCAAGTTGATCCATTCTAAAAATTCACGAAGAGTATCTTCCCCATTGGTCCAGATAAAAAAGATGTCGTCAATGTATCTGGACCAATGGGAAATGGACTCAAAAAAGGGGGCTATTTCATTGTGGATGACTTTAGATTCAAACGCTGCCATATAGATATTGGCGATAGAAGGGGCGACAGAAGCCCCCATACTAACGCCTCTAATTTGGCGATAAAGAGTGTTACCAAATTCTACAATATTCTCGGTGAGAACAATATGTAGAAGATTCAGTATAAAATCTTTTGGACAATAAATATTGAAAGTATCTATGAACCAACTCGTTGCAAGCATAGCCTCCTTTTGAGGTATATTACTATACAATGCCTCGACGTCCATAGTTACCAGCAAATCTTTGTTGGGGTCAAAAGGCAAATATTCAACTTTGGATATCATGGCACTTGTATCTTTAATATACGAAGTGATCCTTGGTATATGAGGTCGTAAAACTGAATCAATAAATTTTGAGAGGGGCTCTGTGTTGGTACCTATTGTGGACACGATAGGTCTATAGGGTGGGTCGATTGTACTCTTATGAATCTTTGGCATGCCATAAATACATGCTGTTTTAGACTGATGGTGATTCAAAAAATCAAATTCCTTTTGACTAATATCTCCATTGGTGAGTGCCGTAGTAGTCAGGTTGCGTATTTTATTAGAAACAGATATTAGGGGGTTACTTCTGATTGGGGAATAGGTGGTAAGGTCAGAAAGCATAGACCTCATTTTTTGCTCATATTTCTCCGTATCTATCAGGACAATACCGCCCCCTTTGTCACAGCTTTTAACAATTATAGAATTATCATGCCTCAGACTGTTGAGAGAAACTGATTCTTCTCGGCTGAGGTTATAAATAGGTTTAGGTATATAGCGGAGGGCTCTTTCGAGTTGTTGAAGAACCACCAACTCGAAAGTTGCAACCTCCGGGCCTAGTTGGTCTAATGAAGGGTTAAAAGTAGATGGTAATGAGAGTTGTCTAGTTTCTTGGGGATTTTCATTAGTATCTGTCTGCATAGAAAAATATTTTTTTAACCTAATTTTGCGAAAGAAGGAGATAATATCTTTTTGAAGCTCAAAGATGTTGCGTTGGGAATGCGGGACATAGGACAAACCTTTAGATAATAACGATTCTGTGGATGAATCGATATTTTTTGAAGACAAGTTGAAAATCGGGATTATATCCCTTGTCCCCAGTATTGCCGATTGCGCGTCTCGCGAATAAACTGGGGTTCCTGCGGCTGATGCTGCTGGTGATGATGTTGATATTGTGGTTGCTGTTGGTATTGTGGTTGCTGTTGGTATTGTGGTTGATGTTGTTGTTGGTGATGGGCCTGTTGGAAATTGCCCCTGGTCTGAGTTTGAAAATGAACTCTGGGTCTCCCTCTCCTTGGGCCCCTGTTGGACAAAAAAGGCTGTTTAGGTCGAGGGCCATTATATTGGTGTGAATTACCTTCAGCTTCATAGTAATTATTAGGTCCTTCGTTCTCTGAGTCAGAAGAGTCCGTAAAGTTATTGACTCTTTGCGGTGTTTGTCTGGTTTCGTCAACGTAATGATTCTGTTTATAAAAGTCTTGTCTTAAATAAGGGTAAGTTCCTTCCAAAGTATAATAACGTTTGTCTTTGGTTAATTTGTCGTTCTTACGTTTGTTAAGATATGTACTAAATGACTCCAATTCTTTATTAGCCTCTTCTATTTTTTTCATTGCATCATCAATATTAATCGAGCTTTTAAGTTTATTTTCCAGTGCCTCGATCTCTTTTTTAATATCAATAGCTAACTCCTTGGATGTCTCAATGATGAGAATCATGAGATCCCTGGAACATCTATTTGCAATAAGGCTCCATCTTTCTAAAAATGGCCTATGATTAACAAACAAACCAGGGATGTTCCGTACCTTCAGTCCCATGGGGATAATACCATTCTTCAAATAAGCCAACATAAATTCCCCATGGGCTTCCATGCGTGTAAGTCTCTTTTTTAGTTTGGTAAGTTTCAAGTAATCCTCATTATTTGATATACTAGTTTGATTTCCGATGGTGGGAGTGACGTTAGTTCCAACAAGAGATGCAAAGACTTCGTCAGAGAAGCCAAATGTTGGTAATTGAGCCATAATTAGTTTCACAAAATTGTAAAAATACAACAGATATGGACAGAAAAAGGGGAGATAAGTACTGACAATGTTTGATATATGATGTAATGATACGGAGAGGAAAAGCCCTACACAGGCAAGTTGTGGGTAAACATATGTGAGAAAAACAAGGACTCCCTGGGTACCAATGTAGATTCCTAGGGCAGGGTAAACACCTATGTGGATAAAAAACCTAGGACAGCAACAAAATTGAATGACCAATTAACTTAAACCAGTAGGTGTGAAGAATGGACAAAAAAATAAAATTGTATACAACTATATATTTAATAAGTATTGATTAAAAATCATATAGAGAGGCAAACTATATGATCTAAGTAAAAATATAATTCATTAAAAACAAATATAAGTGTCAAAATATAATACATTTCCTAAAAATCATGCACATGGTAGAAAACAATACATTCATATAATTAAATAACATGAGAATACAGTTATGAGGCAACTCGACGCGCGTTTCGGCAGAAAACCGCCTTCTTCAGGAGTCTCTGCTGATAATCTAGAGAAGCAATTGTAAAGAAAAAATATATGTCATATAGGGCTTGGTATTTTTCATATGTCTAACACACTTTTTTAACAAGATCTAAAAAACTGGCATAACTACAAGTTTATAAAACACGAGTACATATTATGCATAATGACTTTGTCCAGCTTCACAACATACTAGATTTAAACATTACAAAATTTTGGTCATCTCATGTCATTTGATTGACAGATATTCACAAACTCATTGTACAGTACTTATCCATCTCGAAATGCTATTGTTCTATACATCGGGATTAATATCACGAAGTTTGACAATGGTTTTATCTAAAACTTTTTTGTAAGAGAATTTATAACACAAAAAGTTTTCTATTGATCAGGGACAGCATTATTACTTATATCAGAAGTATACATTTACATTGATGTATTGTTCTAGACGTTGTAGATGTCTTCATATATATATAGAGTCAGAGCCACTTGATTAAGGCTAATACCTGATCATTGATAATACAATTGGCTGAGAAAGAAGGTGGGACCAATTCGAAATTAAAAAATACCAAAATCACTTTGAACACATGGTGCCATAAAGAACAAATAAGAAATGCATGTTATATATCTTTCCTGATGTTATGTGCTGCCTATTTGGTATATCTCAACTGATGACTTTATGATGCTAAAAAAGAGGTTCTGACTGATAACAAACCCAAGGTATCTCTCTGAACAGAAAAAATAAAATAAATTAAATTACCTTAGATCGTATAGATATCGTCTTATTTTCCCCACTTGATGTTCAATAGTAAAAACCACAAAAGGATAGTTCTGAGGTTCGAGCGATGATCACTGAATCATCTACACACTCCTGGTGCTATATTAATACAAAAAACGAGACACTATGGAATAAGGTGTCCGTCTGGCTACCTAAATAACATGTAAGTATTAGCTCACTGAAGATTAATCGCTGGAAAGAAGGGTAAATGGAAGTTACCTTTAAAATTCTACAGATGGCGCTTCATATTATGCCGTGGGTGCTGATACTGCCAAATAAAACACCTGATTTATAGCTGTGGAGTTTAAGAGAGAAACCGTAATCGGTAATTGTAAATAGGATTTCAGACACAAAAACGGAGGGAATTTTTAGTCCAGGCTGGGTAGGGTGGCTGTTATCTAGTGGTCTTCGCTATATACAGGGAAAGGCGTACACATACCTTTCGAATTCACAAAGAATATCTCAAACGGGATTCTTAGTCGTAATTGATAAAATTTGGCGATTTGAAGATAGCGGAACCCGGAGAACTGTAAAGATAAAAAGAAAAGTTTCAAGGTGGTTGAAAAACCAAGATTGGTAGTTATAAAAGGGTTGCGGATACAAAAGTAGGTGAGTTCCTAGTGAAGGCAGGATAGGGTGGCTATTATCTAATGGTATTCGCTAGATATAAAGAGACGCGAACACATACCTTTGGTATTTCTAAAGAATATATCATACGGGATTCTTGATCATTGTAGATATACTCGGCGCTTTGTAAATGATGAAAATGGTAAAACTGTAAAGATAAACGGAAGGTTTCAGGGTGGTTGTGCTCTATATTTACAGGTTAGTGATAAAGGACCGAACACATACCTTTGGTATTTCTAAAGAATATATCATACGGGATTCTTGATCATTGTAGAGATACTCGGCGCTCAGTTCGAGCAGACGTCTGGAGAAATGGCAGCCCCTGTAACCTTCGCCTCCTCTGCCATATCGAGGATCTTGGTAGTAGGGCCGACCGTGTCCAACAACTTATCCTGGCATGACCCCCAGGAGCAGTCGATGCCTTTGCGTGGATCCTTCATAAACTTTGCGAGGAAGGTGGCCATTTTTGCATCTAATTCAGGTGTAAGGGCCACCTTACCCTCCAGCGTGGACCTCGGACACTCTCCCGTAAGCACCCTCAAGCCTCCTTCTCCAGCGGTTTGTGCAGGCGGCTCGCCACAAACTTCGCCACCTTGTCACCCGGTGCCCAGGCTGTGGATCGTGGATGAATAATCTCATCCGGATCCAGCATGCCTGAACTGTCCCGAGGCAACTCAGCGGCGGAGCCCGAGGGCCGCCAAGAGCGGACCGACTCCTCATCGTCATCAGTATCAGGGGAGTCCCCACCAGGAGATGGAGGTGCCGTACCAGAAGCCACCGAGAGGTCAGGGGCCGAGGCCGGCGCAGGGGGGCGGCAGTCGCCTTAGCCAAGAAAACATCCCGCAGACATTCGAAGGCGCCTCTATCCACACCCTGTCCCCCCCAGGCATCCCCTCCCTGCAGGGTTTTTTCGTGGCCGGAGGTCCTTCGCCTGAGGGGCCCGGGAGGCTTGTGAGCACTCCCGATTGGGCCTGCGCCAATTTAGCGCACTCCTCAACAATGGGCACGGAAAGGCGCTCCTCCATGGGCCCCACCACATCTGTGACACAGCAATATATAGAGCTGTCCACAGCGTGGTAAAACTCCTCATCGTTCAAATATGATTGGGGCTCCTCATCTTAATAACCGTCTTGCTCCATGAACAGAACAAATCAGGGACCCAAGCACCCTTCTAAGTACTACCCAACAGTGTGGGCGTCAATGTATATGGGCAGACCTGAGGACTGCAATTCTTTTGGGGCCACACGCGTGGCAATGAAGGCTGCACTTATCCCTCAAAGCGTGCTGACCCTCTAGAAACAGACCGGGTCCACCACCCCACTGCGCGCCACCACACACTCTTTTAAAGAAACTGTCACAGTGCACAAACTGCCCGAAGGCGATTTACGTGGTTAAATTACAATTAACCCAACGGGCGTAAGCAAAAATGAGGGCAATATAGACCCGGAGACCGGGCGTCCGTGAGGTGGCAAAGGGCAAGGCTCCGTCCGTTGCACTCCTCAGCGCGGCCCCTCTCTATGAGGAGAAACCGCGCTGAGGATCAACGAGACCTCAGAGCACCCTCTAGCAGTCCTGTTCAAACCACCGCACCTCGCGTAGGGGACATAAGTCACGTCAGGAACGAGAAACGTTCCCGTGACTAACGGGGCTCTGAAACGAAAAGAGAACCACAGTCAGAGCCCTCCCCGTCCCCAACACAGCCGGCAATACAGACAGCAATATCCACAATAGATTTAGGGAGATCACAAAGAACAATTAACTGGCGGTGTGAGCAGAGAAGAAAGAGGGAGAACAGTGAAGAGAGACTGCATATCTAGCCTCCATGGAAAGAGTGGAGGGACTACGTTATGGACTGTTGTGATGGACTCATGGAAATTGTAGTTTTTTGCCTATTGACACATGAGGTTTTGATTAATGTTTTACTATTTGGATTTGTAAACATTGATTAAATGCTTTTCCGAGGCTGCTGGGAGTTTTGTATGTAATAAACAGCGAAGAATGAAAAGCATAATCTGAGCCTCCGGTCCTGCCATAGAATTCAAGTAGGAAAAAGGGGGGGGTTGGGCCCTATGGGAAAGAGGGTAGGTAGGGCCACAATATATTGTAAAACAGAGAATTTTACCTAAACCTCGATTGTAAATTCAAACAGTGAATGCTGACTGGAGGATAAACACAACTTTATTAGTTTATCCTGACATTGATTTATGTCATTTACTTTTAACTCAATCATCAAATTGTTTTTTTATCTATACAGAACAAAGATTGTCATCAACTTCATGTATTGCCATATACTTTGACACAATGAAAAACAAATCATGAATATTAACAGTGAAAAACACAGTAGTGAACATGTACTTATACATACAACAACAATGTGCTCGTGATTGTACTAAAACATGGAACAATTAATCAAAAACTCAGAAAGAATCACGATGGTCAGTACAAAACATGAGGTGTATGGAACTTATCAAAATAGCACCCCAATTCCTGAAGCAAAGTAAATCTGATCTAATCAGGAAGAAATGCCAATTCCTGAATGAATATCACTGGCATTAAATGTCATTAAGGGGAGAGATGCCAACGCGTTTCGAACCCCCCTAGCTGATTCACAGGATTCTCATCAGGACGGTGTGAGTCGGATCCATGGGAACTATTTACAAAAAAAGGGAAAAAGGTATTTTTACAAAGGGGGGTCCTCAATCCATTAGGGTATTTAAATTGATCGCATCAGTGAGATGCAGCATACCTTGTATTGTTCTTGCCCAAGGGTGCGCTTGCTTAGTGGTGTCGTCAATGCCGTGATTGTCAACTGCAATAGAGTGGACCGTGGATCAGACAAAATCCCCAAGGGGGAGGGGGGATTGGTACTCGCATTATTTAATGTGGAAAAGAAAGGCTTTACCTTTAATCTTCGTGCTCCGGTGGCGTGTTTGTCATTGTCCGGGTAAATTGTTTCATTTCCGATCAAATAACATCTCTGAAAAATCATTATTTGTCATGATTAAGAATTTTGTGTGCTCACCCAACGATTAAGGCTGGTATACAGAAGAATCGGAGACTTACTCGTGTAGGGACCGGGGGAACGCGGAAATTTATGCCGCCGCTGTTTCGAAGAATTTCAATTCTGTGTGGATCAAAACAGGGGGGGAGAGAATAACTCGGCTGAACTAGTTTTTTAAGAGTGGGTGGAAGGAGCTCTGTTCGAATTCTAGGGCTTACCGTTAGGATGCACGGTAGACACCACTCGTTGATTTCACTGCCATACGGAACCAGGAGGAATTAGGTGTCCGTGGAAGTGCCGGATAGTTAATGAATGTTTCAGGTGATCTCCATGTGGCCAATCAAACCCTTCGAGACCACAAATTCGTTATGGTGTCTTCTGGGATTTGTAGGCGTGTGAATAAACCTGTGGCTCTCACGCCCTGTTGATTTCACTTAAACAGTTAAGGCCTTTGTTAACACTGTCGAATTTCAGAATGAGGTATGCCTCTTTTCTCAATAACAAAGTTTCCACATTAGGCTAATGTTTGGAATCAATCCAAACCAATGTTGTCAATTTAAAATCATTTTCACTGTGATTGTTGTTGACAAAATGTTCAAGCATTGGTGCGGACAGGACTTTTTTCTTTATTCGCGAACGATGTTGGGTGATCCTTACATTGATGGATTGACTTGTCTTACCAATGTACACTCTATTGCATGGACAAACCACGGCATAGACCACATTTTTGGTCTTGCAATTTGTAAATGCATCATGTTTCCATTTAACCCCATCATGGATAAAAACATTGCCTTCCAGTGTTGTTGAACAGGACACGCAGTTGCCACATTTGTGGTGCCCACATACAGGTTTTAAATTCCACTGTGCTATGAGATCACTTTTTTGTTGGGGAATGTAGCTGTCTGCTTTTATTAGCTGTTGCCCTATACTGGTATTTTTCCACATGGCGAAAATTGGTTTTTGTAGGGGATACTCTAACGTTTCCAATAAATGCCAGTTTTTTAAGATGATATGCTTGAATTGATTAGTGTGTTGACTGAAAGTTGTTACGCAAACCAATTTGTCTACTCGCTTTTTTCTTTTACCTGGAGAAGAATCTCTCTCGGGGTAAATCTGGCCCTATTTTTGGAATGTTTTAGTAACTTTTTCGGGTAACCCCGTTTCGCCATTTCACTGCAGAATGTTGTTGCATGTGACTCAAAATCTGACACATTTGTGCAATTGCGTCTAATCCTTAATAGTTGCCCGTAAGGCAAATTTTCTTTCAAGCATTGTGGATGTGAGCTTGTATAGTGGAGGATGGTATTTCTATCAGTTTCTTTTTTGTGTAAGGTGGTTGTCAGCTTAGCTTCACTAGTGCCTACTGTGACGACAAGTAAGGTCATTTTGTGTTTAATGGATTCCAGCGTGAATTTAATGTCTTGATGACGAGAGTTTAACCATACATGGAACTGGTCGAGTTCAGTCTGGCTCCCCTGCCACAGGAGCCAGACGTCGTCGATATATCTCAGCCATTGATTTATATGACCTGAGAATGGGTTGCCATTATATATGTATCTTTCCTCATATTGTGCCATGTACAGCACTGCCAGCTCCGGCGCATAAGAGCAGCCCATGGCCGTCCCTTTGATTTGAATAAAGAAATCGTTTTCAAACTTGAAGTAATTGCTCCGTAAAGTGATTTCCGCCAATGACACAATAAATGAAGTGGGTACCCTGTGGGGTCTGTCCCGTTGCTCAAGATATAATTCTATAAACTCAAGTGCCTCATCTTGAGGGATTTGGGTAAAGAGCGAGGCGACGTCAAGTGTCACCATCAATTGAGTTTGTTCGTCAAATGCGAGCCCCTCAGTTTTGGAAATAAAATCCGTCGTATCTCTGAGGTATGATTTCACCTGTAGTATAAAAGGTTTTAGGAAGAAATCAATGTATTTAGAAACCGGCTCCAACACGGAGCCGCACCCCGACACAATGGGTCTGCCTGGCGGTACCTTTTCGTTTTTGTGTATTTTTGGCAGGAAATTTCTTGTTGAGATATTCAAACTCTTTTGGACCTAAATAGCCTTCATCCAGTCCTGTCTTAGAAATTCTTGCAATTTTGTCTTGAATTGCATGTTTTATATATATTTATATATATAGTTAACCTTTCTAACAAACAACTAACGAGAGATGAAGAAATGCTTTTGAGCCTGGGCCTCAAGTTTGTCCCCAATAAAAGAACCGACTTTATGAAACTCAAATTGGAGGCACTAGATTTTTGTCGTAAAATTAGGTTGAAGACTTTCTTTGCAGGTGCCGAAGTGACGTCGAGTCAGGAAATCACTGGACTTAGAGTTAAATCAAGGTTTACTCCCACACAAAACATTCCTAAACAGATCATTGCCTTTGAGCAAGCGGTCTTATCATCTCTTACCAAACTTGAAAAGACTAAAAGTTTTGTTAAAAATAACACCAGTAAAGGCCAAACCACAGCGATTCGTGATCTTAAATTAGACACATCAATTGTAATAAAACAGGCTGACAAGGGCGGGGCTGTAGTGCTATGGCCCCGGTCCATGTACCTTGCTGAAGGTCAATCACACGTGACCAATCGAGAGTGGTATAGGCCCTCCAAAGAGGACCCCGAACATGCAATTCAAGACAAAATTGCAAGAATTTCTAAGACAGGACTGGATGAAGGCTATTCAGGTCCATAAGAGTTTGAATATCTCAACAAGAAATCACCAAGAACGCCAGTTCTTTATTTCCTGCCAAAAATACACAAAAACGAAAAGGTGCCGCCAGGCAGACCCATTGTGTCGGGGTGGGACTCCGTGTTGGAGCCGGTTTCGAAATACATTGATTTCTTCCTAAAACCTTTTATACTACAGGTGAAATCATACCTCACAGATACGACGGATTTTATTTCCAAAACTGAGGGGCTTGCATTTGACGAACAAACTCAATTGATGGTGACACTTGACGTCGCCTCGCTCTATACCCAAATCCCTCAAGATGAGGCACTTGAGGTTATAGAATTATATCTTGAGCAACGGGACAGACCCCAAAGGTTACCCACTTCATTTATTGTGTCATTGGCGGAAATCACTTTACGGAGCAATTACTTCAAGTTTGAAAACAATTTCTTCATTCAAATCAAAGGGACGGCCATGGGCTGCCCTTATGCACCGGAGCTGGCAGTGCTGTACATGGCACAATATGAGGAAAGATTCATATATAATGGCAACCCATTCTCAAGTCATATAAATCAATGGCTGAGATATATCGACGACGTCTGGCTCCTGTGGCAGGGGAGCCAGACTGAACTCGACCAGTTCCATGTATAGTTAAACTCTCGTCATCAAGACATTAAATTCACGCTGGAATCCAGTAAACACAAAATGACCTTCCTTGACGTCACAGTAGGCACTAGTGAAGCTAAGCTGACAACCACCTTACACAAAAAAGAAACTGATAGAAATACCATCCTCCATTATACAAGCTCACATCCACAATGCTTGAAAGAGAATTTGCCTTACGGGCAACTATTAAGGATTAGACGCAATTGCACAAATGTGTCAGATTTTGAGTCACATGCAACAACATTCTGCAGTGAAATGGCGAAACGGGGTTACCCGAAAAAGTTACTAAAACATTCCAAAAATAGGGCCAGATTTACCCCGAGAGAGATTCTTCTCCAGGTAAAAGAAAAAAGCGAGCTAGACAAATTGGTTTGCGTAACAACTTTCAGTCAACACACTAATAAATTCAAGCGTATCATCTTAAAAAACTGGCATTTATTGGAAACGTTAGAGTATCCCCTACAAAAACCAATTTTCGCCATGCGGAAAAATACCAGTATAGGGCAACAGCTAATAAAAGCAGACAGCTACATTCCCCAACAAAAAAGTGATTTCATAGCACAGTGGAATTAAAAACCTGTATGTGGGCACCACAAATGTGGCAACTGCGTGTCCTGTTCAACAACACTGGAAGGCAATGTTTTTATCCATGATGGGGTTAAATGGAAACATGATGCATTTACAAATTGCAAGACCAAAAATGTGGTCTATGCCGTGGTTTGTCCGTGCAATAGAGTGTACATTGGTAAGACAAGTCAATCCATCAATGTAAGGATCACCCAACATCGTTCGCGAATAAAGAAAAAAGTCCTGTCCGCACCAATGGTTGAACATTTTGTCAACAACAATCACAGTGAAAATGATTTTAAATGGACAACATTGGTTTGGATTGATTCCAAACATCAGCCTAATGTGGAAACTATGTTATTGAGAAAAGAGGCATACCTCATTCTGAAATTCGACAGTGTTAACAAAGGCCTTAACTGTTTAAGTGAAATCAACAGGGCGTGAGAGCCACAGGTTTATTCACACGCCTACAAATCCCAGAAGACACCACAACGAATTTGTGGTCTCGAAGGGTTTGATTGGCCACATGCAAGGATTGGGATATGCAAGGAGAGGAAGCCACTAGAGTGCGCTAGAGAGCTGTATGAGGACGCCAGAACGCCATCCCGAAACGGACTGCAGCGGGAACGGGCGGCGGCGAGCAGGCTGCTCACTGCCTAAACTCTGTCCACCCGCCCTTCAGGAAAACGAGACGGGAGGCGAGTGACAAGGGGCCCGCAAGGCGAGAGAAGCAGCGGGAGCAGGCAAGGTGAAGCGGCCCCCGCTGCTGTTACTGCTGCTACCTGGGAGCCACCTGGGATTGCCTTGGAGCTCGCTTGGAGCTTGGAGCTCATTAACGCGAACATCGGGCTGGGACCCACAGCCACTGCCTGAAACGCCCTGCACTGTCAGCACGCCCATCGGCCAGGAGGACGAAAGTGAGCACAAGCTACTCACCAACAGGCACGGGGCACGGACTAAGGACTAAGGATTTAAGGTACTGTGTGGGGGGGCGAAGCACGAACGCGAGCGCGGTGCCGACAGCGGCTACCGTGAAGTAAGAGCCTGGGGGGTTGACCGACAGGCAGTCTGACTGACCAGCGGCCCCCCTGTGTGCTCCGCTCGCAGCAGCCAGCCAGCATCCCCCCCTTTTGCCAAAAGGAAAGCAGTACCTGACAAAGCGGACACAGCGCCTGAACTGTAAGAGGCAGCTGACATCCACAGGAGAGCGAGTCGAGCAGAGAAGGACCCCAACAACGCCACCAGCCGCGCCGCCGCCTCGGGACTGCATATCCCGACAGTCTCAGCGGCGGCGCGTTCCCCGACGCGTCACACGCGCCGGGAGGGGCAAATAAAGCACACAGCCCTCGGTGGAGCGGGGGGAGCCGTTTCATCTTATTACCAAAAAGGAAGCAGTACCTGACAAAGCGGACACAGCGCCTGAACTGTAAGAGGCAGCTGACATCCACAGGAGAGCGAGTCGAGCAGAGAAGGACCCCAACACCGCCACCAGCCGCGCCGCCGCCTCGGGACTGCATACCCCGACAGTCTCAGCGGCGACGCGTTCCCCGACGCGTCACACGCGCCGGGAGGGGCAAATAAAGCACACAGCCCCCAGCATCGCGGGACGCAAGCGGGACGCCCGGGGCTAAGCCCGGGCAAAGGGCGGGCCCTCTATAGCCCTCCAAGGCCTGATAAGGCCGTGCTGGGCCACCCCCATTCAGTGTCCTGCACAGTAATACACCTTTCCGGCTTGTGACGATGCCTAAATCGGGGACTGAAGGCCACAAAGCTGTTGAAGGGAGCTCAATCCTGGGTCCATTGGATAAATTCTTTTCTAAAGCAATGGGCGAAAAAGATAAAGATAGAGACCTGGCCCTGGCTGAGCGCCGCATCGCACGGCGACAATCTATAGAGCTACTTAAAAACACCATCCTAGATCCTTGTTTGATACTCACCCCCGAGCCTCTCCCTTTAAATTCGACCTTGGAAAACACTGAAGGGGACCCATTGAACACAGATAACGTTCCATTATTGTTTCAATCTTATTTCTCCCCGAAAAATGGTACATCCACTCCATCCCCTTTACACTTGGCGAATAATACAACCACTGCATCCATCGATCTTATCGATCTGGTCACTCAAAATTTGCCAAAAACTGCTGACTTTGTTCCACCTGATATAATAGTAGTTCCGTCCCCCCTGGACACACAAAAGCTAACCATGTTTCAACCATTACCCGTTGTTTTAAGGCCAGACAAATCCTTACCCACCAAAAATGTACCCAAAAAGAAACAGGCTACCATCCGATCTCCACCTAAAAAACGACGAAAAAGAGCCCCAGTAAAAGGGATTCCAAAAACCCACATATCGGCTAAGGACCAATTAACCAAAGAATTGTTACAAATTGTAGAGGGAACATCCATTTTACCGAGGAAAACACTTACTTCTTGCGTGCCCCCTACAATTAAGGACTTTGTGGACGCAATGGAACACCTTATCAAGGCACTATTAATACCAATCCTTGAGAGAGTGAAGAGAATAGGCACTCAGCTGGACACCCTTTCAGGAACCCAGACACAAAACCAGGCTGGTAAAAGGGCCCAAGAAGCTCCTACTAGCTTCAATAATGGAGATAAAACCCAGAGCATAGTAAAAACCTCCTTGCCCATAACTAAGCCCACTTCTTTGACAGCTGGAGAACAAAAGACTAATAAAGAACAAAAGACCCTGGTCCAAAAGTCCAAGAATGACATGACCCCTTCTAACCAACAAAAAACCCAACCATCAGACCCAACTAATAAGACGGCATCAAAACAAAACCCAGTTCCCCTCCCAAAAGCGCCTCCTAATACTCAGGCGCAAACGCTACAAATAAACTCCCTTATGGCTTCGGCAAAAATGGGCAATACCCAGCCCACTCTAGAAAAAAATAAATCTGCCGCACAATATGAAAAACGTCCACGTGAAAGGTATGCTGACCTTCCCCCCGAGGCATCACAAAACGTTATAGTATTAACGGGGGTCCTACCATTATCCGCTACAGGAGGTCATGAAAATCACCATAGCCTAAAAAATAAGGTGATTTTCTGGCTCAGTGAGAACAGACCCCTACCTCCCCACATAAACGGCGATATTATAATGGTAAGAAGAACAAACTGGGTCGGAATTCGCCCAAAAGATATTGATGGGGACGTTGTAATTGTCACATTTAAAGACCCAAGGGTCATTACACATATCACAGATTGGTTTTCTGGGTTTAGCAAGGGTCCAATATCGCCTAAACCTCTGGCTTACTTTTACCCTGAATCTCTAATGCCGCCTAAGCCACATCAATCAAAAATTTACTATGACAAATCCTCACTGGCACACCCTAGAAGACCATTTTATGACAGATATCCCACAAGGCACCGAGTAAGGGATCAGACATCTTTCCCCTTTACTGACTATAGGCAACTGCCGACACCACGATACAACCCTGCGGGCTATGCTCAACCTTCCCCATTCATAAATCCGTCCTGGGACTTTCCCTGCCATAACTTTTATGAGCCACTCTACGGTCTTGATGATGTAGAGTGACTCCTTCAAGGCAAAGAAGAAAACCAGGGTAGTATGTATGCTGTAAGATCAAATGACCATCTCAACGCCATTCAGGATGATGGGCTTGACAAAAACCTTTCAGTTAATGGGGCTAGAAATAGAGAAAAATCCATTGATAGGGACAAAGTTAAAGGTGCACTATGTTTAGGCCCAAAACCCACTGACAACGTTCCCTCGTCACAAATGGGACTCAGGAATAAAACTTCCTATTTGCATTTCCTCTCTTGGAACTTGGCGGGTCTTTCCACAAAAGTCACATTACCAGACTGGATTAAGGTGGTTAACCAGTATTCCATCCTGTGCTTTCAGGAAACTTGGGTGATTTCTCCTATCCATCTACAGGGTTTTCAAACATTTCATTCACCTGCGTCTGTGAGTAAGCAGGGCAGACACAAAGGGGGACTTTGCACGTATATTAGTGTAGCAGTTGCCAATAGGATTAGAAAAACTTTACTTAGGGACTCATTCCAAGTAATTGTCATGGATATCGCCCCGTCTCTCTCACTCTTAATTGTTAACTTTTATAACAACTTGACCGTGGAACAATTGGAGAAAGCAGTGGACAACCTACATCAAGCCCTCTTAACGATCAAAGCAACTTCTGGAGGAGAGTGTGTAATACTTTTCATGGGCGATCTTAATTGTCACATCTGCCCTAACACAACGAGAGATGCCTGCGATATCTATGAGTCATATGAACTGGACTCTGCCGATGCTATTTTCAATCATTTCCAACACACAAAATCAGGGGATCTGCTTAATAAATTTGTGACCTCTCTCAATTTACATCTAGCAAATGAGCTTCTTCACACCCCAAGATCCCTTAAAACAACCTTTCATGGCAGAGGAACGAACTCTATTATAGACTTTATATTCTTCTCAAAAAATCATGCTTCGCTAATATCAGGCTGGGACACCCTTAATCACCCTTATAGTGATCACTATCCTTTGTCTATATCTGTTGAGCTTCCTTCTCTAACTACGGGTCAAAAAAGCTTAGAGGTAAGATATGATCAACCAATTCAAATTGGAGCCACAAACGGTTATACTGTTAAATGGACAAAAATCAACCCAACTAATCTTCTCAAAAACCTAGTCACCAAGAGGAGGGAGGAGATTCATATCTGTCTCCCTAACAACAATAACCCCAATGACATCTGTAAAGCTTTCATCAACATCCAGGCTACACTGAAAGAATTACTGACGCGCCAGTACAAATCCGGACCTATTGTACATAAAGGGTGGTTTGATAAGAAATGTTCCATGGCTCTAAAGTCTTTAAAGAACTTGCTGCGTATCACACCCAAACCACTTCCAGAAATACGACAGGCCAGGATCCAATATCGCCAAGCTATGAAAAATAGAAAAAGGGAACTGAAAAGGGAAGCATGGCAGAATTTGGTGACAACATCTGTAACCGGGGACATGTCAGCCTTCTGGAAACTTATCAACACTCCCCTGCCGTGGGTAGTTATGCCTGAAAGGTATTTGGACATGGCAATAAATGGCGAGACGTGGGCGGCCCATTTTCAAAAACTATACAGCAATCCCACTTGCGCAATTAACTCTATACCAAATTGCATTTCATCATCAATCTTAAACTCATCCCCGGAGAGCACTAATAAAATTGTATTCTCGCACAAGGAGGTTGAACTGGCCATTAGGGAAACACCCCCTGGGAAGGCACCTGGTCCAGATGGCATTCCGGCAGATGTGTACAAGGCAGAAATTGAATTTTGGGCCCCCCTATTGACTTCTGTTTTAAATTCCATAAATACTTTTGATCTACTTCCATCTTGGGCTGAGGCAATAGTAATACCAATCTTTAAAAAAGGAGATAGACACTTGCCATCGTGCTATAGACCAATATCCCTGCTCGATACCCTAATGAAAATTGTCGGACGTATTATCCTGAAACGAATAACTCATTGGACAGAGGATAAGAACATACTGTCGAACTTGCAATATGGTTTTCGGTCAGGCAGAGGAACAATAGAACAGACCCTCAATTTACACCTCATCATGTCTAAATACGTCGATACTAAAAAGCGAAGCCTGTACATAACGTACATAGATTTAACTTCAGCATTCGACTGCGCCCTTCATGACCAATTATGGGGCATTTTAAAACAACTGGGGATAGATCCATCAATTCTCCTATTTATTAAAGCCCTGTACAGAGATGCCGGTGCCAGAGTCAGATTTGGCCTGAAGGGAGACTGTTCGCCACGCTTTAACATCAATAGAGGGGTTAGGCAGGGGTGCATTTTAGCCCCCCTGCTTTTCTCCCTCTATATAAATGCCATTGGCGAACAGCTCAAAAACATCGAATGTGACTTCCCAAAAGTAGGTGGTCAATCTATCCCAATTCTGCTATATGCAGACGACGCGGCTATTCTCTCCCAGACCAGAGTGGGCCTACAAAAAGCTGTTTCTGCATTCACAGTGTTCATGAACGATAGGGGCCTGAAAGTCAACATAGGAAAAACTTACACAATGCTATGTAATAAAAGGCATAAAAAAATCCCTTGCCCCGTGTTCATTGAGGGCCAAAGACTCGAGACTGTGGAGGCATTCACATACCTGGGCATTTGTTTACACAAAAAACTAACATGGAAAGCGGCAATAGAGAAGAGGAAACTTGCTTTTGTAAGAGCCATCGGTGGACTCCGAGATTTTGCAGGAAAAATAGGGGGGAGGCCTGTGAAACAACTAATAACTATATACAAAGCAAAATGCGCCTCTACTGCCACCTATGGGGCTGGTCTTTGGGGAATAGATAAAAACATCTCATCGCTACAGATAGTGGAAAATCAATTTTTAAGATACCTTCTGGCCACCAAGAAAGCAACTTCCGTGTATATGATGCACATTGAATTGGATCTGCCATACATATCGGACATTATAAAATCTGAGCCTCTTCTCCTCTGGCACAAAATCTGGACTACCCCCGAGACCGCCTTGAACAGAGAAGTTATACTAGACATCTTAAAACTGGAAGGGGCCAAAACCGTCAACCAATCCAAATGGCTGACCTATGTCAAAAATCTCTTTGCGGAGATTGGGCATCCAGAGTGGTTTACGGATCCTTCAATATTGGAAGACATCTCAAGAAAAACCCTAAGAAAGACCCTAATGGCCCACCTGGAAACAACTAGATGGAATAAGCAAAAACATCTTAATAATATTCAGGCTTATCAAAGGGTGACATCCCATAAGGGTCTACAATTATACCTCTCTTCGGATTTCTCCTGCTACTCGAGGATGTTGCTTACCAGATTTAGACTGGGTACATTTTTCCGACTTGTAACTTTCCCTACACGTAACGATTGGACACAGATTCTCTGCCCATGCCCCTGTGATGAATTGTCAACCCAAACTAACATTCACACTATTCTTTTCTGTAAATATTATATGTCTCTGAGGAAAGCCCTTTTGTTACCCCTGTTAAAGAGATGGGGTATTAGGTCTTGTAAAATCGCCTTCGAGCGTCTGCAAGAACTTGAAGACCGGGAGGTGATCTCTAAAATGGAACAGTTTTTAAAATTACTGATCAAATTTAGGAAATCCCTAGAAGGATATGGGTGTTAACAACTGTCGTTTTTAATGCTGCTTTTAAATGCTGTTTTTAATTGATTTCTTAAACAGTGTGTTTTTACCAATTCCTAAGTAATTGATGAATTTTAAATTGAAATTCTATGTTTTTCTCTTTTTATTATCTTGTTTTTAAAAATATTGTATAATAATGTACGCTTATATGATATTTCTTTGCTGAATATCGAATAAAGCTTATTTTGAACCTTTGAACCTTTGATTGGCCACATAGAGATCACCTGACACATTCATTAACTACCCGGCACTTCAGCGGACACCTAATTCCTCCTGGTTCCGTATGGCAGTGAAATCGACGAGTGGTGTCTCCCGTTATCCTAACGGTAAGCCCTATAATTCGAACAGAGCTCCTTCCACCCACTCTTAAAAAACTAGTTCAGCCGAGTTATTCTCTCCCCCCCTGTTTTGATCCACACAGAATTGTAATTCTTCGAAACAGCAGCGGCATCAATTTCCGCGTTCCCCCGGTCCCTACACGAGTAAGTCTCCGATTCTTCTGTATACCATCCTTAATCGTTGGGTGAGCACACAAAATTCTTAATCATGACAAATAATGATTTTTCAGAGATGTTATTTGATCGGAAATGAAACAATTTACCCGGACAATGACAAACACGCCACCGGAGCACGAAGATTAAAGGTAAAGCCTTTCTTTTCCACATTAATTAATGCAAGTACCAATCCTCCCTCCCCCTTGGGGATTTTGTCTGATCCACGGTCCACTCTATTGCAGTTGACAATCACGGCATTGACGACACCACTAAGCAAGCGCACCCTTGGGCACGAACAATACAAGGTATGCTGCATCTCACTGATGCGATCAATTTAAATACCCTAATGGATTGAGGACCCCCCTTTGTAAAAATACCTTTTTCCCTTTTTTTGTAAATAGTTCCCATGGACCCGACTCACCCCACCCTGATGAGAATCCTGTGAATCAGCTAGCGGGATTCGAAACGCGTCGGTGTCTCTCCCCTTAATGACATTTAATGCCAGTGATATTCATTCAGGAAGTGGCATTTCTTCCTGATTAGATCAGATTTACTTTGCTTCAGGAATTGGGGTGTTATTTTGATAAGTTCCATACACCTCATGTTTTGTACTGACCATCGTGATTCTTTTTGAGTTTTTGATTAATTGTTCCATGTTTTAGTACAATCACGAGCACATTGTTGTTGTATGTATAAGTACATGTTCACTACTGTGTTTTTCACTGTTAATATTCATGATTTGTTTTTCATTGTGTCAAAGTATATGGCAATACATGAAGTTGATGACGATCTTTGTTCTGTATAGATAAAAAAACAATTTGATGATTGAGTTAAAAGTAAATGACATAAATCAATGTCAGGATAAACTAATAAAGTTGTGTTTATCCTCCAGTCAGCATTCACTGTTTGAATTTACAATCGAGGTTTAGGTAAAATTCTCTGTTTTACAATAGAATTCAAGTATGCATATTATTAAAAAACATCTATTCCTTTTAAAAGTAGTATGAACACACCTACCAATGCTGTATGAGAAAATCATTCTTGTGAGGGTTTCATCCAAATTTGATCGCTCCAAATGCTTAGGTACTGATTCCACAAACTCGGTAAATCTTACAGAGTTTCACTTAGGGTACGGCTAGAAAAGGCATGAGGAGAGAGGGTAACCCCTGTTGTGTTTTGAACTAATCCCTCCCCTCCCATTGGTCGCATCTGCATATATACAGTGTGTTAGGTTAGCAGGGTGCAGCTAAATTAGCTATCACACATACGTAATGTTTAACCCACTGAGCTATCCCTATAATGTGCAGGCCACAGTTAGCAAGTGTGCATCCATTTTGGATTTTGCAATCCCAAATAGACTAAACCTGGGTTAGGCCTCAGTGCTCATATTGCTTGCTTCAGCAGAACACTGTGTTTTGTTATAATTTCTCCTCCTGTCCAAGGCTGTGTGATCTGCTTGCTAATGAATAAGGTATTCTGCCATCACATGACTAGCTGTAGCTTCTGCCCCCACCTTAGGAGATGCTGAAACCCAGCACTGTGGCCTTGCAGTACTAATACAATTTTCCCATTTGGCATGTGTTAGCTCATCTCCCTGTTCTCCATTCATGTTCAGCCCAGGCCAGTAACTTTCCACAGTGGGCGTGGTTAGAGATGGCTGGAAAGTCATTTTTACGGATGTATGATGGTACAACGCGGTAGAAAACACAGCAGCACCATCACAACGCAGGTTTTACAACGCATCGTTGCTCTGTAGGGTGCTGCACTTTGGAATAGTAACATTTACTATTCCAACACCAGCCTACGTACAGTAGGGAAGGTGTTGGAATAGTAAATCTACTATTCCTTAGTCTAGAGCGCCCTCCAGCGCAAGTCGTGCTTACGACTTGCGTTGTAAAACCCGCGTTGTAATGGCACTGCGGTGTCATTACTGCGTCATAATGGGTGTTTACAGAGAATTACTAATAAAGTAAGTGTATATTCTCTACTGTCTGACCGACTCTTCATTTGGGAAGTGTAGTAAGGTCTTCAGATGAAATGAATTGAAGAGGCGATGTTGTAGTTGAATATTTGTAGTTTTATTCCAGAAGAAAATAACCCACGACCAGCGATAAGAGAGAACAGGCTCGTAATGACCTAACATGCATAGCTAAGTATTCTAAGAACATAGAGTGGAACCTCAATGAAACATTCCTTAAAGTAACCTTGTATTAATAACAATAGTACATACTACACATCCTTCCCCTAACAAAATAAAAGGCAGAGAAAATAAAATAAAAATTAATCTAAAACATAATCATGAAGTCTAACAGGAACAGATCTGATTCTACGACCAACACCCATGCCATCCCCCTTACCATCGGCAATAAAAACAGGTTGAGGCAAGGGGATAGATGTGACATTTGAGGAATCACCATGAGCTAAAGGGGAAGAATCAGAAGTGATATTTACAGGAAGGTTAATGGGAACAGGAGAGGGCGTAGAAGTTTCCCCAACTCCAAACCAATCAGAATTCGAATTATCAGATAAATCTGGACTCTGTTTGTTAGAAGATATAATTTTGGCTTGTTGGTCAGAAATCTTGATGAGAGCATTCTTGTTCCACCAACCTCTTTCAAACAAAAGAGCTGCTGTACGAGAAACTTTAACAACCTTCACAGGAGCAGAAAATTTGGACTGACCTTTCGAAACCTTTACAGGTTTTTTGATGATTACCCAATCTCCCGCAACAAGAGATTTTTCTGCAACATGCATACGTTTGTCATAATGATCCAGGGCAATTTTCTCCCAAGGAGCTTGAGGCCATTCTACTGGTATGAGTGGCGAAATGGACAACTTCCAATGCTTGTCAGAGGATAAACACTGTGGACACTGATTGACAAACAACTTAACTTGATTGTCAATACCAGGCCACCAATAAGTGGATTTAATTTTATTAGTAGTGCCGGTCATACCTGGATGACTCTCATGAGCTAAGGAAATAATGGATTGTCGAATGGTGGAAGGAGGAACAAACTTGTCTTGTCTGAATAAAATGTCACCAGAAACAGACAACTCAGATGCAACCTGTGCATAATGTCCCTCCTCCATGGACATACTCCTATCCATAGGCCAACCCTTAATCAAAAAACGTTTAACATTTTGTAGGCAAGAATCTTTCTCCATACCTTGCAACCAATCTTGTTTAGTGATTTTGAAATCTTGCAGAGCATCATCAATAGAAAACACACATTCCAAATCAGAACTGACAGATTCATGTATAGGCAAAGGAATGCGTGACAAACAATCTGCCCGGATGTTTTTACCGCCAGGCAAATATTTAATTTCAAAATTGAACTCCTGGAGACGTGCCAATAATCTGACTAATCGAGAGGAGGCTCTATTAGAAGAACTTTCCCCAAGCATGTAAATTAAGGGTTTATGGTCTGTGTACAATAGAAATCTTGTTCCCCAAATATACATTCTGAATTTTTCTACAGACCAAGAACATGCTAGCGCTTCTCGCTCGATCGTACTATAGTTGATCTCAGAAGAAGTTAAGGAACGTGAAGCGAAAGCAATAGTGCATTCTTCTCCTTTAATCATTTGACTAAGGACAGCACCCAATCCCCGGGAACTGGCATCAACTGTAATGATACTCTGTACGCCATGAGAAAAAGGTTTGATGGCAGGAGCAGAGAGAATCATATCTTTAATCGAATCAAAAGCCACTTGAGATTCAGTGGACCAAATGTATTTGGCATGTTTCTTTAAAAGGTCTCTAAGGGGCTGAACAATCAAAGCATAACCCCTGACAAAACGAGCATAATACTCGCTTAATCCTAGAAACGCTCTCAATGAGTCCTTATCTAATGGACAAGGAGCATTCTTAATAGCTTCCAATAGGAAAGACTTAGGTTTAATACCCTCTTTAGAGAGATTGTGGCCTAAATAATCAACTTCATTTGCTAAAAATCTGCATTTTTTTTTATTTACAGTGAGGCCCTGATTTTGTAAAGTTTTTAGGACATATTCCATTAAAATATAGTGTTGATCAAGAGATTCAGAATGTACCAAGATATCATCTTGGAACGCCTGAATTCCAGGGCAATTATTGAAAATAGTATCCATTAACCTTTGAAAAAATACTAGCTGCTGAAGCAAGCCCAAAGGGAAGCCTTTTATACATATAGACACCAAAAGGTGTTACAAAAGTTGTCAAAGGTTGAGATACTTTAGATAGAGGAATCTGATGATATGCTGAGCGCAAATCAATAGTAGAAAAATATTTGCTACTACCAATATTAGCCAGCATATCATGAATTTTAGGCAGGGGATGCACATCGACTACAATGTTGCGGTTAAGAACACGAAGGTCTGCACACAAACGAATATCACCATTAGGTTTTCGTGCAACTACAGCAGCAGAAACCCATTCTGATGAATCCACAGGACAAATGATGTCTTGAGCAACTAAAGATTCAATGTGTTTCCTCAAATCATGTTTAACAGATAGAGGAACAGGACGCACTTTTTGCACAACAGGGCAAACCTTCTCTTTCAATTTTATGGTATGCTCAAAATTTTTTACCAAACCAAATCTGTCTTCAAAAACTTCTTTGTACTTTTCCAAAACATTACATAGAATAGGATCATTGCAATTATCAAGAATGGCGAAAATAGGCATATCTCCCAAGGCAACAGGTTCAGGATGGCCAGGCTTTAAAATAATTCCGAGCCTAGCTTGATCCTGCCAACCCAAAATGTCTCTACCGTTAAGTGCAACGTAAATTTTAGTGAAAATTATCCTTCCTTTGAAGTTGATGTTATCAGGGAAATAACCACGCATGGTAATATCAAACCCTCCAAAAGCTTTGGGATTGACGTTGGTAGGAAATAATTTTGTGTTATTCCAAGAACATTGAAAAGTATGTTCATCTAGAATGGTAATCGGAGATCCCGAATCCGCCATAACTTGTATGGTTTGCATACCAATTGAAATTTTACATATAGGACCTTTGACATTCAAGTCACACAAAGCATTAATTTGAATATAAGATAAGGAAGTAACATTCAAAGCATCACAAATTTCTTCTTCAGAATACACCATATTAACTTTAGGCTTATCTTTGGGTAAACGACATAACGCAAAAAAATGACCAATACGTTTACAATTTGAACACCTTTTACCTTGTGTTGGACACTTAGGGTTGTTTCCAATATGAAATTTTGAACCGCACCAGTAACAAAACGTATTAGATTTTTGTTCAAAAACTTTTTTACCACTAGAACGGTTAGAAACAACATTAACATCAAAATTATCATTAGAAGCTTGTGAAACATTGCAGACAGCTGAGGAAGAAGCATTCTGTTCAGCTAAAATTTTAGATGAGACAACTGAACATTCTATGCTTTTCGCAATGACAATAACCTCATCCAATGTTGGATTTTTGCAAGTCAAGATTCGCTCCTGAATCTTTTTGTTGAAGCAATTAAAAACTAACTGATCACGCAGAGCAGTTTCAAGATAAGTTCCAAAGTCGCATTTTGAGGCAAGGACACGCAAAGTTGCTAAATAATCTTCTATTGATTCTTCTTGAGACTGTTTCCTTTTAAAGAAAACATGACGTTCAACCATGACAGATAGGTCATCTTTGAATTGTTTACCAAGACGAGTTAAAGCTTCAGTATATACATTCCAAGTATCATCATCAGGTGGAGTTTGAACAACAGATAGATTGTCAAATAATTGTTGACCTGCATCACCCAAGTGATTAAAAAGAATATCTCTTTTCCTTGAAGGAGGATAATCCAAAGCATCTATTGCCTCCAAGTAATTAGTAAATACAAGCAACCATTTGTGCCAGGGCGTAGGAGGTTTGCCTGGAGTAATTAAAACCGATGGAGGTGCAACAATTCCACTGTTATTATTATTATTAGCAGAAGCCATGTAGAAGAAAGGACAAAATTCTTACTTGTCTGAAGATAAATCGGTATGTAAATCCACAGGAACCGATCTATAAGATCTCCGTTAAATAAATCATAAGTTTAAAAATTTGCGTGTTGAAAATGTCTTCGTATAATTAAATAACTAGTAAAGAACAACGCGCAATTTCCGTGTTGCGCAAAATGGCCGCCGACGTGATAAACGTAATGACGTTGTACGCACCAAGCGTAAGTCAAATTGGTTTGTGATGACGATACACGCTACGGCGTGTTCTGACGCAGCTAATCTTCAGCGTGCTAGACGCGAGGCAGACAAGATGGATCGTGTCGCGAGAACAGAACACAGGCGGTGTTTAAACGAAGACAACCAGGTAACTGACGGTTGATGCAACTCTTTCCAAAGTGATAAAATGAAGTAAATCAAACTCACAGTTCTGGAAATCAATCGAGAAGGAAAACGATAATTTGTTTTCTCCGTAGTCCGCGTAGTCCTGTAGAGTTTGAGAACATCAATAAAAAAAAAAAAATCCTTATTGTCGGTGGGTTTGAGATACTTGGTGAAGAAGAACCTTTAAAAATCGTCGCCAAAATATGTAGTAAGGTCTTCAGATGAAATGAATTGAAGAGGCGATGTTGTAGTTGAATATTTGTAGTTTTATTCCAGAAGAAAATAACCCACGACCAGCGATAAGAGAGAACAGGCTCGTAATGACCTAACATGCATAGCTAAGTATTCTAAGAACATAGAGTGGAACCTCAATGAAACATTCCTTAAAGTAACCTTGTATTAATAACAATAGTACATACTACAGGAAGGCATAACAGGTGGTTGTGGAAATAACCTACTGGGCATTTAGAGGGCCACGTCCTTCACCACCAGTAGTCACACACTAGTAGAGAGAATTGTGGTTATAAACGCAAAATTAAATTGAGGCAAATCGCAAAAATTGCTCTTCTTGCCTTTACTACGTTCCACACGTAATCTGTAGGCATGCTTTTAAATAGGGAAAATGGTAATGCCGTTTGTATTCTGCCCATCTCCTATTTAAGCCAAACAGTGATGATTGCTGCTTATCATCACGTCTCATACAGTACTGATCATGGCGCTTTGTGTCCTCTATGATCCGACACACAGCCCCCCCATGCATGCTGCTCCGGACCCCTCCTTACTTCGCCATGGGTGGTGCGCTTTAGGAATATTGTCCCTCTCTGTGCCACGTAGGTACTAGGACACAGCCCTCATGGTGCTGCCTTTCAGTCTCTACTTCCCGTCACGTGGCCGGGGACGGGGTCGTGTGACGTCATGATGCCGGCGCGTCAACGTACGTTTAGTAAAGCTAAAAGACTAACACTCTCGGCCTTTCACTGTTGTGTGTGCGCGAGAGGATATCGGCCATAGGCTTTATTAACCCACTCGGAGCTCCAGGTCTCTGCTTCATTAAACATAATCCCTGGTAATGGATCTTACACATTTGAGAGGGCCCTTTTACATACTAACTGTTGTACATGTTTTCTCAAGTGTGTGATAGGTGTCACAGTACCAAGTCTGCTTTATTATCTACATTAGCAGGCTTCCATAGTGGGAACGTGCTGAACAGGATGGCAGATTTACGTAGTAGCAACTTGCAGTATAGGATGGCAGTACGCTGTCTAATATCAATATTATCAATAATAACATTAAAGGTGTTACTTATTAGCGACATACTGAATCCCACCGATGGGATGTTAATCCACTTCGTATCACTATCTTATAGGGGAACCCCCATGTCCATTTATAGTGATTTGAATGACTCACAAGAGGTGCCAACAGCTAATAGCAGAGCTTAATGTGCACCATTCTCGTAGTCATCCTGCTGTCTATTTATTGCATTGGTAGTGTTGGTGCTTACTCCAGACAGGGTTGCATGTGAACACTCATGTATACCCAGGTGCGGGCTGAGTATGTGAAATTACCATTTAGCTCAACCCAATATATGCATACACGCAGCCTGTTGCAGAAGGGACCCTTCAGGGATTGGTGCTGATCTGGTGTAGGCCTTATAAAAGGAGTTGGTTTTAACAGTGTGAATAGGTTCATTTGCCGTGATTACTGAAGTGTATGTGTGCTTCACATTATTATACACTATAGGTGAAATCTGCACCAAACAACAGTTTCACCGGATGTATGACGTTACATCGCGGGCGCACTGATCGCGTGCATTAACATCGCGTCTAAGACATCGGCCCAACCATTATATCATCAGCCAACACATCGCAGCCCTTTGCAACGAGATTGCATTGCTTCCTATTGGCCCAAACATCACCCCGCAGAACATCATGTCGCAGTCCAAATCAACGCATTTTTTGTTATTTGCCGCCTGAACCCGCCTCTGCCTCTGACCCCCTCTCCCCCCACTCGCCCCCCCAACACAAAATCTTCGATTTTTATATCTTTATTCGGGGGGTGTGTATTCACTTTCTAAATGGCTTGCAATAAAAGCGTGTATTTGTATAAATCTTAAATGTAATTTTTTTTAACAGTAAATGGGGTGAGGGGGGATGTATAAAAGGAGTCGCCCCCCCCCCCCCCCATTTCGTAACCATATGCTACGGGTGTTTCCCGTAGCATATGGTTCCCCACTAGACCTCCGGTCACAACCTCAAGCTGATCGGCCAAAACTAGAGTGGGTCAGCCTGTTAGAGCACTGAACTCACAAAAGAAGGGTGGGTCAGGCACCTTTTCACAATAAAAGAGTGCATTTCTACTTGAATTTTAGTTCCATGTGACCGAACACCCTTACCAATAACGACGTGCACTAGAAATGCTGAGGACAAGTAACACAATGCAGTAGATTTTAGCACAAAACTGTTCAGTAAATACGCGCACAATGCAAGTGCAATTATCGGACAATCGCAAATTGGAAAATGTTGGACAGAAATGCATGTACTGTACTTTCTGGCATTAGCATTAGGCGGCTGACTGCCCTAACATTTGGACTCTGCGAGCCGAGCAGTTCCTGATGTACCAGGCAATAACCAACATAAAGCTCAGGGAGAAATTTAAATATTGTGAGAGTGCACATCGGCTCGCTTTGTTGAAATAATTTACTTAATAACGATAATTGGGAGGCTATTCAGAAACTGTATATGACAGAGAAATTAGAAAATGGCTGAAAACTGTACAGAGGAGGAAAGTAATTAGTAAATTACAGATGCGTCTAAGAAATGAGATAATGAGTGAATAGCTGAGTGCTGCTGAAGAGCACTAATTTCCGTAGAACATTTTGTTTATCTTCCTATTAGTTCAATACAAGTTCCAGATTGGGACAAACAAAAAAAAAGAGAAATGTTACTCTGGGAGAAAATTTGCATATCATGAATAGGCAGCAAAATGTGCAAATGAAGTACCAATATTCAGGGCATAAGTATATGACTTAAAACACAGAATCGGGTCACTTTAGAGGTCAGCCAGCCACCCACCCACCCAACCACCCACCCATCCATCCCGCATCCATCCATCATTCATGCAACCACCCACTCACCCATCCACCCCATGCACCCACCCACCCATCCATCTACCCATTCATCCATCCTGCATCCATCCATCATTCACGCATCCATCCACCCATCCACCCAACAATCATTCATGCACCAACACATCCATTCATGCATCCATCCATCCATCATGCATCCAGGCAACAATCATTCATCCATCCATAAAAAGCTGCGCATATCACCATAAAAAGATGCATAAAAAGTGGCGCATATCACCATAAAAAGTTGCATAAAAAGTTGCGCATATCACCATAAAAAATTGCATAAAAAGTGGCGCATATCACCATAAAAAGTTGCATAAAAAGTTGCACATATCACCATAAAAAGTTGCATAAAAAGTGGCGCATATCACCATAAAATGTTGCACACAGCTTGTGACTGCTCGATCCCATCGTCTCCAGAAATTCCACCTCTTGGCATATGTAATCGTACTTGCGTGCGTGTGTTTTTTGTTATTTCATCGTGCTTGAGTTTGCAGACAAAGCAGGCGTAATTCCCCCAGGCAGTACATTTTTAGCAAAGTACTTGCGTAGAGAAAGCAGGCTGTGCGTATGTGCTTGTGTTTTTATAACATTTTATCAACGCACATTTCACATTTATAACATTTAGCAGGCATTACATTTTATCAAAGTCCAAAAGTTGCACACAGCTTGTGAGGAGCTCGATCCCATCGTCTCCAGAAATTCCACGCCAGCAGCTAAAAACTCCTTTGCTGCATGGATGAGAGCTGTATCTCATTGGATGACCTCTAATTGCCTGCAATGCAATGTGGGCAAGACGGAGGTCATGCTTTTCGGAGAGGCCCCGCTCTTATGGTCACCTGAGTGGTGGCCTCCCGAACAAGGCTCTGTCCCCTGTCCTAAAGAGATAGTAAAAAACTTGGGGGTTCGACTTGATCTATCCTTGACACTTAAAGATCAGGTTAATCAGGTAACTGGATCTTGTTTTAGGGTCATTGGCCTCCTGAGAAGGGTGTTCCCCGATCTAGCGGACTGCCATAGGAAAACTCTAGTCCAGGCATTGGTAATCAGTAGATTAGACTACTGTAATGGGCTGCTCATTTCTGCCAATGAGGAACAACTTGGTAGGCTACAGGTAGCCCAAAATACAGCTGCCAGACTGATCTTGAATGCTCCATCTAGATCCCCCTCTCGCCCTCTGTTGAACAAATTACACTGGTTGCCTATTCGCCAGAGGGTGAAATTCAAGATATGCTGTACAATTCATAAATGCCTGTCTGGTGCTGGTCCTAAGTACCTATCAGAAATTTTTAGACCTTATGAGCCAGGTCGTTCTCTGCGTTCTCAGACCCAATCTTTGCTCCAAGTACCACGGATTAAAAAGGAAAGACGGGGAGGCCAAGTTCTTTCTTATAGAGGCCCTGCCCTCTGGAACTCCCTGCCTCTCACCCTTAGGCAAAATCCCAATTTGGCCACCTTTAAGAAATGCTTAAAGACTCATTTGTTCCTGACCATGTAGATATCTTTTCCCTGCCTGATGGTTTTTTATTTGGATATAGCTTTGGTAAGAACACAAGCGCGGAGATACCCCTTCGGGGTCGAATTCCTGCGCTATATAAGCAAATAAAATAAAATAAAATAAATAAAATATGCAATCGTACTTGCGTGCGTGTGTTTTTTGTTTTTTCATCGTGCTTGTGTTTGCAGACATAGCAGGCGTAATTCCCCCAGGCATTACATTTTTATCAAAGTACTTGAGTACTTACGCACATTTCACATTTCTAACATTTAGCAGGCATTACATTTTTTCAAAGTCCGGGTATCGCGGCGTTGTCGCATGGCATTTCATCGTCAGTCATCGTCCGTAGCTTATTTTTAGCGTTGTAATCGCATGTGATGTTATGGCATCGCGCTGTTGTTGCATGCGTTGTGAATGCATGTGATGCCATCGATCCTGCGATGTAAAATTTGCGGTGCAATGGCACCACGAGGTTTTGACATGGATGTAATGGGTGTTTCCCATTTCACCATTGTGAGGCCTAGAGATTAGGGTGGTACATTGATCATTTGGTAAAAATTAACCCAGAATGCTGATCTAAAGTCACCTTTCTACACCGGACACTGAAGGATTTGTCATATTTCTCTCACTGAGCTACAAATCACACTCCAATCCTTTGATCTCTCTGCGAGGCCAAGGCCATTACTCTGCTGGCCAGCAAGATGATCAAGGCCTCTCCACACAACAAAGTCATTTGCCAGTGCTTGGGCCCATTGTTGGGAAAGAAAAGGGTGGGGAGGAATCTGCACTAGATAATTAGTTTTTACATTGCTTGTGGCCTTGGAAGGCTCATGCCAAGCAGAATAAGGGGCAAAGGACAGCCCGTTAGAGTAAATCACAGGGCCCCCCCCCCATGCCCCCTTTAAAGTTTTGGAGGGAAGGGACCAGGCAGTAGTGTCTTAACTCTAATTAGATGGCAAATTATACACCTGATAACTTTGTTCTACGCTGAATGTTATATAAGCACTTATTAAGCAGGATCTTGCCTTTTATTTCTGTTCTGTTGAAGTTAGGGGTAAGGCTTAGTCTCTCAGAGAAGGTCTTTTTACAGACCACTTCTAGTTGTCATGTTAATGTCCCAAGTTGTGCAGGAGGAATGATGATGTGGCATTCCAGGGTTGGACAGAGGTGCCTATCTTCTGCAACTTCCCACCCTCGCATAAAAACTGCTGCACAGGGGAGGGAGAAGATTGATTTTCCAGCTTCCTGAAGAAGACGAGACCCCTGTCTAGGATGCAGGAGCACCCTGCACTGGATGTGGCTCTGTGGATTTACCTCTCCAGGGCCATTGGTGCTAGCCCCCTTGTACCTTCTAAGGGACACTAGAGGCACGGACCTGTTGAGGGATTCTAGAAGAGAAGAGCTCCCCTAGAACACTTGCAGACTGGGTCTACAGACGTTCAACCCTTGTTAAAAATAAAAAGCAACATCTCAGGAAGCCCAAAGTCTAACTTGCATTTAATGTAAAATTGCAAGCAGGACAGCAAAAATATTTAGAAGACAATTTAATTTCAAATGACCAGATCTCTCGCTAGAAAAAGGTTCATTGGAGCATAATGCTAAAATGCATAAAATTAAGGACAGTTTATATAGGTTTGTATAGGTTTGTTCTCAGTACACATTTATGGAACCTAATCATGTCTCAGAAACTTGCTCATCGCAAATGTATCTAATGAGCAGGTGACAGGATCTTCTCCTTGAGGAGGCGATATGATTCATGAATATATTACTGACCCCATTATCCCCCCACAGGCCTGCTACTAATTAACAGGACTGAAAGTGAAGTTATGGTTTGCAAAATGTGAATATGTTTAACCATGAATAGCATGGCTTCTATGAACCAAGACATTTAGCCAAAGACCGGAGTTTTCTGTGCGCCATCGTAGCAGAGCAGCAGAACAACCTCAGGGCCTCGGAGTGCAAAGCGTCGGGCCACTGTTTTTTCGACTCGTGGGTCTGAGCCCCCGCCACCCGTGGAGGCAGCTTCGGAACAACCGCCGGAGCAACGGAGTGCAGTTTGGGACTGTGCAGATCGGACTGACGGCACTCCCTATTCTGCTTGTCCCGCTGGCTTGAGCCTGTTGATCGCGGAGTGCTGGGGTGCTGCGAAATTAGATCAGCGGCGGCAGTTCCCAGATTGCTTAACCTGTGGGCTTGAGCCCGCCTCTCTACGGAAGCAGCCCGGAGACCTCTGAAACGGGGGCGGCGTGTGACACGAACCACTGTGTTGACCCACCCGCCGTGCACGCCTGGAACTTCTGCTTTGGGGAAAGAAGTTTTGACTGTTAGTGCCATATTCCTAAGTTCCCGGGCTCTTTCTCTTCATCCTGTTTCACCTTTTGCTCCCTCCCAGCCGCCGTGAGGATTGCAACCACCACCTTCAGCAGCCTGGTTAGGAGTCTACAGTGGCAGAGACAGCATCAGCATTAACAGCGGAGTGGGGCAGAGTGAGTGAGCCCCCCACCGGAGAGTTTATCAACGTCAGCCTGTGATAGCAGGCCAACTATCTCTATAATCTTGTAATCTGAACTATAAGATCAGGGAGGCTCAGGGGCGAACCATTAACATCAGGAAAAGTCAGCAACTGGAAAAAAGCCATGGTCACCCAGGAGAAGGGAAAGGAAGCCAAAGTCACTAAACGTCAAGGAAAATCAAAATCTCAGCCTAATGAAGGCCCATGATTTGATCTTTCAAATCAAGGGGACTCAACTGGAAGGAAAAGATCACAGGGAAATCTTTCGGACTCTAGGCAAACAACTTTTGCCATTCAACCTAAAATCTACACAAAATTCGCCTTTCTAAAAGATGCAGGTGCAGTGTTGTTCTCCACTAATGACAATCTTGGGGCCTGCAAAAACCATTATTGTCTACCGCGCCAACTAAGTGTGAATTGTCTCCCGAATCTATTCACTGCGATCTCCAGTATCCTACTATACAAGCTTCACCTTCAGACCTACATACGAAGGGGGAAATCAGGCTTTTAACAAATCCTTCTTAATACTTGAATCCATCAGAATCCAAGACAGAGCCTATGCAACCATGTCCCAAGGACTTAAATGAGAGCTTTCCTTGCTCCCAGGCAAGTAGCGGCATGCAGGGCATTATTTCGCAAAATAAACTAATTGTGAGAAGTCCCACACCCTTCAGTAACTCAGGGATTCCTAATAGCATGCCAAAATCAAATCTCCGGCAAGATAATACTTTACCATCAGTATTTACAGAGTCCCAAGAAGGAGAAGATAGAGAGCCGCTTTCATGTTTAAAGACCCCAGAATGGGACAAAATTCTTGCAGCCTATATGCAGGATCCTCACAAATCACCAATTCGAACTTGTGAACTTGATAAGAGGGAAACAAGTCCAACTGAAGCACAAATAATGCCTACGTTTGCTGCCTGGAACTCCCTCCTGAGTATGGCCCAGCTATCAGCCGACGCGTTACAACTGCAGTCTAAAAAAAAAAAAACTGCAGTCTAAAAAGATGGATATCCAACTTTCGTTACTGAATACTATGGCGGGGTACATAGTAGGGATCGATGCTAAGCTTATAGAATTAAACTCCCTTATAAAAAGAGTGCAGGACAATACCTCCTACGCTCAAATAGTGTGTTCTTGCTCTAAAATCGTCGAAAAACTGGCATCGGTCTCCTCAATCTTAAATGATCTATTAACAAATGTGAAATAATGCACACAACCTGAGAGGCCGTCCAATCGGACAACAAAATTAGAAGGCTCCTCTTGTCTCAACCGTATGGGGGATGACACCTTTGGTTCTAGCAATCAAATGAAAAATTTAAGCGTGAAACTATTATCCAACACGGACTTCCCAAAGGGAAAGAGTATCAAAGAAAGGCAGCCAACATTCCCCAATACTGTGGAAGGTGGGCAAGATCCAAATATAGGAAATATCAAATATAGACGCGCACAAAAATGAAAGGGACGGAATAAAAAAGTTACAGGCCTGATGAAACTCTATCCCCTATTTGAGACCTTACAAGGACCAAATGCAAAGTGGTGCAAAAAGAAACTGAGTTTATACAAGGAGAAGAGGAAAAGGGATCATCATGCCATTCAGAACCGAATTGTGTAAAGTCACTAAAATTCAAACAGCAGCTAGTATCCATAAGGCACCCCACTGTACTCTTCTAGCACAGCAAGTAACCGCCTCCAAGCCTACGACAATTCAAACTGAGGTAACATCTGATAAAATAACTCTATCTCTAACAGATAGAGCTTTAAGGGCTAGAAATAGCTTAAGGGATGAAGTACTAGCTATAAAAATCAGAAATAACGTCTCTACACAGACAGAAAAAACATTAACTACAAATCCAATAGTGGATCTATTTCCGACGTCTTCCATTAGTGTTCAACTTATTATTTCCTTTGGAGACTCTACGAACATTACAGTACCTAGTACGAGCCAGCAAGAATATATTCTTAAGGTACCAGACCACGTCAAAACAATTTCCAGCCCTATCTCTATAAACATTGTTGTGTCTAGCTTGAGCCCGCAAGTAAACATTCCCTAAGTACTAGACCACATCAAAATAAATTCCAACTTAGAAAACCTTCGAGCCAAAGCAAAAATTGATTCAAACAATGCTCCAGTCCTAATTCTGATCCCGGAATATGTATCTAGAGGCAGACATAATATCCTAAACAGGGGAAACATTCTAAGACCATTAGCAGCTATTCCAAATCTAAGCAATATTACAACTATAGACCTGGCTGCAATACAATTTGATAACTCAGATGCGGCATCTGGGGGTGAAGTAACTGAAGCCACTTGGTCCTCAAGTGAAATTGCAAAAAGAATTCTTGTGGAAGGCCCAGCACTCAAAAAATGGGAAATAAAGGATATCCCTGGACAATACCCTCTGCCTCTGCTACCACAAGGTCAAAAAGGGCTACTAGACACGAGGAAGGAACAAACCACCTCTGTCCTAAAGGGAGCAATGGGCTCCACATACACAGTGTGTTTTGCAAACAAATCCCATGCAGTTTTAGAACGGGCTGCCCAGGTAAAGCCGCAAGATGGCATTAGAGATATAGTAAGGACAGTAACACTCACTCGTATTTCACCATGACAAAATTCAGGCTGAATGAATCAAAAAAGGCTCAACACCAGACTACTACGTATGTGCTCCTGGAATATAAATGGCCTAAATTTCAAATTGTTTGATCCGGAGTTGCGTACTTATCTAGCGTCCTTTGATAATATTTTCCTCCAGGAAACTTGGTTAATGGAACCCATCTTTATACAAGGATTGATAGGCTTTTTCACACCTGCTATAAAACATGCAAAATATGGACATCCTTCAGGTGGGCTGGCCACTTTTATCATGATAGCTAGTGGAATCCTAGAAACAGCTTTAGGTAAAAAGGACACGGGAATGAACGTGACCAAATGTACTATAAACATCCAAAAAGTTGCGACCGAAGTCATTTTGATCAATACTTACATCCTCCTTAAAAACAAAGTTGACAGTAGTAAAAAGTTTGTTCGTGAATTAACAAGATTGCTGGAGACAGAGAATACGACCCACTTTATAGTATCTGGGGATTTCAGCCTATATTTAATGGGCTCTTCGGCAAGTGATATATTAATCTCCCAATCTGAGTTTTGAGAAATACCTGATCAGGGCAGCAACACACTGGGGAAATGGTCAAAAACAGGTCGCCAACTTCTGGATGATCTTGAACATCTATCTCTTTAGGCCGTTAATGGAAGGTTCCAAACAGATAAGCCCCCTAATGCTACATATCACTCTAGCAATACTAGTTCATGTTTGGACTATATAATTGTCTCTCTGACTTTATTTCAACTTTTTGCTCATTTCAAATAAAGGACAGAACTGGTAGTGACCATCTCCCACAAGAAGTTATATTTTCCCCACACATTACTCATTCAACGCATTTAAGGGAGATAACAGACAAAACATATTTAATAAATTGTAGAGTATTAGGAGCTCAACGGTTGGGCTTGACCAATTGCACAAAACTGTAATGGATACGCTCCAGCAAATCTCAAGCAACGAAAGTACAGCAGTAAACATGTGGGAATGACTCATATGTATACTTCAAGAAAAGCATTCTAAACCTGTAAAACCCAAAGATAACACCAAAATATACAAAGAAACCGCTACTGCAAACCATGAAATCTGATTTCGGAAATATAAATCTAGAATTAACAAAGCATTGAGAATGCTTAGGAGTAAGCCGGGTGACTTAACTGCCTTTGTAGCACTGAAGTCAAATAAAGAACAAATCAAAAAGCTAAAATGGAGAATTCAAAGAGACAAAGACAACGACCTATGGGCCAAATTGCTTTTTGATACAAAATATAAAAATGGCTCTAGATTCTGGTCCACAGTAAATCAACTCCTCAATCCAGACAACAGAGGAATTGATTCTCATATTACAGAGGCTACGTGGGTCCAATATTTAAGAACCTACTTCAACGATATATCAGAAGAATATTTACAGATGAATCTTCTGGTAATCCCATCAAACATGCAGAACAAGGGCTTGTCAGACAGTCGGAGTCAAACATAGAAATGATAAAAAAACAGATAATGAAAGGACGGAAAGAGGGGGCCCCAGGCCCAAATTGTGAATCTCCTGCGGTCTTCAAATACAAGCCAGACCTTTGGGCTGAAATTCTGGCACCAGTATTTATTGAGGTTAGGAGCATACAAATTATTCCTGAGTCCTGGAAGGGGTCGATTACATCTCCCATATTCAGAGGGGGAATAGATCGCTCCCAGGAAATTATCGGCTTATAACATTGATGGATGTTGAGGCCAGGTACTTCGCCGGAACTGTCCTGGAGGAGTTGACATCATGGTCTTCTAACAACAACATAATTCCGTACAATCAGACTGGGTTTATAAAATCGACCGGCACAATCACAAATATCTTGGTAATTTCTTTACTTATGGGTGCCGCCCATGCATCAAAATCTCCTTTATATTTCTGTTATATTGACTTTAAATCAGCCTTTGACTGTTTAGACCGGGGGAACTTATGGCGGAAAGGAGCAGATTGGGGTATAACAGAATCTCTTGCACACGTTGATAATGCTTCATAATGATACCTGGGTTCAAGTTAAAATAGGAGCTGGCACAAATTTTTCTCGGAAAATTCAAACTACCCGAGGCCTAAAACAAGGTTGTTTATTGACACCAACCATATTTAACCTTTTCTTGGTGGACCTGATGGAAATGTTGCAATTATGCAACCCTCATGCCCCGAATCTAGGGGCGAATTTAATATCATCCTTTCTATATGCTGATGATGTAGAATTGGTGAGTCACACTTGGGTGGGGTTCCAACGACTTCTTGATACAATATTTACTTACTTGCAAACCAACAGCCAGCAGAGTAATTACGGGAAAACGAAAACTATGTGTTATAACGTTAAGAAAATACAAACACAGGCTTGGTTCATGAGTAAAGAGCAGTTGAAAAACACAGCCGCATACAAATATCTTGGAGTAAGTATCGACAATAAAAAGAACTTTCTTGCGCAGACGGAGGCAATCAAAAAGAAAGGCCTGCTTTTACCTGAAGCTTTTAAAAACTTGAAGAAAAAGGTAGCTGGATCGGTTTTGATCTCACTACATGAATTTCATACGGAAGTGTGGCTTTAAGAGGGCAGGATGCAACCACGTTGGACAATGTAGTCTCCCAAACTTATAGGATTATATTTTCCTTGCCAAGATATACCTCCCCCACGCTTGCAACCAAGATGGCCGCTTAGGCTCCCGGCTCCGCCGACCCCCGTCCCCCGCTGGATAATCCTGCTACATATCCTGAAATTTCGCCCTTCTTCCGGGTGTGTGAACCGTTACGCTGTACTTTGGTGCGATCCCGGTATTGTTCTCAGCTTTGTGGACGAAGTTACGTCGAGTTTTAGTTTGGGGCCTACACCGGGGACTCGAGTACTGGCCCAGCAGGGTTCCAGTTGAATAACATCGGCTGTGGGTGAACATCAGGGTCCGGTCCCTGGACGTGGAAAAAATTTTTAAGCCCGATTTTGACGGCGGTTGCTGCTCTAGCTTAACATCGATGGAGGGTTGATGAGGCATAACAATGCGCTGTGGGTGTGGGTCCCTGGCCCGGAGACCTGGTTTGCCTCTGCCGGTGTTTGCCGGGTTGGGATCTACGCTTGTGGCACCGGAGCCTGGATCGCGACCTTGGTACGTCCTCGGTCTCTCTCTGCTACAGTCCGTCCCAAAATTTGTCGATTTCCCCGGGGTAGGCTTGACCTCGGGGGGATGCGAACATGCGTGTCTTGGAACAAGATTCGGTGGGACGAACTGAGTATGAACCGTCGATACGATCTGTATTGGCAACCATCGGGGCACTACACTCCCATGTGGAGTCCATTGTCCGGAAAATGACTGCGGCTGCACACGGACTCGGACAAGTGGGACCGGAACCAGCGCCGTCTCAATCTCCTGATCAGCTTATACCACCCACGGCGGTCCCTGTAATGGCAGTGGGCCCTGTGCCACGAGAGGTGTCGGAGCTTCATGGCAATGTGATGGCTGAAAATCGTGTACTCGACGTGCTTGACAGACTGCCAAACGCACCATAATCGTCTACTAAGTATGGTTTAATTGTCGATCCCCTTCCGGACACTCTCGATGGGAACTATATATGGAACGATTCAGCGTGTATTCCCTCTTCGACGCTTTCATTATTCTCACACAGACAACGATGTTGGGAGCTTATGTCGATGAGGAAGTTGAAGTTGGGGCAATTTATAGAGCACACGTTTACCAAAAAGGTTTCATGGCGCTAGTGCTGTGCAGTTCCCATAAAAGACAACTTAGACTTCAAACGCTCTGATGAATAACCAGGTCTTTAAACCTTTACGGAATTCCAAGTATGATGGGGAAAACGAAGGTTGTCAGGGAGGGCATTCCAAAACCTGGGCGCCAAAAAGGAGAAACACGACCCCCCAGGTTTCTTCCTGACAAAACGATGAACAACCAAGAGGTTTTTTGACAACGACCGTAAATTCCTGGAAGGAGTGTAGTTTAGGAGCTGTGATGCCATATAATGGGGAGCTAAGCCCGCCAGAGATTTAAAAATAAGGCATCCTAATTTGAATTGGCATCTATGAGTAACCGGTAACCAATGCAATTGCCTAAGAAGAGGGAGGGCATGATGGAATCTAGACCGACTATAAATTAACCTAGCAGCCTGATTTTCAATGAGCGGAAGTCGGCGCAATTCATAAGCAGGAATGCCAATATACAAAGAATTGGCGTAGTCCACCTTAGAGATTACAAGGGCCAGGAGAATAGACTTCAAAGCTTCAATAGTAAAAAAACTGGAAACTTTCCGAATCACACGGAGAGACAGGAAGCAGGAAGAAACAATAATGCTGATCTGAGTGTGCATCGACAAATCATCATTGATTTTAATGTCCAAGCTTTTCACAGATTTAGACGCAGAAGGGGCAGGTCCAAGAGAGGGAGGCCAAAAGTTAGAACACCAAGGATTGGGCGAACCTCCGAACAAGACGAGCTCCATCTTGTCGGGACTTAACTTTAAATGGTTCGTACACATCCAATCCTGGATAAAAATCATAGTGTTTTGAAAGTGGGAAACAGAATCAGGGGAAGCAGAAAGGGTAAAGATAAGTTGGAGGTCATCAGCGTAATTGTGACCTACAAACGGCGCAAAGCATAAATTAAAGGAAAAATATAGAGATTAAAAAGAAGGGGAGAGAGAGCGGAACCCTGGGGAACACCACAGGTAACCGCTCAGGGGGGGAGAACAAAAAGGGGACAACCGGACCACCTGTCGGCGGTTCTCCAAGAACGAGGAGATCCAGCTTAGGGCAACATCCAAGATGCCAGCGCATCCGACACGGTCGACCAAAAGAGAGTGGTCGACTGTGTCAAATGCCGCTGATAAATTGAGGAGTATCAGAGCCTGGGAAGAGCCATGATCAGCAGTCACTCTTAGATCATCCAGGACCGAAAGGATAACTGTTTCGGTCGAATGGGTAGGCCGAAAACCAGCCTGGTAAGGTTCCAGATGGTTAGAGGCTTCGATAAAGGAGCTCAAACAGTGAGTTACATGTCTCTCCAACACCTTGCCCAAGAAAGGGAGCAAGGAGATGGGACGGAAGTTAGACGAGACAGGGGGATCGGCGCCTTCCTTTTTCAAAACTGGAACAATCTTGGGGGACTTAAAAAGATTAGGGACAACACCTGATGACAAAGATTTATTGAGCAAAGCAAGAGGTGGGTCCAGACAGATTGAGAAGATCTGCCGGAGGATATGCGAGGGGCAGCTATCAGTAGGAGAGCCCGATTTCGTAGACTTCACTAAACTGAAGAAAATCTCAGTGGATATAGGCGGAACGTACGTAAACGAATGAGTGCTAGGAGGCGGAAGAGGGGGATCAAAGGAAAAAGAAGGAAGGGCAATGTGTTGTTTTATTATAGAGATTTTAGTAAAGAAGAAATCGTGGAGGGAGTCACATAAATCTTGGGATGGTTGAGGTTCAGCAGTCACTCTATCCAATTTACACAGGCTGTTGAGGATGGAAAAAATGTCCTTAGGCTTGTTAGGAGAGGATGCAATCAGTCCAGAGAAGTATTGAATCTTAGCAGCAAGAATGTCTTTTTTATATTCTCTGAGGATAGTAGAGTAGAACAATTTATCAGAAGGGGCATAGCCCTGACGCCACTTTCGCTCAGCCTGTCCAAGCTGGAGTTTTTTTGCTTGGAGCGAAGAAGAGAACCACTTTTGTGAATCGTGTGAGGGCAAGAGACGAATTGATCTCAAAGGGACCAACTCCTCACACGATGAGTTGAGCCAGGTGTTAATGGCCACGGCCTGGTCATGGAGAGATAGATCAAGATAGTTACCATCTAGTAAGCTAGAAGCGACGAGAGAGGCACACAGAGCGCTAATATTGGCTCGTCCCTAGTTCTTGACTTTAATGTTAACGGGAGGGGGGGGTACTAACCACAGGGTTTAATGGAAAGGAGAAGGAAATTAAATAGTGGTCAGACCACAAACAGGGAAGGACCGAAAGTAAAGAAACATCCAGATTAGCTGACCAAATTTGGTCAAGGATGTGACCAGATGTGTGGGTGGGAAGCTCAACCAATTGAGTCAAGTTCAAATCAGTGAGTATCATCGTTGATGCCGACAGGGTTCCCATTGTCTTTGCAACTTTGCCTCGCCTCGTACGGAACTTTACTGAACTGTTTCCACATTTCGAATATCCTGCGGAGGCGAAAACCTTCCTGGAGGGGGCTTGTACGCCTGATCGGAAGGGTCAAGGATGAGACTAATTGTTGGGGTTTGGCACCATGGGTTTTCTGAAGTGAGATTCGTTACCATTGTGTTTACGGGAGGTAGGGTGGTAGCTGCTGTTTCCCCTGTTTAGTTTGAACTTTGCCTCTTAATGGTGTTGTGTGTTTCTTATGGGGATTCTTGGTTCTGGCAGGGGGGAGGGGGGACCGGGGGCCCGTATTGAGATGTCCTCCTCCAAGTTTTACTACATTTTGTACCTAGTTAGATGGGGCGACAGGCACACAGCTAGTTGGGGATAGGTTGCAAGCCATATGCTGGGGTGCAGGGTGGGGGGAGGGGTGTTTAGTCCCTATTGGTAGTTTTTATGTCTGAAATCCTTCAAAATCCTGATATAGGTGGTCTCATTGAGTAGCGGAGTTGTATTAAGGGGTAGACGGGTTCTGGTGGGGATATCATTTGCGTGAGTCAGTCAATTGCTACGTAATTTATTATCGTGTTCGGTATGTGGATGTAACATCGTAACCTTATTGTCGCTGCACCCTTCCCCCTCCCTCATACTCTGGGCTGTTACTCAATGTTTGTCCTGGTTTCCTGGGGAGGTGGTGTTGGCGGTAGGCGGCTGCTTGACTATCCTGATTGTAGCACGGCCACATGCCAGATGTAACTCGTGATCGTACATTATTGATGATTCTCCGTCTATATCCCCTGAATGTATATTATTAATCCTTCATTCTGCGATGTAAACCACCTGTTATTGTTTTTTCCCTGTTTTTGTCTCTTCAATAAAAAGATTTAATTAAAAAAAAGATATACCTCCCCGGCTCAGATAAGGTTAGAATTCCGACTGATTAAGCAATCACTAGCCAGGCGCTACTCACATATAACATGCTGGAATTAAATTAGAAAAGCTGAATTGAATACACTGAATCATTTTCTGTGGGATGAGTTACAGCATCGTCATACATCACCAGGAAGAGAGTATCTGCAAGAGTCTCTCGAACATACAGGTCTTGTCCAGCTTTGGGAAATGTCAATTGACCAACAGGCCTTTAAACATTTAGTAAAGAAGTTTCTTAAAATTCAATCAGCTACAGAAGATAACGCTACACTAGCTCAAAGGGCACATGGGTGGATGACACTAAACAATTATAAGTTCATCTCAGCGCAAGATTACTTTGCCACCGGTTATCCAGTTTTTATTAAGCAGCAGTTCTTAAGATACCAGCTGGGGTTACTACCAGACAAAGAACACATGGCTCCATGGTAACGCAGTAATCTACTCGTCACTTGTCGCCTTTATGGGAGCTGCAAGGAGGATCGTTTGCATTTTGTTTGCTCCTGTAATACTGTAAGGGAAGAAAGAAAACAACTGCTAATGAAGGCCTTTAACCAAAGAGGAATACGAACAAGAAGATTTTAGCCTTCTCCGACCCAGGGGACAATCAACTAAATTGCTGTTTTGTCAAATTTCTACTAAAAGTAGAGCAAAGACTTAAAGAACATGAAAATCATCTAGTGTTTTTGACATAAGAAGCAATTTAACTGTTAAAGTAAACCGTTAGAAGCAAAATTGAGTCCCCATAATATTATTAGGGGCTGAACCATCAACTCTAATTGAATCCCCCTAAGGACAACCAATGAAATAGAATACTTTCCTTGAATGTTCTATTTGCTTAAACCGCGACTTACGCTTGCCTCCTACCATTAGAAATATTTTGATACTATAGATTTTATATTCCAATTTTTGCCACACCACGAATTTCAGATTTTATTATGTATATATCAGTTATTATCAAATGATAACATTAATTGGTAGGCTGTTAGGGACGAATTCTCATCTATTGAGATATATATGAATTGCAATGTTTCTGTGTACCAGCATCTTCAATTTTTTAATCTGTTATATTTGAAAAACTGAATCTGAAGATTTTATTAATGATTTTAACTCACTATGTAAATATATATATCCTGTATATTTATTGCAAGGGTTTTAAATAACCAAGAAATTGTTTAAAATAAAACTCAAACACACTCAAAGACATTTAGGAAGCCACTGAGAGGCTTGTTGATTCTTCAAACCAATCAGTGGTGCTGGCACAGGTAAGAGCGGTGAGGAGGTAGAGTGTGGCGGTGGGGCTGGCCATGGCGGGCCGTGGTGGGGTGTGGCAAGGGAGGATTGGAGGGAAGTCAGGAAGTGACAGGATAGGTAAAATTATATTTAAAAAAAATCAAAAACACTTACCTTGCACTCACCCATTGCTGATTGCAAGGTAAGTGGTTTAATTCATTTTTGTGTTTCATTTAACCTAACCCGTCATCTGTTGACTTTCCCATCCTGCCTCACAGCTCTAACCTGTGCTGGCAGCCACTGAAACCAATAAAGAACGACCTCCATATTTGTTTATAAAATAGATCACAGCACCCTTTGCCATATATGTATAAAACTATAATACTATATTATATATGCAGGAATACATGACTATGTTTTCATACCCTCCCCAGAAGACTTACATGGGTGCCCCTAATGTGTCTAAGCAGGCTGTGGGACCTGAAGAGTAGGGGCTTAGAGAGTATGGGGGCATATTACCAAGCAATAGCGATAATTATCGCTATTGCTTGGTTAGAGACAAAAATTTACCGCTGAGCTGCGGCGATTTTTATAGGGGTTTATCGCAAATGCGATAAAAATCGGCCGCAATGCATGAATATCGCTGAAAAGTCAGCGATATTCATGCATTACCAAGCTAATGCTCTTAGCCATGTTATCCACCTCCCATTGGATAACATGGCTAAGAACTGCTCAGAGCAGGTGTTAGCTTTTGGAGATATTCGTGCTTAGCACGAATAGCTCCAAAAGTTGGTAATAGGAGATAGCGATGTTAGTGACTGTTTCCAGTCGCTAACATCTTGGCACGCCCACTTTGCATGTCTATAGTGATAAATATCACTGACATGCAAAGTGGGGCCCAAGATGGTCGCTATCTCCTACTAGCTGTCGACTGGTGTTAGCGACAGCTAGGTAATAGGGAGATAATTTTATCTCCGCTTTCTTGGCTTTTAAAGCCAAAAAATCGGAGATAAACCCCCTTGATAATATGCCCATTATGTCTTAAGGGCTGTGTGGTGCTGCTGAGGTTAACCCAAGCTGAGGAGCACACCAACCGCAAGATGGAGGACAGGGGCCTTATTTATGAAGGCCTTGCGCCGCCGGTGCGTCACTTTTAACATGGGAAAAAGTGACGCACCGGTGGCGCAAGGCTTTCATAAATGAGGCCCCAGGTCCTTTGAAAGGAGAGCAGAGACATTCAGCTTTCTAAGGGAAATAAAGAGTTAGAGGCTCGGAAGCATGAAGAAACCTTTCCTGGTGGCTAGAGGAGGCCACCAGGAACAGCACAAGACACAAATATATTAAATCTACCCAGTGGGGCACGAGTAAACAGCCATTTAACCTGGTCCCCCTGGGTTGCCGGGACCAGGCACACATAGTGCTCCGCTTCATGGGCGTCCGCAGGGGAGGGCAAGGGGGGGCACTTGCCCCCCCTGGAACACAGGTGCGTCACTATTGGCAGCCCCCACAGTGGTGTTTGTCTGCAGGGCCGTCAATTTTAAAAGCGTGAGAAAGCGCTTGCAATGACGGCCCTGCTTGATGAGCGGGAAAACTGCTGCTGATGGACAAGAGAGAAGGTTGGGGCCTGGCTGCTCCCATAGCATGAAGCAGAGGCGCACCTAGAGTAAAATTTCGGGGAGGGGGGGCACATTTTTCAAGCTAAAGACAGAGTGGAGCTGCAGGGGCCCTGGGATGGGGTGAAAACAATCAAAGCCTCATTAAGGAGCAAAAGGTCTTTGAAAGACCTGTGAAGTACTCGGGTGCGGCTGTGTGTGCACCAGGGAAGATGTCTCATCCCGGGCTGCCACACACAATGGAAGCTCTGTTATAGAGGGTTTGTACTGTTAGGAGTTTCTCCCACTTTTCCACAATCCTCTCTCACTTCTCCACAATCTTCTCCCACAGCTCCACACTCATTGCACCATCTACTCTTGATTGAATTAGGAGAACGGTTTGAACATTAGAACTAGAAATAGTGCAGCAAAAGGGAGTGAAAAGGTTTTAGAATACTGTTCATGACATTATCAGTGCTGTCCCCTATGATCATCCATCCCCCATTCCATACTAACGAACTACGAAGGCAGAACACCCGGCACCGAATTGCACAATTCGGCCAGAGATGCAATGGGTGTGTCTGCCTGTTTTTTGCACCATTAGCACTAGTATTATAGAAGGGTCTGCAGATGAGATGGATTAAAGAGTTTACGCCTTGAGCTCCAAAGGGGCAGTCCCTCATGTTCATTGCAGCATCGAATGTAGCCCCTGGACCACTGTCTGTACTCACTGTCGCCTGACATGATTCCCGAAGGGAAAGCTGCTCCCACAGAGACAACTTTTCTTTTCTGAATCATGTACCAACTGCAGTTCAGTGTTGGTGTCGGATCAATGGTTTGCGACTGCAATTGCGTTTGAAAACCATTGATACATGTCATTGTAAATTGCAATTTGAAGATAGCACCCTTTCCACTGCCCCCCAAATTCCAATATGGAGTAAGACGCAGAGCCCCTTTTGTCAATCATGAATGTTATACACAACTCTAAAAAGGGATTTTGCAGTAGCAACCACTGTGATGCTGCAAATTGTAAGCTTTATGACCACAACATCCGTTTGTATATGCGGGCCCTGGTTATTTAGATAACGCAGGATGTGCAGTGAAAGGAATGACGTTACAAATGAGTAGTGCCTTTAATGCTCTGGACATGCTAGGATCTCCAATCTACCTCTCTACCTCTCTTTCTCTCTCTACCTCTCTCTCTACCTCTCTCACGCAACTTCTCTACCTCTCTCGCTCTACCTCTCTACCTCTCTCTCTCTACCGCTACCTCTCGCTCTACCTCTCTATCTACCTCTCTCTCTCTACCTCTCTCTACCTCTCTCTCTCTACCTCTCTCTCTCTCTACCTCTCACTCTCTCTACCTCTCACTCTCTCTACCTCTCTCTCTCTACCTCTCTCGTTCTACCTCTCTCTCTACCTCTCTCTCTACCTCTCTCTCTCTACCTCTACCTCTCTCTCGCGCTCTCTATCTCTCTCTCTCTCTCTCTCTACCTCTCTCTCTCTACCTCTCTCTCTACCTCTCTCTCTCCCTACCTCTACCTCTACCTACCTCTACCTCTCTCTCTCTACCTCTCTCTCTCTACCTCTCTCTCTCTACCTCTCTCTTTACCTCTCTCTCTCTCTCTCTCTACCTCTCTCTCTCTACCTCTCACTCGCTCTACCTCTCACTCGCTCTACCTCTCTCTCTCTCTACCTCTCTTGTTCTACCTCTCTCTCTCTACCTCTCTCTCTACCTCTCTCTCTCTACCTCTACCTCTCTCTCGCACTCTCTATCTATCTCTCTCTCTCTCTCTCTCTCTCTACCTCTCTCTCTCTACCTCTCTCTCTCCCTACCTCTACCTCTACCTACCTCTACCTCTCTCTCTCTCTCTCTCTACCTCTCTCTTTACCTCTCTCTCTGTCTACCTCTCTACCTCTCTATCTCTCAACCCCCCTCTCTCTCTCTACCCCTCTCTCTCTTTACCTCTCTCTCTCCCAACCTCTACCTATCTCCACCTACCTCTACCTCTCTACCTCTCTCTCTCTCTGTCTACCTCTCTACCCCTCTCTCTTTCTCTACCTCTCTCTCTCTCCCGCTACCTCTCTCTCTTTACCTCTCTCTCTCCCTACCTCTACCTCTACCTATCTCTACCTACCTCTCTCGCTCTACCTCTCTCTCTCTAACTCTCTCTCTACCTCTCTCTCTCTCTACCTCTACCTCTCTCCCTACCTCTCTATCTCTCTCTCTACCTCTCGCTCTCGACCTCTCTCTCTCTACCTCTCTCTCCCTACCTCTACCTACCTCTACCTCTCTCTCTACCCCTGTCTCTCTACCTCTCTCTCTCTACCTCTCTCTTTACCTCTCTCTCTGTCTACCTCTCTACCTCTCTCTCTCTTTACATCTCTCTCTACCTTTCTCTCTCTTTACCTCTCTCTCTCCCTACCTCTACCTCTACCTATCTCTACCTACCTCTACCTTTCTACCTCTCTCTCTACCTCTCTCTCTACCTCTCTCTCTACCTCTCTCCCTACCTCTCTCTCTACCTCTCTCTCTACCTCTCTCTACCTCTCTCTCTCCCTCTCTCTCTCTCTCTACCTCTCTCTCTCTACCCCTCTCTCTCTCCCTACCTCTACCTATCTCTACCTATCTCTACCTACCTCTACTTCTCTCTCTACCTCTCTCTCTCTACCTCTCTACCTCTCTCTCTACCTGTCTCTCTACATCTCTCCCTACCTCTCTCTCTACCTCTCTCTCTCTACCTCTCTCTCTACCTCTCTCTCTATCTACCTCTCTCTCTCTACCTCTCGCTCTCTACCCATCTCTCTCTCTCTCCCTACCTATACCTCTACCTATCTCTACCTACCTCTACATCTCTCTCTACCTCTCTCTCTCTCTCTCTCTCTCTACCTCTCTCTCTTGCTCTCTCTCTCTCTACCTCTCTCTCTCTCTCTCAAACTCTCTCTCTCTCTCCTTACCTCTACCTCTACCTATCTCTACCTACATCTACCTCTCTACCTCTCTCTCTACCTCTCTCTCTCTACATCTCTATCTCTCTCTACCTCTCTCTCTACCTCGCTCTCTACCTCTCTCTTCCTCCCTCTCTCTACCTCTCTCTACCCCTCTCTACCACTCTCTCTACCTCTCTACCTCTACCTCTCTCTACCTCTCTCCCGCTACCTCTCTCTCTCTCTCTCTCTCTATATATATATATATATATATATATATATACTTCTCGCTCTACCTCTACCTCTCTACCTCTCTCTCTCTCCCTATCTCTACCTCTCTACATCTCTCTCTCTCTACCTCTCTCTACATCTGTCTCTCTAACTCTCTACACCTCTCTCTCTCTACCTCTCTCTACACCTCTCTACATCTCTACACCTCTCCACCTCTCAACCAGTTGAATTACTGGAAGCCCAAACCATCAATATTTCAAATCTGCGGATGAAATGTGGGTAGGATGAGCCGTGCATCTCAGAAAGGGATGTCCTTTTTACATAATTTGTATTTAATAGAATTGGGAAGCAGGAGAACAGTTTCACAGTTGAGATAGGGATTCACATACACTGGTGACAGCTTTTGAATTGGCTTTAAAACCATTCAAAGATGACTGCAGTATCTACGTGGGATGTGGTGGACTAAGTGGCAGCTGGAGTCCTATAGCACTTCTTGTCATTTAAAAAGAAACAGCACTGACATAGCCAATAGGTCTCCCCTTTGGGACCTTATAAGTGTTTAGGTACCCACTACAATATCCTTGGTGCAACAACATCAAGTGTTGCATGGCTAAACACTTATAAGGTCCCAAAGGTGAGACCTATTGGCTATGCCAATGCTTGTTTGTTTTTTCCTCTCTTTCATTGTAGTTGCCAGGTCATCTGCTGTGGAGCCTCACACTGTTTTTCTCCCACTCCATGGGTTTCTTTGTTTATTTAAGCTCTTTGGCTTAATAGATTTTTTTATTTGTTTATTTAATACTTGTGCTGAATCATGTCGGAGGATGGTGATGAAGTACAAATGTTGCCCCCCCCCTGGAAATATTTCTGCGGACGCCTATGCTCCGCTTAAGAAACTTTCACAACTCCCCCGGGAAGGCCAATGGATAAAAGCTTGGCAACTAGGAGGGTTTGTTTGTATGTGAAGCTCCCTCACAGGAGTTAATTCACTGCCGGGGTCTACCATCTCTGCAGTAGCAGATATGATGAGAAAAAAGGAATTTAAAAAAAAAGAAAAAAACATTACTTCTGCTGCGCTGTCAGGTCTCCAGGGACTAAATAAGGGACCAAGTCGGGCACTGCTCCCAACCCTCGTGTCTGGAGTGGCGGGTGTGCCTGGCATCATGCCACCCACCCGCAGTCAGCATAAACGGGACGAATGCCTCTAATGCTCCCGTGAAGGGCCGAAATTGGTGGTCGCTCCCGCCCAGCGCCACAAGGCAGTGTCGCCAGAGCATGCTGGGAGCCGGCAGCTCAGGCAGATGCTTTGGGGATCCCCTGCACCTTCAAAAAAAAATCCAGGGTATGGGTGCCCAAATTAGGATTTGGACATCCTTGAAATAAATTGCAGAGGGAGGCCTTTCAGGGGTATGAAGCTGCTTATAAAATGTTCATCGCTGAGGCTAAAAGAGTGGCCAGGATGCTCTGGGTTGGGACTTGTTTTGCATAATTTTTTTTTCATGGTGCCCAAGCGAGGCAGGAACCCCACCAACATTAAAACAAGTGTTTGTTGGTCTGTGTCTGGCGAGGCGGGTGGGCCTGGCATCATTCCACTCACGTGCAGTTGGCATGAATGGGAAGAATGCCTCTAATGCTCTTGTGACAAGCAGAAAATGGAGGTGGTTCCCGCACAGTGCTGCAAGGCAGACACGCATGAGCCTGCTGGAAGCCAGTAGCTGAGGCAGGTGCTTTGGGGACCCCCTGCACTTTAAAAAAACATGGCTGCCCAAATCGAGATTTTGTATAATTTGTTTTCATGGTGCCCAAGAGAGGCCAGGGACACCATCAACATTAAACCAAGTGTTTGTTGGTCTGCCAGGAGTGCGTTCAACTGTTTTCTTTGTGATGCCTTATGTCTTCTGGGAGTTGAATTGATGACCATTGGAGAGGTTTCCCAATATCTCAAGCACTCCTGGAGCTAGAGCTTTTGCTCATAGGCACTGGTGTGTGGGGACTGCTGTTGGTTAGTCCTAAGACAACTTGCAGCATGTTAAAAGTAGAAAAAAAAACTCAGAAACAAATGCTCTATTGACAATTATAAAATTGACAGGTCAAAACAAACACAGGGTAACAATCAATTATTACATGTTTCAGTGAAGGTCTTTCCAATGTTTTGAAATGCTTTATTGACAATCACACGGTTAACAGTGAGTCATTCAATGACCCAATGAATGCTGTTGTAAGATGATACCATCTACAACAGTTTAATGGTGTTGCAGTTATTGATTTAGACATATTTCTGCTCAGTTTGACTGGGATAGGAAATAGGCCCAGGCACCAAATTAAAAGCAAAATCAACAGTTAATGGACAGAATGCAGAACAATGACATACATTCACCTCAGTACAGAGATATGGGCCTAAATCCATTGGTTTTTTTGCACTCCACACCACCCCAGTTCAGACATGGCCATTTGCAAATCAGCCTTTACCCTGTGCCTCATGGGAACAGTCCAGCCCGAACTGCCAAGCCATGTCTTTCCTGGACCGGATTCAAGCATCCTAGGACCAGTTTCTGGCTATCAGCCGTCTTTAGCCAGGATAGCTTGACTCCAGTGGTGTGGAGAGCATGGGACTCACGTCTGAGCATACCCACCCCACTCGGGGTGACAAATGCAAAACCAACAGTTGATGGACAGAATGCAGAACAATGTCATACATTCACCTCAGTACAGAGGTCTGGGCCTAAATCCATCGTTTTTTTGCACTCCACACCACCCCAGTTCAGACATGGCCATATGCAAATCAGCCTTGACCCTGCGCCTCATGGGAACAGTCCAGCCCGAACTGCCAAGCCATGTCTTTCCTGGACCGGAATCAAGCATCCTAGGACCGGTTTCTGGCCATCAGCCGTCTTCAGCCAGGATAGCTTGGCCGTATGCCCGGTTATTGCGGGCTCCCAGAGGTTGCTCTCGCCGTCTCTGAGGTCCTTGCGGCTTGCCTATGCATCTCGTCTGTCGTGCACCACCCTGCATCCTCCTGCGTTTTGGTTCCTGCCTTCGCCGCTTCTTCTCTCTATGCTGCACACCATAGGGAGCCCTCCGGGGTTCAGCTTTGCCTGTGCCCTCTCTCCGGTCGCAGGCCTGCCGCTCATGCCCGCCGCTCACTCTTTTTACCCAGTGTAGCCCACTCCAGCCTGTCACCCATGGGTGTGGGCCTTCCTTATGGGTTCATGTAGCTAGAACCTCAGTGTCACGCAAGCCCCTTTTTCTTTCCTGGAGGCCCCCTGCTCTCCCAGGGCTCTCTCTGGGTCTGCTCATCTTTCCCCGTCCTCCTGGGGCCTCTCGGTTTCCCCTCAGCAGGCCTGTGTCTGGGGCGCAGTTCTTCTCGCCCCGTGCTGGCCCTAAATGCAGCCCCGGGCTTCTCGCGCTGGGCCCTGCATCCTCTGTGTGCCCCCCACCTTGAGGGGGTGCCTGCGATTGCTCACCACCGGGTGCCTCCTCTCTATAATAGGCCCTTATTCTGCATCTGGCACCCGGCTCTATTCCTTACACCGTCCTGTCTCTGCCAGTTGATGCCTCTGGCCGCCGAACTGTGGGATGAGAAAGGCTCCCACCTGGCCCCCTGGCATCCCTATAATCCTAAGTGCCCTCCTTCCACCTCCTTGGCCCTCTGGTGTTTCGCTGGGCTTAGGAGTTGGGGTAACCCGCTTGCTGCACGCCTCGTGGCCCCAAGCGATAGGGTGCCGGCCTGCGCTCCAGCACTTCGAGTTGCTCGTGGGGGGCCCACACCCCATGGACCACTCACCGTCTCCCTGCTGTGCTCCTCTGGACTCCGGTGGGCTTAGCTGGTCCGCTGCTAGCCTTCAGTGAGATCCGGCACCCAGAGCGGCCTCAGCCGGCCCTCGCCCATCTCACTGCCATTTTCCATCCCTGGCCTCTCAGGACTCTTTCTCCTCCGGAGTCGAGCCTCCCGGAGCGAATCACCCGGACTCTCGATTGCAGGCGGGCCACGGCGTAGACCTCCCTCGCTGATTCTATCTTTAGAGGGGAAACTGCTGAAATTTGGGTTGGAATGGGCAGGCGGGATTGGGGAAACGAGAGACACGTCTTACCCGCTCGCCATCTTGGCCAACGCTTATTACTTTTAAAGGATCAACAGTCTTCACAACTAATAGCCCACTTTCTTACATCATCTGTAAGTATTTGAGAGAAAGCATGCACTGCACATACAAGTGTAAGTGACAGTGAGTGCAGAGTGCAGAGTGCGTGTAAAGTGACAGTGAGTGCAGAGTGCAGAGTGCGTGTAAAGTGACAGTGAGTGCAGAGTGCGTGTAAAGTGACAGTGAGTGCAGAGTGCGTGTAAAGTGACAGTGAGTGCAGAGTGTAGTAGTAGAAAAAGCTTTATTCGATTTTAGCAGAATTATAAAATCATAAAAGCAACATCACCAAAAAATCGATACATGAAGTACACATAAATGACATTACATTTAAAAATTAGCTGTAGGTACGGTGGTTTTAAGAACACATTACATTTTTCCTTTTTCTGAAAACACTCTTTAAAAAGCCAACCATAGTAGCCACACACAGTTCATCATGTAACAGCTGGAGATACAGTAAAGCTGGGCGGCACTGGTGCCATGTTCCATTGTTTTTCAGGAGTGGTTTAATCCATTGGGCTCTCTCTTTACGATAAAATCCACAAAAGCAAATCACATGGAGGGTTGTTTGTCCAGCCCTCCCACCACATGGGCACTTAATAAGCATTTTGGACCAATTGTTGATTTTTGGAAAAGAAACTAGGCGAAAGAAAATGTCGAATCTAAACCTAGTGAGTAAAAACCTATCAAATCCCTTAGTGCACCACTTCAAATAGGGTTGCATGTTGTCCGATACAAGCGACATTTGGTGCCGCACCACCGATCCCTTGTTAAGCTCTACCCCTAGCCGCAAGGATTCCAGATGGTACCAACAGTTATTCTTTAGGTCTTTCCTCGAGATCTTACATAACCCCTCTGGTGAAGTAAAAAACTCGGGTTTCCTCATGTCTTGACAAAACTTTTGAATATAAGTTAGCCATGCTATTTTGTTTGAATTGTCCAGAGCCATAACATCGCGGATAATCTCTCTGTTAAGCTCCAGGTCAACTGCGGTCCAAACCCTGTGCCAGAGTAACAGTGGTTGCATCGCAATCAGATCACTAATATGACGAACCCCCAACTCGGCATGACAGTTATACACAGATAAACTAAAGGGTACAGCTAAAATAAACCTTAAAAAAGCATTTTCTACTGTTTGTATATCCCTGGTGTCTTGGATGCCCCAAACACCAGCCCCATAAATGGCCATGCTAACATATTTGGCCATATAAATTTTAAGTAAAATATCAGGGGGTCTTTTACCCCTCTTTCGTGAGAAAGCCATAAGTGCTGCAGTCGCTTTTTCAAAGGACAGGGTCCTACTCCTGATGGCTGGACCCCAATGCCCCCCACCCTCAAGGACTACTCCTAAGTATGAAAAAGATTTGGTGGCCTGCACTTTCTCCCTGCGTGCAAACAACTTGCAGGTTTTGGATTTGCCCCTAGCGCACGTCATCACAAAGGTTTTTTCCACATTCAATGTCAGACCCCTAGAGTCCATGAAATTAATATAAGCATCTAGGGCTGTCTGCAGGCCTCTCTCTGTCCTGGCCATAATGACGGCGTCATGTGCATATAATAGGGACACCACTTGTTTAGAATTAATTCTGGGTGAGTCAATAACTTTGGACACCAGAACATCCTCTAGGTCATTAGTATATAAATTAAAAAGAAGAGGCGCGAGGACGCACCCTTGCCTCACTCCACGCTTCACGAGGAAGGGCTTGGTGCATTCTCCTCCGGTTCCGTATCTCACCCTTGCCCTTGCCCCAGCATAAAGTTGCCTTAAAAAAGAAATAATGGCCTCTTCCACTTTAAGATCTTCAAACACCTTCCACAGACGATCATGCTTAACGCAATCGAATGCGGCACTCAAGTCAACAAATGATGCGTAGAGTTTGCCCGCCTTGGCCTGAACATATTTCCCTTGAAGAAGTGTAAAGTTCAGGACCTGTTCGACAGTGCCCTTCCCCTCTCGAAAGCCGTACTGAACCGGGGATAGAACTCCTGCATCCTCCACCCAGGATAATAGCAGATTCAGGACAGCCCTCCCCGTGATCTTCAAAAAGAGTCAAGAAGGGAGATAGGGCGATAACAGGAAGGACTCTCCCTATCTACCTTCTTGAAAATGGGAATAATAATCGAATCAGACCAGGTCCTGGGATACCCCAGCTCACAACTTGCGTCCAAGATGGGGGACCATAAGTCAACTGAGTATTTAAAAATATCAATAGGTACCCCATCTAATCCTGGGCTTTGCCTCCCCTACTCTGCTCAATGGCAGCGGACATTTCGCCAATTGAGATACCCAGATTAACTTGTCGAAAGGTCCGGGATGCCTCAATATCTATATCCTCCATATCATCTAGCTTTAGAGTCCCCTCCGGGTTATAGACTTCTGAAAAGAAGTCGATCCAGGAATTTTCACTGATAGCAACCTCTACCCTTGCATTGTTAGTTACGTTAAAAAAAGGTGCATTGACTGCACGCCAAAATAGGGCACTGTCCTTGGATTGTGCGGCAGTAGCCAGATTGTTCCAAGCCTCGGTTTTGATGTTTTTCTTGCAATTCTTCCAGGCTAAGCAATAAGCTTTCCTGCAGGTAGCCACCTCTGCCGGGTCCCTATTCTTTTTATGTAATGCAGCTATGAGGTGAGAATTCGCCCTAGAACAGGGGCATCGAACCAAGAATTAAACGCGGACCTAGAAGTATGACCTCTCCCCGGTCGGGACAAACTATCTCGAATGGTCCGGGTAATAGCCTCGAAGGCTGTCAAAGTATCCTCATGAGAGGTCTCTACGTCTAGACACCTTTCAATTAAAGCCAGGGATCCCCTAACTATCCTGGCATGCATAACCTCCGGTTCGTTTTGATTCCATTTAATAGCGTAACCATTTTGTCTTGGCATATCAAATGTTTTTAGCCAAGACAGTCTTTCGATCAATGAATTATGCTTGACCTGTGGTAAATTTATGGCAAAGGAGAGGGGAAGATGATCACTAAATCCTACAGAATGAGTGGAGTAATCCGCAAACCAGGTGGCGTGACTTTCAGAAGCAACAATAAAATCTATAATGGTGCCAAGCCCTCTCCCCACAAAAGTTGCACTGAAATCTACACAGGGGGAACACAACCTGTTAACAAAATCTAGATTAAAAGATGCCAGCATATCATTCAGGGATTCACCCCCGTCCAGGTGGGAAAAGTGTGGGGATGTTGCTTCTGCACCCGCCCTTAAAAATCCACAACCCCCCCGATCTTGACCACACAAATTATGATTCAAATCTCCCCCACAAACAATAATGCAATCCCTCCCTTTCTGGGTTATAATCCCGTGAATTTCGTTAATCAGGGAAGAGACCAGATCTGGGACAAAGCGTTTGTGCAAATTATTGTATATATTAATCAAAATAAAATCAACCTTGGAGGCCATCCGAATTAATAGGATCTGATGGCAAGTTCCCAGTTTAACTACCTTGATATTCTCGACATCCATCGAATTCGAAATATAAATACAAAGTCCGCCCATATTCCTTCCACGTTTGGAGTGTAAAGCTGCAGCATGAAAGGTTCTGTACCCGTTTTGATGAACAGGCTCAGTAGTCCAAGTTTCTTGGAAGCACAGGAATCCAAAGGGACTAACAAACTTCACCGAAGAAGGATCCAAGACCCTGTCCTTAGTCCCTGAAATGTTCCAGAATAAAAACTCAATCTTCCCTTGTGTACTATGTTTAGCAGCTGGTATATTGTTACTAAATCCTTCAGGAAGATCACAAATCTGCCTTGCAGTACTGGCATCAGAGACTTCAAGATTGTCAGGGCCTAAGCTACAGATAGTGACTGGGCCAGTAACATGGCGCGACCTAGGATCGATGACTGGGCCACTGACATTACATACTAAGGGGGTAGAATCTGTCGGACGGACTGGTACAAGGAGTTAGCAACTCAGTCAGTCCACACCCTCAAGGTCTCGTAGGCTTTCATAACGGTTATGGAGGGGAATTGGGAACCGGTTTGATGACCAGGGGTCAGCTGGAACGTTTAGATGCTGGGTCCACGGATCAGGGTAGGCCGGATAGGCAGGATGTGCAAGATTTACTAACTGTGAAGCAAATGGAGGTCTGAAGACACGATAATGGGCATCAGGATGATTGCGTTGTCTCCTCATACGATTGACCTGGCGATGCGGCAGTGGCCTGATTGAGCTTTCCACATTGGGTGCCCATGGCCCAGGGTTTGCCACAGGACTTAGCATACTTCGAGGATAGAAGTAAGGCAGTTCTCGAGGTGTAATCAAGCTACTGTTTTTTGGGGAGGACCAGTTTAAGATGTGGCTAACCACCCTTTTATCTTTGAAGCTAATTATAACAATATCCCCCGAGATACTTTTTGGGGTAGGCCCCAACCACGCGAGTCGTCGTACCATTAATATTACTCCATTTAGTTAAAGAGGTAGGGGCCGATTCTGTCTTAGCCAATAAATAGCCTTGTTTTTAAGCTGAACTTGGTCTTCCCCCTTACCCGCCTCCAAAACTTGGACTCCGGTGAGGATCACCACAAAAGGGGCCGCTTCAGGGGGCAAATTTACTCTTTGGCTTTTGGGGATATGGGGTCTAACAGCGACATCTGCAACAGTGGATTTCGACAGTGGGCAAATGGGTGTCACACACCCCGTGGCTTCCTTATCCTGCCTATTGATATCAGGCCTTGAAACTACAGTAGCCTGTGACGTGGTACTTTTGGATAGTTGTTTATTGGATTTGTCCCGGATCCTAGGTGCGGGGACCAGAGGTACGGTAGTAAAAGTAGGGACAGGGGGTGCCCCGGCTAAGCCCTTATTGCTCAGATGAGAAGCCTTAAGGGCCTTCTCTAGATCTCCCAACTGAGCAGTTATCCTCTTGAGTCTCTCCACCAGTGGCATGGTAAATGATCTGATCATTTTTTCAATACTCCCCAGTAAATCTTGACCCTGCTGATCTAAGGAATAAGAGGAATGGGTGGAGGTAACGGGCAGAGGGGTTAGACCTGTAGGTAGGTGGTCAATCTTCTTAATACAGGGGGAGGGCATGACTTTATTTCTGGCTGTACCATGCCCCTTTCTTCTCCTTTTCTTAGGGGGAGGACCGTGACATCGGCGTACTTCCGCAGCTGCAGCCTGTATATTGGGCTTAGAAGCTGGCTCAGCCGTTACTAGCAGGGTGTCTGTCATTAATTCCACCTCGTCAATAATACTGTTCAGCGAGGCGGAAAGATTAATGACGGTATTAGAAGCAACCAAAGAATCTGGGGGGGTAGCTCTGTCCTGGAGTAGTAGAGGGATACTAGAATCTAGCGAAGGTTCTGGACTCTTTGGACCTTCTGAGCTAGCATTTAACAGAGGCATACCTGGAAGAATGGGGCCCAACGAAGACCTTTTTACTCTTAATGTGCTCAATGGAGCGCCGCCTACTCGCGCGTCGCTCAGCTAGGGCTAAATCCCTATCAACCGTGGAGACCGCCCTAATAACAAATTTGTCCAACGTCCCCCGTTTAGAACTCCCCTCTACAGATGATTTGGGGATGGGTGTGGACATCCTGCAATACAAATAGGTACTTGAACATAGAAGTGCTGACAGTAAGGAGTGGTGTAGCCCCTATAAAGTGGAAACAATATAATGAGTGAATACACGAAATTAAAAAGTGGCACCACGATAAAACATTCCTTACAGGGCTAACCTACAGGAACACACAGCAAGGGAAAGAGGCCCGACCCGGCCTCCTCTGGCCTCGGAGGGCCTCAGAGGGCCCGCCCTTTGCCCGGGTTTCGCCCGGCGCAGCCCGCGCGCGTCCCGCATCGCGGGATTAGGAAGGAGATTATAACACTACGGGCGGGGTGCGGGAACACCGAGGGAAGAGGCAGCAGCTGTGTGTGGGAGAGCCTGCTGGACCTCGCAGTCCCTCGGTGTTTGTAGTACTTCAATTACTCCCCCTTGTAAGGCGCTCGTAAGGCAGCAAGCGTCAGTAGTCACAGGGTGATCCCGCGATGTCCTCTTGATTCAGGCACCAGGAATAGCAGCAGGGAAATCCAAATCACGCAGTGAGCAGCACTCCCAGTGTAGAGTGTAAGTGTAAGTTATGCCAATGTAAGTGTATATCCCATGGTTAACCTGAGATGGCATAATTGAAAGCAAGCCTGCAGCCTTTGTGTAGGATTGGATAAAAGTTTGATATTTAAAACATTACCATGTTATTTTTAATGCATTTTGCCTTCTCACAAGGTGACACAAATAACAAGCATTGACCAAACTAAAAGGTTTGACATTCACACTCGACTTAACCAATAAAAATACACACCTGTTGCAGGCCTGTCCTACTGATTGCTGGTCTGTATTCTAAACCAAAGAAACTTAGGTTAAGTTAATTAGTATATTTCGGAAAGATAAGACTCCCAATGATTCCCAAAGAACCAAATCGCCAGTAACACCATCTAATCATTGTAATTAATTCTGACTATGACACTTTATATTAACAATTGTAATTAACGTTATAATGAAACCATTGTAATATGACAGTCCCTGGTTTCAAATGGTAAATAGCGTGGATGCCAATAACAGCTGAGATGGTGTCAGAGTTCTCTTCCACTGCTGGCATACTTACACCGACTCACGGATTCCGTATTTGATACTGGATATTGAGGGGTAATGACCTCATCTGCATAAGGCGTGTCAAATTATGTCCACCCTGCTCATGAGTATGCCGGTGCTCTCTCCCACCGGTGGAAAGATCCCAGTGACAGCCAACAATAACTGGCACTATCTGGCTTATCTCAATGGGCAGTGAGTATACACAGCAGCCATTACTCCCCAGCCCACACGGCCCCCTACTGTCGGGCTCTGTATACAGCACTCTGCTGAAACCTTATGTTTTTATTTATTTTATTGTATGCGTTTTTATATAGCACGGACTTTACCCGAAGGCGTCAGAGCGACTCACAATAGGAACAGTAGTGAAACATGAGGAAAAATTGCAAGTCAGCATGTTACAAAAGCAAACGTTACGTTACATAAGGCAATAGTGAGAATTGTACATGTATCAAGAGCAAACAAAATACAAGAGGTTGCAAACGATACGTCACATGTCATTGTTTTATTCGCCGTAACAATCGACTGTACCACTTTTAATAATTGCCTACAATTGTCACTGATTAACTAGTGAACTAACCTGCCCAGACCTCGGTACGTCGCGGCGTATGCCGTTTGTTGCGGAGGGTCACACAGGCAGCATACTCACTTCCGCTTTCCCAGACGGAAGAAACAGGTAGCGCTCTAGTGGATCCGGCCCCCTTCCCTATTTAACCTAGAGGGAGGCGCAGACGCGCGCAGCGGCACCCTGACTAAGAGGGTGAGTCGCTTTTGGGATAAAGCATCTAATGAATGGTTAAAAACTGTTGGAGGCTACTTGTAGATGTCCCATCGATTTCTGTACTTATTTTAAAATTTCACATGTCATTGTTTTATTCGCCGTACAATCGACTGCACCACTTTTAATAATTGCCTACAATTGTCACTGATTAACTAGTGAACTAACCTGCCCAGACCTCGGTCCGCCGCGGCGTATGCCGTTTGTTGCGGAGGGTCACACAGGCAGCATACTCACTTCCACTTTCCCACACGAAAGAAACAGGTAGCGCTCTAGTGGATCCGGCCCTCTTCCCTATTAACCTAGAGGGAGGCGCGGACGTGCGCAGCGGCGCGCCAAAGGCTAGCCCGTCTGCACCCGTCCGCGCCAGAACGCTGCCAGCTGCCACACCACTATCTTCAGCATTGTCCGGTCTTCTTACTTTACCCTCACCCTTGATAATGGCTATAACTACCAGATCTCACATCAGGTATGCACAAAACGAACTATTAGAGTTAAACCGTCCTCTCTTTACGGTATCAGAAAGACTACTAACTGATCTCCGCAAGGCCCCCTGTGCTGTTAACCTAGAGGCATTAGTGAAGGCTTGCACTAAGACAGATGATGCTCAGACCACTTCCACTAGCCCCACACAGGCAAAATATACAGCCATATACTTTAATGCCAGATCCATCCCAAGACACGCTTTGGAGATTTGGAGCCTTCTTGACCTCGAAAAACCAGACCTATGCTTTATATCTTAGACATGGCTACATGAGCACGCCATTCCTGATCTTCATATAGCCTTTCCCCAGCAGTACTCTATAGTCAGATCTGATAGAATAGGGGGAAAATGGTGAGGAGTACTGGTGGCAGCTAAGGAGAGCATGAATGTTCATATTACAGAAAGCCTTGTGGTAAATCAATCTGAAATCATAGTTTTCAGAGTGAACAGCCTGGGAAAAGAAGAAACATGGAAAGGGGCTTTGCTATATCGACCCCCAGGGAATAAAGGAGACTTCGCCAACACCTTATTGGAAATTATAGCCCCTCACATATTGACAGCGGACTATTTCTTATTATTGGGTGATTTTAACTATCACGTTGATGACCTGTCAAATACTGACACAGAAAAATGTATCTCTTATATGAACACCCTCAATTTGACACAAAAGATCACTGGCCCCACCCATCAAGCTGGTCATACGCTCGATCTCCTATTCACCAACTCTCCTAATGTCTTGATAGCCACCCCTATTCCACAACTGTGGACCGATCACTTTCTGGTGAAATGCGCCATAAATAGCCACACACCAGAAATCACAAGTAATAAAAACCAAAAATTCTGCAGAAATATGAAAAAGATAACTTTAGCTGCCTTCTCTAAAAAACCTCAAAACCTTAACAAGAAATGCGGAGAAAACCTGGCAGAAAAGTAAAGATCCAAATGACCGTAAAACCTATCAAACCCTACACACTAAATATATGAGAGAAATAAAAACAGCAAAAAGAACACACATAGCCGAACGAATAACCAAAGCTGAGAACTCGTCTCAGGAGCTTCACCACATCTTAAAGGAATTCACTTACTTTAAAAGTCCACAATCAACACCAAAAACTGATGAATGGACGGAAGACCTTTCCAAATTTTTACATGATAAAATCATAAATATTTGCAAATCCTTCGAAATGGAGAATACATCCCTCCAATATCTAGAACAGGATCCATACACGAAAGAATCTGTATACAGAAATGACTCTTCCCCGAGATAGGCCACTTTCGATTTGTTGGACAACGAAAAAACTATGCTACTAGGACGTAAAATTAAATCAGGCTCCCCTAGTGACCAGTTAACCTCCAAACTATTTGCCACTCTTGCCCCAGCGCTAGTAGACTCTCTTTCCGGCCTCTTAAACACATCCCTGAAAGAAGCGGAATTCCCAAAAATCTGGAAGGCGGCAAGAGTTAAACCCATATTAAAAAAATCTGGCGCTGATGCAAATGCTTTTTTTAAACTATCGCCCTATTTCCTTGTTGCCATACTCATGGAAAGTGTTGAAAGCATTTGTAAATGAACAACTGGTAAACTACTTGGAGACGAACAACTTACTCGATCCCTCACAGTCAGGTTTCCGGGCTGCCCACAGCACGAAAACAGCACTGATCGAAGTTGCCGACAACATTAGGCTTACTCTTGACAAACGTCAATCCTCTATTCTTGTGCTTTTAGATCTGTCGGCTGCCTTTGACACCATCTCCCACCAGATCTTGATTAGAAGACTGTGGGAGTGTGGTGTCAGAGGGCAGCTTCTAAAATGGTTTGTCAGTTACTTGACTAACCGAACAACCACATTACAAGTAGACAATACTCTGGCCAGTACTTGGCCCGTTATAAGAGGTGTGCTCCAAGGCTCTATTTTGAGCCCTTCGCTTTTTAACGTTTATATGGCCCCCCTGGCCAAAGTGATCAGGGCATGCGGGTTTGACGTGTTATCATATGCGGATGATACACAAATATTGGTCACACTTGGCCCTGACGCAAACGACACCAAAAGGCATTTTAAAATGTGTATGGTAGAGGTAAAAAACTGGATGGGCCAAAACCATCTCCAGCTGAATGGCACCAAATCTGAAGTCATGCTATTTGGGCGAGCAAGTGAACACTGGACCCAAGATTGGTGGCCTTCGGAACTAGGGGAGTGTCCCGTCCCAAAAGAATCAGTCCGCAATCTAGGGTTCCGCCTGGACAACAAGTTATCCATGAAGGACCATGTAAATCATACGGTGGGCACCTGTTTCGGAATCATGCGGAGTCTACGCAAAGTCTTTAAATGGATACCAACCGAAGCACGCAGAATTCTGGTTCAGGGCCTCATAGTAAACAGGATAGATTATGGCAATTCACTCCTCCTCGCCATAAACGAGTGCCATACCAGGAAACTGCAAGTTGTACAAAATACAGCTGCTCGTCTGATTCTAGGTCTACCCAGACAATCCCCCTCTCTGCCATGCCTAAGAATCCTACATTGGCTCCCTGTAAAAAAAAGAACCATTTTCAAAACCATGTGTCTGGTTCACAAACACATGTACGGCCTTGGACCAAAATACTAGACTCAGAAATTGACATGGTACCGGCCTGGTCGACAGCTGAGATCAAGCACTAACAGCCTGATTCATGAAAAACGGGATTTGCGATTCTCAAATAGCGAAAAATTGCGAATCGCTATTGAGAAATCGCAAATCGGAATTCATGATGTTTAGCGATAATAAAATGCGATTCGCATGCGGCCGCAAATTCCGTTTGCGATTAACGATAATCGCAGAAAAATCACTATTTCCGGCTACATCCGTGTCGGGATTGCGATATCGCAAATAGCGATATCGCTAATTGCAAGATCGCAAAATCGCGAGATCGGGAAAATGGGAAGTCGCATTTCGAGCACAGTGATGACATCACAACCAGGAAGCAGCCAGTTCCCAACCCCATTCATCACAGTGAGGCAGACCTTGAGTCAGCAACTGGGAGAGCTCCTGCTATTCTATTTTTGATTCCTACTCTGCAACAACAGTGCTGCCATGTCTGAGGAAGCTGTTCCTGGCCCCAGCAACTCCACAGGGCGGAAGAGGAAGCTGAAATTTCAGAACAGGAGCTGGAGCATTTGATAGAAGGGGTGGTGGCCAACCACTCCAAACTGTTTGGCAAGGACTCCAGGAGGGTGCCGGAGCAGGAAAAAAGGAGGATCTGGCAGGGAATTGCGTCCACCGTGAACTCCGTGGGTGTGGCCGATAGGTCACTGGACGAACTTAAAAAAAGATGGTACGACCTCCGAGGTCGTGCCAAAGAGAAGGTGGCGGAGCGCCTTGGAGAGGCATCGGGCACTGGAGGGGGAGGACGTACAGTCCCTCCAAACACAGCCTTGTAGGACCAAGTGGAAGACACGCTTGAGAGGGAGGCGTGCATTGGATTCACGCGTCTGGACTCATCCCGCCCCACCCAAGACACCCAAGGTAAGTGGCATGCGACTGCGACCCTGTCCCCTATGAATGTCCATGACCATATAGGCTCCCATAATGTTCCATAGTCATGCCATTGTTGCACATCAGGTAATGCCCTGAAGCATTGTGGGACATGTAGTGTGGCCACAATGTAGTAGTACCACAATGAAGCCAGACAGGTTCCAAAGTACGCAAAGCCATAGCCAATCAGGGAATGTCAGCCAGCATGCATGTAGCAACTGCACGTCTGACAGATACATGCAACTAATGATCGTCCACTTACCCTCACAGGTGGCGCTGAAAGCAGCGACAGCGAAAGGCTGCTAATAGATGAGGAGGCCCAGGAGGAGGAGGAGGTGCCGCCACAAAAACAGGCACCAGCCCCTGCCGCAGCAACAACACCAGCAGCCAGGTCCACCAGCAGTGTGCCCCCTGCGTCTGGCGCACCAACTACAGCCGCAGCCAGGCCCACAACTAGTGTGCCCCCAGCCTCAGCCGCACCAACTACAGCTGCAGCCAGGCCCACAACTAGTGTGCCCCCAGCCTCAGCCGCACCAACTACAGCTGCAGCCAGGCCCACAACTAGTGTGCCCCCAGCCTCAGCCGCACCAACTACAGCTGCAGCCAGGCCCACGACTAGTGTGCCTCCATTCCCTGCCACACCAGCAACGCCTGCTGTGACACCACCAGCAGCTGGTGCTACTACATCAGGGCCCGCGACAGCGGCAACACAGCGGCCAGCCACTGTGTCAGGCCAGCAGAGCAGGCGTGGCAGGTCTCGCCAGCACACCAATGCAGCAATCAGCAGGTTGGGCAATGGACAGCGGCTGGCGCAAATGAGCGTCGAAAGACGCATGCGGCGTATTCATCAGCGGCAGGCACGGCAGCAAGGTGCCATACAGCTACAGCTGTACAACATTGGGCGCAATGTGGCCGGAGTGGGGGACCGCATGGACCGCATGACGGCAGCCATGGCAGGTGTGGGGGACCGCATGGACCACATGACTGCAGCCATGGCAGGTGTGGGGGAGGGAATGGCCCGCATGACTGCAGCCATGGAGGCCAACACTGCAGCGATGACAACTCAGCGCAACGCAGCACGCCGGCGCCACCATCAGCTTTTGACCCGGCTGGCGGCCTACACCAGGTCCAATTATGTTGCAGGCAATGCAACATCACAGTTGTCGCGGCGGTCCCTTGCACAGCAGCACCAACTCATCCAGTGCTGTGAGGATATGACCAGGGTCCTGGAGCACCTGACCACAGCGGTGATAGCACTACACCCTCCTGCTCTACCTGCCACTGTTGGGGGTGATGATGTCAGTGAGGGGACATTGAGCATGAGCAGCCACTCTGCCTCACAAGTAGGGCCACTCAGGCGCAGCACCAGGCCCACGGCACGTACACGTGCCCCGGAAGAGGATGAGCCTCAGAGGCGCTTGGGTGGTACGCGCAGGAGGCGCAATTGACTACATATGACTATTACAGGCACAGGCTGAGTATAAGCCTGCCCTGTCCTTTCACACAGCAGTATGCAGTAATACTGTTAGTAAAGAAGAAAGTTAAAATGGTACCATTATTGTGAATGAAACAATTATATTTATTTTTGCAGCACACATTAGCGTTGTGTCATTATTACATTTTGCATGCATTTGTGATTTGTGGGGTGAGGGAAGAGGGTGCACTAGAAACTGTTCACTGTGATGTGGTTGCGACGTCTGTGGCCTTCAGCTGGGTTCTCCCCACGTGCATGGCGCGCATGTGCAGGTGGCCGGTCGTCCACTTCAGATTCACTGCCAGAGATGTCGACAGGTATCCGGCGCTTGGTTGCAATGTTATGTAGTATTGCGCAGACAGCCATAATGCGGCAGCACACTGCAGGACTGTAATACATGGCCCCACCTGTCTTGTGCAGTATGCAGAACCTGCTCTTGAGCAGCCCAAATGTGCTTTCTATGCAATTCCTTGTCCGTATGTGTGCAAGATTGTAGCGCCGTTGCTGGGGTGTAGCAGGGTTGAGGTATGGGGTGAGGAGATATTCACGGAGGGCGTAGCCACTGTCACCTGAATGAGAGGAGCAGAGGGTGATTGCCTGTGCTGCGCTGCTACCTAATAGCAATGTGACATTGTCGACAAAGTGTACTTACCAAGTAGGTGTCCTTCCCCAAAGTCTCCCCTGGCCAGTCGTGTGTGGAGGCCGCTGTGCCGGAATATGAAGGAGTCATGGCTACTCCCTGGGTACTGGGCCACAATGTCAGTGATGTATGTCTTAGCATTGCAGACCATCTGTATGTTGAGGGAGTGGTAGGACTTGCGATTGCGGAACATATACTCCTTGGCAGCTGGTGGGCAGATGGCGATGTGGGTACAGTCTATGCATCCGAGTACATGTGGAAAATGGGCTACATTGTAGAATTGTAGCTTGGTCAAGTCCAAATCCTGTTGGCTGGTGGGAAATTTGATGTGACGGTGTAGCTGGATGAGCATAGCGTCAACAAAAGTCTGGAGGCAGCGTGACATGGTGGGCTGGGATATCCCCCCAGCAGCCGCTACTATCCCCTGGAAGCTCCCGGAGGCCAGAAGGTGCAGGCTACACAATACCTGCACATGTGTAGCTACCGCATTGGTACGCCTTGTTGGGTGCTGCATCAGGGGGTCAAGGTCCTGTATTAGCTGCATTATCATTTCCCCATTCAGCCTATATTTTGCATATATCTGCTCTCTGGTTTGGCCCAGCAAGGTGACCCGCTGGCGGGAAATCCTGTCCTGGATCCTGCGTCTCCTCCGTGCTGCTCGCTGTAGCCTTCGACGCCTGACCACCATGTACATTCCTGGCATTGTGGAACTCCTAATGCTGCTGCTGATTGTCCTTATGTGTGATTGGTCAGGCCTGAACCTGTTACTGATTGGCCAACGGTTTTTTAAAAGAAAATTTTTAATTGCTTTTATGGTTACCACCTGCTTTGAGTTGTCCTTAATTTGCACCGCGCAAACAGCGATTTTTGGGTTTTTCGCTATTTGTGATTTTTCATGAATGCCGATTGCGATTGTATTGCGAATTCGCTATTTATTTTGCAGAATCCGTGGATTGTCGCATTTTCCGAATCGCTAATGCTCTCCTACCGGGATTCTGCGAATATAATTGCGAATTCGCTATTATGTGTTTGCGATTTCGCTATTTTCATGTTGAATGCCGAATACGGATATTGCGCCCGCAATTGCATTTTCGCAGCGATTGCGGGCGCAATTTTGCTTCATGAATCAGGCGGTAAGTCACAGCTCACGCCGCTCAGAGTGCAAACTGCCAGAAATGGCGGTCGTGCCTTTTCTTTCATGGCACCATCTCTATGGAACAAACTTCCCCTAAGCCTACGCACAACAACGGAACTCATGAGCTTCCGCAAAAAATTGAAAACATGGCTCTTCTGCTAATTCCATCTCCTGGCTCATTCTCCCTCCCCAGGACTGTCCACATGCGCCATGAGACTCCCTCGGGATGTGATATGTTGCGCAATACAAATATCCAGACTAGACTAGACTAGACTAGAAAAAGTGACGTGTGTATGTTACAAAAGCGTACAAAGTAGAAATAGAGGTATAATACTGCACTAAATGGCGGATACTCAAAACACAAGAACAAACGTTACATTACATGAGGCAATGGTGGCAGTTGTGCATGTATCAAGAACAAACAAAGTACAAGAGGTAGCAAACGATACATTACAAGAGGGAAAGTGACGTGTGCATGTTACAAAGGAGTACACAATACAAGTAGAAGTATAATACTGCAATAAATGGCAGACTCTCAAACCACAAGAACACATTGAGAAGGCACTTCTATAGTCATGTAGAACAGAGTTTTCTATAATGGAAGGACTTCCTTCAGATGATAGAGAGGGCGTGAATTAAATTTGGAAGTGTCTTTGAAGGAGGAGAGCTTTGAGGTCAGGCTTGAAGGCCGGGGAAGAGGTGGTGGTCCGGAGCTGAAGCGGAAGTGAGTTCCAGATTCTCACCTGAGGCCTGAAAAGGATTGGGCCATCGACCTTTCCTTCTTGAAAGTGGGAGGTTCAAGTAATAGATTTTCCTCATTATGTTATCAGAGAATTTCAGTTTATTCGCCAGGTAGCGAGGAGAGGAGGAGTGCGAGGCTGTGTGGGTGATACAGGCAGTCTTGTACCTTCACTTAATGCCAGTGAAGTGTAGGTGCCTGCTTCCCTGATAAGGCCCTGATCATGCCATCGAGTTTACTAAATCTATCATATTGTGTTAAATTGTCACTGCACTATTGTCTTTCCTGTTGTTTCTGAAGCCCCTGAGACTGGGGATCCAACAAATAACCACAACTGAATGTAAAACAAATTGTAGCGCTATAATCACAATGCAGGGCAAAGCAACATTTCATTTACGTCGGAGTAATCTTTCATAATTTCTAACATTTCATTTTTTTATTTTTATGAGACATTCATAAAAATAGGAGAAATTACTTGATATTACGCTGCGTTGTGTAACTGAGACTTCATTTGGGTAAACATCCAATGGTAGAGCAGGGGGAACAATGTGAATAAACCGAAAGTGAGTGGCTGTTGTTCACGTCACAAGCAAATGTGCACTTTTTTATAGCGTGAAATGCAGTCACATTAAAAAAAATGGGTTTAAGGACACATTTCTTGCTAACAAAATGGAAAATGAGAAACAGCAATTGCGTAACAACACATAAGTTTGAATAAATTGTTGAACATTTTGCGTAATTTCAACAAAAGAATTTACGTGAATTTTGTTCTATTGTGTTTTATTCTATTTTCACACCTCTTCGTGAATGAATATGAAATGAAATTAGGATTTGTAACACGTACTAATACGCAACGCAATGTAGAATTAACAATCTGGCAGCACTGCTAGTTGTGTGGGTGAGAACGGATGCTCTAGAAGATAGTTAGTGCCTCTCCTCCTCTTCCCCACGGTTCTTCATCACGTGGTGAACCTGAAATAAAAGTTTTCCTGTCTCGGAAGTGAGTTCCACCGCATAAGTAATGACAGAGAAGGTGAGGTAATGTTAGCTCTATTTTTATAAATTGGCTGTCTGTTCTTGAGTAACTCTTGTGGTTACTGAAAAAGGTCAAAAATCCACAAAACGTTATCCCACCAGGGGGCCAGCATAAGTGTGTATTGTGAGAATGACTCTTTTGTGTCTCTCTCGGATAGGCACGTACAGTTTTTGCCGTAATAAGCTCGGCAGTGGAACGAGATTTAAGTATAATTTCGATAAGAAATGAGTCTAAATTTGGTGGCTTTTGTGCCTATACATTTTATTTTCTCTCAGTGCACACTCATCCAAGCAGAACACACATAATTTTCTGGGAGCTCAACACATGATTAGTCTAGCAAATACATACCATTCTGGGGAAATCAGACTCCACCTAAATGTGTTCTACAATAACACCCATGTGGAAAATTTCAGTAGAAGGGACCTATGTACAGTTTTATGCAGTGCTTAATTTGTAAAAGTTTAAGTGCTGGTATCTAAGTTTTGCTCTGAAGCCAGAGGCCGTCTATAACAATTATCGGAGGTACCGAATACTCATGCTGCGTGGTCTTGATTCCACCTCATGCCTCTCTCATCTATCACCAGACCCTTCCTACTCCTTTATTAGGTCTAGTGTTAGCCAAGACCTCAAGATTTTACTAAAATATGTATAACATACTTACATACAGGGCATTGGTCTGTTGTTATGTCAATCACATTTTCCTTCCGCGCACTACAGCATATAGCATGGGCCAAAGGGTAAGCCTACTTAAGCCACTGGTTAATTTCACTTTGAGTAACTTCATTTTGCTCTCCCACAAGCTAGTTCCCTACTATGCCAGTGTTTTTATTTTGACTTTATAATTACTTTAGTGTTGCCTTTGTGTTTTCGTTTCCTGGTGTGTTTGCCTGTTGGAGCTTTAGGATATGAATAATTGGCCTCTGTGGCATCCTAGAAGTCTTGAGCGCTGGAGCTTTCAGCAGAACGAACCTGAAATCGAAGCTGTGTTGCGATTCAACATCAGCTGCTTAACACTAGTCTACGGGTCTGTCACCATATGGAGCTTTTGCCAAAAGTTACTCGAAACTTCTGGAACTTCTTCCTGAAGTTCCCCTTGAGAGTTCAAAGTGTCCAAAACGCACATCCAAGGGCCTAATTGTTCTGAGATGGTTCTTGGGAAGTTTGGGACTCCAATTCTCACAATGTACCCTCCCCCCCTCACCCCACCCCCCCAAATTCTTAAAAGTCCATTGGACGCTCTCCAGGCTGGAGACTTCTTGGGGGAGATGGTGCAGGTGAGCTATGTTAAGCTGTTACTTTCAGGGAGTCCACACCTTGATCCTTTTGGAAGCAAGGCAAAGTCCTCGGCTGCAGTTCCAATTGTGCAGCAGAAGCAGTTTTCCAGGGTGCAATCCTTTGGGTGCAGACCAAGATTCCACCAGTGCAGTCCTTCTTCTCTTTGTAGTTTCAGGCAGCAGATCTGAGTTGCTATGCAGCACTCACATATTAATCCAATGTTCTTGGGGGGAAACAACCTTTACGACGCAACTTTTACCACGCAGTGCCTTTATAACGCAGGTTTTTCAACGCAAGTCATTACAACGACTTGTGCTTGGGGGCGCTCTAGGATAGGTAATAATTTAATTTACTATCCAAGACCTTCCCTACTATCCACGGGGACTGGAGTTGGAATAGTAAATTAAACTATTCACTATCCAGCACCCATCAACGCAAGTCGTTGTAACGACTTGCGTTTGAAAAACCTGCTTTGTAAAGGCATGCGTGGTAAAAGCATGCGTTGTAACAACGTACATCCGTTCTTGGGTGACATGCAGGGGGCCACCTCTAACAAATGGGATACAGGGTGCCACCCAAAAGCATGACAGCTTCCTACAAAGTGTGGCATATTCTTGTCCTACAAAGCACTGTAATTTAAGGGACTTATTTATATATATTTTGATGCACAGCAGCGCCACAAGTCTTCCTGCTGCGCTGTCATCCGTTATAACAAAAGTGCAGGAATACATCATATCTATAAGATACAGCACATTCCTGTTGTTCTCCTCTGGGCCCGTGTGCAAACTGCAGCCGTGTGCCAATGCAGACACCCTTGCGTCATGTTGCAAAGGTGCCTGCATTGTGGGAATGATTGTTTTTGGGTAGAAAGGGACACCTTCCTGCACAAAAATAATCACTTTTGGCATTTACCTCAGCTGCAGCACGCACAGAAAGAGAGGAAAACAAGGAGAAATAAAATGTATTTTTATTTATTTATTTTTTCTCCTCATTGCGCCACTCCCACACCATCCCTGGGGAGGCGTAGAATTCTGGTGCATTCCCAGCTTTACAAAACGTTGTAAATCTGGGAATGTGTCAGGTTCCAAAGAAGCTGCGAGGGAACACCCACAGCAACACCCATGAAATGCCCCTTTCATGCAGAGTAGGGTGTGAAAGGGGGCCATATTTACAAGGCCATGAAAAGTCATGCTGGGTGACTTACTTGCCCTTGTAAATATGGGCAAACCCATTGCAATGCAATTGCCTCAAAAAAGTAACACAATGGCAGCTCAATGGGCTTGTAAATCAGGCCCTAAAATTCAAGATGGAGAATTTCTCTCCTTGGGAGTAACATCTTCCTAAGCCAACCTACTGGTGTGGCCTACCACCCTAAACACTCCCCTTCCAGACGTCCTGGAAATTCCATTCCTGGGGCTCCCATCTGGCTGGAGGGTACAGAAAGAGGGGGGTAGAGAGTGTTGGCATTCCTTACTGTCCTGCTCTATTTGAAGTCCAGTTTGTTATCCCAGGCCCCTTCCTGGCCTGTTCTATGCAGCTGCAGAGCTCCCTACACCAGATAACCTTTGTCTCTATGCAACCTACTTATCACCTCATCAAAGCAGTTTAGCAAATCCTGTTAAGGCTGGCCAATCAGGAGAGGTTGCTAGAAGGCTGTATTTTGACTCACAGAAAAGAAAGTTCTACAACCTCTTTTCTGTATTAGCCATGATAATTTCAACATTGGCAAACTGTTGGATTTATTATTACCAATCTTTTAAGTCCTTGAAATATTATTTTAGCTCACTCCTGTCAATAGTTACACTGTATTACCGTATTCCCATGTTAGCCTATGGAATAAAAATGCTACGGTGGGGGAAAACGAAATTGGTAGTTTTTCCCTCACCAGGGCATATACAACATCTTTTAAAATATCCCTGCTTATTTTTGCATGGCATCCTACCCTGGGGGCACCTACGGTGGACCTTAGAGGTGACTTATATGTAAAAATAAGGTATTTTAATACTTTGGAAGTACCTTTAAATCTAAAGTCGAATCTGCATGTAATTTCAATTTAAAAGCACCTTGCAAAGCAGGGCTGACTTTAAAAATTATAGCAGGCGACACAGTAGTTCACACTTAAGTGTCTCAAAGCTGCTGGGCCTCTAAACCTACATGCCCTACTATTTACGAGGGACTGACAGGTAGGTTGTCAGTGCTAATTGATATTACACCCAATTACTATATATCTTTTTAATCAGAGCACTGGCCCTAGGCCTAGTTAGCAGAGCCAACAGTCAGACTCAGTTACCACCAGTATCAGTCAAAAAAATGGGGGCGATCAGGGCAAAAAGGATGACTTTCTCTCAGTGGCCATTACTTAAGACATTAACATGGCTTGTTGAGTTTTTATTTAGCAAATATTTTCATTCCAACACAGTGATGACTGCAAGAGGATGTTGGTGATGGTTCTATAAACTAGCTATTCCTTTAGACAAGCATGACCTATTAGTAACTATTTTCTGTCTTAGATATAATAATATTCTTCCATTCCCAACTTGTATGAGAGTTGGTTTGTGATTTCTCTTGTTTATAAATTTACATGTCCTTAGTACCCGCATATGCATTGTAGTCTACCACTTTTTGATTTCAGATTTCTTTCTTGATTGCTCTTAAATTACCGTCATGTGTCCTGATGATGACCTGATAAACTACAAAGATCAAAACGCCGTTGACGAATCTCTGGCTAATAGGGATTAAGCATTTGTTGCATTAGGCTTCGGTCATAATCTCGACAAACCTTATTCTATTGTTATCCCTCTGCCATTGTCTTTTGTTTACACTGTGTGTAAAGGATGGATTACCATAGGAATCTTTTTAAATTTGCTCAGAGACCTTAACTCTCTCGTATCTAGATGGAGGTAGGGGGTGAGATCAAGCTCTTCAACCATATTCTGTGCATCAGTCATTATTTTACTAATAGTGGGGATCTTTTTACCAGAGGTCAAAAACCTCTGGGATACTTTAACCCTTAACTATAGTGAGTTTTAAACTTTTGCAATGCTAAACGGGACTTAAGTAAGGCACTACCAAGACTTAATTTTTTTTAGAAAAAATATCAATTCTAAAAGTGAGCTGGACTAAAGGCAATTTTTTTGATTGTAGTTGTGTGATTAGGTGTTGACCATGTGGTGCATTAAATGCAAAGTCGTAGTCCTCACTGCAATGTAGGAAGCTGGCTCTGTATATACTATACCAAAAGGAGGTATGGTGTGCACAGTGTCCAGGAAGTCACCAACGGTTTAGCAGAGATATAAGTAGATAGAACCTAACTCTCAATGTAATGGTACATGGGCTGAGCAGTTAAGCTTAAGTATTTGTGTACACACTCAGGCAAGAAATGAAAACACACACTCAAGAGTGAATCCAGACCAATTGTTTGCATAAAAAGTTGTTGTTTTTATTACTGGAACCCAGAATCACTTAGTGCAGGTAAGTTACACGGTTTGTCACTGCAGTGGTGTAGCAAGGTCAGGTGGTACCCAGTGCGGAACATTTCTTGTCAACCCCGGCTTGACAAACAAAATGGCAAAAAAATGTGTTTAAAATACATATTTTTGCCATTTTGTCACCCCCCTCAGTGATGACACCAGGGGCGGCCCACACCCATCGCACCCCCCTTCCTACACCACCGTGTCACTGGCAATACTTTTCAAGAATGCAGTATGGTCGTGTAAATGCAGTAAATACTTTACAGTTTTAAGAAAGCTTTCTGTAAATGTAAATCAGATACAATTTGTATAATTTGCAATAATCAAGATGGGAATGCAATGTAATGTTTCAGTTCAACGTATTCTTATGGAGGAAAACAAGGTTAGTAACTTAAAGGTAAGTACTCGGTTTTGTAGTTCAGTCTCGGGCTGTTAGCACTTATGAAGGCAGGGGTCAGGTAGGTGAAGAGCAGCACCCTCATCGCCAAAGGGGCGATCGGTTGCAGAGGTCAAAAGAGATGTTGGGCCTAATGCAGTGCTACAGAGACACGGAGTACCTTGTAGGGCACTTGTCACTGGTAGGTACCTGCTGTTTCTGGGTCAGGGCGCAGGGATCAAAGGCAAGCACAAAGGGGGCCACATTGATGCACCAAGAGAGCACCTCCAGGGGCTCTCTGGCAGCAGAGTGCAAAGTAGGTGTCGAGCTACTAATGCAAACCAATGGAGGACGTCGGTCGGGAAAAAATGCTGCAGGTTTGGACGAGGCTGGATGAGGCCAACCAACGGCTGGACAAGTAATTTGGATAGCTGGTGGACAACTGGATGCCATCAGCTGGGCTCCCAAAAGTTGCGGTGGAGGATGCAGGGGTGCCTTTTGGTGTCGGGTTTCCTTAGCTGGGTCCAGTAGGGGTCGGGGACCCTTCAAACAGAGGCTGCAGGTGTTGAGGAGGAATCTTGAAAAAGTCAGCCACTGGTGCAGACGAGATCAGAATCGCCAGGGGTACGTCTCAGGGTAAATGGTTCGCTCAAACTCAGGCCATGGCGGTGGGTGTGGAGTGTCACGGATCTGCCTGGATTCAGAGACGGGCATTGGCTTACTTGCAGGACAAATCCAGTATCCACGTGTGACTGGAGTCTTTGTCAAAGACAGCACAGGTCCTCTGGGATTCTTCAGGTTGCTGGCTGTGGGTGATGTCGGTTTCTGGAAACAGCGTCGCTGGAAGTGGAGACAGCCGGTAGAGCTGGGGCCAAGACAGTCCTTATCTTGTTCTCCACTGCTGCATGGTGCCTCGGTCCTTCTTGTTACGTTATTAAATCTGAAGAGGCATGGTTCAGGGGTGCCCCTAAATACTAGACTTTGGGGCATTACAGGGGTGTGCAGGTCGGGACCAATGGGTCCCTTCCCTGGGGTGTCTACACCCCTTAATATGCCACCCTCCACTGAGAAGGGGGCATAGGCCTCTTCCTGATTGGGTGAGTCCCCTCATCTTCATGATGGTGGGGCGTGAGTTATGTGCTTCACTTCGTCTCCCCCACCTGAGGAGTGGGGTTGGCAACAATGGGCACCCCCCTTCCTGGCTAGGTTTTCTCGAGGATTCTCCCACCCAAAGTGTGGGTCCGGACCGGTGGGGCCCAGTTGCTGACAACTACCAAAAGCGGCAGGCCTTTGAAGCTTCCCCTTTGTGGATCCTACCCATCCTGGGGGGGATACATGACACCTCTGCCCAGGACTGGCCTTGTTTCAGGACCCAGAGAGTGGAGGCTCTCTATGCAGGGGTCCAGAAATATGTCTGGGGGATGGCAGATGGCTGGTAGTCAGTCAGGACCCCCTCCAGGGCTTGTCGGTTTTATGGGGGGCATCTCTAAAATGCTGAGTGCATTGTACATTAAATTCCACTGTGGCATCCATGTGGGATTAATGAGCTGAGGAGTTTGGTACCAAACTTCCCAGTTTTCAGTGGAGACATTCTGGGGCTGTGGGGTTCATAATGGCCAACTCTCAGCCCCTATACTCAAAAGGGCTTCACTGCACTTACAATGCCTGTGAAAGGCACAGACAGTGCAGGGTCATATTGCTCATGTAGCTATGCCTTCACCGGTGGTATGTTACACCCTGCCTTTAGGGCTGTAAGGCTAGCTAGAGGAATGACTTACCCATGCCACAGACACTGTTGGTAGACATGGCACCCAGGGATGGGTGCCATGTCGACTCTTCAGATTAGTCTGCACCAAAATACGCAGCCAGTGGAGGGTGGGTGTTGAGGTCCTTGGTACCAGGGGTATCTTTTACAAGGGACTTACATGTGGCCCAGAGGTGTGCCAATAGTGGAGACAAAGGTAAGTTTTGGGAATGAACACAGGCCCTGGGAACCCGATTGGCAGGGGCCCACAGCACACTCAATTAAGTTGGCATCATGTATCTGGCAAACATTTAGGGGATAACCATGAAAAAAGGGGCACTTTCCTCCACACTGTATATATTTTTTGTATATGTTGTAACATCTGGAGCACATACAGTTTGTCTATGTATTGATTATTGTATTGTATTATTATTTTTGAACTGAACCATTGTGGTTTTTATATTATTTTGTATTTAGTGCCTGATGTGATAGCAGGATGCTTTTGATACATATTCCATCTTTATAAGAGGCCATCTCCTGCCAATACTGTTGTAAAATCCTTTTCAAGTGCTTTGCTTTCCTGGCGGCTATATTTCACAGCATGCCAGGTTTTGTCAATTTGAAATTGTTCTATCTTTCTTTCTTTCTTTCTTTCTTTCTTTCTTTCTTTCTTTCTTTTTTTCTTTTTTTCTTTCTTTCTTTCTTTCTTTCTTTCTTTCTTTCTTTCTTTCTTTCTTTCTTTCTTTCTTCCTTTCTTTCTTTCTTCCTTTAGTTATCACCTTCCCTCATTCTCTTATTTCCTTATGTTCCTTCTTTCCTACCTTACTGCTTTGTTTCTATTTCTTTTCTTTCCGTCTTTCATTATTGCCTTCTTCCATTATGTGTTCAGAAATTATTCATTCATTATTATTCTTTTATTGAACAGTTGCTCAGTGCACAGCAAATGACAAAACATTTGCTATCAATGACACCAATCAAGACAATAGGGCACATTGTCAACACCCACACCATTGATTAGTGGTAAGCGTAATGGAGAACATACAGAAAGAATCCCAAAAGTATGCTAAACCTGATGTTGCAGAGAACCCAGAAAGCCAGAGATCTCTCCCCCCATGACATCTCAGTCGCCCATTCATGCGTCCCTATACATACTCGATTTGTCCCATATTTTCTCAATTTTTAGGACAACCTCTGCTAAGGTAGAGCACCTTTTCCGCTTGTCAGCACCAATCAAAGTTATCCTTCCATTCCCGGACACTCAGAGGTCTACTCGTGCCCATGCTTTCGCTATATTTCTTTTAGCCACCCCTGCTGCCAGCTGTAACCAAATTTTGGAAAACTGAGGCCAAGTCTCCTCCCCTGTTATGCACAGCAGTAACCATCTGGCCTCTACCGGAACAGTAACACCGGTCATGATTTGTACCACTCTCCTCAAATAGCATTGAATCACGGAAATATTCCCACAGTATATGGAAACATGAGCCCTCCATACCACACTCTCTTACACAGAGGGGTGTATCACAACAATTCAGTAGGTGAAGCAGGAACCTGGAGTATTAAGATCTGTGTAGTCTTCGTATTTGGATCATACGAAAGAGACCTCAGATAGTTATTTATCTGAGGCTGTGGGCCTGTGAATGGGTTCCAACCAATCGTCATCTTCAATAATATCTATATCTCCTTCCCAAGCCTCCCACAAGGAACGCAGTGGATCAGGGGATTTGTTCAATATTTTCTTGTACATCAATAACATCGCTTTTGTTGGCATTGGATCTTGTACTACATGGTCCTCCAGTGGGGAGGACTCTAGCAGCTGCTCCCCTTCTGGTACATGGCATTGTTTCACATGGCCTATCTGCAGATATTTAAATTGTCTGCTTCTCCCAGCTCTTAGTCCTGCTGTAAATGTGTGAAAGATTATAGTGTTCCCTCTCTCCAAATGTCCCCAAGATACTCAATACCCACCAGGCTCCACTTATGGAAGCCTTTTAGCCACTTTCAACCAAAAGTTCACTGTCCCACAGCGGAGTTTTATCTGTCAACTTGCTGTCCTGTCCCAGATATTTATTTGTCTCCCTCCACGCCCTGGCCACTGCTTGAGTATGCTATGGCAGCATACAGGATTGAAGGATAGCCCCAGTCTAACATTGTGCAAAGCCTGGGTCAAAATCCGAGTCTGGACAAAGCTACAAAGAGATATGACCACTCAATGGTATCGAAGGCCATTCTTGCCTGAGAAGACGCTGTCATAGGGAATACCCCATAGAAACGCACCAGGTTCAATCTTGCACCTCGACCGGGCATAAATCTGGATTGATCTTGATGAATGAGTGAAGTAATGACTTGCACCAATCTATTTGCGAGAGCTTTTGTGAGGACCTTGGCCTCTAGATTCAAAAACATAAAAGCGATATAGGCCTGTAATAATTGCTGGACGTACGTGGTTTATTTTTCTTAGGGGGAACCACAATAGTAGCAATTCACTGGTCTAATGGAAGGATTCCTCCATCCATAGCAGACTGGACCATACAAAAAGATGCAACTTTATATGCTATGCATTCGTAAAGTTCTGCCGGTAGGCCATTGGGCCCTGCTGTCTTACTGGACTAATTGCGGCTTCTATCTCGTCGACCGTCAGTCCTTGAGAGAGAGCGTCTGAACAGTAAGACTTTTCAGAAGGTCCGTACAGTCCTGACTAGAGAAAACAGTCCCAGATGAATACACTTGTTCATAATATGTCACAAAGGCTTCTGCAATGGCCGAGCCCATGGTGTGGGAGCCTCCCACCACAACTTGGATGTCTAACACACAATTCCTGTCCTTGTCCCTTTTTTCAAGCCAAGCTATAAACTTGTTGGCCTTATCCCCTACTTCATATATAGTCACCTCTGAGTGGGCAGTATATGTGCTTGTGCCCTGTCTTCTGCTAGGTCTCTCAACTCCTGTTGTCTCATCCAGAGGCAATGAGTCAAGTGGGTATCAAGGCCCCTTCCTATTTCTGTTTCTAGGGGAGTGATGACTTTTTCTAATGACTCGCACTTGATGACCTGTTCTTTCCTCCTTATCCCTATGAGGGCTTGGGCTCAACCCCGTAACACTGCTTTAAAGGCTTCCCATAAGGTACAGAGGGGGGTCCACTGTCCCTACGTTTCCTGAAAATAATGATCTGTCTTCTTACGCATTGTATCTTGAAATGTTCTATCTTTCAAGTGCCATGCATCATTCCTTGGAGGCAGCACAAAGTCTCTTGATGAGCCCAAAAAGACAACACTACTAGGAAGCGGTCAGACATATCTCGAGCAAGATGGCCCAGAGCATGGAAGCACCTCGCACTAGCGAGGTGGGTAAAGATATAGTCAAGCCAAGCTACATGTCTCACTGACTGGTGAGTGAATTGCCTCAGGGTTGGGTTTTGTTTGTTCCAAAGGTCCACCAGACCAGTGGCCTTAATAAAGGACCTCAAGAAGTTTTCGTCTGCGCCACTAACTCTGTCAGACAGCCTGTCCCTCGTGGGATGCATTACGTCATTCATGTCTACGCCCATCATCAACGTTCCCATTGCCATCTCTAACAGCACCGCTCCTAGGGCTGAAAGGGCATCCTCCTGCAATTAAGGTGGTGCATAGACTGAACAAAGATTTAGGCTATGACCCTCCCAAGTTCCCGTTTACGTGACGTGACAAATCTACCCAGTGGATTGTGCCATGTCTGGCCAGGGGAATATGCTGCAGAGGATTTGAGAAGAATACCCATGCCTCTAGAGCTGGAGGTGAAACCCGTGTGCACAAACAATGAGTAACCCCATCAGTCAAGTTCTTTAGAATGGTTTTCCTTCCTGTGAGTTTTCTATAACAATACAAGATCTGGGATATGCCTATCAACATACCTCAACATCAAGGTTCATTTAATTTTTCTAACCGGACCATTGACATTCCAGGACATTACCTTCAGATTTTCACTGACTTGAGACCGCATAGTGGTGAAATATCATCATTTACCTTCCGCCACCACTCGAAGCCTGGCAGGAAAAAGCATCATATAGTTCTTTTTTCGCGTGGTGCTCTTTTCACCTCGTCAAAAGTGTGAAGTTGGCAATGCACCTGCAGTGTAAAGTTTTGTTTGATTGTGTCTGCTGCTGACCCTTTGGTTTCACCATTTCTCAGTGTGTATAACTGAGCACTGCCAGAGGAGACTGAGAGGAACCCCCCCTTCTTCCCCTTAGAGACACTGTGGATGATTAAGGAAAGCACTTTAAACAATAAAAAGGACAGGGTCCAGTAATTACCATAGGCTTACAATGCAACTCGCTGCACTCCCAAGAATGCTGCCCATCAGTCGATCGTGTCCCAATAGGTGCCCGGGTGTCCCTAGTGCCTGGGCCCTCCTCTCCAACTCCCAGTACTTTTCACCTGTGTATCCAGCATGCTCATCTCCAGGCTGCTTGGTGTCGAAATTAGGCGAGAACCTTCACTCGCCACTGAAGCCTGCCCCTCCCGGCATATCCAGGCCCTCGGGTATGTGCAGGTCCAGTCCAGTAGCCGCAGGTGCCACCCAATGGAGGAATGTATGGAAATGGAGAAGGTCACAGTCCCCCCTTGCCCCTCCTCCGACTGCCTAGGCCTGCTCACACACTTGCCGACTGTTCTCCTCTGGCAGGACAGTGCCCCAGCTCACACTTCGCCTCCCGGACTGCAATCCAGCCAGTGTCGCCCATATCACATCCAGCGGTGTGTTTGTGTCAAAGCAGTGAGACGTACAGCATGGGCTTCCCTGCTGCCCTGTTCACTCCGCCGCGAGGGAGCACCACCCGGTCTCTGCGGCGCTCCTCACCTCCATCATCGCAGTTGGGGGACATGTCTGACCTCTATAGGAGCCCCCACTACCAGCAGGGCTGCCACCACTCTCCACCTCCGCCCCAGAGGTGTGCTCCAACTCAACATCTGCTTTACTCGGATGGCTGCCTCCCTTCTAAGCGATACAAAAGGGGATGATGGACGGAGTGTTTGAGCAAATCAAACACTCACCCCCAGTCAACTGATCTGGGTTTAATCCATCACCATTCTTTAGCTCACTCAGCCACCCCAGTTCAGACATGGCCATATGCAAATCAGTCTGACCCTGTGCCTCATGGGAACAGTCCAGCCCGAACTGCCAAGCCATGTCTTCCCTGGACCGGAAACAAGCATCCTGGGACCGGTTTCGGATTCATAATCCTCATCAGCCAGGCTATCTTGAATCCAGTGGCCAAGTGAGCAAGGGACTCACGTCTGAGCATACCCTGCCAACTTAGGGCGAACAAAGCGATACAAAAGGGGATGATGGACGGAGCTTTTGAGCAAATCAAACACCCCCCCCAGTCAACTGATCTGGGTTTAATCCATCACCATTCTTTAGCTCACTCAGCCACCTCAGTTCAGACATGGCCATATGCAAATCAGTCTGACCCTGTGCCTCATGGGAACAGTCCAGCCCGAACTGCCAAGCCATGTCTTTCCTGGAACGGAAACAAGCATCCTGGGACCGGTTTCGGATTCATAATCCTCATCAGCCAGGCTATCTTGAATCCAGTGGCCAAGTGAGCAAGGGACTCACGACGGAGCATACCCTGCCAACTTAGGGCGAACAAAGTGATACAAAAGGGGATGATGGACGTAGCGTTTGAACAAATCAAACACTCACCACCAGTCAACTGATCTGGGTTTAATCTATCACCATTCTTTAGCTCACTCAGCCACCCCAGTTCAGACATGGCTATATGCAAATCAGTCTGACCCTGTGCCTCATGGGAACAGTCCAGCCCGAACTGCCAAGCCATGTCTTCCCTGGACCGGAAACAAGCATCCTCGGACCGGTTTCGGATTCATAATCCTCATCAGCCAGGCTATCTTGAATCCAGTGGCCAAGTGAGCAAGGGACTCACGTCTGAGCATACCCTGCCAACTTAGGGCGAACAAAGTGATACAAAAGGGGATGATGGACAGAGCGTAAGAGCAAATCAAACCCTCACCCCTAGTCAACTGATCTGGGTTTAATCCATCACCATTCTTTAGCTCACTCAGCCACCCCAGTTCAGACATGGCCATATGCAAATCAGTCTGACCCTGTGCCTCATGGGAACAGTCCAGCCCGAACTGCCAAGCCATTTCTTCCCTGGACCGGAAACAAGCATCCTGGGACCGGTTTCGGATTCATAATCCTCATCAGCCAGGCTATCTTGAATCCAGTTGCCAAGTGAGCAAGGGACTCACGTCTGAGCATACCCTGCCAACTTAGGGCAAACAAAGCGATACAAAAGGGGATGATGGACGGAGCGTTTGAGCAAATCAAACACTCACCCCCAGTCAACTGATCTGAGTTTAATCCATTACCATTCTTTAGCTCACTCAGCCACCCCAGTTCAGACAAGGCCATATGCAAACCAGTCTGACCCTGTGCCTCATGGGAACAGTCCAGCCCGAACTGCCAAGCCATGTCTTCCCTGGACCGGAAACAAGCATCCTGGGACCGGTTTCGGATTCATAATCCTCATCAGCCAGGCTATCTTGAATCCAGTGGCCAGGTGAGCAAGGGACTCACGTCTGAGCATACCCTGCCAACTTAGAGGGAACAAAGCGATACAAAAGGGGATGATGGCAGTGAGGACGACAGCAGATGTCCCGACCCAGAGCTCGAACACTGTGAAGTTGCCGAGACCGAGGTTTTTCAGACCCCAATAAGCCCCTTTGTCAAGAGCGCAGCGCTACCATTCCGGTGACCAAGTCTTCAAGTTTTCTGCATCTTGGTGAGTACTGCTAGAGATGTATCAAGACGGGTTCTGATTAACAGGAGAAGGTCAAGACGGGTCCTAATGTTAAATTAGTACACGGTATGATTAGTGTTACAAAATGCCTCTATTCTCGAAACTACATAAACTAGGCACCCGGAGGGGGTTACTGGAACAACCAGTACCACTCCCCCCAAAGGATACCCCAGGCTACTTTATGTACACGAAGTACGGAATAGGTGCCATCTTGTATCTAGACCTCTGGGTGGATTATACCAAGGATTTAGAGAATGTAGCTAGATGGCCACAGAGTGGTACTTGGGATATGAATAGTATCATGGCAGTAGAGAACAAGTGTTGGGAAAAGAAAGCAAGACCTTCGATGTTAGAAAGTTTTGAATTATGGCGAAAGGAAGCACATCGAAGGGTACAGAAGGAACAAGGCAAGTTAAAGAAAGGAAAGAGAATGTCAGAAGCAAGTAAGGTGAAACAGTTACAGGATCAAGATAAAGATATTGCACATGAACAAAAGGAATGGGAGGCCTCGGCTTCCATAATGGGTATGTATCCCGTTCTTTCACAAGAGTTAGAGTCTAATAACACTCCAGACCCTGACATGTCCGTCATTCCCACAACACAGAAGGTTTTTCTCCCCACCTCAAGATTTCCTTTCCACTTATTTACTAGAGCCTCCCCCTGTATATACGAACCCAGGGTTAATAAGACGACAACCTGTGCATGTTCAAGATCAAACGGAACAAATTTCGATCCCGTCAGACTTCCCAGATATCCCTCTGCTAGAATGCAAGTACGACCCGACACCGGGGGAAGGACCACAAGCGGAAATTTCCCGCTGCTTACGTACAGCCTTAGAAGGTCTGGAGAACGTCCCAAACATTGACTTCTGGATAAACGGAATATATGAAGCAATAAGGACAGGGAACAACCTAGATGTCTTTTCAAAGGCCATCATTAACAGACCTGTGGCCCTGAAGCGATATCTTACGTGATTCGTGGCTACCTGTTTTATCCGCCTGCTGTCAAGCACCGAACAAAGAGTGCCCGAGGATTTAATCCAATTAGATGAAGCAGTAGTTAACGGAGACTATAAAACACGGAAGGAAATAGACCTTTTTGTCACAAAGGAAAGGCACAAGCAGAAAAGGAGGGAGTCGATGAAACAGAGTTCCAAAGGGTGGCAAGAGGCTGCCTCCCTCGGAGCCAGAATCACAGAATACTAAGGAGCAGAGCTAAAGAGCCATTAGTGCCTTCAGACAAACAATTTCGACAGACACAGACAACTGTAGACGACTGGTTAGACCAAGAGCCTCCTCTCACCCCACAAGAAGAAGAACTAGCTCGTACAAGCACGCAATGGGTGTCTCAACACCGCATCTATGGCCCAGATATAATTGCACAAATGTTCCTAGCCCTACCGGTATCACTTCAAAGAATGGCTAGTGTCTACATGGTACAACACCTCATTACCCTGTATGAGGGTACTGGACACCCACCCAAATTATTACACCATCTTATGCGCGACTGCGTAGAAGGGCGGTGGGCGGCCCAGGGACAGGAATTCCTTAATATCTTTCTAGAAGAACGGCAATGATATCTATAAAATCTTTCTGATATTTATAATCTAAATACCCCAGAGTACGATTGGGGACAATACCCTTTACGTGAGGTCCACCCTATTATAGACACCGCGGGAAAAATGCAATAAGTATTTGTTGACCTAGTTAGAGATCTTGGAAATGAAAAAAATGGCCCCACCACATGAGAAGGACCCCTCTGGCTTCCATAGGGAACTTAAGGACATCCTTCAAATGGGGTCATTCACTTACAAAGACCTCACGGTGGTCCTGAAGGTCTTATTACCGGCGGGGGTATACGATAAATTAAAAGAAAAGGATTGGGATGTTGAAGGAAAATCAATAAAATGGACCGACCTAGAAGCAGAAGAGGCCCTCCGCCAGCCCGGGGACGGCCTGGGACTTTTGGTCCTGGAACTACCCCGCCTCCTCCCAAAAATACTATCCCAACTATCGACTACTAAAAAGGAAGATTGGGATGCTATCTCCACATGTAAGCAAAAACCAGACGAGGACGTAGGGGATTTTTACACAAGAATAGAGAAATGTTTTCTCATTAATAGCGGCCTCCCTACAAAAAGAGACGCTTATGGTCGATTATTTGTTTCCAAACTCGTTGAAAATGCATTACTTCCAATTAAAAATAGAGTACTAAAAATTGAGAGTACCTGGCAAGCTAGTTCCCCTTCACAAACACTCCAAATGCTCCAATACCATTAGAATAGAATTAGAGAAGAACAAGAACAGGAAAAAAGGAGAATTAAAGATACCAAGATGAAGGTCCTGGTAGCACAAACAACTACAATCCCACAGAATCGTAAACAACAACTACCTCAGGAAAAAGCGACCTGTAACTACTGTAAAAAGGTTGGTCATTTCGTACATGAATGTCCAGTCTTACAACACAATATTGCTACTGGTAAGACACAACCCCGTACCCATCCACCTCGTACTTCCACATCGACTCCGGCTACCGCCCCCGATCTTACGGTAGACACCCAGCTCTACTAATTTCACGCGCCACCATATCCGGAATTCCCTGAGTATTCATGAGACAGCCAAGAGGGATATGACAGTCGCCCACTGATCCTGGTACCAGTAGACCAAAAAGGTCCTTATGTACATGCCAATGTCTTGGGGAATGACACCAAATTTCTCATTGACACCGGGGCCAGTAGAACGACAGTAAAGCATGACGAAATTCCCGAGGTACCCCTCTCTGGCACACACAGTATTTCCTTGGGTTTTTCTGGCACCCCAGTCATCAACAAAATAGGCCCCCTCGAAACATCAACTGATCTGGTATGGACCAAATCCTGTCCTGAAAACCTGCTTGGTATCCAGACCTTGAAAGAATTAGGTGCGGTAATATGTTGTTCCCCGGAAGGGATTCGACTATTCCTTTGAGATTTTAAGGGCCATTATAACACGAGAGAACTAGATAAAAGATTGAGGAATATTCCAGCCATATTATGGGCCACTGATTCGACCAATGTAGGATTCATGGATATTACACCGCATGAGGTCACGTTAAAAGAAGGTGTCATCTTGCCCCGCATCCGCTAATATAAATTACCGCCAGACGCGGGACGAGCCCTTGTCCAAATAATTGATGACCTCGTTGCAAAGGGAGTGGTCAGGGAAGTGCCGACCAACATATGTAATTCGCCAGTTCTGCCGGTGCGCAAGAAAACAGAGGATAGTATGACACCTGTGTACAGACTTGTAGTTGATCTAAGGGAGCTTAATAAATGTGTGATACCTCAATACCCTGTGGTCTCGGACATTAGCTCTTTGTTAACAGCTGTAGACTCACATGCTACGCAGTTCACTGTTATTGATCTCAAAAATGCTTTTTTTCAGCATAACCATCCACCCAGATAGCCAATATCTTTTTGGATTTTCACTACAGGGACATAGTTTCTGTTTTACAAGAGCTCCTCAGGGATACACAGAAAGTACTACTATCTATAGTCAAGCACTTAAAAGACAGCTGGATGGTATTGTTCTACCAGAAAATACAACACTGTTACAGTATGTTGACGATCTTCTAATCACTGCGCGAACAGAACAAAACTGTGTCCAAGCATCACTTATTGTATTAACATTTCTAGCACATCATGACCATAAGGTATCACCCTCCAAGTTACAATTTTGTTTACAGCAGGTGGCATACCAAGGGCCTAATTCTTAAAGGATATAAGTGGTCAAGAATATTACCACTATTAGTATCCAATACACTGTTTTTAACAATATTAGTTGACCATTAAATAAAGTCGTTTTTGGTACAGCTGATATTTTTTAACCTCACTATCACTTAACACATACCTAAAAACAAAAACAAAATTTCACAACAACCTGCTCCGCTGTAAATCAGGCGTTGAAGCACACTGGAGGGACATTCGGTTCCTCCAGTGGGAACCCCATGATGAAGCATGTCACCACTAGGGTGAGTGAGGGTGAGTGAGGGTTCTTCTTAACAAAATATAAGTTATTGTCTTTGTCTTTTTGTATGTGTTTCACTATTTTCCCTATTTTTAGTTCTGATATCGCCTCGTCACTGAAGGTGTGAGGTTTTTTCCTGGTGTCTTTGGCTTCATTCTCCTGACCACAGCACCGACAAGTCAATCTTTAGTTGTTTTTTTGGCATACCTAGGGCACCTGCTGTCAAAGGAGGGTAGGGCACTCACACCTGAAAGGATCCAACTCATTTTCAACATTTCTGTCCCTAGCACACAAAAGTAGGTCCGTGCCTTCATTGGCCTTACTTCCTATTGCAGGCAATGGATCCCTCAATTTGCCTATCTGGTCAAGCCCCTGATACACTTAACCACATCCAATTTTTCCTCCTCATCCCCGTTGCCATGAACGCCTGAACTTACTCTCGTTTTTGATACCCTAAAACAAGCATTATGTTCAGCACCTGTCTTAGCCATTCCAGATTATGCCAAACCTTTTGTCCTCTTCGTTACTGGACGAGGAAGCACAACTTTATCAGTACTAACACAGACACAGGCTAACAAACATCGTCCCTGTGCCTATTTCTCCAGTACACTTGACCCTGTAGCACAAGGTCTGCCAGCCTTTCTAAAATCTGTAGCGGCCCCTGCCCTGGCGATCCGACAAAGCGACTCCATTGTACAAGGACACCCTCTCGAAGTTCAGGTCCCGCATGCAGTAGAGTTATTACTGAATAGAACGCAGACACAACACTTGACCATAGCCCGTCTCACTGGTTACAAAATCACGCTATTCCAGCCTCACATCGTCATAAAACGATGCAATGTTCTAAAGCCAGCTACATTGTTACCATCCATCCCAACGGATGGTCCACTCCATAACTGTCTAGAAATAGTTGAACAGATCACGAAACCACGACCTGACCTTGTCGATGTACCCTTAAACACGCCAGAACACACACTCTTTGTAGACGACTCTTGCATGCGACTCCCGACAGGTGACCTATCAGCAGCATATGCTGTCACCACAGAAGATACAGTTCTCCTAACAGCTAGAATACATGTACACTCAGCCCAGGCTGCAGAACTCATCGCCCTTACAAGAGCATGTGAATGGGCAAAGGGAAAACGGATTAATATCTATACTGACTCACAATACGCCTTCGGGGTGGTCCATCATTTTGGAATATTATGGAAGGAAAGGGGTTTTTTGACCTCTCATGGAACCAAAATACAGCACGAAGACCTTATCCTCCAGTTACTGGATTCGATACACAAACCGGCTGAAATAGCCATCCTAAAATGTAAAGCACACACAAAGAACACAGATTCTGTCACGAAGGGAAATGCCCTGGCAGACGCTACAGCCAGAAACACTGCACGAAGTGAAACACTACACACTGAAAATACCGCTAGCACTGTTTATACAGTTACAGACCCAACCAGAGATGTATTTGACATTCAGGACCAGGCTACAGAAGTAGAGAAAAAGAAGTGGGAAGAGGAAGGGGGTTTCCAAACCAATCAGGGTTGGGTAACAAAGGATAAGTCTAGGTGGTTTCTTCCTGAGACCATGATTCCTGTGATGATAGAAACAGCCCACGGTCCAGCACATCTTGGTGAGAAAGGAATGTTAGACAGCCTACACATAGTCTGGCATAACAAACACTTGCGGGCGGCAGCTAAACAAAAGGTACGAACATGCATGATCTGCTGTCAGTTCAATCCAGGAAAGGGTGTCCCTATAGGGCAAGGAGGGTTTAACCCCCTAATTTCCCTTTCGAAGTCCTTCAAATGAACTATATACAGATGGACCGATGCCGGGGACACAAATATGTCATCGTGGTGGTCTGTACTCTGACACGATGGACTGAAGCATACCCTGTTCCGGACTACGGTGCCCAGATAACAGCTAAACAACTAGTGAGGGAATTCTAACCCCGCTATGGGTTACCAAGGGTCATCTATTCAGACAATGGGCAGCCTTTCTCTTCTAAACTAATGGAGGCTGTCTCTCTTCTACTGGGATATTCCTGGAGGTTTCACTGTGGCTGACACCCTCAAGCCGCAGGTCTGGTAGAAAAACATAACCAAACTATGAAAACCAAACTGGACAAGATATGCGCGGACAAAGGGATAGACTGGGTAACAGCTCTCCTGGTCGCTCTCTTTTACATGAGAATGGTGGCGCATTCCCGGACGGGTCTGTCCCCCTTCGTAATAACATTCGGTAGGCCTCACAACATTTGGGGTGTCCCTTCTCCTAGGAAATTAACTGATATTGATTCTAATATGTTGACAGATTATCTGGCCTCCTTGATGTCTGCACTTCACTCTTGTCATTCACAGGTTGCTGCAGCTTTTCCAGATCGTACCACGCCTGAGGAACATACCATCAGACCTGGTGACTGGATTCTTCTGCGCAATTTCGATCATATCAGCCCCCTGGAAAGGAGGTGGACGTCTCCTAAGCTGGTTCTTTTGACGACAAGGACGGCAGTCAAGGTGGAAGGAAGGAAAGGATGGCTCCATGCCAGTCACTGTAAGAAGTTTTTTGGACCAACGAACTGACAACGTGTCCCGTCCAGTGGCTATAGTTACTGAAATAACAAACAACATTTCTCCCCTTCCTGAGGTCACTCCTCAGCAAGAATACAGATCGTGGCTGCAATCTCACCAGAAGTAGGCTAAGGACATTACACCTGATCCTAACCAACCAGTAGCTAATTAAGTCCAAGAACCAGCTCTTGGTGAAGCGGCTGCTGGAAAGCGTTTGGTCTCGTGTATAGATACATTTGACATTGACTAGTTGACAATATGAGGTATAATGATGTGGTGCATAAATTGAAGAGGTCTAATTATGTGAAATTACTACATAGCAGGTTCTCGATTTTTTTATTAATAATGTTCCTTATTTGCTGTTTTTCGGCTTGTCTGGGTTGGATTTCATATATGACTTTCCTTCCGCCCTCTTCCACGCTTTTAAATAATATAACTATGCATTCCCACGTTGATCTCCCTCCACACCTCGAGGACAGAAGAAAGGAATTTATAAATAATACGTTCATTTCCACTCTCCATCAACGCCAACGAATTATCAATAAGACAAACTTTTGGGTTTGTGGCTTGATGCCACATTCCGTACATAGGGGAATGCCCTTCTTCCCTCTCCCGTTCAGTTATTCGGGATCTGCCTATGCATTGTCTATGATATTTCCTGCTTCCGTTAGAAACATTCCCCAGACCAAAATAAAGAATGAGAGTAACTGGAATGAAGTAAAGACTAAGGTAGCAAAGGCCGTTTCTAAAATGGTGGATCTTACTACGACCTGGGAACAGGCTAATGATCACGCAAATATCAGTTACTCTCTGTTCCATGATACCACTTCCTAATAGGGAAACGTTTTCTGTCAAACTAAGACAGACGGATCAGGGAGGTTGGACGGTACCCCGTCAGCGTTTGTTTTGTATCAGAGGGATAGGGAAGGGAAGGGGCAGATGATAGGGAACAGCAAGTGTAACAGAACATATACACTGCCCGGTCCCGATTTTCCGACAGTAGTAACTGCTCCAAACACTTTATCTGCGGTCCCCATGCACGCACTTAGTTGCCACAGGTCTGGGAAATGCTACATCGCATTCCTTTTACCACCAACTTACACAGCCCCCGCCAATTATCATCTGATTGACCCTCTGACCGAAGTTAGAAGACAACGAAAGGGGGTCATAGATGCGTAAGATACAACAGGACAGGGAGCTGGAGATGTTTTCAAAGGTCTCCTCCCTTTCTGGGGACCGATGACCAACAGCCGCCACATAAGGCTATTAACTTGTGTAGTCCAAGCAGCCACTGATGAAACAACTGGCGCCTTAAGTAACATCACAGCTGAAGTGGCTTCTGACAGACTCATGACCCTGCAACACCGTATGGTTTTAGACATCCTGTTAGCCGACTGTGGTGGTGTATGTAAAATAATTGGGTCTAGCTGCTGTGTATATATTCCAGATAACGCATCATCAGTTTACTCCGCTATTTCCCACCTCCATGAACTTTCCAATAAATTGAATATGGACATCGGCACGTGGTCCCTGACCGGCTGGTTGTGGGGCCTCCTGTCTACGTGGGGATGGAAGGTACTCACGGTCCTAGGCCTTATGTTGGCCATTGTCCTCACTTGTTGCCTCTGTGTCCAGTGTGGCCCTGCCCTTTGTGGGCTGTGTGCCACTGCATGTGTTCCTCAACCACAAAACAAAGGGAAAGAAAATGAAATGATCATGTTACAAGAACAAGTGTATAATTTATTGAACATAGAAGTTGATTAAAATTTTTTGTGATAGGGTTTACTATGGGACAAGGAGGGAATGTGGAAATTAGTTCAAGGCCTTTTTCTGGTGTCCCATTTTGCACCCTAACCGCCATATTATGGGCCGGGTCAATGGCGAACAAAATATGAGTGCCCTCCTATTATTTCTAACGTCCCTCTGTTTTCTTGTGTTTAAATGCTGGCACATACGAAACATGGTGGCCAGCCATCATGCTTTTTTTCAGGTTTTGTCCTGTCCCATTGCTCGCAAACAGACTCGGAAAAACAAGCTTGTGTCAATGACCAACCCGCTTTTGGAGGACGTTCAGCCCTCTATGTGCCCTGATGTTGAAACAAGGACCACAAAATGCCTCATTTCTTCCACTTACAGATTGCAGTAACCCTGTATCTTGCCACAACAATGCCTCGTACTTGCCGCTCCAGACATCCTGGCACCAATCTGTTTGCTCCTATCTAACAAACGAGCCTTGGGCTATTCCTTAACAGCCGAACCTACTATCACTCATGTATGATTGTATCACAATGAATTGAAATGTGCTCGAGGTGAGCTCCTCCTTTTTTGTTTGTGAAGGAATGTATAAAAATGTTGGCATTGTAAAAATAAAGCAGAGTACTCCTGAGCCTTTTACGGTGATGGAACTCTCCCTTAACTCGAGTTACTGAATAAAGACTCCTGAACTCTAACTACCACAGACTCTGCTCTTCATACTTGATCCCATTGCTATTATAAAAATTCCGATCCGGTAACGAGAAATTATTTACCACACGCCCTAAGTTGGCAGGATATGCTCAGACGTGAGTCCCTTGCTCACTTGGCCACTGGATTCAAGATAGCCTGGCTGATGAGGATTATGAATCCAAAACCGGTCCCAGGATGCTTGTTTCCAGTCCAGGGAAGACATGGCTTGGCAGTTCGGGCTGGACTGTTCCCATGAGGCACAGGGTCAGACTGATTTGCATATGGCCATGTCTGAACTGGGGTGGCTGAGTGAGCTAAAGAATGGTGATGGATTAAACCCAGATCAGTTGATTGGGGGTGAGTGTTTGATTTGCTCAAGTGCTCCGTCTATCATCCCTTTTCGTTTCCCTTCTAAGCAACCCAGGCCCAGTCCGTTGATCAACCCCAGGAGCGGTCGTACCTCTCCAGGCTCTGGTCGCAGGGCCCATTTTGTTAGTGGTGTTTCTCGATCCGAGGGGCACCCATAGCAACTGCAGGTTACAGATGTTGCCATCTCGTTGCACCGCACAGTCGGCTCTTTAGCTCTGATGTTGCCCCGCCAAGGTGCGGGTGGGCGGCTGGCCGTGACCTACCCGATCCAATGCTTTCTGGGCGAATTCTGGTCCCGGTGGTTTCACCATGGTGCTAGGTGCCCTAGAGAGATAGTGCGCACCTTCTAGTGTGGGTGTGGTCAGATATTGGTGCAGATGATGGGGCCTAGGTTAGCTACTACCCCGAGCTCTCCTAAAGTGCAGCCATCTTGGCTGACTCCAGGCCACTTATCCATATGCCATTCTTGCCTTCTTTAATTCTTTTTTTCTTTCTCTTTCCTTATTTATCTATTTTTCTTTTTTCCTCTACTTCGCTTATTCTTTCTCTCCTACTCTTTCTTTCCTCTCTTTCATTCCTACTCTCTTCCTTCTCTTTCTCTTTTACCCTTTCATTTGATATCCTTCCTTCTTTCTATCTCTTTTCTTCTTTCTTGCCTTCTTTATTGCCTGCCTTCATTCTCTCTCCATTTACTTCTCCTTTTGTTTTCTTTCTTTCTTTCTTTCTTTCTTTCTTTCTTTCTTCGAGCAGCCATTGCTAGACTGATTGACTTTTTTAGGTCCGTGTTGGCCAAGACCTTTTGATTTTACTAAAATTATGTTTATAGCATATGTACTTATAAGGGTTTCAGCCAGACTTCTGTGGTCTGTAGTTTATGTAATTGGCATTTTTTTTCCATCCATTCCAGCAAGCAATAAGGGGCAATGTATCAGCCCACCTCAACAATTTACTGACTTCACTGGGAATTATGGCATGCCACCCTTTTGGACATTATAAGTCTTTAGCCATGCAGCATATTATCCTGGGTGCTGTGCCGCCAGGTATTGAAGAACTATACAATTTCTAAACACAGGGTGTGAAAAAAAGAGTGAATAATTTTTGTGCATGAAAATGGTGCGGGGTGAGTGTGTGTAATAAATAGCAAAAGGGCTGTACCTTAGAGAATGCGTCCACGTTGACAGTCTCTAAGTAGATAAATCAGTGTAAAACCAGCAAACACACATCCCCTTTCTCCTAAGACCACAACCCAGGCAGCCTCGCGCATTGCCCTTCCACAAAGTGCCTAGAGGCAGCCTGGTACACAAGCCTGCTCAGTTCTATTCTAGGCCCCCCGAGGAGGAGGAAAGTGGCAAGGCATCCAATACCAAGCAACGAAGGTTATGGAGCCCGGCTCTCCACTGAATGCATGCACCTTTAAGGAACTAACACAGCAAAGATGCCTGTGCTCGCACCAAACGTCATAACTCCTAAACCATTCACTTCTCATGTTCATTCTGTTCCAACCTTTCACACTAGAAAAAGGTGATATGTATTTTAAAATGCAATACAATGGCATTTGCAGTTTTTATTGAGAGACCACACACTGTATTCAGAGTTAACCTCAAGGAGAGCACCGATACAGTGTCTATATATCCGGCACCATGCTTCTCACATGCTTGTGTATGTAAGTAGACATGGACTTGTCATCTCCAGAGTACCTTACTTCGAAGCCCATGTTAGATGTGTTCACATCTAACATGGGCTTCGATTGGAATTCATAGAGCATATTATCAAGGCCATTATCGCCGCTTTATCGGCAGTTTCCTGCCAATAAAAGCAGCGAAAATGTATCGCACAATATCCATGATGTTATGTGAGCTCTTAGCCTGACAGAGTAGTGCTGGGCAGGGTGCTGGGATGAAGTAAACTGAGGACAAGAAATAGCAAAGATGCTGACGACAGGGAATGGGGAAAAAAAAGCATTGGCATAGGCAATAGGTCTTGCCATTGGGACCTTATAAGTGTTTAGCCATGCAGCACATTATCCATTAGATTACATTAGCCATAAAAGACACCAACGTTTGTGGTAAATCATCCATGATATACTGGCCCTATTACTACCAGACATTAATTAAAGTCCTTTGACAGTGTTGGCATTCTGATTCCTATGCAAATTTGAGCAGGGATTGGAATTATGTGATGTGTGGCAATGAAATCTCTCCTAAAACGTGGCTGTAATATTTAGAGATGTTGGTCACTTGCGTTCATAACTAAATAAAGAAGTCAAACTATATTTGTTAAAAGTACAAACTGTACGGCTGCCATTTAAGCAGTTATTTACAAGACATTTTAACCTTAGTCAAGTAGCCACATTTGAAAGCCAAATAAAACAAATATTTGGCAAAGTGGATGAAATATAGAGCTGCAGAGTGTGGAACTGGTGGGCATCCTGTGTTTACAACTTTTGAGGAAAGAAACTGTGTTTAATTCTGGAGTACTCTCCCTAGACCAACCCAATTCAAAATGATTGGCAACGTAATTATAAATGTAAAGTTAATGTCGTAGATGTATTTAAGGACGGGAAGGCGTGGGATTAAATCACTTTATTGGTGGCAATTGCAATGGTGTGAAAGTAGCCGTCATTGGATACAAAAAGTGTTTACTGTATCTGAATTTGGATGTAACATAACATCCACATCTACCAACTTTGGAATTGTCGAACAACTTTCCAGTTTGGGGTGCACATTGCTGAGAAGTTAAAAACGTACAAATTGTAAACATAAAGGGTGAAAAAGATGTAGTGTGTATGCCTAATCCCAGACCCTGTTTTGCTAAACATTAATCTGATAAACCCCATCTGCAGCTAGTTTATTGCTTGTTCTGGGCTGAGGGAATGCGGCCACCCTTAATGAAACATCCCCATAGACCAATATAACTCTTTTATAATGGCAAACCATCTGTTAACACCAACAAAGTGTTCCTGAAAATGAGCACACATGTTGAATTTACAGCTAAGCATTTAAGTGGGTAAACGCAATATGGGGCATCTTATTATGGGTTGAATATAAAAAGTATTAGGTAGCTAACCTTAAGTGGGGTACATCATCGTTTTTATGTCTGATATATTTGTGTCATTCATATTGTTGTCCCTTTTCACATCGGATGATATAACACGAGTAATTTCCAAATACCCTTTGCTGAACAAATGTATTTTTAAATGCACAAAAACACAACATTAACAAGCAATACATATTACATAACATCTACTGCTGTTGACAGGAGAGCCGAATTTAAGATTCCGAGTGCCCTCCCCTGAAAATTAAAAAAAATTGAAGCTTCGAGACATGCCGTGACTGAGACATGCTATTTATTCAACAACTTAAACACAGTACCCATGGCTGAGACATGATGTTTTGATGAAAATTTAAATACGGTATGTGACTTGCAAATGTACCATCAGCTGAGTGCATTTCTTACAGTATATAGCGTCAGCAGAGCACCTTTGTTTAAAAAGGCTCAAAATGTAGAACTGAGGAGCATGTTTAAAATGTATGCGGAATCTCCACGTGCCGAGCCAAACTAATTGAATTTACACAAGCCTGCTGTAATACAAACTATAAATTGCGCTTCTTCTTTTAAGGGCTGGTAGTGGTGGATTTACATTAAATATTTGAAATTAGCTGAGTTATCAAAACAGCAATACATATTGCATACTATCTACAGTAGACGTTTGGAGAACCAAATTAATGTTCAGTGCGCTCTCCCCGTAATCACCAAAGCAAAATAAAATTTGAGACATGCTGGGACTAAAACATGACGTTTTAAAAAAAAGTAAAGACTGTACATGGTTTACAAATGTTAAAGCAAATAACATCAACTGCATTTATTTTTAAATATACACACACAAACACAAAATTCATAAGCAAATAATGCCCCATAACATCTAGTGTTGTCAACGGGATACATGGATACTAGTGCTGTTTATAGTAGACGTCTGGGGAAACGAAAACAGGTTTCAGTGTGCTCTTCCTGTATAACCAAAACAACAAGCGGTCGCAATTGTCTCGGCAGATTTGAAAGTGAAAGCAGGCACAGCCCACTGAATGTAAACAAAGCACGTCCTCATGCTTTAAGTAGAACAGACTCAATAAATAGTGCTTTCAACACTAAAATGACACGTACAGTGTAAGAGCCAAAGTAAAGGGGCCAGTAGCATTGGGAGGATACAAATGACGACATGGCTGTACTAAGGAGGGACAAACAAGCCTATTAATCAATCAGAAGCCAGCATTTACGAACGGCAAGATACAAGCCAATGAAAAATGTGAGCGGGGCTTCACCTCCGTACAGTACCTAGCACAGATCGCCAGAGCAGCGCTTGCCTGATGGCTCAGGCTCGCCCTAAAACCTATTCAAATATTCTCACTTCACCAAAAGAATTTACAGTGCAACTAAATGTAACAATTGCTTTCTCTTTGCAGTGTTTTCACAGCTATAAGAAAAATCCTTCACAATGGATGAGCTGTTAAGACTGGAATTCGTGCTCCAATTTCCTGGAACCAAAGCTGATGTCTTAATTTGTTTTACCAGGAGTTAAAAGCAATGACCTATACTTTCTGAAAGGGGAGGAGTTTGAAAAGAACAAAACAAACAAATTTTCATAACCGGATCCACAAATTAAGAGAGGAGTACATGCTGTTATGTGTGCCTTAAAATAGGTGATTGATTTGAATGATGCTAATGGGGAATTCTCAACAGGGCCTAGCTCTGAAGGGGACACACTAAACACTCAAATGAAATAGCTTCCAATGCTTTATGCTAATCTATGTCCTGCCCCAGTCAACTTAGTTCAATGAGTATTATTTTAGCATTTTTTCCTTTCAACACTATAGTTGGAATCCCCATAAAATCCACTCAAAGGGTGTTTTCTTTTTTGGTCTTAACTTGTTCACTCATTGCTGAGATATTTGGCAAAATGTGCATATGCATTTTATAGCTATCAGTGTAGGAAAGGCAACAAGCCCACGGGCATCAGCGAACTTCAGATTTTTTACACTGTACCCTGTGGGTCTTATTTATGAGAGGGTTGCATCACGTTTGCACCATGCAACATGGTACATGTGTGATGCAAACCTCTAAGTCAGATATTGAGTGATGTCTACCTTTGATAAAACCACATTGTTCCCGCCCAATTAATTGGGGTAAACATTTCTCTAAGCGTAAAGCTAGAATTTTAATGAAAATGTTATAGGCTAGATTAATTAAAGAAATGGGTCTGTAATTTTTACAAAGAGTATGATCTTTACCTTCCATGGGAAGAAGGCATAACAAAGCTTCTTGAAAAGAGCCACTGGACTTTTTGGAAGAAATAAAGAAGTGAAATAAATTATGTAATTTAGGAATAAGAGTAAGGGAAAAGAAGGAATACAATTCAATCATAAAACCATCAGGTCCTGGAGCCTTACCTCATTTAATAGAGTAAATAGCAGAAAGGATATCAAGTTCGCGAATATCATCTTCTAACACAAAAAATATAGATCAGCAAACGGAGGTGGATTAATAGAGGATAAGTATTGAAGAATATCGTCCTGAGGTACTTAGGACTCAGGAGTGTAGAGAGTTTGAAATAATTGAGTGAATTCAGATAGAATGTTGTCATTTCTGTAAACTATGTGATTGTTAGAAGAAAGGATAGAACTAATCTTGGTGTGCTCTTTTTTTAACTTTAAGATAATTAGCTAAAAGTTTCCCAGTTTATTTTGACCTCCATAGTATTTGGCTGAGGATTTGAGCAAAAACTGAATTTGCGTTTTCAGTAGATATTTGTTGAATTCGAATTTAGATTTGATTAGGTCATCCAAGCAGGTTTTAGAATTTGTATGGAAAAAGGAATGTTCTATTTGTTTAATGCGTGTTGTAAGTGCTTGCAAAGTGAGTAAAGAAGCTTTCTTTCTGTGGGACACAAAGGAAATAATAAAATCACTAGAGGCTGCTTTAAAAGCGACCCAGACAATCTGTGGAGACATATTTGGAGTTTAATTTTCAAGATAGAAAGGCTTCAAATTGTTGGGTAAACTTGGAGTCCAAGAGGAGGGAGTTGTTCAATCTCCATCTTCGTGTACCTTGAATAGGAGGAAGAAGGTCCAAATCTAAGGTAACAGGGGCATGATCAAAAATTAATATATTACCAATATCTGAATGAGTGATATGTTGTGTGAGCGCTTTTGAAGTGAATAGATAATCTAAGAGGGATTGGGAAGAATATACTCGAGAGAAAAAAGAGTATTCTCCCAGTGTAGGATTGCATAATCGGGAAGCATCTACTAAAGATCTTTGTTGAATAATAGATGTGATTCGAGAATGCATAGGGGAGGGTATGAATTTGGATTGAGAATGATGGTCAATAATAGGATCCATTACCAAATTACAATCCCCACCAACTAACAAATATTCATCATGAAAGGACATCAGCTTAGATAATATTGTAGGCCAAAAAGTAACATCTGGATCAGTAGGTACATACAGATTAAAGAGAGCTAAGTGGATATTATCCAATAACAGTGAAACAGAAACCCATCTACTCACATCATCAGTATCTTGTGAGAGAATTTGTAAGTCAAGACGTTTGTGACATAAAATGGCCACACCTTTTCAATTACCTGTACCCAGACAGGCAAAACCATGACCCACCCATTGTCTTTTAAGTTTAGGAATTTATTTTTCTAAAATATGAATTTCCTGTACTAAAGCTATAGCACATTTTAAATTAGATAAAGAAGAGAGTGCCCATTGATGTTTTAAGGGAGAACACAACCCTTTAACATTCCATGTAACAACCTTCAAAGCCATCTACATTAATCGATAAGACGTAAAGATTATGTAATATTAATTAAAACAACTAAAAATTGAAAGTATGATATATGTAATAATATTCAGCAAAAACATTGCAAAACCAAACCAGTAAAGATGAATAGCACAGAGGAGAACATTTGTGGTTATGAAAAAGGAGAAAATAAAAAAGACAAGCCCAAGCCGGGAATGAGGAGAAAGTGTAAGGAAAGAAGAGGTAAAAGGAAAAATCATTAGCGGAGGAAGAAAGGTGTCTCAAAAAAGACAGGTAGAATGGAGAAAAGAAGAAGAAACATATACAACAAACAAAAAACATATACCAAAGATTTCAAAAACATAATAACTAACTACAAAAAAACTTAACAAATTGAGGGTGGTGAAGCCACATGAGAAAAATGGCATAACTAACCAGACGACTCAGGGAGGACCAGGGAGGACCGGGGAGGGAGGACATCATCCAAGCAGACCAGGGAAAACAAAAATATGCATGAAGGAAATACCGCACCTGACGGGAACAGAAGCAACATAGTCTGAACAACAGAGCATATTAGACCAATGCCAGCACAAGATTAAACAGTGGCGTTTCTGGACACATCCATATCTTCTATTATTCACTGTTCCAAAAATCGTTGTAGGATCTTCATAGTTCGTAGTTCTATTTTTATATGTCACTTTGAAAAGACAAGCATAAAAGAGACTAAATCTGGCATTGAGAGAACAGAGTGCTCACCTCATATCTAGGAATTTCTTTCTTCGATCCGCTGTTTCTTTGGCATAGTCCTGTGCAAAGAAGAGATTAAAACCTTGCCATTAAATACGTCTTTGAGCTTAGCTACTTGCAAGAGGTTTAATATATATGTGTATTCCAAGAAGTATATAATTACTCCTTGAGGTTTGGATGAAGAAGCTGACATGGTTGGAATACGACCCAAACGATGTGCTCTTTGAATGTTTAAGACAGGGGAGTTAGGTAAATCAAGAACTTATGGAAGGAATGATTTGAAGAATGAAATGGCATTGAGCCGCCCAAGCCTTCTACCAGACCCTAAATGCCTAAGTTATTGCGCCTGTTACGGTTCTCCAAATTTTACACTTGTTTTTTGAGCAGTGCAATTTCAGATTTCATTTATTCGTTTTCTCCATGTGAGGGCAAAGAGCTCATATTTCTTCAAGAATCACCTCCATAGTATTCGGTGGAGGAGACACAGTAGGTGAAGAGGATCCTTTTTTATGTGTTTTCCAGAGGATAATATAGATTAAGTGGTAAATCTAGAAGTACGTTTGTTGGTTGGGAGCAGAATATTAGATGCAGCTATTGATGATTCATTATTGGAAAGTGATGAATTGCTTTCAGAGTTCTCCATGTTTGTTGAAAGAATAGAATAAGGATTATGGTCTGCCAAAGAAGAGAATGGTAATGAAGAACCAGTAACACGACGAGTAGATTTTGTTCTCCCCATAAAATGTTGAGTAAGAGTTTAAAATAGCAAAACAGAGTGCAAACATTGATGCAAAGATGTAGTTTCAGGGTAGGAACATAAAGGCAGTGTGTCGTAGCAGCCAACAGCAAATCGTTGTTCAAATAACCTCAAAAACTCCACTGGAAGTAAAGAAGCTAAAACCAATAAACTAGGCAATAATCTTAAAACATAACAAACTCAGCTTAGTTATAGTTCATTTCTGCTTGACATGAGCCCCAAGTAAAACATAATGACAAGCTCCAAAAACTATGCGGGGGAAAAGAGCCTCATCTACAGCAAATTGGTACCTTCCAAACGACTAATTCTAGTTTCAGCCTTTCGTTAAAAACGAAACCAGAGATTCACTGTAATAAAGATTCCATTTTCGGTCAATCACCGTAGCTCTGTGTACATTTGAGGGAATGCAAGACAGCTTGAGTTAAAAAATCTCTGGTAGTAAGAATATACTTTTTCATGCTCTATTATCTTCATAGATAAAAGAGCATGGCAGTAATAAAAAAAAGTAAGTTGACAGTCCGTTTTTCATGAACACTGCCAATGCATGTCAACCTCTCCAGGTTCTGCTGCTGATGACTTGAGAAGGAGGGAACCGGAGGTCTGAGCTATGATCCCTCTACAGAGTGCTGTAAACGAATACAATACTGTAGTCCGAGGGAATATTCATGAAGTCGGTTCTCCAAAATGCCTGGGTTAGCAGAATTGATGTCATGTGACCTTTGGCCCTGGATCTTCCCTGGAAGTGATGTCATATGACCTTAACTCTGATGACATCACAATAGTGACATTGCTGAAATGTCATAATAAAAGCATGGTTATTATAACAACATAACACAAATGACTATTTTAAATGACTCCTATATCACGGTGCTAACATGAACCTTGTAAGTGATGGGTCTCAATAAATGATTGCCCTTAATTGTAGCGTGTGAGCAAAGTGGGTGGAGGTTCAGTTTAAAAAAGGTGGAGGTTCACTCCTGATAAAAAATAATCATATTTTTGCTAAAAGGCCATGGGCTCTGGAAAAGCAATCCTTACATACTCAAGTCCTTTCATGGTGTGCTAAGCCAATAAAGCTTGTTGCTCGCCAAGAGCTGACAACACTTTTTTCTAAATGCTTCATGAATGCCTCTCCATCAAGAACTTACTGCATGGTGCCTGGACCAGCATTTTATCATGGGTGCCCCTCATTTGCAATGGGTGCCCCTTTTTGCCAACAATTATATATAATATGCCAGTTCAAGACTTTTACCATCAATGCTACAGATATCCAAGGAGTGACAAATGGGAATTGACGTCTAGTATGTCAGGGCTAGCATTTTGTTGTGGTTTCTCCCTCTTACATGCCAAGTAATACATACGATATGCTAATGCCAACTCTTTGCCATGGGTGCACCATGCCGAGACTTTCCTCAAGTATGCCAGCATTTTTCCACATGTACCCATATTCCAAGAATTACCTTTAGTATGCCAGTACCAATATCTTACTATGGGTACTAATTGTATCAAGAATTATCTCTAGTATGCCAGTGTTAGCATCTTTGCCATGGGTGCCTCATGCCAATATTTATCTCCACTGTGCCAGGATCAACGTTTTTTTCATGGATGTCCCATAATTACTTCTAGTTTGCCACTAACATATTAAGTCACAGGTGCCCGACATTTTAAGAATTTTCTCCAGTGTGCCAAGGCCAGTGTTTTTCCATGAGTGTCTCTATAAGCCAAGAAATGCCTTCAAGATGCCATGGCCAAAGGCAGATTCACAAGATTAGCATCACATTCTCACTCAAGCTCACTTACATTCACTTGCTCACATTCATTCCAACTCACTCTCGCTCATTCATTCCCACACACTCTCTTGCACCCACTCTTATACATTCATTCATTCTCACTAATTCACACTCTCTCTTCCTATTACTATTGTCACCTCTTCTCATCCACTGACTCTCTCATTCTCACTCATATATACACACTCACTCACTCCCATTTACTGTTACTCTCACTCTCTGAAACGTTCCCACTCCTACTCATCCCAATCTCACTTATTCTCACTCACGCTGACTCACAGTTACACTCATTCACTGTCACTCACTGTAGGAAAGTGCCCTTTTTTTGCATGGTTGCCCCCACTTTTTGCCTCATATTGATGCACTTTGACTGAGTGTGCCCTGGGTTCTTGCCAACCAGGTACCCAGGACCTATGTTCTTTCCCTAAAACTGTGCTTTGTATTGGCACCTTCCTGGCCACATGTAAGTTCCTTGTACTGGGTACCAAGGGCAATGTGACCAGTGAAGGCCTCTGAGGGCTGCAGCACATACTGTGCCACCCTTAGTGGCCCTGTACCCTAATACACATAGTCTGCCATTACCGGCTGCGTGTCTTGGTGCAGAGAAAAGTGAAGACTCAACAACAGCCACTGCCTCTGGTATGATGATGGATTAAACCCAGATCAGTTGACTGGGGGTGAGTGCTTGCAATGTTCAACACTCCATTTTGGTTTTGCTTTGTTCACCCTAAGTTGGCAGGGTATGCCCAGACGTGGGTCCCTTGCTCACTTTGCCACTGGATTCAAGCTAGCCAGGTTGATGACGGCTGATTAGTCAGAATCCGGTCCCAGGATGCTTGTTTCCAGTCCAGGGAAGACATGGTTTGGCAGTTCGGGCTGGACTGTTCCCATGAGGCACAGGGTCAGACTAATTTGCATATGGCCATGTCTGAACTGGGGCGGCGGAGTAAGCTAAAAAATGATGGATTAAACCCAGGGGGCGTGTTTAAATATATTTTTTTGAAGAAGGGGCGCTGTGTAGGCCCCCTTCTTTTTCTATTTTTTTGGCCCTGCGGACCCCATCTCCATGCCTTCTCCCAATTTTTTTTCTTTTAAATAAAAATATTTGGAAGCGGGCCCTGTGGTCCCCCTCCTGCGGCCACAGTCTGCCCCGGGGACCCCATCCCCCAGGGCCGGCCCTTTTTTAAATTTATGTTAAAAAAAACATTTTTTTGAGGGGAGGGGGGCCCCTCCTGGGCCACTAATAGCCCCGGGGACCCCATCCCTCTGGGCTGGCCCTTTCAGTTGGGGACCGTGTGGGGGTCCCCAATTTCCCCCACGGTCCCAGCTGGCTCCCCGCATCCTGCGGGAGCCGGCATTGTTTTTCCATATGGGGAGCAGCTAACATGCTGCTCCACATATGGAAAAGCAATCTGCTTTCCTATTTCAAAATCTTCTAAATAGGAAAGCAGTTTGCAATGGCAATGGCATGGTGGGAGCCGCGAGGCTCCAGCCCTGTCATTGCAAACAACAGTGTCCCTGGGGTGGGCACCCCGGGACACTGCAGGAGCCGTCCCTGGGGGGTGGCGGTCCCCAGGGCTATCTTGGGCTCCAGAAGGGGGGCTGCGCGGCCCCCTTCCACATTTTTGAGAAGCCCCAGGGGTGGCGGTCCCCGGGGCCCTCAGAGCCCCCACCCAATTTTCCTAAGCCCGGGGTGGTGGTCCCCGGGGCTGGGGGCCTGGGAGACCCCCCAACCCATTTCAAAAGAGCCCTGAGAGTGGCGGTCCCCAGGGTTGCGGGGGGTCCTGTGAGCCCCCCGCATACATTAAAATCAAGCCCGGGGGGGTGGCAGTCCCCGGGGCTGGGGGGGCCTTGGAGCCCCCCAGCTCACATTTGAAAGTCCCGGGGGTGGCGGTCCCCGGGACTGCAAGGGGGCCCCTCCATATATTAACTCAGAACCCCGGGGGGTGGCAGTCCCCTGGGTAGTGTGGGGGGTTTGGGACCCCCCACACTTTTTCTTTTAATAATGCCCCCGGGATTTGGCCCCCGGGGGCAAATTAAAACATTTTGCGCGGGAGACAGTGTTATTTATTTTTTTATCGCTAGGATACGCGGATCCTACGTGCATCCAGCGATTTTAAAAATCCTTGTGGGATCCCCTGAGCAGGCCTAGGGGGTCAGGGTGGTTCTACCCTGCCCCCTTTTTGCGTTTTGCAATGTTTTTTGTTTGGTTTCTTGTGCCTCAGTTCTACCAAGGCACAAGATGGCTGCCAACACTTCCTGGTTTGGAGTGTTGACAGCCAATTAAAAAAAAGCTTGTGCACGGCATATATATATATATATATATACACACAAACAAAATCCACTCCTTATCGCTGCCTGCTGGTCAGCGCAAGGAAAACAGGATACGGACACCAATATGCTTGTGGAAATTCAGGTCTTGTTTATTCCAGCAGTTTATGACGCGTTTCGATTACTTCTGTACCCTTGCTCACATACAGAAACGCCGTCCATAAATTATTTAGTAGACATAGAAAACATACAAACCTTTGTTCACATATTCATTCATTAATCAATTTGAAAATATTTTGTGTCTTTGTTTGCACTAATTCATGTATTTCATGTATTTATACAGTGAAGGTAAAAGATGTTGAACATTTCAATGCTGGTATATTTGGAATGTTAACCGCATGAATGCAATGCCTAATATCAACGCGATTGCTAACATCAGGGAGGCTCATTGTAAAGGGTGTGTTTTTTCCATAGCTATTAAGAAAAATACACAGGACACAATAAATAGCAATAAATTATCCTTCACTATTAAATAAGTAATGCTAATACAATAAATAAATTCTAATGATTTAAAAATCGTTCATTAATAATTGCATGTGCAAAATAAGCAAAACCGTCCCCCTGTCGCCATCTTTTGGTTATTTCTGAATAAATTCATACCTTGATCTGTATATGATAAAGACTAAATCTTATAAATATGTGCAAAATTAAGCAATATAAAGATCATGTAAATAATTAAATAGCATCCTGTCTCTGGAGGCTATGGTGTGCAAATGCGCTCATTTTAGAGTGTGCAAAAATGTGCAAGATATGAGGATTAACCCCTCACCTATGAAAAAATGATTACAAGAAAATTTGTTTAAAAAGAACGGGTAGGGAAAGTTACAGCTGAGGAAGAAAAGTTAAAAACTGGTTGAACAGTGCCTATTGAATGCTTTGGCTGTATGTCAAGATGTTACAGAATGTTATGGAGATCTTCAGTATTGTTAAGACCCCTTGGCTGTTTGCTATCCAACTCTTAGATCATTTTTGATTCGAGTTGCCTCAGAGTCCGTTCCCGATTTCCTCCGCGAGGGCGAATGGGGACGGCTGCAATGACAAAATAGCTGAGGTACTTGAGGTCGTTGCCATGCACTGCTTTAAAGTGCCTGGCTACCGAGTATGCCGTGTCATTATTGACAATAGCCCTAAGATGTTGTAGGATCCTGGCATGCACCTGTAGTTTGGTGCTGCCCACATATTTTAACCCACAGGTGCTTGTCAGGACATACACGGCATACTCGGTTTTGCAATTGTAGCTGCCTTTGATCTTATATTCATTGGAGCTAAAGGGAGTCTTGTATTTGGTGGTGTTGATACCAAATCTGCAGGCTCTGCATGAGGAACATTTATAGAAACCTTGTCTTGGTTGTAACCAAGTGGTTTTCTTGACAATGGTTTCTGGGCTCTTTTTGAATAGCTGTGTCCTCATAGATATGCCTTTTCTAAAGGTAATGGTGGGGCAGCTTGGTAAATCAGGTGCTAAGACTGCATCTGTTAGGATGATGGGCCAGTTTTGTTTTATGATCATTCTGATATGGCGCTCTTGTTGGTTAAATGTTTAGAGGAGTCTGGGTATATTTTCTTCTATCTCACTTGTATTTTCAGCATTGGGCTTACAAGGTTCCAACAGGGAATCTCTGTGTCTGTTTTTGACTTTTGTGACTGCTTGATTAAGGGTAGATGTTTTGTATCCCCTTTCTTGAAATCTTTGAATGGCTTCTTCAGTGCACCTATCTTGTTCCTCTCTAGTGCTACATGTTCTTTTAATTCTTAATAGCTCTCCATATGGGATGCTTTGTACTAGATGTTGCGGATGTGCACTGGAGGCATGAATCGTTGAGTTGCCTGCAGTCATTTTTCTATGCAGTGTGGTTTGTAGGTTCCCTTCATGTATATAAACCTTCACATCCAAAAAGACCACTTCCTGATCACTGATACAGGAAGTGAATTTTAGAGTGGCTGAATTATTGTTGATATCATGTACAAATGAGTTAGCACTTTCCATGTTGCCCTTCCACACCACAAAAACATCATCGATATAACGGAACCATTGTAGGATTTGACAACCATATTTCTCACGTTCTATAGGATTTAGGACCTGCTCCTCCCACCAGCCTACCATCAAGCAGGCATAGCTGGGGGAGAAGCAGGATCCCATTGCCACATCCCTCAATTGTTTATACATAAAGTAATTGTTATTGAGGCACCAGCTTATACATTTTATCAATGTCTTGTTGTGTTCGTAGTATTCAACAGGTCTGGTTCCTAGAAAATGTGACACTGCCTCCTGTCCCATGTCGTGGTCACTACAGGTGTACAACGACTCTATATCTAGAGTAATAAATAACATGTTTGTACCACATTTGACCTCTTTTATTTTCAAAAGAAAGTCCCCAGCATCTTTAATGTATGATGGCAAAGTTTTCACAATATCTTGCAGGAAATAATCTACATATTGTGAAATATGTTCTCGCATGCTGTTGATGGCTGAGATAATGGGGCGTCCAGGGACTGGGCTGACAATTTTGTGCATCTTTGGTATAAAATATACTGAAGGGATAATAGGATGTTCCACCCAGAGAAATTTGAATTCTTCCTGAGATACAGTTCAGTCACATTTGAATTGGTGCTGTTGTTTGATCAACATATATTTTGCTTTGGTGTAGTCATTCATTGTAGTTTGTTTATAGCAGATGGGATCCACCAGTTGTCGCTGTGCTTCTTTGATATAATCTTGTTGGGGCAAGAGCACGATATTACCGCCCTTGTCCGATTGTTCGATTACCACATCATGATTGTTGCTCAATTTTTCAATCAGTTCTATATACTCCCTTTGATGATTTGTCTTCTGTTGTTTATTGCGATTGGCCCTACTGGAGTACCAGGTATTTTAGAACCCGGCGGTGCTAGGGAGTACACCTGAAAACTCTGAGTCCTTCCTGTTTCAGACTACAGAAACACAGAGTCTTCTAGGTGAAGTCAAAGATCGTATTTATTGGCTGCAACCAGTAGCAGGTATCCTAGAAGTACAACAGCATGTATGTTCTCAGGAGACTGCTCAAAATTACAAAGCCAGACTTCTCCTTTTATACAAAATAATATGCTTCAGGCAAACATTCCTTATTTTATAGTTGACCATTCACATATTTTCATTACAAAGAAAAAAGCAGAGTCATGATGACAAGCCCACATTTCAGTTTGTCCAGTCCATAATCATTTACCCGGCAAGGCCCAGAACTTTCATCAGATATCGACGGACCCCCAATAAAATCGGGCACCTCCTCCTCGTAAAGCAGGTCATAAAGAAGAAACAGGGACAGGTGTGAGTGAGATTAGACATGGTTTGTGTACGGTGAACGGTTTACGACATGTTGCGCCTTGATACTAATCTCATTCGGCCACTGGGAAAGGAGCTGGCCGAACAGGTTTGGCTTCAGGCAGTGGAGTCAGCTTGCCCAGGTCACAGAGGAGTCAGCAAAGGTGTACATGTCCTTTTAGATCGAATTTAGCCTTAGTTATTTGGCTATGTGAGGGCAATCACAAAATGGCTGCCGTTCGCAAAATGGAACCCGAGGGTTCAGGACGAAAACTCCGATTTCAGGGTGATTTTGTCACTCGAACATGACGGAAATGCTGGTGCATAGTATTCGAACCATTACCGGTCTGCCGATTCCAAAATCGTCATGATACGAGAATGTTTATGACACGGGTCCAGAATTTTCAGTACCACACTATGATATAGTTGTTTTATATCCTCAGTGATCCTCTCATGGAAAATATCTATGAAATATTTTGGCATTTGTGGTACAAATGTCGACTTTTTCTTGAAGGGGCTGTTTCCTGCTCCCTTTTGTAGAATATCCAGTTGGATTAATTGTTGTTTTGTGAGAGGTTGGCAGTCTAATTTTCTCTTGATTCAAGCATGACGGATTTTACATCTAGATAGATAGGGAAATCTGAGGCTTGGAGCCCACTTGTTTGCTTGTTGGACTGATCAGCTAGATTAGTTTCCAATCCTTGTTTTATTGTAAAGAATTTCATGAGTTTTAGTTTGCATATGAAACTGAAGATGTCAATACGTGTCTGAGCATAATTAAAATCATTAGGTGGACAAAATGAGAGGCCAAGCAGAAGTATATGTTTGTCCTTTTCAGTTAGTTGCATTGTTGAAAGGTTTATGATCGTTTTGTCATTTTTTATTTCAGTTATTATTTGCGCCAATATTTTCTTTTTGGTTTTGGATTTACTTTTTTTGCGTCTGTCTCTTCTCTTTGCGTTTCTTTGTTTATTGAGGGAGGCTGTGATTGTTTCCGCAGCCTTAGTGTGTTTCGCCGGTCCTCTACTAAAAAATCAATCTCTTCTCCCAAATCCAACCTACTTGTTTCCATCGTGTCATCATTTATTCCTCTGTAGCTACATTCATAGCTGATGTCACTGTGTACTGAACTGTCGTCTGTTACTGGATCAGTTGAGGGCCCTGCTTGTAGTTGACCTGTATTTTTGGTAGCAGCAGTCAGATTAAATTTGAGTTTTTTAGCAGACGCAAACTTACGTGCAAAAGTATATATCTGTCCTTGTTCATAATCTGCCCGATCCCGGGCAAATTTGAACACCTTTCGTTGTTTTATTTTTTCCTCTTGTTTGGCCAACCTCTCTTGTATGTCTTTTCTCATCTTTGATCTATATGTATCCGGCTCAAGTTTGGCTAGTGCCTCATTGATACTTTCTATTTCTCTGATCAGTTTTATTCGATCCGATTCTTCATATCTTTTCAGCATACGTACTAGATTCTTGAGACTTCTAAATTGCTTTGGCCCCATTCTTTCAGCATTGCAGGGACTGGGTCCTCGTAGCTTGGTGCCAAAAGGATTCTCAGCCCACGAGGTACCCTTCCTGCGTCCTTGTATTTTTTCAATTACATTTTCCCACCATTTATTAATTTCCATCCTCATACATTTCTCCAGTTTTCTCAATAGATTTTTAGCCGTGTCATAAACTTTGGCACTGGTTGTTGCTTGCGTGTGCAATCTTGTCGATACATTTGGCAAGTTGCTAAATAGTTCCTCAGCTGCTGCTTCCCGTTCGTGGACAGCATCTGCCGACATATTAACTGCTCTGTGTGCTTCGCTCCGATACGGGAGGTCAGCTATACCTGTCCACACCTCCCCACCGCTGCCAGTATTGCCACACACTCACCAGTACGTGTACGTTGCTGAAAGGTCCTCCGACCCTTCGGCTGCCGTTGCCTCGTCCAGTTACCATCCTCTTGCTGCTTGCGGGGGCAAACACCAATAATCCTTTCAAGTTCTCCACTGCAAATGGTTGTGGGCATATATATCGTTTTTAGAAAACGCTCCTGCTGGCAACCCTTCGCCTTCAGTAGGGGTGGCTCGAGCCGGCGGAGCAGCCGGAATTTAATATGAATACAAGAACGGCGTAAAGATTTATGATGGAATAAATCTTCTTTTCGGACTAAGCTGTGGATTGTGGTCTGTATGCCTTTTGCCCGAGTGCTCGTGAGGAACGCCGTTCTTGTATTCATATATATATATATATATATATATATATATATCGAATCCAACCTGTTGCCGGCGGCAGCCGTCAGCCAGCACACACAAGTACACAGACTACTCCAATAATCTCCGCAAACCAGACTTCGATTGCAAAAGATATTTATTTACCAATCAAATGGTAAAGGTGGCGCCAGTCATCAGACGCGTTTCGGACTTACGTCCTTGCTCACTGATATATATATATATATATATATATATATATATATATATATATATTTATATATATTTATATATATATATATATATGAATATAAATTTATATATATATATATATATGAATGCTTCTTTTGCCAAACCCCCAATTGAGCGCACTCGAACAAAAAGCAAGCAAAAAGCATCAGGCAGCTTCAATCAGACAGCCATGCACGCAGCCAGCCTGACGCGTTTCGAGGATCTTTCCTCTTCTTCAGAGGCAGTCGCGGTTGTGAATACGTGCCCCTGTCTCAGTCCAATAAAGCCTGTTTAGGCCCCCAGATGGGCGGTTCAGTTATCCCAAGGCATCATGGTCCTTATCGTCCCAGAATTTTTACCCATGTATGGTGCACTAATTTCAGTCTCATTTAAAGCCCATAGATGGGCCACCATCTGCTGCATTTGCTTTCATCCCAGGTCTGTGATCCACAAGGTCGGCTCCAGGCATACCGCCCACCGTGTGGCACCCTCACTTCACTGGGTGGTGCGACTCGACGGCCGGGTACCCGCCAAAACATGAATTCTCCTTTTGCCAAACCCCAAATTGAGCGCACTCGAACACAAGACCAAGGTGGCAAGCCTTTATTCCAGGGTATAAGCAAAAAGCAGTAGGCAGTTTCAATCAGACAGCCATGCACGCGGTCAGCCTGACGTGTTTCGAGGATCTTTCCTCTTCTTTAGAGGCAGTCGCAGTTGTGATTACGTGCTTCGGTCTCAGTCCAATAAAGCATGTTTACGCCCCCAGATGGGCGGTTCAGTTATCTCAAGGCATCATGGTCCTTATAGTCCCGGAATTTTTAACCATGTATGGTGCACTAATTTCTGTCCCATTTAAAGCCCATAGATGGTCCACCATCCGCTGCATTTGCTTTCATACCAGGTCTGTGATCCACAAGGTCGGCTCAAGGCATATCGCCCGCCGTGTGGCTCCCTCATTTCGCGGGGCGGTGCGACTCGACGGCCGGGTAGCCGCCAAAAAATGAATGCCCCTTTTGCCGAACCCCCAATGCATGTCCACGTCTCATAACAACTTTTAGCAGTGAAGAAAGAAAATTAAGAGCTATCATTAATAGGAATTGGCCTATTGTTTTATCTGACACAGTATTCAATGGGAAACTTCCTGACAATCCAGTTATTACTTTTTAGATGAGCCAGAAACACGGGGTCTGCTTTGGATAAGGCAGCACCAGAACTGAAACAAAATCTGTCCTGGCTACAAGCTAATAAAGGATTCAGGAAATGTACCAGTTGCCGTGCACGTAATTTGGTCTCAACAAGACAAACTATTTAAGTCCATTTAGTTCAAGTGAGGTACCCATTAGAGGCAACTTTAATTGTAAGACAGAGTTTGCGGTATATGTTCTCATGTGCACCTGTGGCTTGAATGTGTAGGAAGTTACAGGTGCACGTGAGAATACTGCAACATTTACGGGCTATACTTCAAAGCGATCCAGCTTACTCGGTGGCCCGCCACTGTAAAGACATTCATAACAAGGATGTGGACTGTCTTAGATACTATGTGGTGGGGGCCTTTCCTAAACTTAAGAGAGGGGGCAACCGTGAGCGCTTACTGAGACAATTGGAGACCAAGATGATTTTAGAATTTGATAGCATGTGGCCAAATGGTTTGAATAACATTGAGGAAATGCACAGTTTTTTAAAACACCGTACTTTATGTAAACACATCACCTCGCTGTTATTCATACTTTCTGTCTCCCTTATTTGCCCTACATTTTACCACCACATAGACTCTCAATAAATAGGTTCCCTAATATTGAGGGTTTATGACAGATTAAGATTTAATAATGTAGGACAACACAATACATTCCACCAGCCTGATTTTCTTAGCTGTACTAGCATTGCATGAAATTATTTATATATTTACACTGTATTTGTATTACAATCATATCTTGGATATGAATTGATGTGTATATAGTATGAAATGAAATTCTCTCTCTCTTCTTGTTACATGAAATGTCTTCTTTGTATATATCTGTATATATTTATTCCTATTTATATTATCTTTCTTTCCCCTCTTTTAAGCACTATTATTACTGTCTTGATGAATTTTAGAAGGCTATTTATATGATTTTAGTAAATCCATTACAGGGCTCTGAAATGGATTATAGTTATGAATATTGAAACGTCTCTTGATTCGAACAGTTATTTGCACTTTATATTTAAACATGTCTTCTTTGCACAACTTTCTGCACTTTAAACTGATTGCTGCTTTTGATAAATTTTGCACTTCAATTTTTTCATAAAGAATACTGCATATTAATTATCCATGTACAGAATAATCATGGATGTTATGAGAAATTTCTAGTTATTAGGTTCCCATTTTATGTATTTATACAGACATAATGAAATTGGTCATTAGTGTTAATATTGGATTTACCCATTAATATTACATTGTTGTATACCTGAATATACACTGTATATATTTACTGCATTTAGGCAGAAAGTATTACGCAATAACGTCTATTAATATGTATGTTCTTAACAAAAATATCAGATTACAAATTGTATGTTATCCCTTTCTATGATCATGTGATGAATGATGTCACTATCATGGACGAGCACCTCTATGCACACATAAAAAAGCAACAAAAACGTTATTGACTTGCAGCGTGAACAAGGGCTCGTGTAGCCTGAAATGCGTAGCTGTTTCTCTCTGTGCTAAATAGATTATCGCACCTGAGCCTGCGGTCCGTCTCCTTTTTCGTTGGCGTTGCAGAATTGCTTGCCTGAGGTTTTGTGGAGTTTTCGTCGATGTATGTATATATATATATATTGTTAGAACTGGCTATTTCTGGTAGGCTAAGGCTGACGCCAAAGCCAGGCAGAAATCACCATTCTAGTCAGGGCAAGGAAGTCACACGCCAAGATAACCCCTGCTCACCCCCTTGGTAGCTTGGCACAAGCAGTAAGGCTAAACTCGGAGGCAATGTGTAAAGCATTTGCGTCAGCGCACAACAGAAACAACATACTAGGCACACTACAAAAGAGACACCGCACAAGGTTATTATAAAATAACTTTTGTATTGTAAAAACATATCAGATAAAATCACACATATACATTGTGCCAACTGGCACGGGCAATATTCACATGGGATTATTTACAAGACAGGGCCACATGGGCCACTGTCATAATCAGAAATAGTACTTTTAGAACTTAGAATAAGTAAAGCACCAGATAAAAGTTATAAAATACATCCAGTAACTACTGGGAACAGGTACCAGGACCTCACTAGGACCAACTGTACTAAAAGCACATCCACCTAAGTATCACACAGCACCTAGGGGTATAAACAAGAACCCATTACCCATGATGCATGAAACACATTCAGAGGAGTAATAAAGAGAAACACATGATGCCTAAAACATTCAGAGGTGTTAAGAATAAAGCACATGATGCAATACAATACATTCAGGGGTGCAGCGCAAGAAGACACATGATGCCTAAAACATTCAGAGGTGCAGCGCATGGAAAGAAAGACACATGATGCCTAAAAACATTCAGAGGTGCCAGAACAACACAATAGCGCAAAAACACACAGTAGGCAATTACTATTAAAAACATAGGAATCACATTGCGCATAACTTACATAAGCCACCACCTGTGGCAGTCCCTAGGCCAACTGGCCTTGTTGGGGCTCAGGCGCCCTGAGTCTCAATGTCAGGGTGCGCTGCCATGCAGTGCCATTCTCAAGAAAAGAAAGCCTAAACGTAGCAGCTGGCACTAAGTGCTGCGCAGCTGTGAAGGCCTGGCACCACTGTGCCCTCTCTGTCCCACACAGGGACTCTCTCCTGAAATTGCGCCTAAACTGTGCAGCTGCCCACTAATTGCTGCGCAGCTGGAGAATCATCAAAGAAACTGCGACAGGGTCCTCACTGACCCTTGGGCGCAAACTGCACCCACTGTGGGAGCCACACAGGCTCTAAAAACACATTCCTCGCAGGTAGGAGAGGGAGGGCACCGGCAATGTGCCCCGACGCCCCCTCTAACTAAAAATGGCCAAACGCTGGAGCCAAACAGGCTCTTAAACAAAATAGTCTCCATGGAGCCCTCAGGCTCTCAAGACAACTGTGCCCCCTAGAGCCTCCGTGGCTCTAAACACAAAATGGCCCTCGAGCCTCGCTGGGCTCGTAAATCAGATCTGCCCCCCTAGAGCCTCCATGGCTCTAAACACAACAATAGGGGCAGGGAGCCTCTCAGGGCTCCACACGCGTTGGGGCGACCCACTGCCAACCGGGGCCGCCCTTGAAGCCCTCGTGGCTTCACACTGCCAAGGAGCGCGGGCTCGTGCTACTGGGGAGGGGCGGACACCGACAATGTGTCCCGGCGCCCCTCCCTTCGTCTGCCCCACTCACCGGTGGCTCCTCGGTGCAGGCGGGCCGGCAGTCAGGCATCTCTCTTCAGCGGGGCTCTCTCTCTCCTCATGGGAGCCCCGCCCTTACAAACGCCTGCTCAGCTCTCCTCTCGGGGCTCTCCCTCCATTCGGGGAGCCTCGCGCCAGACTCCTCTCTCTCACCGGGGCTCCCTCCACACACGGGAGCCCCAGCATCAGGCCACACTTCCTCCTTCGCTCGGGGCTCCCTCACGGTCATGGGAGCCCTGCAACGGCCGCCATCATTCCTCCTCCTTCCCCGGGCCGGCAGCCAATCACAGCGCGGCCCGGGGAAGCATCACCAACCAATCCCGGACCGGCCAGCCAATGACAGCGCGGCCCACCGGGACGAGCCCCCCAAAGCGGGCCAATCCTAGCGCGGCCCCTTCGGTGCTTCGTCCCGGGCAGCGGCGGTGATTTAGAATATTAAACATAAAATATAAAACACTTATTGAACCATTTATTCTTCCATCGTCCTTTACAAATACATATATAAAACATAGTTATTTTTCAGAAAGACACACATTCACTGGCTGGTGTCATCAGTGATGTCATGAGTGATGTCACTGACCATGTCATGAGTGATGTAATATGTGACGTCATCAGCAGTGCATTGCAGGCGCGCAAGTTATAGTGAGTCCAACTAACTCTAACGTGGAATTTCATTGGTTTTATGTCAGTAAAATTTCCTGCTAACTATAACTGGTGTGAAACCTATGGTTTTTTCAGTGAATTTCAAAGGTTTTTTTAATGCTAATTCCTAACTAAAAGTCTCACTTTATAAGTAAGACTGTTAGCGCTCTAGTTGTTCTTTAGAACACTCTGGTACATACTATCATTGGGCTATAGTTGCGCTACATCTGGCTGATATTTGGGCTACATTTATATTTTTTTGTGTCTGGTGGCCATCTTTGGGCTACATTGGGCTACATTGGGCTACATTGGGCTACATTTGGGCTACGCTTGGGCTCTAACATAAATAAAGCCCAATGTAGCCCAATATATATTTTTTAAAAGGTAATTTTCTTAAAAACAACTGGGACATATATCTTGAGACATAGCAAACGCACATCGGGCTACCAGTCCTTACAATTTGTTCAAATTTTTTGTATTTTTTTTCTTCTTTTTTTTGCCCTGGAGCGCTCCCGGTGCGCGCCCCGGTGAGCGCCCCGGAAAGCGTAGTATTTTGAAGCGCCCCGGTGCGCGAACCGGGAAGCGTCCCAATGTCGTGATCGAAAACAACATTGTGACGCGTCGCGTAAGCGTGACGTATCGCGTGGCCGCGCGATGTGTCTTATGACGCGCTGAGTAAACGCACCCGGAAGCGCTCCGTGGCGTGGCCCAGGGCGCGTAACGTAAGCGCGCCGGAGTGCGTAACGTAAGCGCTTCGGGTCATGTGACTTGAAAATAACACTTTTCATTGGTTCCCATCATTTTTTTTCTCCAAATAATGAAAGCCCCCTCCTTTTTTCCTCATTCTTACTTTCTTCGTTGAGAGAGCAAGAGCTATTTTTGAGCAAACAAAGGCATCACTTGTTGCTGCAGCTGGTGCACCCCCACCACCACCCCCACCACCAAGAAAAGAAGGTCCACCACCACAGTTTCTTGGCAGACAAGAAGAAGAGGAGGAAGAAGAGGAGGAGGATCAACAACCAAGGCGCTTCCTCCCTGAAGAACCAAGACAAAGGCACGTTAAAGTGCACTTCATTTGGCAATTCTTCTCTTTTCCTGATGACCAAAAAAAGGTGAACGCCCCCAAAGTCACCTGTCTTATTTGTGACAACGTTCTCTCCAGGGGCAATCCCACAAAGAAATATTCTTTTGGTAATTTTACCATGATCCGCCACATGGAGAGGTGGCATCCCAATAATTTAGCCCAGGCTGAAGTCCAGGAACTTTGAAACAACCCACACCCTGTGGCCAGCACTTCCTCTACTGTACCCTGACTTTCTGGTCCTGAAGAACGCCAAATGGTGCCACATATTCAGCAAAAATTTGGCAACCTCAAATTTGTTTGCATTGTCTGTGGCAAAACATTATGCTATGGTGAACTTAGTGTCACCTTAATAAATAATGCTGTAGACAACCACCAATGCAGCAAGAAAAGAAAACAGTAATTCTTTTCTTTTTTTTTGCTCCTGTTGAGCCATTTCCAATTCCCTGTTTTTTGTTTGTTCCCTTAAAAAAAAATATATATAAAATTGTTCAAAAATACAAAAAAATAAAAAAAGTTCAGAAAAATAATAAAAAAATATAAAACAACAAAAAGAATTAAAAAAAAGTTCTTTTCAGAACTACCTCGGCCGCTCCGGACTGTTTCGAATGTTTACAGACACCCGAGAACCAATCAGCTTTCTGCGCGCAAGTCGCGTGGCGCGCCTGGTGCGCTCCCCGGTGCGCGTACCGGGGCGCTGCCATAGATATATATATTTTTTTGAACATAAATTACTCAAAATCCACTGAAGCACATATCTTGAGACATAGCAAAGGCACATCGGGCTACCAGTCCCTACAATTTTGCCAAGTTTGGTGGAAATCCATTCAGCCGTTCGGGCTAAAAGTGAGGTCGACCGCCCTATGGAAATTAACATGGGGAAAACACGTTTTGGACCCCCCTTTTATCTCGGACCCCGCTTGACAAATCCCCCCCCCCAAACTTTCAGGGAAGGACCGGGGCGCCGCAAGGCCATTTTGAGGAAATTTTCAGGCAGATTCGTCAACCGGCGCAAAAGTTATTCAAAATAGAATTTTGAGATTTAACATTGAAAAAATTCCTAACTATAACTACCTACTGGTGACCGCCAGTAGGTAATATATATGTATATATATCAATAGTCTCAATAGAATACTTGTGACCAATGAAGGAATGCGAGTGGTGTGTCTAACTGTAATATTACGGACATGTAAGGGGACGAAGGAGAGAGGATTTAAATACCCTATAGGGTATATTAAAGGCAGGAACCATAATGAAGGGGATTATATTGTCCCAGCATGCAAGTACAATCTTGTGGGCAATATGTAATGCCCAATTGGTTTCTGCAAATCCATGCCTAATAGCGCAAGAAAAGGAGCAAATGCCCCATGGCCCAACATCTTAAATTACAGTCCTAAGTGATAAATGCACCCTATGTTAAAATTAAAAAAAGTTATACAGTAACGCAAAGAAAAACCCCTTTGTCAATAAAACACTCAAAGAAAATCTCAATATGTAAAGAATTTAAAAGGAACGAATTACGATCGCGTGCTGCTATGTGTTGACATACTTTACACAAAATATGTACTTATTGTATTATAATTGTATATTTTCTATTTTCACATATATGTTTATTTTGAGATTCTTTTTGATATAACATGAATTCTGTGTCTCAGTAATAGTGCGGCACGCTAGGTATATTTCTTCCATTTCTTTGATTTGGACAAGTATTGACGCTTCAGTCAGAACTGGTATGTGAAATTATGCGTTTAAGCACATTACAATATGGGAAACACACCTGTCTTTACACATAATGAATTATTAATCTAAAGTTATGCATTTATGAGACAAAATGTTTGAATTATTTAGAATCACAGTGATTGTGAACCGTAATGTTTCTTCTATATTGATTATACCATCATGGATACAAAATGGTGACCAAGGATTGAAAACAACTTAACAAAGGCCGTCTTGCGGATTAAATGCGTGGTTTTTTGGTGACTAAATTACCCTTATCGAATCCTGGTGTGCCGCCTCATTCCTACCCTATGGATTTGAACTGTTGATGTTTTGTGGTAACTGTCGCCACGGCTGGCACCGGCGCTTAATGGCAGGCGAACTGCGTTTTTTGACAGTATTTGGTCAATAAAGCTTCATATATGCCATATCAGGAAGAAGATTCCCTTGTGATTAAGAAATTGGATGCAGTGCTGGACTTGGGAACTGGTGGTAAGTGAGTAGTGATGCTTCCCGGTGGGGGGGTAGGAGGATTACGTGGGTCGGAGGGCTCAGTGAACTTGTTGGAATCTCCCTGGCCTGGACACTTCTCCCCCACAGTTTCCCCTTAATGCGCCCCCAACGCATTGGATTAAATTACCTGGAGCAGCGCCACTCTGCAACAAGGATTCGGTGGCTGTGTCATTTTCATATATCGGGGAGATAATTGCCTGTTGGATCTTTTATACGGTAACATGAGTACATGGGAAAGCGAACCACAAGCTGTCACGCCTTACCTCTTTGATGAGAATACAGATGTGTACGATCCTGCCACAGTACCTGGGACTGCATCTGGTGCTCTGGAACCCACATTAAAACAAAATCTGATCAATTTGGAGAAACTATGCAAATGAGAGCTAAACACATGGTGGGAAGTGACCTCACTTACCAATTATGTTGAAGTTGGCTGAGTAACTCGACGTTTAAGAATTTCCATAATCCCAATTTACGAAAACCCGAATCCAGAACTTTTGGAAGAATTAACAATTTATATGGCAAATACATGCAAAGGCATGTTGGAAATGCTTATCAAATGTGCCAAAATAGATCTGGATAAAACTAGAGAAGAGCTAACAGCACTGTGTGTGGAATTGGAAAAATACAAAGACGAGAAAATACTGATTGACTCTAAAATTCTTAGAGGGTCATTTAAAAGGCTACGAGGACACCATTAAAGCTAAGAAACACCGCAAACTCCTCCACGACAAAAAAGATTATGCATAGGGAAGAATATTAAGGTATGCCAAACGTTTTGACTGGGCGCAACGTGATCGCCAATTCTTCCAGACTTTCTGACAGAACATAGTATCCACAGGCTCCAGCTCTGATTTAAGTTCAGATATTGAAAAAATACCTCCATCTGCCCCTTTTGCGGTATGCCCCCTAACCTTCTTGCGCGAATTTCAAATGCTAAAGAAACAGAAGGAATTATCAACACAGGGGGCGAGTTCCAACGAGGAAGGAACAGGAAGAGGCAGAGAAAGGGCCATAAACAAAAAGAGAAATTGAGAATAACAAGGAGAGGAGGTTGATCCAAGTATTGGCGTAAAAATAAACCAGACCCTATAGAGATGAACAACTCTATTATCTATTTTTTCAAACGTACCCCGACATCTTACGAGGAATCTATGCTCAAATTAGGACTATCCTTTTGTCCCACCTCTGATTGGAATTATGTCAACACTTGCATTGATTTATTTCTGTTTGTTAGGAAACTGAAACTGATGAAGTTACATGCTACATCGAAACACAATGAACGCAGATGCATGACTAATTCCAACTCAGAACCCACTCAACAATTTCCATCCGTCAATCTCTCAGCAGAAGAAGCTGAGTCTATCCTGGCAATTCATTCACTTGGAACTAGTGGCAGCAGTTTATCTGACATAGATGCAGGTTCAACCCTAAGAAATTTAGGCTTCACGGCGGACATACACTCGAAAATTGGTCTTAAAATTAAATCAAAATGTAATCCCAATGTAGCATTTGATAACATTGAAGCCTTTCACCAAGCCATGATTTATGAACTGGGTAAACTAAGGGAAGACCGATCATACTGTATATGGTACAATCTTACCAAAGTCCAAAGGGATGCAATCAAAGACCTAATGGAAGATCCAACGATCATCATAAAGCCCTCTAATAAGGCGGACAACATTGTTGTATGGTATATTGAGAGTTACAGAATGGAAGCCACCCGCCAACTCGCCGATCAAGAATGTTATGAAGTTATCAATTGGAAAACATAGGACTGTGCTGTTAATACCTATTTAGATATGTTTAATAATTGATGGCAAAAAGGTCTTTTAGACGATGATGAACATAGATTTCTAAAAAACACAATCCCAAAGTGCCCTGTCTGTATTTTTTGAACAAGGTACATAAGCATCCCACAACACCACCGGGGAGGCCCATTGTTTCATCGAATTGAGGCCTATTAGAAAATACCTCTATTTTTTTAGACCATTTGTTGGCCCCATATGTCACAGACTAAAGATCATACTGTAAAGACAGCTCGGACTTCATGAGACGTATCCATGACATTAAGTGGGAACAGGGGTATCTAATGATTTCCCTAGACGTATGCTCCTTGTATACATGTATAGACCAACTCAAAGGAGTGGAAGCATGCATGTACTATTTGAAAAGACAATGCATTGCGAAATTTTATCATATAATGATGCTAAAGGAAATGATGTTGTTTTGTCTTCAAGAAAATATTTTTCTATTTGAGAAATCTCTGTATAGGCAAAGATCAGGCACAGCGCTACGCACTTGCTTTGCCCCCAGCCTAGCAAATTTATTTCTGAGCTGGTCGGAGGAGCAAGTGGTATGGAGTGAACCCAATGAACAGTACACTGAACATGTGCCACTTTGCCTTTGTTATATAGATGATCTCTTTATCATCTGGGATGGTGAGAGAGATCATGCCATAAAATTCATTGACACATTAGGCAGGAACAATCTAAACTTGAGCTTCACACACATCATCTGTGACATGACCTGTGAATTTCTTGGCATACAAGTGTGTGTCAAAGACAACAAATTGGTAACTACTCTATTTTGAAAGAAAACTGTGGGGAATACCACCTTGCATGCCTGCAGTCAGCACCCTACCTCCTTGCTGAATAGTATCCCCTATGGGGAACTATTACGTGCACGCAGAAACTGCAGCACAGATGAAGCATGCACAAAAGAAGCGTCAAACATGAAACAATGCTTTAGAGAGCGTGGTTATTCAGAAAAGGTTCCTAATCAGCCACATACAAAATTGCTCAATCTAACACACACAGATGTTCTTTTTACTACCAAAGATTTGAAAATGAAACAAGGAAGTATAGATCCCTCGTATGATAACAACATTCAGTGCAAGATCAAACAGACTGAAAAATTGAATAAGGAAACACTGGAGCCTGGGACAATCAGACTCCGTAATAGGTACAACTGTTGGGAATTTCCCTGTTATCACATCTCATAGACCAAAATCCTTAAAGGACAAATTGGTTCAAAGCTACTAGAACACTGAACTTGGTTCAACATGAATGAAGACCACACAGGGATTTCATAAGTGTAATGGCTGTAAGGCCTGTAAATCCATCTCCAGTTGCAAGACATATAAAATGTTCAATGGTAAAGAAAAATGCATTAACATATTCATCACATGCACCACTGAGTTTGTGGTGTACTTATTAGAATGTCCATGTGGGTTGCGTTACACAGGCAGTACAAAACTAGCTTTGAAAAAACGTATCTTAGAACATTAGAGAGCTATCACTAACATGGATTTTAATTATCCAGTAGAGAGGCATTTTTATGATGCACACAACAGTGATAAAAAAACTTCTTAATTTCTGTGGCATTTACAAGATTTACACACACATTCAAGGAGGAGATCAAGAAAAAGAGTTACAGATTCTCAAATCTAAATACATAATTGATCTTAACACAAGAACCCCTTATGGTATAAATAAGGTGGAAGAATTGTACACCCATATAGGCGTGTAACATACCCTGCGCTCATGTTGCTATGACCGTTATTCATGAACATTGTTCTCAGACTTCGGTCCTTTTAAATCCTTTACATATTGAGATTTTCTTTGTTCCACCTTTGGGTGTTTTATTAACAAAGGGGTATTTCTTTTCGTGACTATATAATTTTTGTAATTTTAACATAGGGTGCACTTATCACTTAGGACTGTAATTTAAGATGTTGGCCCATGGGGCATTTGCTCCTTTTCTTGCGTCATTAGGCATGGATTTGCAGGAACCAATTGGGCATTAGGTATTGCCCACAAGATTGCACTTGCATGCTGGGACAATATATTCCCTTCATTATGGTTTCTGTCTTTCATATACCCTATAGGTTTTTTAATCCTCTCTCCGTCCCCTTACATGTCCGCAATATTACAGATAGACACATATTAGTTATGCGCACCCCTTCACTATGAAAGAACGAGATTCTCTATTACCACACGCATTCCTTCATCGGTCACCAGTATTCTATTAGATGATATCTAAGAATATTTAGTAATTTGTCTCACATGAATTTATATTAACTTACATGTGTGGAAAGGACTGACCACATAACAAGAACTGTGTGCCACTTGGCATTAATTATGTCATGTGCTGCTATGTGTTGACAAATTTAACACAAAATATGTACTTACATAACAGGAACTGTGTACCACTTGGCATTAATTACGATTGTGTGCTGCTATGCATTGACATACTTAACACAAAATATGTACTTATTTTAATGTGCTGTAATTGTATATTTTCTATTTTCACATATATGTTTATTTTGAGATTTTTCTTTATATAACATGAATTCTGTGTCTCAGTAGTAGTGCAGCACACAAGGTATATTTCTTCCATTTCTATGATTTAGACAAGTATTGTTAATTTGTTAATTTATTTCTTCTATAGCGCTCGGCTACTCCAAGGAGCCTCCCGGCGCTTTGGCGAAGAATATCAGCAGGTAGAACAACAACATAACAGCTAAAACATAGACAAAAGGAAGAAAAAAATTATTTAGTAAAAAGCCATGTTTTTAGGCCCTTCCTAAAAACAAGAAGGCTGGTAGCCTGTCTCAGGGACAGTGGTAGTTCATTCCAAGCCTTCGGGGCTAGGTAACGAGACGACCGACCTCCCATTCTTACGCGCCTAATGGCAGGGACTGTCATCTTGGACAAGCAGGATGACCTCAGGGTCCTGCTGGGTTGATACAAGGAGAGGCGTTTCCCAATATACTTAAAGCCTATACCATGAAGAGCTTTGAAAGCCAGTGTCAAGCTTTTAAAGAGGATCCTCTTTGAGATAGGTAACCAATGTAAGGTATTGATGCTTCAGTGCCCTGATTGTGTTTGGGCATATGGGCGCACTTGTTACAAAGAGCTAATCTTG